>NC_133538.1:333084024-333745274 GCF_048544455.1 Silene latifolia | reverse complement strand
GCATAGAAAGCCCCTCATGAGTCCTCCGAGCCTCAATGAGCCGGTTCAAGGCATGCAAGATAGCCTCTCCTCCACCGGACACACCCACCCCGAACTGAAGCCCATCAAAATAAGAAGAAAAAGACGGACCAACCATAGAAGCACCAACCTTAGAGACAAGCCGTCTCCAGACCGTACCAACAGCAATAGGACGAAGTCCACCACCCGGTTTAACGAGTGGTGTGAGAGGGGCGCTGGCAATGTACTCACCCAGAGGAAGAGGACACCAACCCTCAAGAAAAAGATTAACCACCCTAGTAATAGAAGTGATCAAATCATCGGAGATAGCCACAACAGCGTCACTTAAACAGTCCATAAGGTGCTGGGCACGAAAACCATCCCTCCCACAGGAAGTACCACGAGGGAAGCTCCGAATCATATCCAAGACCACCGCCGAAGAGGCAATCAGAGGATGATGATCCCCAGACAGAGGATGCAATGAAGGAGGCGGGGCGATAGGATGCTTCTCACGTAGGGCCACGAGAGTGGCATCGGAGTAAGGGGCGACCCCAGAGGAAGAAAGCACCCGTACAACAGCAGTATAATGGCCATCAGAAATCTTCCGCCGGCACTGGCGGAGGTTAAGCTCACTCAAATCCAGATAATCCTCCATAGAAAATGAAGAAGGACCCTCATCAAAGCACTCCTGTAACAACTGCAAACCCCCCCCCCTGTGTGTGTCCCCAACAACGATAGCCCTGGCAATACTCTCCTCCTGATGCTGACGGCGAATAACAGTCCGACACTCATGATTACTCCGAGGAGCGAAAGTCCTAAGTAAACAAAGCGGAAGGACTAGCAAACGCACCCATTTGGAGAGATCACTAGGTTTATCAAACACCTCATCCAAGACCCCTTTCAAAGCCCGGGCAAACCTAAGACGGCATTTAGGCGGAATGGATTTAACAGTGCGAAGGCCTAAAGACAATAAATGGTCCAACGAAGATATAGACCACTGAACGAGCTCGACCCTATCATCAGAAGAAACTGAAGTAGAAGGAGCCAAAGGTCTCGGAATACCATGAATATGGAAGGCGTAGAAGCCACGCACACACTCTGGGTACATAACAATATCACCCCGACTATGCTGACATCTAGCTCTAATAGTGCGGGTTTTAAAACACACCCCGCACAACCAGAGCCCCATCTGTCTCAAACAACTCTCGGCATTGGAATAAACAGTCAAACTATTACTAAGAGTCTGACGCGTAAGGTCCAACGCACCGTCATTACAATGCCGGTCCTGTAAATGTTTCTGCCAAGCCGCTTTAGTCAAGCCCTTATCAAAACTATCCGGACACGCATGAATACCCGAAAAAGGACAATGGTACCGTACTAGCTCAGGCATGAAAGGACAAAAAACACCAACACCCTTCCTCGCACCCAACAGCGTTGAACAGCCGAGGACCACCACCAACGAACCACACCGTAGCTTTTGACAAACGGCCCAACACCCACACAACCCGAAACTCCACACCACGCAAACCACAACACCCACTACGACCTGCACCCACCCACACAAGGCAGCGGCCGGTCACTGGTAGAAGCAACGAACCACCGCAGCAAAGCAACGCAGAAAAACAAAAGCAACGAGAAAAAAAAAGACGCAAAAACAACCAAGGACTCACCGGTTGAAGGGAAAACAGCAGTGCCGTCAGCCACCACCAAAGTGACCGGCGACTTGAGGTCTGATGGCCAAACGGTGGTGGCACAAGGTCGACAATTGTCACAAAGAAGGCGACAATACCCCTGAATGACGCACCACACACGAATCATCCACAACCAGTATACACTGTGTGAACAACCCACAACAACTGCCCCAGACCGGCGACGTGAGGTCTAAAGGTCGACATGGGGTGGTTGCTGGCAGCCAACGGCGGAAAGACAACCCAGAAAAGTGTTGTCCTAACCCAGAAACGGCAAATAAAAACGATGCCCTAAACGACTACAACCCTAAAACAACACCGCCAACACCAGAGACGCCAACACCTGAGACGCCGACGGTGAGAATGCCGGTCTGAGAAGGACGGTGGCCGGCCTGAGAAGGACGGTGGTGACGGAGATCAGTGCAGGCAGTGAAAGCGTAGGCAGATCGTGTAGCCGTTTCAAAATCCCACTCCCCTCTCCCTCTCAATTATTATTATGATTATTATTATTATTATTATTATTATTATTATTATTATTATTATTATTATTATTATTATTATTATTATTATTATTATTATTATTATTATTATTATTATTATTATTATTATTATTATTATTATTATTATTATTATTATTATTATTATTATTATTATTATTATTATTATTATTATTATTATTATTATTATTATTATTATTATTATTATTATTATTATTATTATTATTATTATTATTATTATTATTATTATTATTATTATTATTATTATTATTATTATTATTATTATTATTATTATTATTATTATTATTATTATTATTATTATTATTATTATTATTATTATTATTATTATTATTATTATTATTATTATTATTATTATTATTATTATTATTATTATTATTATTATTATTATTATTATTATTATTATTATTATTATTACTACTACTACTACTACAACTACTTCTACTACTACTACTACTACTACTACTATTACCGTGTACCCCTGTGGTTTTCGGTTTTCTACGTTGTAACCCTCCTTTTTTATATTCTATGGTATATCCTAAACTCTATACATTAGTCTATACCATGACCTTATTTATTGTCATTGCTAACTTAGTTTCTTAAATGACCTATTAAATTGTCTACGTATCATTTCAATTACTCGATAACCTACTCATTTACTTACTAGTTAGCCGAATTAGTCATTAGCTCAAGAAATAGTATACGAAACTAACTTAAAGTTCAAAAAATCTCCATTATCATGTCATGAATCATAACAGATGTTTTTAATTGTAGTTGGTGCTTATTAAAAGTGATCTGTGATGTTTCTTTGTAGATACCTCACTTCTACACCTTCCACCAACCACCCAGTGATGATTGGGCTGCATGTTTGATACGCGGAACGATTTTATGACAGTCCGTAAGTTCATCGTCAAGTGTGTAGAAAATATCGGTATACTTTCTTTAAGATTATAAGGATTATAACGAAATTATGATTATGAATACTAGTCATAAAAGAATTTGCATAAACAAAAAGAGAAGAGATTAATAATCAACCTTTGGTCATAGCAAAACGGCCTAAGAACAATATCAAAATGATATTCTCCTAATTGTTGCACCCAAGATGCTCCGAGAAATGCCCCTCAAATTGCTAGAATGAGATCCCCAAATTCACTAATTAATTTAGGGTTTTTGTGTTTTGGATGAGAGAATATTAGGTCAAAAATTAGGTGAAGAAAAATAATCTCCCTTCTACCTATATAACCGAAATAGGAGAAGTAAAGGGGAGATCTTTTTTTTGTTTCCTTTTTCTTGTTTGACCACCGAAAATAATAAGGAGATTTATCTCCTTATTTTCGGTTTTTCCCAACTACCAAAATGAGTAAAAAATCTTCTTATTTTGGTAATCCTCAAAATGTATAAATGTGTATTATTTTCTCAATTGTCTATTTATGTCGACATGTATTAATAAGTCTACACACAACAGTTTGTAGTCGATTTATTAATACCGGTCTGTCAACATTTTATTATGACAATTTTGCGTAATATATACATTACCTATGAATATACCATATTTATAATTTGCTAATTAAATATAACTGGTTACATTTAATTGCGAATTAACATCTTAATGCGTTTAAGCTAACATTATATACATTAATTAAATATAACAATTTATATTCAATTTACGAATTTAACAGTTAATTCGTCTCAGCTGATATTATTTAATTGTATTAAATAATCGTCTCATCATCACATTGACTAACTGTTTAGTCAAATACATGGACTAACCATTTAGTCATATAAGGCATCAATGTGATTACATTTCCATAATCACATCTCTCAAACACATCCTTTAGGTGTGACTTTTAGGGACCAGTTGATCACCGCCATCAGTATGATAATAACGTTAAACTTTCTAGCAAGTCAACCGTTATTAAGTAATCGTTAATCAACTGATAAAATACTAAGTATACCCTTGTGAACCTATAAGAGATTTATAAATGTTATGACACTAATTGTGGGGGACACAAGCTCCAACAATCTCCCACTTGTCCTCACAAGTGTATGTGCGATAACCGATTCTCATATCCTAAAATTTCTCCCACTCAATGTAAAATAATTTGCAAAATCCGTATTCACAATGGTCGTATTTTACAAATGATCAATATCAAGAGTGGTTTCCCCTACTAGAGAGTAACTTAACTGATAAACGAATCATCATTCGAGCATGGCCATGCATTTCAGTTACAACTCCTCGAGTGGCCCTGAGAAATAACTAAACCTGATAAACGTTGGATATTTTCTTCAACTCGAATCCTGCAGATATACGCACAGTATGAAATGACCCAGAAAAAATCTGCTTAGCCTCCAGTTACGGTCGACCATGGGAAAGAAACCAAAGTCACCCAAAAACTGCCTTAATCTCAAGAGACAGTGGATAGTCAAAAGAATCGACTCTAGGAACACAATGGATGTCCAATCCACGACCTGGCACCGAATGTTTTAAACATTTAGGACTCCATTACGTTGTCACAAAATTTGTCCTACGAGGTATCATTATAACTCGTATCTGTGATCGATCAGCCAACTGTTTGACTTATGGCTCGTTGAACCCACCATCAATCAACTTCACAAAATAATAGCCAGAGTTATCAGCTCATGTAGGCGATTACGGACCAAAACAAATATAATGTAATTCAGTTCACTTTGTGGCGTTCAATGTTGTCAATACAATCCACATGAAAAACAAAATATGAAATAAAACGATGAATTTATAAATAGTATATGAAAAAGAAAATGTATCGAATCCATAATCAACTACTATAACTCAGGAACACGTTTAATTCCCATGGAAAACGTGCCCTTCATGCTTATCATAGGACAATGGTTTAGTGAGAGGGTCCGCGATGTTGTCATCCGAAGCTATCTTGTCAATCACTATCTCTTCTTGCTCCACGTAATCACGGATCAGGTGAGCCTTCCGATGTACATCTCTAGACTTGTTGCTAGACTTAGGCTCCTTAGCCTGGAAGATGGCACCTCTATTGTCACAATAGATGGTGATCGGGTCATTCGAACTAGGAACTATCGTAAGTCCTTGTAAGAATTAACGCATCCATATAGCTTCCTTTGTTGCTTCCGAAGCGGCATAGTACTTGGATTCAGTAGTAGAATCTACTACAACATCCTGTTTGGAACTCTTCCGGTGACAAAGACACCATTAAGAGTGAAGACGAACCCAGACTGAGATTTTGAATCATCTCGATCCGTTTAGAAGCAAGCATCTGCGTAACCGATTGCGCATAGCTTAGTATCTCCTCCATAAGTCAATACCCTATCTTTAGTCCTCCGTAGGTACTTAAGGATGTTTTTAACAGCTATGAATCTCTTCTTCGTCGGTAGGCATATAAGACCTTACTCTCCATATGACCCCTTCTATGTTGGGTAAGTAGTTTGTGTTGACTTAGTTTACCTCAACATTATAATCCAAAGAGTTTCTCGTGATTATGATGGACTATAGATAGAATTTACAGAAATTTATCGACCAAGAATTCTAAAAGTAGAATTAGCCAAAAGGTTGGCTTATAAATTTACAGATAATTGAGTCTTGAGATCATTTATATAATTCTTGAGGGAGGTCAATTGTATAAATGCTTGAGTCTTCGCGTTATAACAATATTGCATTAGACTTAAATCATAACGATGAGAATGCTTATTATATTTTTCTTCTTTTCGCAGTGTAGAATACGTTTTATTTTGATAATACTGTTACAACAAATGGCTGGAAATAACGAAATCCCAATGCCAAGTGCCATACTTGGACGCGAGTCCTGGCTAAAAGATTTCATGGACCCCATCTTCGTCATCTACGTGCCGATATGGTCGTTTTGACGGTAATTAAAGTTCATTTGGAGTCCGGGTCAAAACCCGCTTCATTTTCTAAAAACCGTTTATATGCCAAGTCGAAATATTCCGGAATGTTCTAGAGTTCTCTGGATATTTATTCTTAATTAAATTTAATATTTTAATGAAATATCATCTGCAATATTGTGTTTTGCGGAATAAGGAAGCTTATATCTACCGAAATTCCATAAAAAACACGGAAATCTTTCTTGCTGAGAAGGAAACCTCTGGGGAAAGGACGCAGCAGGTGCTGTGCCTCTTCCAAGGGTCGCAGTAGCTGCTGCGCCTCTTCTCCAGCCCTTTTTTCACGCTTTTCAGAATATTTCCGTGATTTATTTTCAAATCCGTGTCATTCCTAAACTCCTCCATACGTTTAGTATAAATAGAGGCCTACTGTAATACCCGCCCATTTAGAGACCCTTTGACCAGCGTTGGCTGACCTTGGGTGTGGGAATAGTCTTGGAAATGCGTGCCAAAGCTATCTTGAGTTACATGTTAGGGGTGGTACTCGATAGAGTAGAGGCTACTCGATCGAGTAGCAAGGTTACTCGATCGAGTAGGGGGTCACTCGATCGAGTATGTTGGGTACTCGATCGAGTATCGAGTTTTCAGCGAGGGTTTTTAATCGTGTTTTGTTAAATCCGCAATTCATTTCCGCCCCTTTCTTCCCATCCATCAGTCGCCTCTTTCTCTTCCCTTCACCACAAAACCTCCATGGAAGCCTTTTTTAAGATCCTTGTGCCTTAGGAGAGCGTCACGTGAGTCGGGTAGCGGTCCTTTGCCGGGTTTCTCCTTATAGGTATGTCACAATCATCATCACTATCCTCATCTTTGCAGTTAGGGTTTGCTTGGTAGTAATAGATGATCGTGTTGTGCTTATAGGCTTTACTTGGTTGCTGGTTATGGCATGTGTGGCATGGATTGGTTGCGGTTGCTTAAAGGTAGGTTAGCCTACTCAGTTTCTGTAGATAGTCTAGTGTGTCGATCGTTGTATCGTTGTTGTTGTGTTGTGGTTGTGTCTGTGTGGCAGCGAGTATACGGTTGTTGATTGATTGTTGTTGATGGATGTGATTGGTTGTCTATGGTTCTCGAGATGCGTTCTCGGCTGAGTGGAGTCACTTGCGGGAGTGGCTTCACGCCCTAGTTTCGCCCTTCCTGGAACCCGCCGCGGAAGGGGATGTGCACATTAATGGGACAGGGTTATCGCTCGGTATGATGAGCGGGGCTTAGGTGGGAACGGCTGCGGTCCCCCAGTGGTAGGGCTGGTCCAGTGGACGGTCGGTGACGGTGATTGTTTGGAGTGGATGCGAATGTATGTGTGGCTGTTTGTGTTGAGTTGTATTGATAGTTGTTATTGGTATTGTTGTATCTTATCTCGGTACTGACCTTTTGTGGTTGTTTCTGTTTGTTATGTGTCTGCCGTGATCCCTTTTGGTGAGCAGTCTGTCTTAGCAGGTGTTGATATGGTTGCTAGCTGGAGTCCGGGCAGGGATGAGTCTCCACGAGTTTTGATAGTTATAGCGAGTAGTCTTTGAGTTGTCCCTTTATATAGTTGGTCGATTTTAAATCACTTGTAAAGTAACTTAATAGTTCTTTTATCGACATTTGATTATTACTTCCTCGGGCAACCGAGATGGTAACGCCCTTATATGCTAAGGAAGGCCTAGTTAAGGCTCCTCTGAATATGGGGGTGTTACAAAGTGGTATCAGAGCGACGATCTTGGAACCTGTAACAAATGAACCTAATGAACGTAGTGAGTCTAATAAAATGAACCTCGTGTATGTATAATGGGAGCCCCGCTGATGCTAGATTTTGGGTGAGTAGGCGCCCTCATTTCAAAGTCTTGGCCCCGTGATACTTAAGCCAGTCACATGGTACGGGAATGAGGAGTCCGTGTGTCTATGTGTGATGTGTATTTTAATTGTGCCGGAACTACCTCTGGTAAAGTCTTAAGGGGATGTGATAGCGGTATTTGGGACGTGTGTAATAATCTTTGGTGGAATTAGTAAAGTTTTTGGCGTAATTAGTGAGCTTACACGATGGTTATGAAATACGTGATAAAGGTTTACGTGATTGAGATGCGTGAAAATGTGGAAGTGTAGGTCGTGACATGACGAGTGAACATGTTAGTGTTTGTTATAAGTTGATGATGACGGTAGTCATATATGAGTTTATAAGCTCTACCGTAATTGCTATGATAAGGGTTATAGAAATGTTGAGTCATAATATGAAACATGGCATATAGTAATGCGTTTATGCCTTATTTATTGGTTGAAATTTTTTTTCCGCTGCGTAATAATTGATTGTGTAAGGTAATTTGCTTATGATTGAAGGTAGAACATGATAGATTAATTTGTTATGAGGAGTATGCCATTATATGTTACATGAAAGAAAGAATTGATGTTAATTATGCGCTTCAAATTGAAGTGAACGCAAGTTTAGTGGTAATGTGTAAGGTAAGTTCAAGTGCAATATGATGGCGTGATTATGTTTATAAGTGATTCGGTAGCAGGTAAACCGAGTTGGGTAATTTGAGTAGTGTACTGTGACATAGACTTTATTTGTTTGACGATACGGTATGCTGTAGTAATAATAGTAGTGCGGGAATGAGCTTGATAATTAGTGCCGAATTCCGAACTTAGTTTCGAATCGACACGCGATGTTGTTTTTGCAGGAATCTTCGATTTATTTCGTATCTCAGACCGAGTACTTAACTATACTCAACCGAGTGCGAGTGCCTACTAGACTGAGTATACCTCACTCGATCTAGTTAGGAAGCTATGGCGTCGGGATGTGGAAATTTTCTGCAGATACTCGACAAAATAGCTCCTACTTGATCGAGTAGGGTGGTACTCGATCGAGTACCCTAGACACTCGATCGAGTAAGTTACTGTACAGGGATCTTACGGGTTTCTTAAAACCCCTAATCTTTCTACTCTCCTCATTCTTCTTCTATATTTGGAAAACCTAAGCCTATTTCCTCTCAAACCCTCAAAAATCTCTTATATCTAGTGTTGGTAGTGGTTAATTTGTGGTTATTTTCTCTGTTTAATTTCGTTCCTTTACTTTACTACTTGATCAAGGTATGATTTCTACTCTATTTACATGTTTTTATGCTTTAAACTTGTTGAGGATGATTACATAACTTGAAAATTTCGATTCATATGATCCATTTGTTGCTTTTAACTGTTGTAATATGATTCACATGTCTTCTTTCTTGATTGTTGATGATTAATTGCTGTAATATAGACTAGAAACTTGCAATTTGGGGGCCGAAATTTCTAGGGTTACAAAAATCAAAATCGATTTTTGGGTATTTTACACGGATTAGATGATGAAATTGAGTACAATACCTTGTTTATATCACATTGGAGAATGAATTTTGATGATTTTCACCTTAGAAAGTTGCCTTAAAACTCCGTCTGAAAAGTGCCTCAAATGGAAATTCATGAGTTACATGTGGAATTTGGTGTTGTATATGAATGATTAAGTAAAGTTTGAACTTCAATATGATAATAGTAATGCTAAATGATGAAGAACATGTGAAAATAATTACAGCTGTAGAGACCGTCTGACAAGTTGAATTGAATTATTTGTTTCTAATAGTGAAGATGATGATAATATGTCCTAAATTACTTCTCCATGGACTTGTATAATTGCCTCACATATTAGTGGAAGTGTTATGGAGTAGCGTTGGAATCATGCTAGGTGGCTGGAAATTGCTGAGTACATGTGTTCACCATGCTAAATTTTCACAACTATGGCTTATGAGTAGTTATAAATTGAGTTCATGTATCAAATTGAGGAAACTGTTGGAGAATGTGTGTACCTAGCTGAGCATTCAAGTTTAATGGCATGAATTATGTGCTTCACATGTCGAATTTGTTGGTGAAATTTGTGTGCCTAGCTGAAAGTGTAAAGTCCGAATTACGTGAAGTAAATGTTTACATGTTTATACAAGTTTGTTTGAACATATGCCGAAACAGATGCCGAGACCGAACGTAGAAACTCGTCAAAGTAAACGGGGGAGGGGTAATCAGCCTGAGTTTGGGGAAGGGAGTGGACCTGTGGTACCCGCAGTTCCGGAATACCCTTCTGTTGTTTTTGTTGACTTCAAACAGAGAGAGTGTTTTGTAGTTTTACAAAAACACAAGATGAGACCTACGAGGTGTTTAGACACTACTTTGTTGGAGGATTTGGGAATAGAGACGGATGTCCGTCACATATTCGAGACTTTGGGCCTTACGGGTTTGTATAGGCTGAGGAAACACTCTCATCCTTTTCTTACCTTGGAGTTTATGAGCTCCTTTAGCTATGACCCAGCTGCCCAAACCGTTGACTTTAGGTTGATGAACACCAGTTTTCTGTTGACTATGGATCTGTTTGCGTCTCACCTTGGGTTGGCCAAGCCTCCCAAGGATTCTATCACCGATATTCCTGCTGAGTGCGGTGTCTACCGCCTAATGCTTTGCTTGACCGGAAAGCCAGCTCCCACCTCAAGCAACATGCTGATTAATGATGTTCAGCATGTTACCTTGAGGGTCTTTTTCCGTTTTCTTTCGAACCTTCTTTATGATCGACCGGATATCAGTAAACTGAATAATCATGAGGTGTTGCTTCTGATGTCTTATCTCAACCCGGAGCGGGCCAGAAAAGTGGTCTTTAATGCTCCTTCCATCGTCTGTGCTACCCTTGCCTTGATGGCTACTGCTTCTTCTCGGTACTTGAGCTGTGGCGCCATCGCCACTCGGTTAGCTGAAAAGCTAACCTCCTTTGAGGCTTCTTCAGAGTATGTGCCTCTAGCTACCCTAGTGCCGACTATGGACCGCGACTACTATCTCGACCTGAAATGGTTGAGAACTTTGGCTGACGGTAGCCTTGCCTGGAGGGTGTGGGGCATGAGTTGGATGCAGATTCCAGCTCCTGAACACCTCCCACTGACGGAGCCTTTGGAGCTGGCGGTTGTAGCTGTGGACTCTGGTGACGACGAGGAGGAGGAGGATGTTGATAGACCCCGCCAGCTGCAGACCTACCTCATCGACGACATGATTCTCGAGGTAATGCCAGAGCCGAAGAAGGGCGAGAATGCGTCGGTCGTGGCAGTGGAGAGACCTAGGTTTGGGAGAGGACCCCGCAGAGTGAGAGAGAAGACCTCGGAGACTAGGCCACAGCCGGTAGCACCACAGCAGCAGCAGCACCCTTTTTCGTGCTACCCTTACTTCGACACCCCGGAGACGCTATCCAGCTACTTGGCAGAGAGAGTGTCATCTACTTTGACAGTCAGGAACATGCACGAGATGGCGTACACTCAGAGGATAGGGACCGAGGGGCCTCATCCGGTTTGGTGGAGTGGAGTTGGGGACTATAGTGGGGTGTTCCACTCCTACGGGGTGGATCAGTCGACGTGGGGGACACCTCAGTTCTTTCCCTACGGTGGTTTGACCACATGGCATGTAGGCCCCGGAGTGGGAGCGGGAGTTGATGCAGGCATCGGGTCATCGGGAGCGGGCACCTCGGGAGGTGATGGTGGAGGAGATGAGTTGATGGTTGAGCAGCAGCAGCAGCAGGAGGAGTGATGCTTCTAGTTTCTTTATCTTATTTATGAGTGTTGGTCATGGATGTTGGTTGTTAGGACCTTTTTTTCCGGATTTGTATGTATGGCCATAAGGCCGGACTTACTAGTATGACTTTGTTGCAGGATTTTCTGAGTCGGGAGGTCATTCCGACTCAAGTTATGTGACAATTTACATATGTATATGTGATGGTTTTGATAGGTTTCCCGTGGTTTTGACCTGTAGGTACTCGACAAAGTACCTCATACTCGGTCGAGTAGCTACAGGTGTGGCAGAGTTGATGCATTCTAATCTCTGGGCTACTCGATCGAGTAGCCAAGACACTCGATCGAGTAGCATGGCACTCGATCGAGTACCCTTACAAACTCGATCGAGTAGCACTGTTACAGGAGGTTTTCAAAAATTTTAAAAATGTTCAACTGTTTTATAATTTCAAGTTTAAATATTTAACTGTAGATACCCATATCCGTCGATAACCACGGCCCAAGTCATGCCCCAAATCACCCCCAAACAGCCCGCATACATGAAGCAGCCCCCCTGTTTTGCAGCTCAATCCCAAGCCCAAAACCCGCTCCAAATACAACCAAAACCCGTGCCCATTAACCCTAACCCATACCCTAGTATCCTACCCATATTAACTTAGCTTAACCACCAAGAAAACCCCTCTCAAACCCTCACAAAAGCTGCTGGACAGCAGCTATGCGTGAACAGGCCCGACTGCCTCTCCCCTCTTTTACCCTACTTTAACTCCTTATAAATACCACCCCTTCACCATACATTCATTCCTCTAAGTTATCCATACATACAACCGTCACTTACAAGCTTTAAACTCCATAAACAAACCCTAATTGTCTCTCAAAAACCCTCCACAAAACCGGCATCCAAACTGGAACAGTTTGTGTGTCCTCTTCGAAAAACAATTCGTTCCTCCTTCAAACATCCATCAAAATTCGAGTTTCTTGTTCCAAATTAACCATATAACATCCATCTACACATTAGACAAAGATTTACGAGCCAAACTTCCCTTGAGAGTACACGAATTCCCTCGAAAAACAGAGTGTTATACACTCTGTTTTTTGACTTTTTCTGTCTGTCGATTCTGTTTGTGCTCGTTTTTCGTGCCCAATAACTCAAAACGAGCAGGGATTGTTTTAAGATCTCTGTTCTCCTCTCTTTCTAGTTTTCAAAACATCTTTTAAATCCAATTTTCACCGTGAAACGAGAGAGAAATCGCTGTTTGAAAGTTGCTGTCCAGATTCGATAAAAACGTGTTGTTTGCTTTGTTTCTTCGTCAACGACGGCCTCTCGAGATAAAATCTACCATCGATTACGACCCAAGACGGTGTCAACGATACATTTAGGTTGAGGGTGCATCAAATCCTCCTCTTTCTCCCTTTTATTTCGTTTTTTATGTTGTTTTTTTATAGTTCGTTTTTGTTTGTTTATCGTTTTTGTTTATCGATTGTTCTTATTAACTACGAAACTAGTTTAGTCCGAGTATGAGTTAAAGTACCACCATGAACACCCGCGTTGACTTGAGATGGGAAAGAAACCGCTAAATCAGTCGGTCGTACACCTCCGTCTCATTTACATATCCTCGTGTTCAAGGTAGGGCATTAATAAAACGAATTCTGACTTCGCTCTTCGCTTTTGACCCCTCTCTTCTCTCGTGCGATTCGACCTACCCCTGGACCATTTACATGTTAATATGACCTCTGATTGTTAACATATAACTCGTTTAGATGATATTAGATCAGTTTAATAACCTAATTAGACACTTTAGGGTACATCGACATAGCTTTTAAAACCAATTAACAATTCTGTAAATAATTGAATGCATCTCTCTCTTTCACATAATTTCTCGCTAGTATAAGAGTGCGTGATTAGCACCTTCTTATTAACACTCGATGAGTTAATTTAATTAGCGAACTTGACCTGATTTGACCCCTTTTAGGCCGTGTAGAATACACCTTTGCGTGATTAGCACCTTCTTATTAACACTCGATGATGGAAGGCAAGCCTTTTCCCCATAAAATCATCCCCTCTCGAAGAGAGAAGAGACCAACCCATTCTAGCAAGGAATTGTTAGTTCCTACCCAAATTAGTTGGCGAAGCCCAGTTTTCAAGGTGTATCCATTTATGACTAAGAGAATGAATAGAAGATCATTTTCAAAGAGAGAAAAAAGATGAAAAAGAATGAAAAATGAGAAAAAGAGAAAAATGAAAAAAAAAATGAAAAAAAAATGAAAAAAAAAAAAGAAAAATGAAAAAAAAAAAGATGAAAGAAAAAGAAAAAAGAAAAAAAGATGTTGAAGTTATTGCGGAATGCTTTTTGGTTGAATGTCGAAGCTACGGAAGCCAGAATTCAAGTCAAGTACCCATAGTTGAGGTTCAATGGGCGAAGCCCAAAAGCGTAAGTAGTAACCTCTTTACCCTTTAAGTCCTTCCTGAGATAGTTGCAAGGGGATAGTCAGGAATTTTGAGAATCATTCCGTTTGTGCTGTTACACCCAGCCTTTAGGGTCCAGACATGGAAATTTGAACCCACATCATTTTTCAACCCATTTGCACTCGTGGTTCATCAAATCTGAGACACCATTTCCAACCACGATGTAAGCCATAACCCGTTGGCCTTAGCACCACAAAGCGAACCTTCAGAATGATGGTTTACCTTACGAACCTATTTTTACCAAGCTCCACATCCCAAAGAATCAAAACCTTTTGTACCAACCCTAGACACGGGATACAACGGTACCTTACAGGCTAGAATGGGATATGACATGATACCTTAGGTGAAACCTTCGAGTGTGTACACACAATCAAAATGCCAATTTTATGCACCTTGATCGAACTACGTCGGATTTGATTTCGCTCCACGCGAATACGTAGGCAGTCCTTCAGAATAAGGGATTCAATCCACTCATCAACCAAGTTGTCATCTTGTCGGTTTCTTATGGGTCTTAACCAAGTCCAAATGAAGCCACCTTTGTTTGAGTCGGTCTTAGCACTCGATGTAGGCTAGGATGAGGATATAGGTTCAGATGAATAGTATCAAGTCTCAGAATGAGCTTTATCTAATGGTTTAGGCAAAGATGTTGAGTCACATAGATGTGGGTTTGTGTTGGGAACAGAAAATATGAAAAACCATTTGAAAAGAAAGAAGGCGTGGAAGAAAAATAGTAAAAGCCCGCTGAAAAGAAAGAAGGCGGTGGCAAGAAATGATGAATACTCATTTGAAAAGAAATGAGGCGAGGAGAAGAGTGGCAGAATGTTCCCAACAAGAGTGATGTGTGATGTCCAACTGTTCTCATAAAATCAGTCTGTGTTTAGTGTCTAGGCGAAGCTAACGTTGTTGCTCCATGAGTTTAATCCACCTTGTCAATGTCAAGTGATCTTGATTCCCATGTGCCCTTGGGAGCACGCCCATGCCATACGATATCTCTGTCTCAAGTCCGGCGACCTAGTGATTCCCATTTGCCATCTTTTGGTGCCAGAATGGCCAATTTACATTTTTACCCCCAACAAGTCCATAATTGAATTAAAACCCGTGCACACTTAGGGTTTTATTTTCCTTTTTTGTTTTACGGTAGCGGGCTACGCCCACGTTGTTTACGGGTCATACAGAGTGTCTGAGTCGTATTTCCTGCTCACCTATCAAGGTTCGATTTCAAAATGCCAAATATTTCAGAATTCCGAAATTTCAAAAACATTTTGCATCAAATTTTGGGTCGACGACCCAGCATCCAAGTGATTCATTTCAAATTCAAAATTTGGGTCGATAGCCCAATTATTAAAAATTTTCAACATGTTCAAATTTCGGGTCGATGACCCAGTCTTTCAAACTCAAATTTCGGGTCGATGACCCAACATTCCAAGTGATGTTAAATTCAAAATTTGGGTCGATGACCCAATTATTCAAAATTTTCAAATTCAATTTTCGGGTCGATGACCCAATCTTTCAAATGATCTAATTTTAGGATCGATGATCCAAATGTGCTTATGTGATGATTATTGCTAGTACGTTTTTGTGTTTCAAATGTAGCAGGATATGCTTCAACTGGGGGGCTCTAAAGTCTTCGACTTTAGAGCCATTCAGAGGGGGCAAGGCCGTTGGCTTCGAGAGACCATTATCAAGATGAAAAGGATGACATCCACTCGGAATTCAATTCAATACAAGAGTATGAAATGGAAGAATTCCGTGGCGAAAACAAATGATGAAAGCGGTGGCAACCTCCTTGGAAAGTCCCGTCCCATTTGGGCACTGCCGTGAGATGATAAGCTTTGGGCAAATGTCAACAGATGATGAATTTTGGACAAATGCCAGCAGATGATAAACTTTGGGCATGTGTCAGCAGTTGCCGAACTACGACGCGGGTTTGATTCCGTCAGAAACGGATACGTAGGCGCCTAAGGATAAGGCTCAATCCACCATATATGCACTTTATGGGTTGACGACCAACAACGATAATTTGACACAACAAAAGCAAGAGTTAATCCCCGACGAAGTTTCAGGTATGATCTCTTCTTATGGCTGGCGAGCTTATATACGCAAGTCTAATGGACTATAAACGACCCGAAGAATCCTCAGGTCGAGAGGGACCTGGGGTATACTTTGACTTTCGCCTTGTCCAAGCCTCAGTCAAAGTGGGGGCTCTGTAGATACCCATATCCGTCGATATTAGAATTTATAGAGAACCGACAAACACCCGATGATGATAGGACACATGTATTTATTTAGTTGTCATTGTCATTATTTGGGTTCGTTTTACGATGTAGAATGAGCGTTGTCGACGGAGTATTTTATTAATTTAAATGATATTTAAATCAAATGTTTTTTTTAAGTGAATTCATTTTATTAATTTAAGTGATATTTAAATTAAATCTTTATTTGAATTTATTTTCTCAAGATTATTTTATTGAAAATATAATAAATATTTTATTTGAAAAATCATTTATTTTAATGTGTTAATTGATTTGAAAAATCGATTTGAAAAGCGAAGAAAACTCGTTTTGAACATGCGTTTTGGAGCTCGATTATAGCTCTGTTTTTGAGCCCGTTTTCTTTACGAGTTGGCACGAATCTCGAGTACACTAACCAACCTAAGCCTCTACCCATCCAACCTTAGTTCAAACCCCATAACCACGGCCCAAGTCATGCCCCAAATCACCCCCAAACAGCCCGCATACACGAAGCAGCCCCCCTGTTTTGCAGCTCAATCCCGAGCCCAAAACCCGCTCCAAATACCTTCAAAACCCGTGCCCATTAACCCTAACCCATACCCTAGTATCCTACCCATATTACCTTAGCTTAACCACAAAGAAAACCCCTCTCAAACTCTCACAAAAGCTGCTGCACAGCAGCTATGCGTGAACAGGCCCGACTGCCTCTCCCCTCTTTTACCCTACTTTAACTCCTTATAAATACCACCCCTTCACCATACATTCATTCCTCTAAGTTCTCCATACATACAACCGTCACTTACAAGCTTTAAACTCCAGAAACAAACCCAAATTGCCTCTCAAAAACCCTCCACAAAACCGACATCCAAACTGGAACAGTTTGTGTGTCCTCTTCGAAAAACAATTCGTTCCTCCTTCAAACCTCCATCAAAATTCGAGTTTCTTGTTCCAAATTAACCATATAACATCCATCTAGACATTAGACAAAGATTTACGAGCCAAACTGCCCTTGAGAGTACACGAATTCCCTCGAAAAACAGAGTGTTATACACTCTGTTTTCGCGGCTTTTTCCTGTCTGTCCAGTTCTGTTTGTGCTCGTTTTTCGTGCCAAATAACTCAAAACGAGCAGGGATTGTTTTAAGATCTCTGTTCTCCTCTCTTTCTAGTTTTCAAAACATCTTTTAAATCGAATTTTCACCGTGAAACGAGAGAGAAATCGCTGTTTGAAAGTTGCTGTCCAGATTCGATAAAAACGTGTTGTTTGCTTTGTTTCTTCGTCGACGACGGCCTATCGAGATAAAATCTACCATCAATTATGACCCAAGACGGTGTCAACGATACATGTAGGTTGAGGGTGCATCAAATCCTCCTCTTTCTCCCTTTTATTTTGTTTTTTTATGTTGTTTTTTTATAGTTCGTTTTTGTTTGTTTATCGTTTTTGTTTATCGATTGTTCTTATTAACTATGAAACTAGTTTAGTCCGAGTATGAGTTAAAGTACCACCATGAACACCCGCGTTGACTTGAGATGGGAAAGAAACCGCTAAATCAGTCGGTCGTACACCCCCGTCTCATTAACATATCCTCGTGTTCAAGGTAGGGCATTAATAAAACGAATTCTGACTTCGCTCTTCGCTTTTGACCCCTCTCGTCTCTCGTGTGATTCGACCTACCCCTGGACCATTTACATGTTAATATGACCCCTGATTGTTAACATATAACTCGTTAAGATGATATTAAATCAGTTTAATAACCTAATTAGACACTTTAGGGTACATCGACATAGCTTTTAAAACCAATTAACAATTCTGTAAATAATTGAATGCATCTCTCTCTTTCACATAATTTCTCGCTAGTATAAGAGTGCGTGATTAGCACCTTCTTATTAACACTCGATGAGTTCATTTAATTAGCGAACTTGACCTGATTTGACCTCTTTTAGGCCGTGTAGAATACACCTTTGCGCGACATCCTCTCAATCGATCAACGTCGTTTCTAACTTGTTTTCTAACTCGTTTCCTAACCCGTTTCGCAATCATCTATCTAACCTAATGAATCTAACCTAATAATTAGGGTATGCTAGATCGTGTGGGCCGTGTTTGGCCGTGTCCTTGTAGTCCCTTTTCTCGTTATTTTCTCATCTTTATCTCGTTATTTCGTATCTTGTAATTACTTTGTTTATCGAGTCGTGTTTGTTAGTTTGGTTGTAATTTTCAAGTTAGCTTTCTTTTATCGAGTCAAAACCTCTTCTAAAAACCTTAGTCTTGTTTGGTTAGATGGTTGTGCCCCAATGCAAGTAAGAGCGTAGTAAATCACATGTTGTTTAAAGCAACATGGCCTGATTTATGCTAATGCATGCTTTGGTGTGTGACCCAATGTCTAATTCGATGAGATTAAGTGAAAGCACACATTATGAGGAGTGACCCAAGGCCGTGAGTCATGTAAGCCGTGGGCCACCCCTTTGTGCATGGTTTCCTAGGCCGAATGGCCGTGTATTGCGTCGTGTGTGTAGCGTTGTATTTTAGATCGAGTTGTATCTTTAATTTCTCGTTGCGTCGGCATGAAATGCCTGGGTTGTAATAGGATAGATCCCAACGGCTCCCCCATTCCCCCTAAGCCTTGTTTGTTTCGTTTATATGTTGTTAGATCAATCCACCCACATGCTAAATTACAACTTTGACAAAGTTAGTTTAGTTGCATCTAAATCGACATAGAAACTTCACATGTTAGGGTTTTAAAAACGATGTTTGCATATCATATATCGTAGTAGCTATGACCTTGTTTGAAATCCGATACTTGACTTAGTAGTGGCCGTTATCGACGGGCGGCGTTAGGTGTCCTTATGGGCTTCCTAACACGTACCCTCACCCCTTACTCAAGATCTATGGTTTGCGGATCCGTCTAAATACCATTGGATTACGAGAGTCATTCAAATCGAGTGATATAGGGTACAAGTCTTTATCTTTAATCACTCGTAGTCGATTGGCTTTATGCTTTTCGATGAAAGGTGTAAAGTTGACTTGAACGGTTCCAAGTTCCCAAAAAACTTGGTGGCGACTCTAATTTGTCTTAATTCGGTTCGAAAGAACCTCGAGTCGATTATGCCTAGTGTGGATCCCGCGGACGCAGTTCCCGAGGGCCTTGTCCACATTAATGTGGTTGTTAGTGCGTAGTAACATCTTTGGACCGTTAATTTCGTATGTTGGAAGTCGTGCTTGAATTTCATATGCACATTTGTCACAATTAGTGACGCGCTGATAGTTTCTTATTACTTTTATGTTGCATACGCCCTACTATGATCTATCTATCGGAGTTACATCTTCTTGTACACTTGTGCATACCATATTAACATGCTTTGTCGACAGTGACTAGATATTCCGGTGTTTTGTGCATGATTTTGAATTTCACAAGTGTATGGTTAGCGAGTAATGTCCGTAACAAATAATATGGTTTCTATTTTATGTTATGATGCAAGTAATAGGTAATATGCGTTGTAATTTTGGGTGGCGAACTTCGGGGACGAAGTTCCTTTTTAGAGGGGAAGAGTAATGTCGCAAAATAAAAAGGCTAATTTTGAAATTAGTTTTTGTTTGTTTATAATGTTTTGTTGTTAATTAAGAATTTTATAGTACGTTGATCACATTACTTATATGAAGTGTACGTGGTTACTTTAGTTCATTAAAGTGAATGTGATAATACGTTTTAAAGGACAGTCATAAGAAGATAGTTGTGGTGCAATGTGTCACAATAAAATCGCGTTAGTAAGTAACATGGTGATATTAGTTGTACAACATGAAGTCGATATGAGACATGTTCCGGGTTGATAGTTTTTACGATATGCTGGGTGATCGTTGTTTGTGCTTCGCATTGCGAGGTTGATGCTTGATATTATACATAGAGTAACAGTTGAGGATGATAATGTTTGTATGATAGTAGTAAGAGTCATTATGAATAGATCGTTAGATAGTGATGATGATGACATGGGGGATGGTACTTCCGGGGAGTTAGGACTTGAGTAAGGACTTAAGTATGAAGAATAGTGATGTCGTACCTTTCCGTGCCTTGTGCGTTGTGTAGGTGAGTTGAACTTCGGGGACGAAGTTCTTTTAAGGGGGGAAGACTGTAATACCCGCCCTTTTAGAGACCCTTTGACCAGCGTTGACTGACCTTGGGTGCGGGAATAGTCTTGGAAATGCGTGCCAAAGCTATCTTGAGTTACGTGTTAGGGGTGGTACTCGATAGAGTAGAGGCTACTCGATCGAGTAGCAAGGTTACTCGATCGAGTAGGGGGTCACTCGATCGAGTATGTTGGGTACTCGATCGAGTATCGAGTTTTCAGCGAGGGTTTTTAATCGCGTTTTGTTAAATCCGTAATTCATTTCCGCCCCTTTCTTCCCATCCATTAGTCGCCTCTTTCCCTTCCCTTCACCACAAAACCTCCATGGAAGCCTTTTTGAAGATCCTTGTGCCTTAGGAGAGCGTCACGTGAGTCGGGTAGCGGTCTTTTGCCGGGTTTCTTCTTATAGGTATGTCACAATCATCATCACTATCCTCATCTTTGCAGTTAGGGTTTGCTTGGTAGTAATAGATGATCGTGTTGTGCTTATAGGCTTTGCTTGGTTGCTGGTTATGGCATGTGTGGCATGGATTGGTTGCGGTTGCTTAAAGGTAGGTTCGCCTACTCAGTTTCTGTAGATAGTCTAGTGTGTCGATCGTTGTATCATTGTTGTTGTGTTGTGGTTGTGTCTGTGTCTGTGTGGCAGCGAGTATACGGTTGTTGATTGATTGTTGTTGATGGATGTGATTGGTTGTCTATGGTTCTCGAGATGCGTTCTCGGCTGAGTGGAGTCACTTGCGGGAGTGGCTTCACGCCCTAGTTTCGCCCTTCGTGGAACCCGCCACGGAAGGGGATGTGCCCATGAATGGGACAGGGTTATCGCTCGGTATGATGAGCGGGGCTTAGGTGGGAACGGCTGCGGTCCCCCACTGGCAGGGCTGGTCTAGTGGACGGTCGGTGACAGAGATTGTTTGGAGTGGATGCGAATGTATGTGTGGCAATTTGTTGAGTTGTATTGATAGTTGTTATTGATATTGTTGTATCTTATCTCGGTACTGACCTTGTGTGGTTGTTTCTGTTTGTTATGTGTCTGCCGTGATCCCTTATGGTGAGCAGTCTGTCTTAGCAGGTGTTGATATGGTTGCTAGCTGGAGTCCGGGCAGGGATGAGTCTCCACGAGTTTTGATAGTTATAGCGAGTAGTCTTTGAGTTGTACCTTCATATAGTTGGTCGGTTTTAAATCACTGGTAAAGTAACTTAATAGTTCTTTTATCGACATTTGATTATTAGTTCCTCGGGCAACCGAGATGGTAACGCCCTTATATGCTAAGGAAGGTCTAGTTAAGGCTCCTCTGAATATGGGGGTGTTACACCTACGACCTCCATATTTGGCACGCGAGTGTTCCGCCCCTTCTTTTCTCTCTCTTTGCATTCTAGACCATGCTATTGCTTTCGAGGCCTACGTGCTTGATCAATCGACCACGCAAGCTCATATCATTCTGAGTCCCAGTAACGTTGCATAGACCGACCAATTTGACCAACTCTACCTTTAATCAACTTAATTAAATTACTAAATCCTCTAACAAGTGCACTTTCCACGCATATTCGAGTCGAGCAATCATTAAAACGATAACTTTAGTCAATCTTGTTTCGTCAAACATTTAATTCTAAGGGTGTAAATCCCATTTATTTATTGTACTTTTTATTTTTTATTAATTAATGTAAGTCTATATCAAAAGCACGTTCGGAAACCGTTTTAAAATCAACCTCTTAAACCGTATTTATAAAACAGCGGAGGTCAGACGTCGAGAAGAAACACAGCAGTAGCCGCGCCTCTTCGAAGGGTCGCAGCACTTGCTGCGCCTCTTCCATGGCCTACCACTGTCGCTGCTCTTGCTCTTCTTCTTCTTCCTCGACCTTCTTCAAGTTTATCTTTTCCTTATTTCTTTCGTTTTTCTTTGTTTTCTTTGATGTGTCAGTATATAAATCATGTTTTAATAATTTCTTTTTTATTTTAACGCTTAATTCGTCCTTAATCCTGAGTAATTCAATACTTGCGGGTTTTTTGCTGTTTTAATTCAAATCGATTCTTCGGGATTCGACTTGTTCATGTCGAGGTTTCTGGAATCCTACTTTGATCCATATGTTTTCTTTCGAGTTTTTGTTTGTCTAAATCCATTCTTAACCTAAAGTTTGTTCTTTCGTATTTCCGACACGAGACAATCATAATCGTGTAAACCGCTGTAATTTCTCATTTTTTATTCGTTTTATGGCATGCCCAGATGCATATAACCAGCTAAAACACTTCAAATCGAGTCTAATATCAATAATTTATCTTAAATATACCAATGAATGATAACATTGTTGCGGTTCTGACTTCACAGTCAGAGCCCTGCTTAAGAACAGACGTAAGAAATGCTGCGCCTCTTCCAGAGGACGCGGCAGATGCTGCGCCTGTTCTGGGCTGACTTCTGTCCCTGAACTTTTTTTCTCGCTTTGTCGTAGATCAATTACGGTATAAATCGACTATTAATCGTATTATCACCTCTAATCTGACGTATTTTTGTATTTTAATTTCATATTCCATTTTTTTTATTTTCATTTATTTTCTTCTTCGAAATCCCGTTTTTGAGCGTGCTTTTGACGTAGATCAAATAAACCTTGTAATATCTTGTTATTTTAATTATTTTAGTTCGTTTATGATCGTAATTATTATGTATGATTTATTTACTTGGCATTCACATGTAATTAATCTAACTTCCAACTTCGACCCAATTGTTTGCTGAAACACGTGTTAACTGACATAGTTAATTCTCACATGCTAGGATTAATCTATTGTTTGTTGCAATGCGTGCATTACATTGACGACATATCAAATATGAACAATTTCCCTAATCATTAGTAGAGGCCGCTATCGAGGCGGGCGGGATTAGGTGTTCGATTAAAGAGCTTCCTAATACGTACCCTTACCCCTTACTCTAGTTATCTCTGGACATCCGTGTCCATTGGCATCTTCTAGAGTCATTCTAGACATAGAATGCTAAGGGTAACGAGTTCTTAGTGTCCATGTCACTACTTTGTGTCTTGACATGGCATGAAGTATTCGAACGGTTTTCAATTTTTCCACAATAAATTGGGGGCGACTCCACAAATGCAGGCTTATTCGACCTTTCACTGGTTTCAATGCCTCACCAATCCGTAATGGCCCATGACGTCCTTTGGCAAACCAAGGTTCTGTGGGAGAAGTGACGCCGCCTCGAAAACAATGCGCGGGTGGCCTATGTCCACAGTTTGGCTACTCCGCTGGGGATGATACACTTACGTGTTACCTAGGCTGAAACTTGAACAAAGTTAGGGAATAGTTTATATGAGACAGGACATTTGCATGTTGTATTTGAAATTCGACAAGAATAAATAAAGAAAATAAATTGAATAAATTTTCTTATTGCATTTTCTTAGGAGTAAGTAAAGCACACGCTTATTTTTCTAAGTTCATTACAAGCTCTTGCTTCATACATTTATTCTTTTACATTTTTCCGAACTACGTACAGGGTTTGATTTCAATTTTTTTCTAATGAATACGTAGGCAATCCTTTACAGGATACAACCCGTAATTTCAAAATATAAATAGAAGGACATTTGCATGTTGCATTTGAAATTCGACAAGAATAAATAAAGAAAATTTATGAAAGTTTCTTAACTAATAAATCTTTTATTCATTGTTCCTTAAATAATAGTAATACGCCAAATACATATAAATTTAAAATGCTGAAAATTAAAATGCTGGGCTAGGATTCTAAAAACCCCGCCGTTTATAACAACTAATAATATAAATAATATTACAAAAATGACTTAAGGCAACTCTTCCATTTTCCCCTTGCCTTTGTCGCCTTTGTCAAATTCATTCTCTCGACCACGAGCGGGACGCTCTTGCGTTATTTCCGACCTAATCACCAATGGTCGTTCTCGCGGTTTAGCTTTCCCATTTCGATCCACAACCATCTTCTCAACAGGAGCATTCTTTGGTTTCTTCGGCGGACGGACGACCCAATACCCGGCCTCTTCTTCCTCCTCAGTTAAGTACTTTTGGTTCTCCTTCGCCACCTCTAATATCTTATAGTCTACGGGCTCATACTTCTTTAGCTTTTCACGCTCCTCGGGGGTGCTAGCTTTCCTCCACTGCAGATATGAGTCAGATACCCATAACGAGCCAACCAGAATGGGTATGAACCACATATTCCTTTGGGCCAAGCGAATAGCCCACTCTCGACAAGACTCTGAAGTATGCGCCAAGGCAGTTTGAGGGATAATGTCTAGCTTCGGGATTTTCTGTCTGAGGCCCACCTGCCTCATCAATCTCTCCGAAAAGGTATGGACCATGAATTCCAAGCTGGGAACGCGAATCGACCGTGTCGAATCCAAGGATGATACTCCAGTCACGGACCTAAGATGCCACCATGGCACGATCCACCTGATCAAGGGCCCACCATCACTCTTCAATTTATTTTTCCCAATAGTTGCATACTCGTGTGAAGTCCACCATGTATAGCCTCGTTCTCATCGCAATTGATCGAGATCGATATCATGTCACGTCAACTGGGGGCTCGATCAACCGTAGCCTTTCCATCAGTCAGATCTGCGAAAAGGGAACAGGAGTCAGTCCCGAAACCGGCTAGGAAAAAAAACGAAAAAAAGGAAAAACGGCCGAATAGGACAAGAAAACGGGTTCTTACCTGTAAAATGATAGGACTCTCAAGATAAGGATGCTTGCGGGTCGCCTTCCTGTTATCCAATCCTAGAATGGTCTCCCCTAGATCTAAGAATGCTCGGCTCCTGCGCTAGTCTATTTGCTCCACTATGCCTAAGAATCGAGGGTCACCCCTCATCTCTTTGTCCACATGCCCTCGTAAGACATAGAAATGAAGAAGGCAAAATCTATAAGCTCTACGCCTTACCGCATAAGAGATAGTAGGGTCCTCCATATTTATAAATCGATCGACAAATTCAAATATGCGGACACCTTTTGAGGTCACAAGACGGTTTACCTCAGCCTTGGTCAATCCAAGAAAGTCCCTGAATTTATTTTTATATCCTTGAGAGGTAGGGGGTATAGCTCGAACACTTTTTGCATCCCATCCGCCAACTGCAGCGATTTCTTCAGGAAAGGGACAAATTTCGCCTCCCGGGAAAGCAAAAACATGAAAATTTGAGTCCCAATATTCAAGACAAGCATCCAAAAAGGGCCTAACTAGCTTCATCAGCTTCAAACTAATGATTGATCCTAAATTAAAAGAACCCATGTCGTGTTTCTCCACATTCGTAAATTCATTCGTCCACACTTTAATTCGATTTTCAAAGGCATCCATATTTTTGTTGGAAGAACTTGAGAGAATATATAAGGTTTTATAAAAGACGAAGTCGAGGAAGAGAGAATTGTGCGAATAGAAGCTCAACCGAGGTCACTATTTATACAATTCGTTGTTTCCTAATTTCAGCTAAGGACGGACTAACTGGAGAAAAGACGCAGCAGCTCGTGCGCCTCTTCGAAGGATCGCAGCTCCTACGGCGCCTCTTCCCCAAGCTATTTTCCTCGTTTGACAGCCGTGGATCTTTTCTAATCTGTTTTAAATAAAGTTTCTGTAACACCCCCATACTCCAAGTGCCTTACTAGGACCACTTAAGGAATGAAAGTGCTACCATCTCGGTTACCCGAGGCAATGATAATCATAAGACAATAAAGAAACGTACATTAAAAGTAAACATAGTTTAAGTGATTACATGATCAAAACCAAAACAGATAAACTGAAATACAAGGTTCTCAGACGGTCTACTGCTAAAACTATCAAAGCTACAAAACACCGTCTGACACAGCGGAAGACTTCTAACTGCCACGTGATGACTCATCCAGCCCCTATCCCATACGCGTCATATCATACCGCTCAATAACTGCTCACCACCCCCGAATGGATCACCACAGTTTTTAAAATATTAAACGGGGTCAGTACTAATCACACAATTTATATAACCAACAGTACAGTAAACAACACAGCTCAAACAGTCACACACAATCACCCACACCAATCAATCTCCGTCTCTGACTGTCCACTGGACCAGCCCTACCAGTGGGGGACCGCAGCCGTACCCACCAAATCCCTGCTCATCATACCGAGCGATAACCCTGTCCCATTAATGTGCACATCCCCTTCCGTGGCGGGTTCCACGAAGGGCGAAACTAGGGCGTGAAGCCACTCCCTCAAGTGACCCCACTCAGCCGAGAACGCATCTCGAGAACCAGAGACAAACAATCACAACCATCAACAACAATCAATCAACAACCGTCATAAAACCAATACGATAATAATCAGCAATTACACAACACCAACAATGTATTATGGGACTAATACTGAGTAGGGAAACCCTACCTGGAAAGCACAACACAATCAGACGATCTTACAGCTGATATCAAAACGCTTCCTCTACGAATCCTCCTCCTAACATACAAACATATAATCACTACCAATCATACAAAACAACAAAACCCCAAAATCCCCATATTAGGGTTTAACCAACTTTAAGGAAACATTATAAAAATGGTACGTAGGTCTTACCCTCGACACAAGGATCACAAAGGTATCAAGAAAGGTAAAATCCGACCTTCCAAGCTCCGGGATTTGCCAACAATGCGATTAAAGTGAATTTCGTAGTTTGATTTCTCTTTTCACAGTAATTAGGTTTTAAAAAGTGTTTAAAGAATAATGACGGAAGTAATATATACTCAAATCGCATTATTAACAAAACCCGAGAAATCATCCCCCGTAAACCGGCTACTCGATCGAGTAGCCAAGGTACTCGATCGAGTGCCCCCTTACTCGATGGAGTATCCAAGTTACTCGATCGAGTACCCAACATGTCAGAAACTATTTTAAACTGCAACTCACCCTTACTCGACAGAGTAAGGCCTACTCGATAGAGTACCCAGAGACTCATAAATACGCAGTATTACAGTCTTCCCTCCTTAAAAAGAACTTCGTCCCCGAAGTTTTACCCGTACATAAAAACAAACATACTAACTTGGTCAAGACCCAACAAAGCTACTAAAAACTCAAAACAAAACCCCAACTTATAAAACATGAAACCATGAACCCTTAACACCAACTCCACCAACTATTCCTACCTCCCCACATCGCTCACGATGTCGTATCAACTACCTCATAAACTCTCCTGACACTAACTCCATACACTACCAACTACCATCCTCTAACGCTGTTAGCTCCATAATATATCATCCACTACCAAATCTAAAATCAAGACACTCATAGACATCATACGGAATGTTACATTCTACCACCCTTAAAAGGAACTTCGTCCTTGAAGTTTACTCACACTCATAACCTCATCATCCAACAGTCAACACTAGTGCAATATTCTCACACTCCTAAACATCACACTACTACAAGCACGACCATGGCCTTTTAACAACATCAACCACAAAATATACAACTCCATTCTTTATGCTACACCAACACTCTACTGTGAATATACTACAATATGCACAACTATCAAAATCTCTTTTATCGCATCCTACTCCTCTTAAGATAGATGTTACGTCCTCGTAACTCACTAATACTATATCCTTAGTTATATCTTCTCATTATTCTCATCACCATCACATGTCATAGATAACCACCTATACTCTAGGCACTCGCCATGCATATATCCAAGGCTCTCTTACTTAAACAATTCTCATACTTCAATTCACTCGTCACACCCCTAACCTGTACCTCAAAATCTTTAGCTTAACCCAAAACTTCAACTTTTCCACATTACCGCAATACGACATACCACTCTATATAAACTATATAAAACTCCCATCGTCAAAAGCATAACTCACGATCCACACTTGTTACGTACACTCACACTAGCTCCTCAAGTTCTTTTTTTTCATTACCACAAAACTCATACATAACTTAACATGACATCAAATCCCAATACCCTGCACTCACTATCTCAACAAAAGATTATGAACCACCTGCCGCTTTCAGATCATTACAACACATGTTCCACGAATCACTTGCCATGACTATGACTACCGATGCCTCATCTTAAAACAAGATCAAAATTGCTGTAACAACTTCTCACAACTATGTCTCATCAACAGAATGTCACTATACCATGACAACAACGAAAACATATACAACTCTCTTTCATATCATACTCTACCCTCATTCCAAAACATAACTGGTAAGAAACATCAATAAACAAAATAACTGTCTATCTGTATAAACTGAAACTCACAGGAAGCCACATGAGACAAAACAACAATTTATGTGTAACTGGTATGTACTTTCGAAACTCGAATCATAAACATCCCGCCTACTCCACCACAACCGGTGACGGCATCGCAACACCGCCACCAACAGCCACACCGCAGTGCGAAAATACCCGCATCACAACACTAAATACCGTGCCCGGATCACCACCCGAGGCACCACAACCACATCGATAGTCATCACAACTTACACTATCCCATAAGCACTGACTCAACATGACTTCTCGGACAAGAAAAAACATTCTCAAATCCACTTTACTAAATCACAAAGCAACATATTATATGAATTAAACAGATAATAACCTCATGAACATCATCCCCTTACCACATCACGGAATAACATATATCATGAATACATACAAGTATAACCATTCATGCCAGATCAATCAAATGATTACTTTTTGAATATCATTCAATTAAATTACCGTGTCCAACATATATCACAGAACATTCAGATAACAGCTTTATAACTATCACACCATACCACTTCCCGTGAGGTCAGAACCTCGCAGAAACATTTATACACATCATAGACCCGTAAACACATCCTCCTAGTCAGTCCTGATCACGTAAGTTACCACTCGATAAAGGTTACCGGTCGCCCGAGCTTAACTCATATGCCCCTCTTAACATATTCCCCCATTCGCATAACCATCACCTCATGCCAAGTAAAACCATACCATTACTATTCAACTATTAGCACCCGCCTCATCTGACCACATCTTATACTTCCTTACAACCATACATATCAATCCGGCCTCTAAGAAATCAACCTCATTAGAATTGCTACCTTTCTAATATACCATCACCCTTAACCAGTAGTCGCAAACCATAACACTACCACTGTCCGGGCATCAAACCTCTTACACTCATCTCTAAACATCACGATTTCTTTCCTATCTGTGGTTAACATCCCAAATAACGAACACCAAATCCATCAACAACATTACCTCAACATTCTTCCCAATACTATCCTTAATTGTATAGTCACCCGACTCACCACCAAAATCTCATATCATGCAGATATTCTACCAACTTCTTACTCCCTTAATTCCTCGAAACTCATGATTAATCATGTTGTCCTGAAACTTCTGTATAACCATTAATTTACTTACTCTTGATAGTATCATACATCTCGACGATTCCTTACTTTTATGTCACATAACTTCGGTCAACATTTTCCTAGTTTTACTCCCCTCATTCTTTTCTTTTACACTTGACAAAATCAATTAACTATTCTACTCCTTATCACTTCTACCTAACTCTTTAGTGTTCCGGTTACTCTCCATTGCTCCAAGACTCACATCTCATTATTTTATATCGATATCATCTCACTCTTTCTTACCATGGATCTTCTCTTATAATGCTATCACTCACACTTGCCACTAATCTATCCATAAAATCAACGTTTAATGTTCAACAATTGCATCTCCCTTTTTACATCTCTAGAAATCAAAATTCCTTTCAAACCGCTGATTGTCCAAGGAAATCCCATAATAGTTTCACCTCTTAATACACCGAATCTCCCAAACGCACTCACTGTCTAAAAATCCACCTCGCGACATATCTCTACAAAGTTCACTATATACCACTCTTCTCAACCCCTTTAAAACAAACTTTCACTATGTATATTCTTAACCCACACGACTCCTAACCATCTCCCTCCATAATTATTTACACATCTCAAGTTGCCACTATCCACATCCTTACTCTCAATCCTTTCATTCTCACGTTCCTTAGACTCACATCATGCCTTGCCCATATTCACTTACTTTTACGTTACTCAATACACAATCATATCACTCATCTCATCTCATCTCAGAAAACATGCTCTATGTCTCAATTAAGCCATAAAGATCATCCTTTTCTTTTTCCACTATCTATCGCAACCACATATAACTCATGTCCTCCCACCGAATTCATACTCACCACAGGTGCCACTCACTACACCACAAGATTGGGTAACTTACGCGTCAAGACCAACATACATGTAAAACAATGCACAAAGAAGCAAAATAACACCTTTGAATTAAACATAATATGCAACGAAGTCAAAAGATAGGCATATGACCCAAAGCAGGGGTCACTAGATCGAGTACAGGCCACTCGATCGAGTAAGGGACTTACTCGATCGAGTAGGTGAAGATCAGAAGCACGTAAAACAAATCACCAGGGCTACTCGATCGAGTAACTAACGCACTCGATCGAGTGCCGCCTACTCGATCGAGTACAAAGGCTACTCGATCGAGTACCTACGCATTTCTCAGCATTGTCCAGTTTTCGTAAAACAGCCATAACTCACTCATTTCTTGGTCGATTCGGGCGTGTGACCTATCGTTAGAATCGTAAAAGAACAAGCTATCACCTCCAATTGAAATCACATTAAAATCTTTTATACATCTCAAGTTATAACAGTTTAAAGACAACCTCTTTATAATCGAAAAACATAACTACTTAATTTTACCTCCAAACAACTTAAACAACAACATGGTAAACAAAAACAACCCAATATTCATAAAACCAGTAGTCCCAATCACATGTTACTATTTTCGAAAGCAAAGCAACAACATTCATCATGCAAATAATTTATTTAACTTGTCAATCATGACTTACCCACATGCTTTTATTCTATCACTTTTCGTAAACAAAACATACTCATACATTACAAATCCTATTTCCATGTTACTAATACAACAATATTACAAATATACTTCGTCACCTAAACATATTCATAATCACAAAATTCATATTCTCGTGCAATTGCCACTCCATCTTTTCCAATCAATTCATTCATTTCCACCACATTCTTCATACAACATATACATATGAACAATAGTAGACATGTATAAGAAATCATTATATAAAATTACACAAACAAAATTATATATAATCATATCACATATGAACTACTTCCTTTTTCCACCACATTACTCATCATTCTCATACACTTTTCTAACAATTCCAACCAACATTGTAAACCAACTATCATGTAACATGCTTTCAATCAACAACATACGAAATCACATCATCACCATCTTTTCTACACATTCCCCATTATCCACATACGTACACCCACTGATTCATGTCACACATCACTATATAGATACACAATTCACAAGGTAAACGCATAGCGATCCCGACTTATATCCCATGGTGACCGGTTCAAAATTGTAGGGCGAGTTCGCGACTTTAGAACGTCTCCCAAGTCTTTGCATTAGCTCCTACAACTTCTACCCCGAGTTCATTTTAATTGACTCCCTATGTTCATTGGATTCATTGGTTACAGGTTTCAGGATCGTCGCTCTGATACCATTTTGTAACACCCCCATACTCCAAGTGCCTTACTAGGACCACTTAAGGCATGGAAGTGCTACCATCTCGGTTACCCCAGGCAATGATAATCATAAGACAATAAAGAAACGTACTTTAAAAGTAAACATAGTTTAAGTGTTTACATGATCAAAACCAAAACTGATAAACTGAAATACAAGGTTCTCGGACGGTCTCATTGCTAAAACTATCAAAGCTACAAAACACCGACCGACACGGCGGAAGACTTCTAATCGCTACGTGATGACTCATCCTAGCTATCCCATACGCGTCATATCATACCGCTCAATAATCGCTCACCACCCCGAATGGATAACCACGAGTTTTAAAACATTAAACGGGGTCAGTACTAATCACACAATTTATATAACCAACAGTACAGTAAACAACACAGCTCAAACAGTCACACACAATCACCCACACCAATCAATCTCCGTCTCCGACTGTCCACTGAACCAGCCCTGCCAGTGGGGGACCGCAGTCGTACCCACCAAATCCTCGCTCAGCATACCGAGCGATAACCCTGTCCCATTAATGTGCACATCCCCATCCGTGACGGGTTCCACGAAGGGCGAAACTAGGGCGTGAAGCCACTCCCGCAAGTGACCCCACTCAGCCGAGAACGCATCTCGAGAACCAGAGACAAACAATCACAACCATCAACAACAATCAATCAACAACCGTCATAAAACCAATACGATAATAATCAGCAATTACACAACACCAACAATGCATTATGGGACTAATACTGAGTAGGGAATGAAGGAGGTGTAGATTCATATACATACTAACATACTCATATATGTCAAAATTAATTTGTCATAAAATTAAATGTGGATTTTATGCATGCAAACAATATAAAAATAGAGGAGAAATCATGTCCTTACATTGATGATTTCGGCTTAATGGGCACAAGAGAGGTCACCTTTCTCTCTTGTTCTTGAGCTTTCCCTTATGGAAGAACAAAGATCCAAGTATAGGATCTCTCCTTAGGATTAATACCCAAAGCTTTCTCTCAATTTAATTAATATTACAAAAAACTAGTATAATATTAATTAGTAGAAAATTGAACCAAAAATATTTATAAACTCTTAAATATTTCGGTTTTTAGAGAGAAGAAGAGGAGGATTTAGTTCTCTCTAGAATTTGTATTTTGGATGAGTGAATGAATGAATAATCTTTTACAACCTTTTGTATATTATTAGGTAAAAATTATGGAAAAACCATCATAGGTTTTTGTCTTCTCAAAACCGTGTAAGAGGAGGGCTTTAGGGGAGCCAATGCATGGAAAAATTGTTCTTCACAATAAACAATAGGCTTGCATGGCTAGTGACTAGTGTAATCATCATGCCTTCCACTAATTACAATCAACATAAAATTAGCTCAACAACCCTCTAATTTTCGGCCCACTTAATAATATGGATTCCATATTATTTTTGTCAATTGTCAATATGTCACATGTCATATGTGATATAAATTTGTTATGTATTTTTAACATATTAAAAATCAACGTATTAATAAAAACACGTCACATACAAAAATCGACTTAGTAATTTCATAATTACTTGTGCCAAAATATTTTACCATTTATAAATTACAACCAATTGTATTTATAACAATTCATTCAAATTTAATTGTTACATTAAACAATTATTTCATCCGAGTAATCATACAATTCAATTACTCAGACCGTATCTCATTTAATCACATTTCAATTTGATACGTAAATTTTACTTCCAAAATCGTCCGTCAATTTTCAGGTAATTTAATTAACTCGTAACGTTATACGATTAATTAAATAATCAATTAAGAGTGTTGCCCTATAGGTATGACCTAGGGGGTCAACTGATCACCACCGTCACACGACAGTAATGTCAAACTCTAGTAAGCCAATCATTACCGATATATGTTGACCAGTTGACAGTAACAATATTACTTCCCAATTGTATTCTTTATAATGAGATTGAAACATGGGATCATTATAATCAACAGTCGTGATCGCATTATTGTCGGAGGACACATATTCCAACAATCTCCCACTTGTCCTCGACAAGTGTGCGTCACCAATTCTCTTGTCTTATTACTATCTCCCACTCAATGCAAGGTGTCTTTCAGGTCGTACTTGCAAGTGATCATATCGAGAGTGGTTTCCTCGATCTGGAGAATAACTGATTGACCGGACTTATCTATCATAGATACTTTCCGAGCGTGGCCACGCATTTCGATTCATTACTCCTCGAGTGGCCCCGAGATATTGTTATAAACCTGACTAGGGGTGGACAATTCCTATCGCACTCATTCCTTCGACTAGCCACAGCCATCATAACCCAAAATATGCCCATTTGACCCCATTTACGAAGGTCGTAGTAACACAAATCAAAGTTAATCAAATCTTGTGCCATCTTAGGCGAATAGTCTTTTGTCAAAAGAATCGACTCATTTGAATACTATAGTAGCTCTCGCCACCACCAGGCTATATAAATTTGCCAGAACTCTATAAGCGGTCATTAGGCCCGACAAAATGTTCCTAATTGATGCCTATGTGATCGACTAGTCATCTCTCATGACTCTATGGCACTTGAACTTGCAATCAATCGCATCACACTCTAGTCACTTGGAGACGTCACCTCATATAAGTAACTATGGGCAAAAACAATGTTAATCCATGTTCACTTTAACGGGGTTCAATTGTCTTCACAACTTTGTTTGGATATAACAATGTACAAGGTGAGTTAATAACTCAAACGACAAATGTCGACATCACACTCGGGTAGTCAATATCATATTACAACCTTGTGATGTATATTGTCAATGTAAACACTTATTGATTGTAATAGAAGTTTAACATCCCATGTGTCCATGTGTTCAAACTTCTTGCACTTGCAATTTCCTTCACATTCATGTTCTCTCTCATAGCATGAATCTTACCAAGTACACATCAAGGTTCCGACCTTGGTTTCGGTTCTTTAACTTGAAAGAACTTTCTTATCGACTATCACATAACGAACGAATTTGTGATGAATAATATAACTTGTACTAATCAAGTATTTCATCCACACACAATGCACTAGGTATATGTTTTGTAGAATCTTGTAACAATTTGTCAAGATTATTAGCTTAGTACTTCTCACAAGTCCTAGCTTAACTAGGAAAGATTATCTTGAATAACCTCTTATTCAACCAAGCATCTTTCCAAAACTTCTCATTTCTCTTTCTAGGCTTGAAAGATTTGGGATTCTCATAAATCCTTATATGTGCTCGGATTTTCTACAATATGTGCAACCTCTTAACACACAATGGAACATTCCGTCAAGCACCAAAATCGCTCATCGGATTCTACTTGAGAATTCATGACGTTTCTATTATGGCTCACCAATCAATCATCATGCTCTTACGCATATGATTCACAATTTGACATGTACATGATTATTCTAATGGCGGAAACATTAGTTACTAATAATCATGAGATCAACCGTTCATAGGTTCAATGAATGACCATGACTGCTAATGGCAATTCCATTTTCATCCACATGAACAACCTATGTGAATGTTGATACGATGTGTATCTCTTAATACTAATCCGACATCCCTTGATGTAATTGGATTCATCATTGTCCATTTTCATCCAGAATTGAAAACTCAAAAGCTTCTTTATGAAAGAAGGTATTAGCTCGTCATTCTTTAATGAGTGATGAGTCGTAAATATTTGAAGGATGATAGCTCCCACTAAATTCCATGTCTTCACATGAGAATTTCCTAACTCCCACTCAATTCTACACATTTCGAAATTGACTTCTCAATCGAAATTTATTCAAGAATTGAAATATAAATTGCATTGCCAAGTTATTAAGATAGAACCATATATGTTCCCATCATATCCCTTTAAAATACCTCAAAATACCTATTTTGAAGTGGTCTCATCTTAACCCTACGGAAAGAGATTTTAAATCTCCAACACACTCATGTCATAATGATGTGTAGTAATGTCATTATTCAAATATAAACAATATCTAGAATACGCCCTTCGCAAATACCCTTTTGGAAGGAGGTTTAACCATTTCATAGTGAGGTTAAACAATGACATTTGCGTGGTTAAAACTTTGGCCATCGAAGATATCGGTATATCAATCTTTGCAACTCGATCATAACTAGTATGTTACTATGATTCATTTAGGCTCTTAAGTAAATCTCAAGGTTGAAACTATTGGTAAATTGTTTCGTAAACTTAGTCAAAAACTTGTTAAGACTTTGCATTAGTCATTTTTCTACCAAAACTTTCTTTTGGTCTCCTCGTGTAGTTATCTTGAGAAAATTCTCTTATGATTACTACACTTGGTCTATTTAGTCATATAGAACCTACTAGAGACCATAGATCTCATCTATTCGGAATACTATGTAAATAGATATACCTTCATTCAAATCATTTTCTCTTGCGTAGATCTTCATTTACACAAGTACACAATTTTATCTTGCCTTGTGTGTTGTGTCCTCATTTTTCTCCCACTCTATCTTTAGAATAAATACACTATATATTCAAAGATAGCATATGAGACACAAATTAATGATGTTGAAGTATAAGGAGAACTATCCCATAGATAGACTAATAGTTATTGATTTCATATGTGTACTTGGTGATTGACATTCCTTTAAGAGAGTTCATAGACTCAAAACCTCTTTATAAATGATCATACACACGCCTTAAGCATGTGGACATATAATGAAACCCGTCATTATAATTGTCTATTAGATCACCTTAAGTGATTAATCTTATGTTTCAAAACGCAAGCATTTTAAAGATGAAATTTAGAACATTAGAAGGATAAATGATAAAACGGGTGACTTGGGTTGCAAACCAAGTCACCATCATCCAAAATACAAACCATTATCCAAAATACCTTTCCATGTCAAACATGGAAACTTAAAGTTCTAAAAATCCAAAACATTACTTAAAATAAGACAACGAAAAACAAAGCTCCATAAAAGCTATCCTTAGCTTCTCCATGGTTTCTCATGCTTGTTTTTCTTTTCCCTTGTCTTTGCTTGGTGGAGGCCCTATTTACAATAAAAAGGGAGATACATTATCACAACTTTGCATCATAATACCATAGTTGAATTAGAAACATAAAAGAAGGTTAGTCATTTACCTACTGGAGTGATCTTTCCAGCTTTGATATCACCAAGGTATTTGGAACAATTTCTTTTCCAATGTCCCATGCCATTACAATAATGGCATTTATCAAGAGGACCCTTCTTGACTTTGGATGTGCTAGCTTCACAAGACTTAGCTTGGTGAATGTGGGAGCTTGCTTTTTACCCTTCCTTCCACTCTTCTTGAATTTCCCCTTACTCTTAGTGCTTATGTTAAGCACATCCTTGGGAGGGTTCACATTTAACCCCATGTCCCTCTCGGCTTGCACAAGTAACTTGTGCAACTCCTCAAGAGACACATCCTTGTCTTGCATGTTGAAATTCACCCGGAATTGCACATATGCTTTTACTTTGGACAAGGAGTGTAGAATCCTATCTACGATGAGTTCTTTGGGGATTTCAACCTTTTGAATTTTCAAGGTCTCGACAAGCTCCATGAGTTTGAGCACATGAGGGCTAACCTTTTGGCCCTCTTTGAAGTCGAGATCAAAGAATGCCGCGGCCGCCTCATATTGGACGATCCGCGGAGTTTGTGAAAACATTGTCACAAGTTTGGAGTAAATCTCATTAGCATTGCCCATTTTAAAGGCTCTCCTTTGGAGGTCCGCCTCCATCGCAAATATTAAGACATTTTTCATTGCGGCGGACTCCTTTTGGTAAGCCTCATATGCTTCCCTAGTGGCCGCGGTGGACCTAGTGGAGGGTTCGGGTGGAGAGGCCTCGGTAAGGTAACGAAGCTTGTCGTCACCTTCGGCGGCTAATTTGAGTTGGGCATCCCATTCGGAGAAATTTGACCCATTATTTTCAAGTTTACATCGATCCATAAAGGATCGGAGCCAAGATGAACTAGCGAGAGATGTAGCATTAGGAGTTGGTGTTGGTGTTGCCATTTGTTATGAAAAAGAAGTGGTCTACAAAACAAAATATAAGGAGTAAAACAATTGTCGTTTTAATAATACTCGTAAAAATGTATGATTTAAACAAGTTTTATGCATTTTTTTCTAGTGACCTCTACCCAACTAGATAAATGATTCCAAGACCCAAATTCATATCGACTTAGGCACGGTGGGGCCGATACATCCTTTATCAATATAACTCGGTGGATTAACGTTTAATCGATTCTACTTTTAGAACTCTTGGTCGATAATATTACATTAACAATTATCTATAGCCCAAAACACATCGACAAGGGCACGGTGGGGCCGATACATCCCTTATCAAATACTTTTGTTGAGTTCAATCCAAATTTCGAATAAATGTGTCCATGATCCAAACCCACATTAACTTGGGCACGGTGTGGCCGATACATCCCTTATCAACATGAATTCGGTGGATTAACATTCATCACCCACTTCCCCTACGTAACAAGGTTTGTACCCCGGTGGGGCCGAGCGCACTCCCTCGCGAAATAGGTTTTCATGGTTTCTACTATTTGGTAAGGCTATGTCTCAATTAATTGTTTTAGCGAGAGGTCATGTCAATTTATTATCTATCACGTTTTAAGTGAACTAAAGCGGTGAACTACGATAATTTTAATTGACACGGTCGATAAACTCGATAAAATAACAATGCATGTTTAGTTATGGTGATTTAGCGATGCATGTGACATAAAATAAAATGCAAGCAAAAAGATAAATAAATCCTAGTATGGCCTTTCCTAAAATAGAAAAACTATTTAACTATTACATATTCGGAAACCAACTCCATTGGTCCCTTGAACTTCGGTTGTGGCACGCATCTCGAGGTAACACCGTCTTTATGTATCGCCATTCTTGAAGAAATCCGTCTTTGGGAACTCCGGAATGAATAAAATTACATAATAAATTACATAATTTCCTATTATACATTTGTAACAAAAATAAAATAAATCTATTAAATTACAAAACGGTGATACGAGATCACAATAAAATTACAACCGAATCGATATTCCCATACATTTCGGGAAATACCAATTAAAATCTAAGGCCATACTAAGTAAAATTACATAATTCAAAAATTACATAAATTAAAATTATGACAATCATAAAGAAAATGCAGCATTATAATATGTATGAACATGCTCAATTTTATGCTAAATCGCCTTTAATAAGCCAATATCGTATATTACTCGGTTTTTACGGATTTGCGTGATTTCAACATTTTATAATCACAAAAATACATAAACTCATATTTATGCATAAGTTAATTACCCTAACCTCTTAGGACTCAAAATATAGTCTTCACTAATAATTTGACCATAATTAACCCATATTAACAAAATTGTTCATAAATGGACCAAAATTACAAAAATAAGCTATTAAACTTCAAATAAATCACAAAATTTCAAATAAATTTGAAATTTGAAATTTAAATTCATGAACATTCTGGAAAAATTCCATGACCCTCATAATGTTCAAAATCTTAGGTTAAAAATTTCGAAATTTTTCCGGAAAAACAATGTTGCGGTTTATCGATTTTTAATAAAATAATCATAAAAGCATGGAAAAATTATTTTCATTAATTTTTCAATTTTAGATCTGAAAAAGATAATAAAATGCAACATTAGACGTTTTTCCTAAGTCATAGATTATGTTTTATTAATTTTCCACTAATAATGTCACTATTTATGCTATTTTTCTTCAAAAATTCATAAATCATGCAAAAAGACTTCTTCATAGCCAATTATTTTACACACATCTTGTAAAACTGCATGTGACAACATATTAATTTTCTATGACCAGATTCGAAATTTAACTCATATTAACCTATTTTTCACTTAAATCCGAATTTAATAATGAAAAATTCATTTTTCGAGCATAACAAGTCCAAAAATTATGAAAATTTGCAGGTTATCTCAAAATAATATATGTGACAACATATCAAAAAACCAAGTGAAAATTTGAAGTATAGCTAATTTTAGACCAAAAATGACATTTTTACTCATAAAATCACATTTAAATGCCATTATTGTAAATTATGAACAATAAAAATCCGAAAAATTAACCAAAATATCCTAAAATATTTTAGGACCAGAAATATTAACATGCATGGATTAATTTCGTGATATCTCATAATAACACAAATTTTACAAGTTTTATTTGTTATTCTTATAACTCGGAAAAACTTTTAACCGATTTGCATGCAAACAACCGTGGCTCTGATACCGATTGAAGGAGGTGTAGATTCATATACATACTAACATACTCATATATGTCAAAATTAATTTGTCATAAAATTAAATGTGGATTTTATGCATGCAAACAATATAAAAATAGAGGAGAAATCATGTCCTTACATTGATGATTTCGGCTTAATGGGCACAAGAGAGATCACCTTTCTCTCTTGTTCTTGAGCTTTCCCTTATGGAAGAACAAAGATCCAAGTATAGGATCTCTCCTTAGGATTAATACCCAAAGCTTTCTCTCAATTTAATTAATATTACAAAAAACTAGTATAATATTAATTAGTAGAAAATTGAACCAAAAATATTTATAAACTCTTAAATATTTCGGTTTTTAGAGAGAAGAGGAGGATTTAGTTCTCTCTAGAATTTGTATTTTGGATGAGTGAATGAATGAATAATCTTTTACAACCTTTTGTATATTATTAGGTAAAAATTATGGAAAAACCATCATAGGTTTTTGTCTTCTCAAAACCGTGTAAGAGGAGGGCTTTAGGGGAGCCAATGCATGGAAAAATTGTTCTTCACAATGAACAATAGGCTTGCATGGCTAGTGACTAGTGTAATCATCATGCCTTCCACTAATTACAATCAACATATAATTAGCTCAACAACCCTCTAATTTTCGGCCCACTTAATAATATGGATTCCATATTATTTTTGTCAATTGTCAATATGTCACATGTCATATGTGATATAAATTTGTTATGTATTTTTAACATATTAAAAATCAACGTATTAATAAAAACACGTCACATACAAAAATCGACTTAGTAATTTCATAATTACTTGTGCCAAAATATTTTACCATTTATAAATTACAACCAATTGTATTTATAACAATTCATTCAAATTTAATTGTTACATTAAACAATTATTTCATCCGAGTAATCATACAATTCAATTACTCAGACCGTATCTCATTTAATCACATTTCAATTTGATACGTAAATTTTACTTCCAAAATCGTCCGTCAATTTTCAAGTAATTTAATTAACTCGTAACGTTATACGATTAATTAAATAATCAATTAAGAGTGTTGCCCTATAGGTATGACCTAGGGGGTCAACTGATCACCACCGTCACACGACAGTAATGTCAAACTCTAGTCAGCCAATCATTACCGATATATGTTGACCGGTTGTGAAGAATAATATTACTTCCCAATTGTATTCTTTATAATGAGATTTAAACATGTGATCATTATAATCAACAGTCGTGATCGCATTATTGTCGGAGGACACATATTCCAACGGGGAAACCTTACCTGGAAACCACGACACAATCAGACGATCTCACAGCTGATATCAAAACGCTTCCTATACGAATCCTTCTCCTAACATACAAACATATTATCACTACCAATCATACAAAACAACAAAACCCCCAAATCCCCATATTAGGGTTTAACCAACTTTAAGGAAACATTATAAAAGCGGTACGTAGGTCTTACCCTCGACACAAGGATCACAAAGGTATCAAGAAAGGTAAAATCCGACCTTCCAAGCTCCGGGATTTGCCAACAATGCGATTAAAGCGAATGACGTAGTTTGATTTCTCTTTTCACAGTAATTAGGTTTTAAAAAGTGTTTAAAGAACAATGACGGAAGTAATATATACTCAAATCGCATTATTAACAAAACCCGAGAAATCATCCCCAGTAAAACGGCTACTCTATCGAGTAGCTAAGGTACTCGATCGAGTGCCCCCTTACTCGATCGAGTATCCACGTTACTCGATCGAGTACCCAACAGGTCAGATACTATTTTAAACTGCAACTCACCCTTACTCGACAGAGTAAGGCCTACTCGATAGAGTACCCAGAGACTCATAAATACGTAGTATTACAGTTTCGTATTCCTATAGGGACCTAATTTGGTAATTCCGAATAATTACCAAATTTATATTTACTAATCTTTTACGAGTTCGCTTTTCGAGGCAAAATCGACATTTTCGGGGAATCATTTCACACCGTCTTTTCAAAATGTTTATGATATACTTAGAAATTTCATTTAAATTCTTTTTTTAGGGGGTAGCCCTCCCTAATGTCCGGTCGCGTCATTTTCGGACACTTTTTTTCATTTTCGTCATTTTTGTCCATTTTCGAGCACTTTTTTTCATTTTCGTCATTTTTGTCCACTTTCGGGCACCTTTTTGCATTTTCTTCTTCGCGCTAGTTTAGGCCATTTTAATTTCCTACGTTAATTCTTTTTGCTATATGTTTTGCTATGTGATTTCCTACGTGAATTTCGGCAGCATGACAACGCGAATCGTTATGTGCCAAACCTGTTTTTCAAAGTTAAGCTGCAGATACAGCAAACACCTAGCAGCAAAGGTACGTAGGCCATCATATATATAACCAAAAATGAAGTAAATATACATCGAAATACGGGCTCCTGCCGAAAGCGTAAAAAAATATATACAAATGTACAACAAATAGTCATCAAACTAGTCCTAACGACCCCTCAGCTCAGCTACTGTCGCCTCAAGGGCGGCGATCTCAGCGACTCTGGCCTCGAGCTCTTTTAGCAAATGAGCCGTCTCCTCATGGGACTGCGCCAGCTCACGTTCCAAGCCACGCTCCCTCTACACAGAAAATGGAGTGATGCTTTAATTCACTTCGCTTCACAAAATTGAAGATAATAAAAATAGTGAACGGGTACAAAAAGTTCATACCTACTGCCCCGAGCCAGCTGCAAGGGGCTCAATGGCTGTAGGTCGCAACCAGTTGGTCATCCTCCATAGCTCCACGTGCCTGGACGGTGTCACCTTCATTTAAATACAGAGAAGGTTCAAGGAAATTCATTCTTAAGTAATAAAGCATAAAATACAAAAGACAGCCAAAGCTGGGGGCTTACCCTCCTCACGATATGCTGCCAATCGTCCAAGCCAGCGTCGGTCACCACATCGCTAAAATCCCAAATCTCCGAGATCGTCTTCATGGCCGTCGAATCAGTGTACTCCAGCGTCTGTGGAAAAGCTATGGGCTCGACGCCCGCCACCTCGATCTCCTACAAAGATCAAAATGGTTCATTATTTTGATGATCATTCATCATCTATCAAATTTATCAAAGACGAGTAAAGGGTAATATGCTTACCACGATCGTCCAATACGCCAGCCTCTGGCGAACAAACTCAGCGTACTCCTCGCCGGGAAGAAGGAGGTTGTCACCACTCGCACCAGCCAGGTCAGTCGTCCTCTCAGCCTCCGAAGGCTTCCTAAACATCGTCCGTGGAGGGTCGATGGGAACCGTAAACGCGTCACGAGAGCACAGCTGAGTCAAACGCTCACCCAAGTACCACACAGGCCCCATGGGCGTCGTCAACAGAAACCTACTCGAACTCCGGGGACGGAGAACCTCAGCCACAAAGGCTGGAGCCCCAGAGTAGCTCTCCCAGGGCCGAGGCACCCACCAAAGCAAGAACACGAGGGGTCATTCCTATGATCGTCTCTAAGTAAAGGTAAGATAAAAATGAAGATCAAAGACACTTACGCTGTCCGAACTCACGGTATTCACGCCCCTCCGACAAATATCGTAAGAAGACCGCTGGCTCTTCTGACGACACACTATCCAGTCCCTTACGACGGGGTACGCTCTCGGAACATTCGCCATCCTCATGGGCGCAAAACCAGGAAAGTAGGAGTACACCCACGCCTGCAGGCAAAATAATAATGATTACAAATCATTCTTTACGAAAATAATCCTTCATACTTTAAGAAACGATCATTCATATTTCCAAAAATAATCTTTCATATTTATTTTCAAGAAAGGTTCATACCTCCAAGAGAAGTCCAGGACCGACAGTGGCAGGAGAAGTCCCCTTCTCCATCAACTCCGAACGAACCATGGCCCTCATGTAGCAGGTGAGGACCGCAAAACTAGGAGTAACCCAGTCCCAGCGACCTAGGCTACCCATGTCAGAAAAGAACGGAAGAAGCTTCGTCGACAGTCTCTTCCCCTTGTCTCCGAGGTAAATCGAAGACAAGAACCACCTCAGCCACAGACGAGCCCGCTGCTCAGCATTACAAGGTGGTCGAGGCACCATGCGTCCATCAATCCTCACTCTCGCCAGAACCCTGCCGCCGAAGTAGTCCCTGACATAGGTACTCGGCACCAAACCAGAAACCTGGTCCGCACCAGTAGCCGGGTTCTAGCCGATCAAACTCCTCGCCGTGGCCGAGTCTACTCTCATGGCCGTCTAAGGCCACACCAACGGCTCCTTTCCACATGGCAGACCCGAGATCATACCGTAGTCCTCCAAGGTGACCCCGGTCTCTCCAAAAGGCATATGAAAAGTCAAAGTCATGTCCTAGAACCGATGAAGAAAGTCTCGAATCAGGCTGAGGTTAGCCCGAATCTTCCTCTCCTTGATCTCCCTCCAGCCTCGTACCAGGGCACCAAAGGCTCCCTACTCGATGATAACCTGCTCCTCCTCCGACAGCTTCCCGAAGGCATCCATCATCGCCGTGTAACCAGAAAAGTACCTCATGTTCCCAGCCTCCTGCGTCAATTCAAAAGAAAGCTTTCTTTAGCATATAAAATCCAGGAATAAATAAGTATAGAAATGTGCAAGTAAATAAATGAATAGAGAATGACAGGCTGAAGGCTAACCATACTCCTTGCCGCCCTGTACGACAAGTGGCTCTCCGCCGCCCAAATGAGATGTCTACCATCCCATTTCTCGGCCCACTAAGGTGCTTCTGCGAGCTGACGACCGCCTCGTCCCAGATTGGCCCTCCGCGCGGCCTCCTCCTCTATGTCCTCCTCCATATCCTCGTCCGCTCCAAGAGTAGTAGAAGGGTCAACGTCGGTATCCATGTGGGCTCTCCCCGACATAGAAGTCATACCTTTGCAAATCGAAGTAAACAGAGCGATACAAAGCAATGTGAAAGCAACGTTAAGCATTCTTCAAGCTTTTTCGAACATTTAGGACGGCATTTCTAGCCATCTTTGGACAAATTTCCCAAACCTCGGCCACATATATGGTAGATTAAGTCGAGACGAGTCTAAGTTCAACCCTAGTTACGGGTTTGAGCCTAAAATTCGGTAGCATTTCGCTACAATAGCAATTATGCCACACAAAAGTGTCCTGGAGGAGCTGTCACAAATCGAATATCCGACGGGATGGCAAGTTTACCCACTACTCAAGGGTTCCAGAACACCAAGTTTCATAAAAAATGGGCTAGTATAGGGCCATTTTCGAAGGGTTCTTTGGTTTAGTAGAGAGACTGTCACATTTCACGCCCAAATCCTTAATACTCGACGAAAGTTCAAAAGGGATACATGACTATGCTCCTAACATGACCAATTACTCGTTTATAATGTTAATTTCTTGAGACAAATCTAATTGGGACGAAAGCCCCAAATTTTCGACACAAATGGGTATGTAAACCCTAATTTTCGACACAAAATCGAAGCTCAAATGCAAAATAAAGTAAGAACAAGACACATAACTAGATTAGTCATTGTTTATGGCGAGATTTATCAAGTTTTGACGGAATTTCGTTAAGTTTTTGTGAAAAAATGAAATGTTTTGTGTTTTGAAATAAAAACAAAACACGTCTTTTAATCGGGTTTTTACCCAGACATGGACGAACCCAGGAAAGGACGCAGCACTTGTTGTGCCTCTTCCAAAAGTCGTAGCTTTTTCTGCGCCTCTTCCTCAGCAAGTTTCCTCAGAATTTTGTTAAAGTTCGTTATGAGTTCGTTATTTGTGGGCCCGGGCTTCATGCGCCTCTTGCTCAACATATGGGTTTTTTTGGGTGTTCTCTTCGTCGGAATCTGCATTTTCTCTTCATCAGACTGCAGACAACCATGACATTTTGGTTCCCCAGTGAGAATTCATGATCACTAAATACAGTTCAAGGGTCTCTCCTCTTTATCGGCATTTTGCTTACGATGACCCGAGCGGATTTTCTCCTCAGCGATGCTAAAGGCGCGCCATTGTCGATCTACACTTCTCCACAACGATGCCAAGGGCATGTCGTTGTCAATCTATTACTTTTTTCTCCTCAGCGGTGCGAAGGGAGTGTCGTTGTAGATTAGACATTTTTCCTCAACGATGCCAAGGGGGCGTCGTTGTTGATCTATTATTTTTTTCTCCTCCGCGGTGCCAAGGGCGCGCCATTGTCGACTCAACATATGATTCTTCCCCGGTAGAATCACCAATATGTTTCCAGCAAGAGTTCGTTGCCGCTTATAATAGAAATAGAGTCTGACGCAAGCAGATTCCCCAGCAGTTTCTTCCAACGTCCTGCTACCCTCAATGTCTTAAGTATGGTTTCTTCTTATGGCTGGCGAGTTTCGTTACGTAGTCTAATGGACATTAAACGACCCTCCCTGATAGTCGACAGACTCTAAAATGTTCCCGACAGGTCCTTGGTTCAGACCCCTTGTTCCGCCTCGCGTCGCCATAGTCGTCAGGTTGTAATCTTCGATTGACCTGATGGCTAGTTTTTGACTTTAGCCTTGTCCAAGCCTTAGTCAAAGTGGGGGCTCTATAGATACCTCACTTTTACACCTTCCGCCAACCACCCTGTGATGATTGAGCCGCATGTTTGATACGCGGAACGATATTATGACAGTCCGTAAGTTCATCGTCAAGTGATAGCTCAAACACTCGAGTCAACCCCTTGATCGTCATCTACGCGCCGATATGGTCGTTTTGACAGTAATTATAGTTCATTTGGAGTCCGGGTAAAAAACCGCTTCATTTTCTAAAAACCGTTTAAATGCCGAGTCGGAATATTCCGGAATGTTCTAGAGTTCTCTGGATAGTTATTCTTAATTAAATTTAATATTTTAAGGAAATATCTTCCGCAATATTGTGTTTTACGGAATAAGAAAGTGTATATCGACCGAAATTCAACAAAAAACGCGAAAATCTTTCTTGCTGAGGAGGAAACCTCTGGGTAAAGAACGCAGCAGGTGCTGCGCCTCTTCCAAGGGTCGCAGTAGCTGCTGCGCCTCTTCCCCAGCCCTCTTTTCACGCTTTTCAGAATATTTCCGTGATTTGTTTCCAAATTCGTGTCGTTCCTAAACTCCTCCATATGTTTAGTATAAATAGAGGACTTCGGCCTCCATATTTGGCACGCGAGTGTTCTGTCCCTTCTCTTCTCTCTCTTTGCATTCTTGACCACACTATAGCTTTCGACGCCTACGTGCTTGATTAATGGACCACGTAAGCTCAGATCATTCTGAGGCCCAGTCACGTTGCATAAACCGACCAATTTCACCAACTCTACGTTTAATCAACTTAATTACTTTACTAAATCCTCTAACGAGGGCACTTTCCACGCATATTCGAGTCGAGGAATCGCTAAAACGATAACTTTAGTCAATCTTGTTTCATCAAACATGTAAGTCTAAGGGTGTAAATCCCATTTATTTATTGTACTAGTTATTTTGTATTAATTAATGTAAGTCTATATCAAAAGCACGTTCGAAAACCGTTTTAAAATCAATCTCTTAAAACCGAATTTATAAAACAGCGGAGGTCAGACGTCGAGAAGAAACGCTGCAGCAGCTGCGTCTCTTCGAAGGGTCGCAGCACTTGCTGCGCCTCTTCCAGGGGCTGCCGCTGCTTCTTCTCTTCTTCTTCTCCCCCGACCTTCTCTAAGTTTCTCTTTTCCTTATTTCTTTCGTTTTTCTTTGTTTTCTGTGTTGTGTCAGTATATAAATCATGTATTAATAATTTATTTTTTATTTTAACGCTTAATTCGTCCTTAATCCCGAGTAATTCAATACTTGCGGGTTTTTCGCCGTTTTAATTCAAATCGAGTCTTCGGAATTCGACTTGTTCATGTCGAGGTTCTGGAATCCTAATTTGATACCTAAGTGTTCATTCGAGTTTTTGTTTGTCTAAATCCATTCTTAACCTAAAGTTTGTTCTTTTGTATTTCTGACACGAGACAATCATAATCATGTAAACCACTATAATTTCTCGTTTTTATTCGTTTTATGACTTGCCCAGATGCATATAACCGGTAAAAACACTTCAACTCGAGTCTAATATAAATAATCGATCTTAAATCTACCAATGAACGATAACATTGTTGCGATTCTAACTTCATAATCAAAGCCTAGCTCAAGAACAGACGCAGGAAGTGCTGCGCCTCTTCCAAAAGACGCAGCAGATGCAACGCCTGTTCTGGGCTGGCTTCTGTTCTTGAACTTTTTTTCTCGCTTTGACGTAGCTTCTAATTACGGTTTAAATCGACTATTAATCGTATTATCACCTCTAATCTGACGTATTTTTGTATTTTAATTTCATATTCCATTTTTTTCTTCATCAAAATCCCGTTTTTGAGCGTGCTTTTGATGTAGATCAAATAAACCTTGTAATATCTTATAATTTTAATAATTTTAATTCCTTTATTATCGTAATTATTATGTATGATTTATTTACTTGGCATTCAGATGTAATTAATCTAACTTCCAACTTCGACCCAATTGTTTGCTAAAACACGTGTTAACCGACAAAGTTAATTCTCACATGCTAGGATTAATCTATTATTTGTTGCATTGCATGCATTACATTGACGACATGTCAAATATGAACAATTTCCCTAATCATTAGTATAGGCCGCTATCGAGGCGGGCGGGATTAGGTGTTCGATTAAAGAGCTTCCTAATACGTACCCTCACCCCTTACTCCAGTTATCTCGGGACATCCGTGTCCATTGGCATCTTCGAGAGTCATTCTAGACATAGAATGCTAAGGGTAACGAGTTCTTAGTGTTCATGTCACTACTTTGTGTCTTGACATGGCATGAAGTATTCGAACGTTTTCCAATTTTTCCACAATAAATTGGTGGCGACACCACAAATGCAGGCTTATTCAACCTTTCACCGGTTTCAATGCCTCACCAATCCGTAATGGCCCATGACGTGCTTTTACAAACCAAGGGGTTTTTTCTACTAGTGAGGATTCGTGGGAGAACTGCCGCCGCCTCGAAACCAACGCGCGGGTGGCCCATGTCCACATTCTCATATAGAATGGTGATACAACATTAATAAGTCGGAATAAATGTCAAAGTACGGTCGTTTGATAGTGATAAAGTTAATGGAAAGTTAAACGAGGTTACGGTAGAGAAATAAGTAAGAAATTTAGAATTAAAAAAAAGGAGGGGTACATAGAAAACCGAAAAACTCAGGGGTATAATGTATAACGTAGAATTATTATTATTTAAAAAAAAAAAAGGATACGCGCAGCTTTCATTAAAAGAAAAATAAAAGTTTACATGGAATTGGTGGGGAGCCGAGAGACAATCTGGGCTCCCACACCCTTAGCAACAGCAAAGCTAAGTCTAGTAAAAATGTAAGCGGCCACCCGAGCCCCCGCATCCTGAGATACTGAGAATTTGTGGATCCGCTTGAGCAAGGCAACAGCATCCGAACCCAGCTCCCCAAGTGAAGAGAAAGAGAAAGGAAGGAAACCATAACCCGCTGCCGCACACAAATCACCGTATTTAGCACACTTACGCTGGGCAGCATCAGCTTCAACCCGGCCAGGCACAAAATCCGTCATCCCACTTTGAGTCAAAGGAGAAGACCCTCTCAAGTCAACGCACACATCACGCCCTCTGTCCCAAGTATAAAGCAACAAATCCGCAGGACGAAGAGAGCCACCATGCCCATCAACCAAACCGATATCAACCTCCTTTCCCGCAGTAATACCAGATCTATAACAGATGTCGAAAAGAGTGTCCCGGACGAGGTTATGCCGATGTTTAACGCCCACAGTACCTGTACAAGAAACAGTGTGGTCCCCAAAAACATCCTCAGCAAAAACCCGACAGCAAGCAGGACAGGGCCTAGATACCTTGAATAACGGAACACCCAGACGATACCCAAGCACACTACGGTAAGTCCTCCCGTTCATAGTCTGACCCAACCCCGAGATAGGAACTGCACGTAACCAATTAGAGGAGTGAGAACCCTGCTGAGACTGCCATAAAGCAAGCTGGCGCGCTGTCAAAGAGAAAACAGACTTTGAGGCAGCAGCAACCGTCGCGAAATAAATATCTGCCAATTTCTTGATACCAAAGCCTATAGTCGCAGTAAACACCCGCGCGGTATCATCAAAAGTAGGGCCAGCAGCTACAATAGCAGAAGGGCCGAGGAGCTTAGCCTGCAAACCAGCAGACTGCAAACGGGACGTAATAAAAGCATAAAATAAAACATCTCCCGCCGAATAGACACCAAGACCGCCAAGATGAAAAGGGAATGTATCAAGGCACCACTGCCAATCCCCAAAACCCGGCCCAGACGCGGTGACAATACGTTCCAAGCTGGAACGAAGAGCGACATTAAAAGGAAGATGGACCGACCCAAAAACACTAGGGGAGCAAGTACGAAGTGAGAAATAGAGCTTAGAAATACCAGTACAAGCTCGAAGTAGAAGCAGCCCACATTGCGGGTCCTCAATCCTCGCAACCAAGTCCATTAGCTCAATGGTCTTAGTTACTCTCTTCGCCACAATCTCACTACCAAAACCCGAACAAGTACTGACAGGTCCACCCAAAACAGTAACACCACGCAATGGCCGAGAAATAGAAGGGGGGAAAACCCCAGGAAGTCGACTCTGAGGATCCTTAACAGGCCAAAAGACCTCCGTCTTGAAGACATTAAGATGTAGTCCAAAACGAGGGCCATCCACCATAATCAAATCCCAGACCTTCCCCACCTCCAAAGTATCACCCACGATGGTGCCATCATCTAAGTACCACCCCAGGAAGCCGACTCCGAGGATCTTGCATATTATTATTATTATTATTATTATTATTATTATTATTATTATTATTATTATTATTATTATTATTATTATTATTATTATTATTATTATTATTATTATTATTATTATTATTATTATTATTATTATTATTATCATTATTATTATTATTATTATTATTATTATTATTAATATTATTATTATTATTATTATTATTATTATTATTATTATTATTATTATTATTATTATTATTATTATTATTATTATTATTATTATTACTATTATTATTGTTACTATTATTGTTACTATTATTATTTTTACTATTACTGTTACTATTATTATTTTTACTATTATTCTTATTATTATTTTTATTAGATTTCGGATCATATGAGAATGGCACAAGCGTGAGAACCGTGAGAACGCGCGTCAGTCGTTGGATCTTGTCTGACGCCGCTAATCTAAGGGCCTATAACGCGCGCTGCTTTACCAAAACATGAGGGCTTTGTCTTTCTTTTTCACTGAAATTTACCTCGCGCTTCTTCGTTAAGCTTTCAACCATGGATTCCGACCTTCTTTGTTAAGCTTTCAACTATTTCTCTCTCCTTATTCTCTGTGAAGTTGCATTTTCATCTTTCTGTTGGATTTTCTCTTACCTATTTCGTCATGAAGGTGAGTACTGTTTAGCTTCAAGCTTTTCTTGATTTCGTCCTTAATTTATGTAACTCTACTGTAATCTAAATTAATGTTTCTTATGTTCATTTTGCCGGATTATTTATTTTATTGATGAATTTTGAGTTCAGTATTGTTTTTAAAATCGAAATTTGTGTTTTCATTTGCATGCTATCGGAATTTGTATTTGTCGCATTGTTTGTTGATTTCGTAACTTGCTTATACATTTCGATTTGTTTGTTGTTTTTTAGTTTGATCTAATTTGTGCTTTTTTGAATTTTTGTTGAATTTAAAGTACTTCTAACGTAAGTAGCATCAATTTAAGACCACATGGAAAAGGTCATAATTGCGTGCACATTATTGTTGTAGATCATGTACATTTCAATAAAACTGATAGGACATTTCTTCGTGAAACGTGTACAACACAACAGAACTGATTAATATTATATGCAAAACTACTTTCAGTTATTGAAGCGCAAAGGCGATCCCGGAACCGGAATCACACGCCGTATTTCTCCGAGGTTGAACAACCTCGGTCCCACTGTTGACGATCCTACTCCAACGTTCTCCCGTATTACCACCCGGATGTCACCTAAAAGTTTTGTTGATGTCCTTCGATACCTTGATTACAACCAATGGTGTGCTCTAGAATAGATTGGTTTTTCTTCATTGTTTTGGCTAAGGGTTACAAGGCTTCCTTTACGCCTTGGTTATTGGTTAATTGAGAACTACAACCCGTATATGGATTTCATCATTCTACCTGATAAACAGCGCTTTCGTGTTTCTGCTTCTTGTATTCGATCTTTGTTGGCCTCCCAATTGGAGGAAAACTGTTTTACTTTCATCTTTGTAGTGATGAAGATGCAGAATGTGATGCGTTTTACGCGCATTGGAAAGCTCAATTTCATGTTGATGGTCAAGTGGATATCAAGACCCTTGCAGAGCATATTATTTGTCATGATGATTACAGTGATCAATTTAAGATTAATTTTGTTGTGCTTGCTGTGTCTTTCTTAATGCGCAACAATCAGAAGCCGTTCGTCAATCACCATGTACTAAAATCGCTGAGGAATGTGTCTACCATTGGTCAGCTTGATTGGTGTCAATTTGTCATGGAGAGTTTGCGGTATAACACAAAGGATTGGGTCAAGAAGGGGAAGAAGAATCACTTTGGTGGACCTCTCCTGTTTCTAATGGTACAAATCTTATGTGTTACATTTATTGTTAGTTATTATGGTTTTAAAACCTGCCATTTTCCAGTCATAATCCTGTTTTTACTTGCAGCTTGTTTATGTTGACCGTGTTGTCCATGAAAAACGATTCGTAGAAAGAGATTACTATACTCTTTTGAATTGGACATCTCACGCATTTTTCTCAAGGGAAAAGCAGGAGATGGAAGTGGTCGATTTGGTCTTGGTCGTGTAAAAGGTCGATTGATGGAAAGAATTAGATTTTCTAATCCATGTAGACAAGTGGTTGAAAAAGTGCGGAGAGTGTCGAGGGATGTTAGTACTGATACAAAATCTCCAATTTCATACTCGTCTCCGGAGGTATATCCATTGATTCTCGAAGTATTCACTATTCCTTTTCAAGATTCACTTTGAAATATTTTCTTTGTACCTTCATAGTACTAAAGATGTACCTTCATAGTACTAAATATGTACCTTCATATTGTGCCTTGTCCAGGAGTTTGCAGATGACTACACTGCTTCAGCAAAGAGAGTCATGGAAGATATGGTTGTGTTAGATGAGAAATACGCGGTTGGTTTGCAATGTTTCCCAGGTGAAGAGTGTGTCAAACAGGCCCATTCAGCAACTGAATTTGTATATTTGACATATGGTGGTGGTACCGAAGATGTGTCGTGTGCACCGCCGTGGGAATCCAGCACACTAGATGAGGATGAACAGTTTATTCTTTGTAGCAAATGCAGTGAGAAAGCGTACAAATTGAAACTTGCTCGTGCTAAACACAGAGAACAATGTGCTAAGTGGAGAAATTCATTTGTACTGTCACCTTTGGTGAATTTTCGTTCGATTTAGGGTTGGAGAAAGACTTTCCTGAGAGTGAGGCAAGGTTAGCCGCACTAAAGGGGTTAAACGGGATTGCCGTGTCACCTGGTGAATCTTCTTTGCTACCAAAAGGGTTCATTTCATGGCAAGTCCTTCTTATATACCTCTATCCAACAACAAGCAACAGTCATCTCGTTTTGATCCGTTGTTTTCTGCTATCCAAGATGACACCAATGTGTTAACGCCTCTTCTTTGCGGTGCACCTTCAAGTGGTGATTATGTTTTCAGTGACCAGGGGCACTAACAATCGTCGTTCAGGTAATCTAAAATGTGAACTTGTTAAATTAACATTTTGTGAATGTCATTTTCACTGTTTCACACCGACAAGTAATTTGTTATATTTTTTGCTCTAGTGAGCACTTATATTCGTACAAGACTTATTTTGCAACGCGAATGCATTTGTGGTCATTAAGCAAGCCGTCTCGAACATGTTTCGAGTGTTGTCATTGATTCTTTGGTCATCATATTTGAATTGTAAAGAGGAAGAAAACAATCTTGGTACTCCGAAGCGGTTTTTTTTTTACCACGCTTGTGCATGTAAGTACATTTACATACACTCTTAAATTTTGTGTGTAATATGTATTTTGAAATATTGTACTTCCCTCTTTCGTTACTTTCCCATGCGATCAGATTAGCGAAACCCAGCCCAGGTTTAAGTGATGAAAAAATTTATGAATTATTCGTGGCTCGTGCAAACATGGAGTTGCAGCTTTTTCCGGGAATAGAAATAGCTTCTATCGCACTCGTAAGTTGTTATTGTTTGCTTGACATACTTTGCAATTTTCTTTGCCATTGTTGTATTGCATTTTAAAAAAATTGAGACATACTATTATTGCATAAGTTCTTTCTTTTTTTGATTAATTCCAACTACTAAACTCATTTGAACCTCAACTTGTATATACCCATTTTATATTAAAAATATTCAGATTAGGCCAAAGTAGGATAAATGGCCATTTAACACAATGTTAATGCTATAATTTCTCAATGTACTTTCTAAACGTCCTAAATGTACTTTTAAAATATTTACAATGTTAATGTTGTAATTTCTCAATGTGGGGAATATCTTATATGCATGAGCGATTTGCAACTATATGCACACGTTGGGAACATAGACCATGAGTCATACTATCATTCCATGTCTACATTCTGCTTTGGTTTTATTTCAACTGCTTGAGTCAAAGGGAATTTTCTTTGCGTTTGTATTAAATAAGGTCACTTTATATTGCAATGTACTGTTCTCATTTTTTACATGTGCCTCATGATTAGTTAAAATGTACCCTTTGAAGAGTTTGACTGTACTTATGGTTGTACGTCATTTGTTTTGTAATTTCAGTTTTTTTTTCCCAATTGTACACGAGAAACACTTTTTCTTATACGTGGTTGACCTGGTGAGGAAGCGTTTCGTCATTCTTGACAACTCACTCTCAGATGAAGATGCCATAAAGAAATATGGTGTATCTCCACCGTTAATGTATGTTTGAATTTGACACATTTTTGTTGTTCTATTGACTTTTGACTATTAGTCACGCTTAACATTGGTTTACAATGTTTTGTCATAGATTGATGCTTTTGGAAGGTTTTTGGGTGAGAACCCAAAACTTCGACTCTAGCAACATTGTGTTGGCTATGGATCCCATTGTTGCAAAGCTTAGTTGGAGAAATAACTACAATGTTGATGATCGTGGTAAATACACAATGAGACACATGGAAACATTTATGGGATTAATCTCTTGGAAATGTGGCACGATGAAAAATGATGTGAGTGTTGGTTCTTATTTTAAAGAAATTCATGTTCATTGTGTTTTGCCAATCTTGTTAATTGTTGGCTTTTTTTGCGGCGGAGCGTGCTTAAAGTGTTACGATACAAATATCTATACACATTACTTATGTTCGAGCACAACGATTGCCATGAAACTGTTTGCGATCATGCGAAGAAGGGTCATTTCTCTAAAGCTAGTGATTACATTTAATGTTCAGATATTATCTACGCAGTATGTTAGAATTTGTCTGATGACATCCCTGTTCATGTAGTATGATGTTTTAAATTCTAGTGTACGTTAGTATGTGTAATGATTTGTAATTGCATAAGCAAAATGTTGAATTTGTGAACCAATGTTTTGTTGCACTTAATTAAAGTACTTTTTTGTCTATTTTTGGCGTGCTATTTACTTGAACGTTATTATCTCCTTGAATAGCGACTTATGACGTACTGAATTAGCAAAATAATATAATGTACATTTCAGGTCTGCTTTTAAATCTCTTTTGTAAAACAGTACATGCACATTATAAACATACATAATGGACATTTGAATTAAATAGAAAGCACATTTATTACTATTATACATTGAAAACAGGGAAATAGGTCTAAAATCACTTCAAAGATCTATCTATAACGACATCATAATCTAAGTATATGAATGAACTTTTGAAGTTTTCTATCTTATTAAACGATCACATGCATTATAATTTAATTAATATTTCATGTTCTTTTTAAAATAATTTAATGTACCTTTAAATATAATATAATGTACATTTTCTAAACAGTGCTTAATGATATTTTAGTTGCACCTAATTATCAAAACATGCACATTATGAATATAGATAATGGACATTTTAATTAAACTGTTTAGATAAATTACATAATATATACAGTGTAAACAGGAAAACCTGTTTAATAAACTGTCAAAGATCTATTTTTAATCCCTTCCCAAAAAATGGATTCACTCGCCCCTTGTTGGGTGTCTTTTGGTCTTGCGGCTATACAAACCACACATAAGGGAAAGGGTTTAGAGTTGGATTAGGTTGATTCGCGGTAGCGGTCTGCCTAATGCAACCCTAAACGCTTTCCCGTCCCATTATGAATGTCAAAAAAGTACATTTAGAACTTTTAGAAAATACATTGACAAATTATAACATTACCATTGTGTTAAATGGCCATATATCCTAATTTGACCTAATCTGAAGTTTTAAATTATAAAATGGGTATATAAAAGTAGAGTTTCAAATGGTTCTAGTAGTTGGAATAAACAAAAAAAGAAAAATAAAATAAAAAATGGACTTGTGGAATTATAGTATGACCCAATTTTTTTAAAAAAAAACCGCCACTTTAAACTTCTTCTCTTTAATATCTTATTACTTTTTGATAAACCTGTCAATTAAATTGTACCTGCACGTTTTCTCATTCTCAGATCGTTCATTTACTCTTATCGCTCTCTATCGGAATGAAGGTTATACTCTTTGCCTTTAATTATTTGCTAAAAACAACTGTGTTTACTTTTCATCTGCTTCGAATTTAACATAGTTTCGTTAGCTGTTAATGTTCGAAGATGTTCATTATAAATCAGTCCTACTATTATTTCTCAGGTGCATCAATATGTCTAAATTTATACGCATTGTTTCCTAATGATTTTGATGTACTTTGTTATGGCTTAATATTTTTAAATGTTTAGGATGTATTTTCTTCATGTACTTTTTTAATGTTTAGCATTTACTTTCTGGATACGTGTCCTTCATATCAATATGCCGGAATTTATACGAATTGTTTGCTAATGATTTTGATGTAGTTTGTTACTAATGTTTAGCATTTACTTTCTGGATACATGTGCTTCATATTAATATGTCGGAATTTGTACACATTATTTCCTAATAATTTTGATGTTCTTTGCTATGGCTTAATATTTAGGATGTATTTTCTTCATGTACTTTCTTAATGTTTAGCATGTTCTTTCTGGATATCTGTATTTTTAAAGGCTTTATGTTTCTGTCTTATATGTTTTTTTTTCTCTTTTTATTTTTTAAAAAAACAACATTTAAAATCAAGAACACGAGATGTCACTATGGTTGTGCAAATCAGTCCCGATTCACCTCTTGTTTGTCAACCTCCATCAAGATTCAACACAGACTCTTCTTCCCTTTGAGATAATTGAAGTTTTCGACAGTCCTACAATAGGAGTAGTATATCATCCTAGCATTTGTCATACTTTACAAACAGTTGACAAAAAAATTCTTCATTGCGATAATTGATGTTGCCGACAACCCTACAATAGACGAGATTGTTAATCGTCCTAGAGTTCGCCGCACTTCGTGTAGCATCTTAAAAAACTCCTCTTATCCTTTGTTGATTGATGTTCTGACAGCCTCATTGAAGATGGGATTGTTGATCCATCTTTAATCGGCCACGCATTAAACAGATCGTGAGGGACAAACATGACACCGTTAGGGCTACCTTAGGAACAAGTCTGTGCGAAGTGCCACCGATAGAAATTCTTGCTCATTTAATGAAACACCAATTCAAACGTCATATCAAACAGGACCAGGTTTTCAATAAACAGCCCACTACGCTAGCAAACACATAGCGGCTCTTCGTAAAGTGAGAAAATTAATTCTTTGAACGGAATAAGGATGCGCCTACAAAAACGCTTGTGTCATTCGGTTTAGGTGTGTTCCCGAGAAGATGAGGACTCTTCTGTTTATGCAGCACCAGAGCGGAGTAAAAAAAGAAAGAAATTGTCTGCTGATCGTCCATCTTTATATCCGAAAACAGGGAATCAATATCATTTTAGTAAGAGTCCTTCCTGTGAACCTCTCCTTGATGCTATTGACGACACGAATCCCTTCATACCTTTGAAATCAATGCAATATCAGATTTCCAATTATGTGTTCACTGGCCACGACTCTGTGGATAACAGTTGGTAATTACATACAGAAGATTAAATATTTTATATTCATTTACATAGTTCATCTTTACATATCTGCTGCTAATCATAATTCTATTACTGTTTTTTGTGCAGTAATACGTTATTTGAGTTCAAAAATAATGTCCTTGGTTGGGATCAACTGTTGTCATTAAAACCGTATCACTATATCTCAAGCTTTGTCATAGATTCTTGTTCGGCATATCTAAACTACAAAGAAAAGGATGGGAATCCAACCAATCCCACACGATTCTTTTTTAGTACACTTACATATGTAAGTTTGGTCATTGTTTTCATGTGTTTCAGTTTACTATTTCCAACATTTTCACATTACTAAAATTTTATCTTCATTGTGCAATTGTTATTAATGAAGAACACAGGTGCTTCTATTGATGATCATCGTTACAAACCTTTCATGCGCCGCATCGAAGTAGAATTAAATGAGTTTGAGTGGATTGATCTTCCATCCATTGAACTAGTGAGTCCCTCACTTCATTTAGTAATTGAAATTAAATTCAGATATTCTTTTGTAGTGGTCTATTTAAATAGAAGTCAGTGAATGTACTGTCAAAGTTTTCAAAATGTGCTATTACTTAACATGAAATTAACCTTTATTTGTCAGTGACCTTACAATTGTTTCTTTCCCTAATCCTAGTTCTTCTTCCCTATTGCACTTGAGAATCATTTTGTGTTGTACGTTTTCGACCTGCCAAGGAAATGTCTCATTATTCTTGACAACCGCATTAGAAGGGGGAGTGTCTTAGAAGAGTATGGTGATAGTGTACTTGAACTGGTAAATTTACATTCTCCTCAACTATGAATTATTATCGTTCACTTGCATTGGTAAATTCATGTATATTATGGTTCATCTCGTCTAATTTTTATTATTGTGTTACAGGGTGATGCTTTTGCACGGTTTTTGGGTGAAAATCAATCAACTATGGAGAAAAGTAATATAGTAATGGGCATGGATCCTACAATAGCAATGCTTCCATGGAGAAATAACAGAAATATTTTTTTTGTGGAATTTACACCATGAGGCACATGGAAACATTTATGGGAATAGCCACTTGGGATCGTGGACTGTCCAAAATTGATGTGAGTTTTACATTTTAATTGTAACTTATTTAGAACAAATCAATGTTATTTTGTTGGTTATTAAATTCTAATTTCATGTTTTTTTTTTTGCAGATGAGATCGTTGACAATGCTGAGATTCAAGTACCTATGCACGCTACTAACATTTGAGCACAACAAACATCGTAATAAAGATTATTAGACATGCATTAGCATGTAACGACATTCACAAATAGTTCCTGAATATGATTTATTAGTTTGCTTTTGTACTTTTGATCTTTGGCGTATGTACATCGAAGTTGTACTGGATGTGCATTCACCCAAGGTACTTGTTATAATGTACATTCTATAATGATCAGTTGTCCATTTTAAAGAAAACAAATGTTCACCAAAATCAATGATCTTCTTGCTTTAATACGAGAATGTTCATTTTAAGGAAAACAATTTTACATCCTGTGTAACTTTCTTGCTTTAGGATCTCACAATTGATACAATTAATTTATATCGTGCGTGGTCATTTTAATACAAGAATGTTCATTTTAAGGAAAACAAAAAAATATACTCCGTATACACTAATAGCAATATTCGAAATTGAGTAAATATGTACAATTAGTACGTAGTATTTTAATTTAACAAAAAAGTATATCATATGTTGCACACAATTTTCCTACTTTCCCAAATAACCCCAACACACGTAAATCTAGGGTGGACCTAATAATACCCTATTATGGAAGTATAGCCAATTTATGTTCAATTATAAAATACACAATTTGGTGTAAATCTAAAATAGATAAAAGGAATACTTCTTTCAAACAATCTTTCCAAAGAAAATAGTTCTTTCAACTACGGAGTATTAGGTAACTTCTCCATAAATTTTGGTTATACTCAACCTTCGTTTTCAATACTTCTTCATTGCCAGGTAATCACGTTCATTTACTAAATTGTCCTGAATTTCGTCCATTCTTTTGGTGTATTTCTTAGGTAATTATACTTGGTTGATTTAAATCATTGACAAAATCACCTGAAAATCACGCCTCTTTTGTTGGTTACATTTTCATCGTTTTCAATTTAATTGGATGTTCATGTCAAGTTTAATGGGTTGTTATTTATTGATTACAATTGTGTGAGATTTTACGTGTGTTGGGATAATTGGGGCAAGTACGAAAATTGTGTACAACATATGAAATACGAGTAATAGGTAAATTAAAATACTAATTGTACAATTTACTCAATTTCGAATATTGCTCACAGTGTTCATCGTTTAATTAATAGTGTTTTTAAAGTTTACAGTATGATGTTCTAAATGCTATCGTCCAATGAACATTTTGGCATAACCATTTTAAATCGCTTACTGAGCAAATCATGTCATTATTTTGCTTGGGATTGGTAACAAATTCTGAAGAGGAAGACAGAAAACAATTCATTGCACATCATCTTGATGCAAAGAAGACAATGCTAGGATGGCTATTCAATGGGAAGGACGCCATAATTCCAGGGGTGGAGAATAACTATGCAAAAAACACAGTACTACAAGATGAAACTTACATGCTACAAATCTTTCAAAAAGTTAATCAAGCTGACAAACATAACATGGAAGCAAAGATGCAAGTGTTGGGCTAAGATGTTTATCCTACACAATGAGGAAGCCCGTTTAAGAGAGGAATATGAAAGCAGATTACAGACAAGCATATCATTTGGGGTTAGAACGACTACCAGGGATAATGTAGTGGTTTTCCGAAGGTGTCTTTGTTACTTGACAGACAATCTCTTAACAAGGAGGACATTGCACCTGTTTCAATATCATTTGGCACCCTAGTTAGAAAATCTTGTTGTTGTAGACAGTGAAGAAGAAGATTTTGACTCTATCCCAACGTCAATTTCCGACCCGGTCGAACTTGCTTTTATTCTATTAAATCAAACCGAGTAATATTATATATAAAAATTTGAGGTACATTTGAGTATTAGTTTTATATTTACCTCATACCCCTTGTACCCTCTTGTTGATTTTCAATGTCCATTCAGAATATAAGAATATAAGTACATTCTCTTATTTGTTAATGATATTTCATTATATTGACGTAGTACCTTTTGTAATTTTTGAATTTTCGACACATCATGAAAAGAATTGTCCCATCACTGTATTTACAATGTCCATTACGTGCATTAACAATGTACCATTTAAATTAAATAATATAAATTAATGCATCTAATAATTACACTCTCAGATGCAAGTTGTAAAATAATTCAGGTGAAAAGACACCACTATTCATGATTATTTACTTAAATGAGACATGTGTCAAATGGAAGTTGTAAACTAATGCATGTGAAAAGACAAATAATACTACAATCATAAATTGTAACTTCTCCTATTCTTATCCAAAGCAGTTTATATGTAAAACTCACTATAAATACTTACCTAAACTACTGTGGTAATTACAAAATCTAAGGAATACTCATACAAACCGTCTTCACTGCCTTAAAAAGGTACTCTAATTTCTGTTTTTTTTTTCTTATTATTATTTTTCCCCGCAAAAGAAATGCATATCTTCATGTAAATAAGTATATCGAATATTATTGCAAGAATAATGCAGTAATGGAATTGTAATATGCTCTGGTAATTTATTTCATACAAATAAATGTTTCTATCTAATGTATTCCTGCCAATGTCCATTGTCATGCCTTTAAAGGAACATTTATTTTATTGATAATGTTCATAGGAAATATTGTTGTGCACTTTGATATAGCATATATAAAAAATGTATTGAATGTTAATGATAAAGAAACGACACAATACTATTTAATTAATATTAGAAATACTTACAAAAGCCATTCAAGACTGTTTCAAAATCAGTTTAAATATAAAACTCACTATAAATACTTGTCTAAACAAGTGTGCTAATTACAAAATCTATGGAATAATCATATAGAAAACGTCTTCACTCCCTTGAAAAGATGATCTGGTTTATGTAATATAGTAGCCTATATAACATTCAGATTATTTCATTTATAAGTATTATTTGATTAATCAGTATGTTTTTTAACCTTGTGAAAAGAAATATATACTATAGTCCCCAGATGAATTAAAAGTTGTTTCAGGTCTGAAAATCAAACTGCATTTGTGGCTCGAACGTTTTGCCAAAATTAAGTATAGTAGATATTTCAATCTGGCAATGTGCTTAATATTTGCAGGAGAAGATTATTTTACCTTTTGCTGTAATCTGTTTTCACAATAACATTGTTTGCTCTTTGCATGATTATACAATGTGAAAACCCACGTTAATTTGTTTTACCCTACAGTATGGCCTTAAATATGGTTGAAGTTGGTACTTCCCATACTGCCTTAAGTTTATTGTCACTCTTTTTAAAATACGTTTAATTTTTGCCTAAACCAGAATATGAGTTCGGTTACCAATATGGAAATAATGTCGGATATCGAGCAAAAACTCGCTAACGTTGAGTATGATCTCACTGAAACGAAACGTGAAAGAGATTCACTGGATCAACATCTTATTGAGGTGCTTGGTAAAAACGAAGTATTAGAAGAACATCAGGAAGCGCTGTACGAGAAACTGGAAATAGCTGAAATGAAAGCAAAGTCACTACAACAGAGGCTGGACATTGCTGAAGCGCAGATGAAGTTTATCACGGCTGAAAGAGACAACATAGCCCGACAACTTGAAGCTAATAGACAAAAACGATAAGATACGAGGTCGACATGGACCGTTAGTTTCTCACCGTGTCACAATTGACGAGAATCATATGCTCTTCTTGATGGTGAAAATACTATACCTTGGCCAGCAGTCGTGAAGGCTATGGAATTAATAGACGGTTATAAGAGACATCTAAAGGAGGACTTGATGGAGGGAGAGAGCAGTGTTCATCCATCTGTTTGCAGTAAACGCAGAAAGCGTTAAGAACTTTGATGTTAAATTATGTATAATTATAATATGCGGTTAAGTTTAGAAACATATGCGTTTTCATTAAGTATTATTGTCAGAACATATTAGCAGTTTATTATGAATGTTTATTCGAATCTAAATTATTATCATCTACCTAAGCTTTAACTGTTTAGAATTGACCCTTTCTAATGTAAAGCCAGTTACAAGACTGATCAACTATAATGTACTTTCAACATTTTACAAATGTCCATACTACTATGTAACGATGTACCAAAGCTATAACCCCGCATTTCTTTCAAATATTATCCTCTTAAAATAAGGGAATGGGTTTGAGGTTGAACTAGGCAGACCGATGTCTGCCTAATGCAACCATAAATCCTTCACTGTCCCGTTTTAAGATACTCAGCCCCCTAATTTTAATCACGTCTCCCAAAAGGGTTCACTCGTCCCCTCTAGGGTGTCTTTTTGTCTTGCCGCCTTCGAATGATAAGCAAGGGAAAGGGTTTAGGGTTTGATTAGGGGGATCCGCGGTAGCGGTCCGCCTAATCAAACCCTAAACCCTTTCCCGTCCCGTTTTAGGATACCCGGCCCCCCCAAAAAGGGTTCACTCGTCCCCTCTAGGGTGTCTTTTTGTCTTGCCGCCTTCGAATGATAAGCAAGGGAAAGGGTTTAGGGTTTGATTAGGGGGATCCGCGGTAGCGGTCCGCCTAATCAAACCCTAAACCCTTTCCCGTCCCTTTAGGATACCCGGCCCCTCAAAAAGGGTTCACTCGTCCCCTCTAGGGTGTCTTTTTGTCTTGCCGCCTTCGAATGAGAAGCAAGGGAAAGGGTTTAGGGTTTGATTAGGGGGATCCGCGGTAGCGGTCCGCCTAATCAAACCCTAAACCATTTCCCGTCCCGTTTTAGGATACCCGGCCCCCCAAAAAAGGGTTCACTCGTCCCCTGTAGGGTGTCTTTTTGTCTTGCCGCCTTCGAATGAGAAGCAAGGGAAAGGGTTTAGGGTTTAATTAGGGGGATCCGCGGTAGCGGTCCGCCTAATCAAACCCTAAACCCTTTCCCGTCCCGTTTTAGGATACCCGGCCCCCCCAAAAAAGGGTTCACTCGTCCCCTCTAGGGTGTCTTTTTGTCTTGCCACCTTCGAATGAAAACCAAGGGAAAGGGTTTAGGGTTTGATTAGGGGGATCCGCGGTAGCGGTCCGCCTAATCAAACCCTAAACCCTTTCCCGTCTCGTTTTAGGATACCCGCCCCCCAAAAAAGGGTTCACTCGTCCCCTCTAGGGTGTCTTTTTGTCTTGCCGCCTTCGAATGAGAAGCAAGGGAAAGGGTTTAGGGTTTGATTAGGGGATCCGCGTTAGCGTCCGCCTAATCAAACCCTAAACCCTTTCCCGTCTGTTTTTAGGATACCCGGCCCCCCAAAAAAGGGTTCACTCGTCCCCTCTAGGGTGTCTTTTTGTCTTGCCGCCTTCGAATGAGAAGCAAGGGGAAAGGGTTTAAGGTTTAATTAGGGGGATCCGCGGTAGCGGTCCGCCTAATCAAACCCTAAACCCTTTCCCGTCCCGTTTTAGGATACCCGGCCCCCAAAAAGGGTTCACTCGGCCCCTCTAGGGTGTCTTTTTGTCTTGCCGCCTTCGAATGAGAAGCAAGGGAAAGGGTTTAGGGTTTGATTAGGGGGATCCGCGGTAGCGGTCCGCCTAATCAAACCCTAAACCCTTTCCCCGTCCCGTTTTAGGATACCCGGCCCCCCAAAAAGGGTTCACTCGTCCCCTCTAGGGTGTCTTTTTGTCTTGCCGCCTTCGAATGAGAGCCAAGGGAAAGGGTTTAGGGTTTGATTAGGGGGATCCGCGGTAGCGGTCCGCCTATTCAAACCCTAAACCCTTTCCCGTCCCGTTTTAGGATAGGCCCCCTCAAAAAAGGGTTCACTCGTCCCCTCTAGGGTGTCTTTTTGTCTTGCCGCCTTCGAATGAGAAGCAAGGGAAAGGGTTTAGGGTTTGATTAGGGGGATCCGCGGTAGCGGTCCGCCTAATCAAACCCTAAACCCTTTCCCGTCCCGTTTTAGGATACCCGGCCCCTCAAAAAAGGGTTCAGTCGTCCCCTCTAGGGTGTCATTTTTGTCTTGCCGCCTTCGAATGACAACCAAGGGAAAGGGTTTTGGGTTTGATTAGGGGGATCCGCGGTAGCGGTCCGCCTAATCAAACCCTAAACCCTTTCCCGTCCCGTTTTAGGATACCCGGCCCCTCTAAGGTGTCTTGCCGCCTTCAAATGAGAAGCAAGGATCCGCTTAATCCAACTCTAAACTCTTTCTCGACCCGTTCCCCCCGCCCTTGTTATACTAAAAAAAAAAAAAAATAAAAATAAAAATAAAAAAAGGTTTACTTGGTCCGTCGGGTGTCGTTTTTTTTTTTTAAAAAAAAAAAAATTATGTTGACGAGGGGGTTGAATCCCCCCGGGTCCATGCATTCTCGCACCAACACATGGAGCATGTAAGCCACCCCTTTCGGGGACTGCAGTGGCCAAGCTTCAAGGTAACTAACTAACTATTTTAGGGTATTAAATGTATTTATCATTTCCTTTATTTTTTAACAGTTACATTATAATAGTAACTAACTACCTACAAGAAAAAAGAAACGGAGTAAAAAAAAAAAGTAGTAACCAGTTTTTAGCTCAGTCGTTTTACATTACAAGTATAGACGTTGTCATAGGAGAATTGTTCAACAGCAGTATAATTTTGAAGTTACGCCCAATTTCCTCCGTTATACTAAGGTATTTTCTTTTCAATTTCGTTTCTTCTCTATCATAACTTAATATAATGTTTAATTTGGATCACTTAATTGTTCAATAGCAGTATAATTTTGATGTTTTGATTTCTGATATTTATACTACTTTCTCGTTAAAAATTAATTCGGTTTAATGTGCTTGAATTATTTTTTCTACCTTTAGAAACACATTCGCATTGTTCTTCCCCAATTTTATATCTCTGAAGTATTCTTTTAACATTTACTTTCTAGTTTCTGTTAATTTTGAATTTTTAATTGAAGGAAATAATATATATTGTTCATACAGCTTTAAATTAATGTGCGTATTGTTTTTAATATAGAAATCTTTCTGAATCATCTAAAAGTACATTATCTTTGTGACTAATGTACATTTCCTAAAATTAGGTAACTGGTGATTATTTCTACATGTCAATTTTATATTTTCAATTGAATGTAATAATATAATACATTCAGTTTAAAATAATATGCCGTTTGTTTTTAATATAGAACTGCATTCGAAATATGTAAAGAACATTATATTTGTTATTAATGTACATTTCGTAAAATTAGGTAACTGATGATTATCTCTAATTGTGAATTTTTGGGTTTTTAATTGAAGGTAATAATATAATGGACATTCAGCTTAAATTAATGTGCCGTTTGTTATTAATATAGAAATTGTTCTGAATCATCTAAAAGAACATTATATTTGCGATTAATGTACATTTCCTAAAATTAGTTAACTGATGATTATCTCTAATTGTGAATTTTTGTGTTTTTAATTGAAGGTAATAATATAATGGACATTCAAACTTAAATTAATGTCTTTGTTTGTTATTAATATAGAAATTGTTTGAATCATCTAAAAGAACATTATATTTGCGATTAATGTACATTTCCTAAAATTAGATAACTGCTGATTATCTGTACTTGTTTCGTAATTTCATTTTATTATTACAGACTATGGAGCAGGAAGATAAAAAATCTGAAAAGCAGAGAAAAGTTACTTTTATTTTTTCACCAACTGAAAGTTTCACTGATGGTAAAAATGAGTGTGCTCCATTTACAAGAAAGCGTAAATCTGCTACTATTAACAGTAAATCTAAGTCTATAAAATCTTTCGCAAAGAAGATAAATGAAGAAAGTGACGATGATCTTGCAGTTAAGAAACAAATTGTTTCTGTTAGTAAACAAATTGTTTCGCAAAGAAAGAAAGTCCTCAAAAGGGTAAAGTAAGTAATAAGATGGTATTGGGTTCCAAGTGTAAGCGGAAGTTTGATTTCTCTTCGTTTAAAAGTGCATATACGAGAATGTCTCCTACGGGAGTAGTTGAGGTAGTTGAACGTTTGTCATACGAAGGTGGTGTGCGCTAGAAGAGATTGGATTTAGTGGGCTGTTTTGGTTAAGAGTTCGTTCCATTCCTTTAAAGCTTGGGTACTGGTTAATTAAGCAGTATAACCCATACCAAAACTGTATCGATCTTCTTGATGGTGAGAAGTTGTACTTGAAGGTTTCTGATGTAAGATCAACATTTCGATTTCCAATAGGCCCTAAAACAGTTGAATTATCCAAAACTCATACTGAATCAGAAGAGTTTCAAGAGTTTTATGGCAAATGGAAGAAACAATTTGGTATAAAAGATGGACAAGTTCCACTCAAAACGCTTGAGAATTGGTTGATAAATCATGATCATGGTGGTGATGAATTCAAGGTTAACTTTGTTGTGTTTGCTGTTTCTTTGCTAATGAGAAACACGCAAAAGCCTTTGGTTAATCATCATGTTTTAAAATCGTTGATGAATGTTGATGAAATCAAAGATTACAATTGGTGTTCCTTTTTGTTAAAAAGTTTACAATAAAGCAAGATTGAGTGGGTGGAAAAGGAGACTCACTTGGCGGGCCACGTTGTTTTTGGAGGTAAAAAGTCCCAAAAAATATATTTGAAGTTCATAAATTAATTTAACATTGGAAGGTACGTTTTCATTCTCTTGTAATTAATTTTTTTTTTTTTTTTTTTTTTGCAGCTTATCTATGTTGATCGCGTTGTTCATGTGGAACGAAAAGTTGAAAGAGATTATTATACATTGGTAGGTTGGACTAGTAGTTTGTTAACATCGAGAGAGAAGGATGAGATGAAAAGCGGTATGTTTGGAAATGGTAAGTTGGAAGCACCAATGGAGGAGGTGGTTGACAATACAGGTGTCGAATCTGTCTATCAAACAAAGGACTACACGGAGGAGTATATTTTTGATCTTGCTAAATGTATAACTAGTTTAGCTCAGAACATATCATCTGTTAAGGCTAAGTTAGAAAAAGGAGTATCAATAATTAAGGAGAACAGGATGCTCGGAAAATTTGTGTGATCATGCATTTAGTTTACTCAATTTGTCAAATGAGCACAGACTCGTGATAGTGAAAGTTCTCGTTGGTATTAATGTTCTTTGATATTCCGATCTGTTCCTGCTGCTGAGATTGATGTTAGTAATCATCCTTTGGTTGTTGAAGCTTTGAATAATGTAAACATAACTTTAAAAAATAGTATTCAGGTTGAAAGCATGTCATTGAAGAGGCCGATTTTTTATACATACAAAAAGGTAAATATGTTGATCATATTTTTTGTTATATTATGTTAACTTGGTGCTTAAGTGTATTGTTCTTTAATTTGATACATTTCAACTATTCCAGAAGCCTTGTGCATTGAGAAAAGAAGGTGAATTAGTTGACAATGGGAATGAAGATAACAAGGAAGGGGTGTCAAAAGGAGAGTCAGAAGAAAACAAAGTTGAATCAGTTGAGGTTGAAAATGGGAATGAAGACAACAAGAAAGAGGTGTCAAAAGGGGAGTGTGACAACAACAAAGAGGTGTCAGAAGGGGAGTGTGAAAATGGGAATGTTGACAACAAGAAAAATGATGACAAAAATGTACGAATTGATTCGAAGCATCTTTATGTTGATAGTGACGCGGAGAATGAGGAAGAAGCCAATACGGATAATCTTATAAATACCCTTGTATGTAGCATGTTATCTGAAGATTATAGTGAAGAACCCAAGGCAACCACTCCCAATCCAAGCTTAGATATTAGTACTGAACTTGATTTACTAAGAGGAGACACTGACCCATGTACAGAGCCATCTAAGTTTCAGCACTGTATTGCTGACTACGTCTACTACACCAAGGGAAAAGGCACTGTTCTTGCTAGGTATATTTTATTCTACTCATTATATTCCTTTTAATTAATCATTATGTACATTTCGTTTGGGTATTATGTGCATTATTATTAAAGATAATGTACATATGTGTAATTAACTGATTTGTGTAACGTCTGAACCAGTGAGAAGCTCTTTGAGTTTAAGAATGTCGTGGGTACCCGATATCTTTTTGCATCTCTAAAACCACCTCGGTATATAGCAGATGCTGTGGTTGATTGTTGGTCACCTTACTTGAATTTCAATGAAGTTGAAAGAAAATCTTGACACACGTCGATTCTTTGCTTCAACCCTCGTATTTGTATGTAAAATTTTATTTCATTCTATATTACAATAATTTTATGTTATACAAGTGTATATTAATAGAACAATATTATGTTCTGTGTGTGCAGCAAGCATTTCAAGGGCAAAGGAAAGAATTCAAATTTGAAAGAGAATTGGAAGTATTAAAGAGGCATTTTAGAAATGAGTTAAATCATGCTGGGATTATTGATGTGACAAAAGTTGATATGGTTATCTCAAACAATATATATAGTCAATACAAAGTGTTTTCTGCTGCTAATTTTATGTCTGTTTTATCTTCTAATCATTTCTTATATAAAACAGGCTTTTTTCCCAATAATATCCGACAAGCATTTTTACCTGCTCGTATTCAATATGGAGAAGAACAAGTTTGTCATTCTTGATAATCAACAGCATGATGAAACCCCAAAAACTCGTTATGGAAACAAACCTTGGAATATGGTAATTGTTCAGTTGCCTTTCATTGGTTATTTTTTCTTTTACAATGTCATATTTTTTGCACGGTCTCTCTATATAGTTTGATCTGAATTTTTCCATGCAGCGTAATGCTTTGGCAGAATATTTCAATGACATTGGTGATTTGAAGGAAAGAGTAAGAGCAATGGAGCCTGCTGTATTGAAAATGCCTTGGAGAAACCATCAAAATGTTGTTGACTGTGGTATTTACACAATGAAACACATGGAAACGTACAAGGGGGGTCAGTATTGGACTTGTGGGTTGACAAAAAACAACGTAAGTTTCTAAACAATTTATATCCAATAATTGTAAATGTACTTTTGGTTTAATTAAATGATCTTTCTTAAAGTATTAAAAGCACATTCTTGTTTACAAGTTACCTATCTTAAAGATATTTTAACTTTTGTAGATGGATGGACTTCGAATATTGAGAATCAAATATCTTTGCACTTTGGTTTCATCGAAGTGCAACATTGTTTGTGATGACGTTTTAACAAAGGTGAAGCAGTATCAAGAGAAGCCCTTCCCAAAGAAACTGGATTCGTCTGATGAAGAATTCTACGAGGGTGATGAGACTGTTGGGGATGAGAAGATAGAAGATGAGGTAGTTGGAAAGAAAGAGAAGAGTACCGATGATATTGGTGTCCCTGACAACAATGAGACTGTTATGGTTAAGAAGAGAAGAATGGAGGTAGGTTGTACAGAAGGGAATATTATACCAGATGGCTATGATGCTTCTGAGAAGAATGAGAACATGACGGATGTGAGTAATACAAACGACAAGAGTATAAATGAGCATAATCTGGTTGACAGTGGTGACACTACCAAGGGCGAAGTCATCAACAATGAAAATGTTCATGAACATGAAAGAAGTCAACCAGAGTCTCTGAGCATCCTTGCAAATCGTAATTTACTAAGCACAGATACATGCATTATTACTCCTCCATCGAGTTTCAGAATTGCATTGCTGATTATGTGTCGTATAGTAGAGGAAAACATACCGATTTAGCCAGGTATATATATATATATATCTCTACTAATGTACAATATTTAAATTTAAAATGTTACGTATCTGTTTTGAGTTAACACTTTGGTAGTCCTGAACCAGGGAACTTCTTGTGCATGTGGGTGAAATTTCTCTTCGGCGTATTGAAATGGCAACGCTACGACAATCTAAATATTTAACGAGTGATGTGATCGATTGTTGGGCAAAACTTTTGAATGCCAAGGAATCTAGAAGAAACTCTTCCGAGCCTTATCGATTTTTTTCACCACGGCCGTGTCGTAAGTCAAATATTTATATAAACTTATTTCAACAAGTAAATTTTGTATTGTTTTTTCCCTTGATTAACATCAAAAACTTTACATGTCTTGCATACAGATGATGCTTCATGGAGAACTGGACACTGTTGAAAATTTTATCGTGATTAAGGATATAATGAAAGAAGAGTTTACCCAATTCTCGGTTAACCCAGATAGAATTGATTTGGTTAGCATTGACAATATACACTCTTTTTGCATGTTATATTTAATTTGCTTTTTGCCTAATTAAATCTTTTAAAATCTACAGTTCTTCTTCCCAGTTATATATAAAAGGCATTACAATTTACTAGTCATTGACAGCAACAAGTATAAGTTCATCATCATTGATAATGTGTATCGTGACGGAAAACCAGAAGAATTTTTCCACAATAGACCACTGTCTTTTGTAAGATTCTATGCTCTCTTTTGCTTAACAAAGACTACATCTGTTCTTATTCATTATTGTGAATGTACAATGACTTTACATAGAGTGTACCTTCCCCAAAAATTTTGTGTCTGTCTTAATTTTCTAATTTTTGTGATATTGTACCTCATAATTATTAGTGTCCTAATGTTTTCCTGCACCCCTTCTCCGCCAGCGTAATGTTCTAGCAGAATACTTGAAAGACATCGGTGTTTTAAAGGTAAAAGTTGATCGCATTAAAAAACTGCAGCCTATTCTTGCAAAGATGAAGTGGAGAAACAACACTAACAAGACTGATTGTGGTGTTTACGTTATGAGACATATGGAGACATTTAGGGGTAATCTAAATTGGACCTGTGGGCTTAAAAAAGGCGATGTGAGTTTCAGAAGTAATATAATTATTTTTAATACATAATTCAGTACACATTTGTACATGTTCTAATCCCTTGTTTTCTTTATTTTGCTAGGATGCTCCCCTACTGATTCTGCGGAAGAAATACATTTCATATATGATTTCAACAGAAGGCAATGTATGTTTTGATGCTGTACTAAAGAAGGCAATGGATTTCCGTTCAAACCCACTGCCATGGGAAGAATATGATGATGAAGATGAGGAAGATGCTGAATTGAAGCCGTAAAAACTTTTTTTAGATTCGTTTCTGACATGTGTGTGAGTAATGTAACATATATTGAGGAAGCTGCGAGTCGTACAACCTGAAGTTTGAAAAAATTTTAATGCAAGAGAGTGTTATATTCCGGAAACAAATTTCAATAAAGTTTATTATGTTCTTGCTGAACAACAATAATGTTTATTGTGCAAAACGTCTTAAAATTATTGTACTCTAGGAAAACAATTCCAATCAAGTTGATGTTGTCCCTGCAGAACAACAATAATGAACCTTTAATACAAATGTAATATACATTGGCTATAAGAGTCATGTACTTTGGCTATAAGAGTAATGTACATACAAGCCTTTAAGAATGTTCCTTGCAGAACAACAACAATGAACCTTTAATACAAATGTAATATACTTTGGGTATAAGAGTAATGTACTTTGGCTATAAGAGTAATGTACATACAAGCCTTTAAGAATGTTCCTTGCAGAACAACAATAATGAACCTTTAATACAAATGTAATATACTTTGGCTATAAGAGTAATGTACATACAAGCCTTTAAGAATGTTCCTTGCAGAACAACAATAATGATGCTTTAATAAAAATGTAATATACTTTCCCTATAAGAGTAATGTACTTTGGCTATAAGAGTAATGTACATACAAGCATTTAAGAATGTTCCTTGCAGAACAACAATAATGATGCTTTAATAAAAATGAAATATACTTTCCCTATAAGAGTAATGTACTTTGGCAGTATAATCGAATTGTGCATACAAGCCTTTAAGAATGTTCTCGTAGTGTATATTATGGATGTCTATCCTTGAATCAAAAATTTGCACCTTCCACTTCGTTATCAGATTCATCTTCTTCATCGTCGTCCTCCACATCATCAGATTCATCTCCTTCATCGTCGTCATCTTCATGGTAGTATTTGGTGAATATGCATCAAAATGTAAATTAAATATCAGATTTTATAAGGAGAAAATGGCCAAAATGAACAACTAAATTGATAATAGATTTAATGTTAACCAAATATACATTGCTGAAATTTTCATCTGTGCCTTTAGAACAACCATAATGTTCATTGCACAAAGAGCTTATGTGTCTCCATATAAGATTGGAGATTTTGGAAGGTAAACACTATCCGCTATGCTTGTATAATTTAATAATTATTTAAAATTAATGTAATATGCTTTAACAAGAAACCAAATTATAGATACCTGTCAGATGGTTTGTTTCTTTGCAAGTTCTAGAGTTGTGTCCTTGGCGGCCACATGTTTTGCAGTACCTCTTCTCTTTTCCTCTCTTCTTTAGGGCTTTTAACATTTGTGATTCAATTCTCTTGCCCTTGGTCCTACCCTTGTTTTTAGATTTTTTAGGAACATGAATCACCAACTTCTCAGGTATTTTGCAGCCCACATACTTTTCTATTTCTTTCATCTTGTCTTTCTTCTTTTTGGTACACATTCTACTAATCATATCCAATCTAATATCTCTCAGTTTTTCAATCAAAAGCTTCATGTCGTTATCATCACACTCAGCTACGCTGACACAAGAATAAACCTCTTGCCACAGCTCGTACTCAAACTTTTCCGGTCAGAAAACTTTTGAGAGACATCTATCAATTTGCCATCTTTGTCAAAGACAGGCTTACTCATTGCAGCTTTTGTCCATCTTTGCGTTATGTCTTTGTTTCGGTATTTTCCGAAAATCTTGGTTGTGTAGAATCCAAAGGCGTGCTCGCACAACAAGCCCATTCTCTCGAAACATAGAACAGAACAAGTAATCTTCATGTTATCCGGTGAATATGCTACGTTCCATGACTTATTTGGCATCCGCAAGTCTGTTAGAATATATATTTTTGTCTCATCAATCTTCTCCACATCTTTAAAACGGCAATCGGACAAAGCTGCAACCAATTCTGTTTGGAAGTCTTTGAAAATGTTGTGCGAGTACATTTCAGAAGCATGGACTTCAAGGTTTGACTTTGTTTTCCGTGGGATTTAAGAGTGTTTGTTGTCCTTTGTTCAATTTGGACTGCTTGTGTCTTTGTGCTTCCAAGGCACTCTCATAGCACACCCAAAACTCAACAAGGGTCAAATGAGGTGTGAGGAACTTGTCAAAGAAACTGTTTTCACTCTCGGACCTAGAAGTAACCCTCATCAAGCCAGACATTGAAACATCTTTAAAGTAGGCAGGGATCCACTGTTCCTCGAGATCGTACAAATCTGAAAACCACTCGTGTTCTACAAGTTGATAATCAGTCATTACCTTCCCCATTGTTCTTGAATTCATCAGGCTCAAGTTGGTTGTTCCAAACACACCTATTGAGCCTGGTCTTAAAATCCTCATCTTGAAACATTTGATAACTGACTTTCTCTCTTAGTTTCTTCATTATGTGCCACATGCACGCGTCTGTGTGTTGACTCCTTAAACACTTAGGGACCACCGACTTCATTGATTTGTCTGATCGGTAATTATAATTCTCGGTTGGCACCCGCCCATTGCTTCCAAAAATGTCTTGAACAACCATGTATAACACTCAATACTTTCATCACCTAACAACCTTGACTCCAAACGTTACGCACCTTTTGTGGTGATCAACTCTGTGAAAGGCACAAACACCATATCATACTTGTTTGTTCTATATGTAGCATCACTTTGATAAAACCTCACCGAACAACATGTAGTTCTTTATGCGGATCGGATCCGCCCAAAACACTCAGCCCAGGACACTTGTTTTCATCTACTATAAAATCAAAGTAAAATGAACTTCATGTGTCTTTTCTCCCTATAAGATTTTCAACAAACATTTGTGCATCAAAATTACCAATGTAGGTTTTTATGTCCCTGAAAATGTTTTTGAAATCAACCTCAGTAGCCCCAATGTTGTTGTAACCTCCACACAGCTCCTTCCAACCTCTATAGGCTTTCACACCACCTAGTTTTAGCACCTTTACCTTTGTGACAAATTGTACGTACCTCTGTCATTTTTCGGTTTCCTTTCAAGAATATTGTAGATTCAGGCGAAGCAAGTGGATGGTTATGCGCTTCATCGAATCTGGTAACAATATAAGTTCCATTTTCTTGGTATTTAAACTGCACTAATGCACGACAGTCAATTCTTGTAATCGGCCTCACACGGCTTATGTCTGTCACATCAGATTCTGCATCATTCTCGGCAGTATCGGTATCAGTATCAGTCCTCTTCCTTTTCCTACTTTCCTTTACACCTTGCCTATTGCAGACAACATTCCTTAATGCAAAACTGTTTGGTAACTCATTGCCTTTAATCCTTTTTGTTGTTGCAAGTCTTGGCGTAAACCCACAGATTGTACAATATTCTTTGTAGAATAACTCTGCTGATTCTAGCGTTTCGAATACTTGTCCTACTTTAGGTTTCTTTTCCTCTGGACAGAATGGAATGTACTGGATTGCATTTAATGTTTCAATTATTGTCCTTGGTGTTTTAAACTGTTATTTGTAGAAGAAGACGTAGTTGCATCACTTGTACTCATTGTCTGGTTCAACAGTAGTTAAGTAAGTAAGTATATTAAATATTATTGCATCAATAATTCAGTAATCCAATTCTAATATGCAGTAATCCAATTCTAATATGCTCATTGTCCATTATCATGCCTGTAAAGGAACATTTATTTTAATGATAATGTTCATAGGAAATATTGTTGTCCATTTTGATATAGCATATATATAATGTATTGAATGCTAATGACATTAAACAAAGAAATAGTCATAATATTATTTCATTAATATTAGAAAATATTTACAAAAGCCATTTCAGGCTTTCAAAATGGTAAAGCATACTAAGGCTTATACTGAAAAAAAAAACACAAGATAATACCTAATAACAATAAACAGAAGATAACACAACATATTTCTAAACTAATCTAACAGTCGGAGTCATAATAATTCTCATCCCCAGACTGTTCCTCAATTTCATATTCTTCTTCTCTTTCCTTTAAAAATCGTCGTTCTTGTCTTTTGTGATGTCTAATTATTTCTGCACGATTAGACATAGTCGTGCAGATGCAGAATCTGTCAAGCATCCGATTATTCTTTACGATAGTTATCACACCATTTTCATTTCCGTGAACCGCGCCTCGGTAATAATCCCTCTCCTTTACCTCTGGGTCGTTCCCTATAAGGAACCACTTTGACCAGCCCTTGCACACCATGGCCATGTTTTTCTTTTCTTCCCTCCCAAGTCGCTCAAACAAAATCTGGAGCAAATCCTGAGTAGTAAACAAATGATGTAAAGGACGACTGGGAGATGGTACATCCATCTCCACAGGAATGTCATCTCCATCAAACCAGTTTGAAGAAAACTGGCTTACTTTCCATTCCCTATAATGGGCCATGAAATTTTGTTTGTAAGCATCATTCTTGAAGGTAACTATCAGGCATTTTTTTTTTTTTTTTTTTTTTTTTAAGAAAATTAAGTACTTTTCTGAAGAGATTAAAAGTTTTGGTTATTGGAAAAGGTAGGATGGAAAACTAGTTGTATACTCTTGGGTTTATATAGTGGATTAATTGATTATAAGAGATTAAATTCTGTGAACAGTTGTGTCTTTTCAACTGACACAAACATAATCATGGTAATTAATAAATTGGGTGAAGTTATCTATGTTAGTTTAATCTATTGCATAAAACAGTATATGCACATTATGAAAATACGTAATGGACATTTGAATTAAACTGAATTCACATTTTTTTCCAAATAATGTTTCATGTTCTTTTTTAAATAAATTAATGTACCTTTTAATATTATATAATGTACATTTTCCAAAAAAGTGCTTAATAATATTTTAGTTGTACCTAATTATCGAGAAAATGCAAATTACGAATATATATAGTTGACAATTTATTTTATGGAACATGTTTTTTTATAATTAATATAATGTACATTTAGAAATAATATTCAAATTAATGTGAATAATTGCGTCTTTTCACCACATAAGCAAGTTATTTCGTACAAATAAAGGTTCATATATAATGTATTCCTTCGAATGTCCATTATCATGCCTTTAAAGGAACATTTATTTTACTGCTAATGTTCATAGGAAATATTGTTGTCCATTTTGATAGAGCATATATAAAATGTATTGAATTCTAATGACAGTAAACAAACAAATAGACACAATACTATTTCATTAATATTAGTAATATATTTACAAAAGCCATTTAAGGCTTTCAAAATGATAAAGCCTACTAAGGCTTATACTGAAAAAAAAAAAAAAAACACAAGATAATACAAAATAACAATAAAATAGAAAACTAACTTAATATATTTCTAAACCAATCTAACGATCGAGTCATAATAACCCTCATCACAGATTGCTCCTCAATTTCATATTCTTCTCTTCGGTTTCTAAATTGTCGTGCTTGTTGTTTATGATGTCTAATTATTTCTGCACGACTAGATAGAGTCGTGCAAAGGAGAATCTTTCTAGGAGCCGCGATCCTTTGTGACAGTGATTATACCATTTTTTGTTCCCGAACCACCCCTCGATAATAATCCCTTTCCTTTACCTCTGACTCCATTCCTATAAGGAACCACTTCGACCAGCCCTTGCACACTATTGCCATGTTTTTCTTTTCCTCCCTCCCAAGTCGCTCAAACAAAATTCGAAGCAAAGCCTGAGTAGTAAGGAAATAATGTAAAGGACTACTGGGAGATGGTACATCCATCTCCACAGGAATGTCATCTCCATCAAACCAGTTTGAAGAAAACTGGCTTACTTTCCAATCCCTATAATGGTTCATGAAATTTTGTTTGTGAGCATCATTCTTGTAGGCAACTATCGTGCATTTTGAGTAGTCCATTGTTTTTTTTTAAGAAAATTAAATACTTTTCTGAAGAGATTAAAAGTTTTGGTTATTGGAAAAGGTTTTAGAAATGAAGGTAAGATGGAAAAGTAATTGTGTACTCCTTGGTTTATATAGTGGATTAATTCAGTAGAAGAGATTAAATTTGGTGAACAGTTGTGTCTTTTCAACTGCCACAAACATAATCATGGTAATTAATAAATTGGGAGAAGTTATCTATGTTAGTTAAATGTCTCGCATAAAACAGTATATTCACACTATAAATATACGTAATGGACATTTGAATTAAACTGAAAGCACATTTATTTTCCAAATAATGTTCCATGTTCTTTTTTAAATAATTTAATGTACCTTTTAATATTATATAATGTACATTGTCCAAACAGTGCTTAATGATATTTTAGTTGCACCTAATTATCAGAAAATGCAAATTATGAATATACTATAGATAGTGGACAATTTATTTGATGGAACATGTTTTTTTATAATTAATATAATGTACATTTAGAATTAATATTGAAATTAACGTGAATAGTTGTGTCTTTTCACCACTTAAGCAAAACTTACAAACCGTCATTTGACATATTGAACAGTTGCAAGACCACTTGCAAAACGTAATTATTACTTGCACATACTTATTATATATAATGCACATTTCACTAAGACTGATTGGACATTTCCTTATGAAACGTGTGCAAAGACAACACAAAGACAACACAAAGACATTATTTTTACATGCAAAATTACTTTTGATTACTTCAAATTGCACACTTTTCCTTTCTCATTATTTTTAGTACATTTTTTCTCACCACAAAGTACATTTGCATTTATCATCCTTCTAAAACCAAACAAACAAACTATAAACCCTAATTTAACACTTTTCATTATAAAATTAATGTTTTTGTGGTTCTGTACATTACATCTAGTTAACTAAATTTAATCAAATCCGAAATTAAGTTGAATTTAATCAAATTCAACTTTAACATCATCATAAAATCAATTCAACAACGATTCAGAAACGAATTAAATAATATTGAATGAACATACCTCAATATTGACTGTAGAAAACAATAATTCCAGATGAATGACCAAATCAATTCCGATTTTTCTTACAAAGTTTTGATCTTGAAATAACTGAATAGCCGATGAATGCAAAAGTTTGAACAAATTGACTCTGATTTGCGCTTCGAACACAGCAATTGATGATGAACACAACAATACAACCTCAACAACCGTCTGAAACATTCAACAATATCAAATCACAACCGTCTGAAACAATCAACAATTACTAACTACAACACAGTCACCATAAGTCATGTAATTAATACCGAGTAGGGAAACCCTACCTGGAAAAGCAATCACCACAGACGGTCTAGCAGCTAATCAAAGTCGTTCTTCAATGAAATCACCTCCTATCAAACACACAACCATACAATCACCATCTAATAAGCACAATACCCCTAAAACCCCCAATTTACCCAATTAGGGTTTTAACCAAACTCAAAGAAACAACATAAAATCTATACAAGGATCTTACCCTCGACACGATGAACTCAATGGTGTAAAGAACGTGACGATCCGACAACCTTAATCTTTGGGATTTGATATTAACGCGATGACGGAGACAACGAAACTTCTTTTCTCTTTGAAGGGTTTTTAGAAAAAGTAAAAGTGATGAATAAAGTGACGGAAACATTTAAATACGAATCACGCGTTATTAACAAATCCCGTCAAAAACAACATGTGAAAGTAACTTACTCGATCGAGTAAGTAACTTACTCGATCAACAGCCACACATACTCGATCGAGTATCCATCAGGCAGACAACTGTTTCGTATAAAGACATAATTACTCGACAGAATAAGCCCCACTCGATAGAGTACCCATAGACATAGAAAACCGTAGTATTACAAGGCGAACCGTGCCTTCTTCGATGACTTCGATGACAATATGAGCCTGAGTGTAGTGAGGCCACCAAAAAAGTGGAGCTTGGGCCCCAAACAAGTTTTAGGTCGTGTGTGGGCTCGACTTGGCTTGGGTAGCGGGCTGTGAAAGAGCCCGTTTGCGGTGGTTGCTGCGAATCCGTTGAGAACCCGTTCTAAGGAGGAGATCCGAGCTAGGCGTGCTAGCAAGAAGAGCAAGGGGAAGATGCATCCCGATGGCAAAGGCATGGGTAGGATGGAAGATTGCAGACCTCCACCTTTTTTATTATTATGTTGTATTAGGGTGTGTTTGTGTGTTGTATGGCTATTATGTTGTATTAGTTATGTTATTGTGTGTTAGGTGTATGGGTTATGTAACACCCCGCGCTTTCCTTATATTTTAAATAAATTTTTTTTTTAAGTAATTTTTATTAAATAATTATTATTTAAAGCTTATTTTCATAAAATATCGTCATAGCCGTGTAACGGTAATAATAGTGTAGATTTTAATAATATTATTCTCCGTCTCGAGTTATAGTAGACTTGGGACGAAAATTCTAGTGGATACCGACTCATTTTGGGTTATTGGGCTTAACTTGACTCATGGGCCTTTTCTCTCCTCTTTTCTCTACACAAAACCTCAACTAAACCCTCACAACTTCATCTCCCTCACTTCTAATTTCTGAAATTTCCCAACAACCACATCACCATTGTTAAACCCTTGCTCTCAACCCTAAAATCACCATAACTAACTCAATTCTTCGCCAATCTCGTTCCTTTTCGCGCCATTCTCTTCCTTTTCTCATTTCCCTTGTTTCTAAGTAAGAAAGTTGCCATCTTTTCCTCTTTTTCGAAATTCCCATCTTTCAAGGATGTGGATTCTTGACTTAATATCTTTATTTTTGTGTTTAGGGGAGAACTTGGACAACCCGGAGGAGGATAGCTACATCATTGACGAGTCTTTAGAAGATTGAAGTGCAAAAAGGTAACGGTGATGGGTTACTCGACTTTTATGTTAAAATTGTGTGGTTTTATATAGTTATAATCTCATATGAATGTTAAAAGTTGTATCTTTCATGATTAGTGCTAATTTGGATGTTGAATATCATGCTTGTTTGCAATTCTTACATGTTTGGTTGAAAATCTTATGCTTCACCTCTTGAATCCGAAATTACCCATTCACATGCTCAAATATGTTGTTTTTCCGAGTTAGAATCATGCTAGGATACGTAAACAATTGATGGGAAACGATTGTTGTCGGTTTCAAATGGTTTGGAAGTGTTTTGCATTGAACCCGTGTGTTTGTAATCCCAGCCGGGTGACCGGCGGCCGGTCTACTGACCGGCTGGGAGATTCCTGTAAGTTTTGGACATAATTTTGTAAGCCTGTAGTCCCAGCCGGGTGACCGGCAGCCGGTCTACTGACCGGCTTGGAGTACACTGAAGGTTTTAGGTGATTTTGAGTTTTGGGCGTATTCCCAGCCGGGTGACCGGCTGGGAGTGCACTGAAGGTTTTATGTGTTTTTGAAATTTGGCCGTATTCCCAGTACGGTGGGGCGGCCGGTCTCTTGACCGGTGGGAGTCTGTAAGTTTTATTAAACTTCGATTTTGGCATGTTGTCCCAGTAGGTGACCGTGCCGGTACACCACCATTTGGGAGTCCCCTGTTTGCTCTATTTCACTTGTGACTTCTAATTACGATTGATTTATGCATGTATCTTCTTTCCTATCGATAATTAGTTACTTTAAGACTCATTAATGTTATGAACATGCAAAATGGTTATGGTTCTTGTTCGGACTCGAGTGTGACGTTTTACATTGTGAGACTACTCGACATTCCCTATTTATTTGCCCTCGGACATTGGGTCACGGTTAGGTGCCATTGTCTCCGAGTTGGGCTATTTTTTCCTTCCGCCTCTTCGGACCGGGGGTCACGGTTAGGTGACAAGGTTCCGCTTGAGGTTACTCGATTTTCGGGCACGGTTAGGTGTACCATATTTCGAGTCTTGGATACGATTTGGTATCGTTTGTCGAATCGGGTGTCGTCCATCCCGAGAGTCTGGCCAGGTTTAGACTAGGACCGTATTATGATCGTCGTCCTACCAAGAGGTTGGAGTCTAGAGGGTTGTCTTGTTTGAGTCTATACTTTGTAATTGTCTTACATTTGAGTCGAGTTGATGTGTGACAGTTTGACCTAATAATTCCTCTCTCATTTGTGCTTTACCATTCCTATTTGCTTATGCCCACTAATCATGATTTTCGTAATGCCGTAAGTATTTACTCTCATGCTTGTTTATTTAATTAAATTCCTAATTACTTGTATTTTGACATATTCAAAAATTTGGGAGAACCCGATTTACTCCCCACTGATTTGTGGCTTTCATATTTATTATGAATGACAGGTTTGTGATGAAGCTTAAGTGGGGAAGACCGTGTGAGCTAGCGAGTTCTTACCTCGGACCTTATTAGTTATTACATAATAGACTCACCTACTTTTCAAATTTATGTTAATTCGTGGGATATCTTTTCCCCAATAAATAGACTTGTGTTGTAAACTTAAATTTAACTAACTAAACTTATGTATCGTGTTGGTGATGCCTCGCGTTGGACTTCATGAGAAGCCCCAAAAAGTTTTAAAAATATCGTGTTTCCGCCACGTTTTACTTATCACATTTAGTTACCTCAACGAGGGGTGTCACAGTTGGTATCAGAGCATATATTGCTCCTGACACACACACGTGTACCCCAACTTAAAATTCTTACTTGACCTTGAATAATGAATGAGAGATGGGTAGAATTAAGGACCTAAGTTGGTAGCCTTTTTGTGTATGTTTTGTGATAGGTTCTAACTTGTTTTCTCTTGTGCGAAAAGATGGTACGAGCGACCAATGTGGAAAATGCTATCATGCAAGCCCTCACTCAAGTACTTGCTAATCAACAAAATGTTCAACCCGCTCCCCCTACACATGAAGCCAACCGTCAAGGAAGTTATGCTTGGATTGCAAGTCAACTAGCAAGGAACAAGGCTAAGACCTATGGTGGTGAAGTGGATCCCGTTGCTCTCTCGGAATGGTTTCGTGATATGGAGAAGAACTTCTCTCTCTTTGATGCCCGAGAGGAGGACAAGGTGAGGTTAGCCTCTCACTTTCTTGTGAAGGAAGCCGATAGGTCGTGGACTTTGACCGGTCCTACCGCTACTCAAGACCCCAACTTTGATTGGAACCGCTTCAAGTCACTTGTGGAGACTCGCTTCTACCCTAAGGAGCTCAAGCAATAAAGGTTGAAGGAATTCATGGAATTCAAGCAAGGGAAGCTATCAATTCAATCCTACACCGACAAGTTTAATGAACTTGCTCATTATGCCTCCAAGTTCGTGAAAGATGAAGAGGATCGTGTTTACTTCTACAAGAACCAGTTGAATCCTAAGGTGGAAAGCATGGTGAGAAGAAGCTCAACTACCTTTGTGGAAGTCTATGATGATGCTATTTGGGCCGAAAGCTCTTTGAAGGCCATTGAAGAAGATTCCAAAACCCACTCCTCTTCTCATTCTTATCGTTCTACCTTTCATGGCAAAAGACCATTTGTGCCTTCTACTTCCAACTATGCCAACAAGAGAAGGTTTGTGCCAAGGATGCAAGACCATGGAGGACAAGGACCAAGAGTTCAAGAATCTAGAGGACAAGTTCCCACACCAACTAATGAACTTGAGAAGGACCGTAAGTGCTACCATTGTAGACAAGCTCTACACCCCGGAGTTGGATGCTATGGCAAGCCCTTGACTTGCTTTCATTGTAAGAAGCCCGGACATCGTGTTGCCGATTGCCCCGAGAAGAAGAATGCTCCTACTCCAAATGCTAGGCCAAGAGGAACTATCTTTGTCATGAGTCGAGCCGAAGCCGCCGCTCATCCCGATATCATTACGGGTATGTTCTCAATTTTTGATCAACCTTGCCTTATTCTATTCGATACCGGCTCATCTTTATCCTTTATATCTTCCAAGTTTTCGGAAAAATTAGCCCTTGAACCTATTCCTAGTGAGGAAACCTCTATATCTTTACCTTCCGGAGAAATGTTCTCTTGTTCCCTTTCTTTCTCCGACATTCCTATCTCTATTTCGGGAACCTTGTTCCCCGCTAACCTACTTCGTTTTCCCCTTGAGGAATTCGATGTAATTTTGGGTATGGATTGGTTGTCAAAGTATGATGCAAGATTCGAGTGTAGAGACCAAAAGATTCGCCTCAACAGTCCGCTAGGCACTCGTGTGTCCTATAGAGGAGTCCGTTCCCAAGAAGGTGTGAAGTTGATTTCCGCTTTGAAGTTGATGAGTATGAGGAGGAAAGGTTACCAAATCTTTCTATGCGTGGTGACTTCTACCTCCCCTTCCTTACCAAAGATCGAAGAAGTGCCCGTGATTTGTGAGTTCCCCGATGTCTTTCCCGAAGAGTTGCCCGGAATTCCTCCCGAGCGAGATGTTGAGTTCTCTATCGACCTTGTACCCGGAACCGGTCCGATTGCTAAAGCCCCGTACCGTATGGCGCCAACCGAGTTGAAGGAGTTGAGAAAGCAACTTGATGAGATGATTGAGAAAGGATTCATTAGACCTAGTGCCTCGCCTTGGGGTGCTCCCGTTCTCTTTGTGAAGAAGAAAGATGGATCCATGAGACTTTGCATTGACTACCGTGAGCTTAACCGTGTTACCATCAAGAACAAGTATCCTCTACCAAGGATTGAAGATTTGTTTGATCAACTCAAAGGTGCTTCTACTTTCTCCAAGATTGATTTGAGATCCGGTTATCATCAAATTCCCGTTCGTGAGTCTGATATCCCTAAGACCGCCTTTAGCACGAGATATGGACATTTCGAGTTTAAGGTGATGCCCTTTGGTTTAACCAATGCCCCTTCTATCTTCATGGACCAAATGAACCGGACCTTTAGTGAGTTCTTAGACAAGTGTGTTGTGGTTTTCATTGACGATATCCTCATCTTTTCCAAGTCCGAAGAAGAGCATGCCGATCACCTTCGTATCATTTTGGAAATCCTCCGTCGTCAAAAGTGGTTTGCCAAATTCTCCAAGTGTGAATTTTGGTTGTCTAAGGTGTCTTTTCTAGGCCATGTGATATCTAAGGATGGTGTCATGGTGGATCCTTCGAAGATTGAAGCCGTGATTGAGTGGAAGAGTCCAACCGATGTTGGTGAGATCCGTAGTTTCTTGGGTTTGGCGGGTTACTACCGTCGCTTTGTGAAAGATTTTTCCAAGCTTGCTAGACCGATGACTCAACTTTTGAAGAAAGAGACCAAGTTTGTGTGGACCGAAGCTTGTGAAAGTGCATTCCAAGAGTTGAAAAAGATGTTGACTACCGCTCCCGTGTTGACCTTGCCCGAGGATGGCGTTGACTTTGATGTGTTTTGTGATGCTTCTAAGATGGGTTTGGGTTGTGTTCTCATGCAAAATAGAAGAGTTGTTGCCTATGCTTCGCGACAATTGAGGGTTCATGAGGTGAACTATCCCACTCATGATTTGGAATTAGCCGCCATCGTTCATGCTTTGAAGATGTGGAGACACTACCTCATTGGAGTCCATTGCCGTATCTACACCGACCATAAGAGTTTGAGGTACATATTCACCCAAAAGGATTTGAATATGAGACAACGACGATGGTTGGAATTGGTGAATGATTACGACATGGAGTTGTTGTATCATGAAGGAAAGGCAAATGTGGTTGCCGATGCCCTTAGTAGGAAGTCTACTCATCCCTTGAGTGCTATTCGTGTGCTCCCCGATGACCTTTGTGCCGAGTTTCGTAAGTTAAGTTTGCAACTTGTGCAGAGTGGTTTTGATTATCTTGGTGCTATGGTTGCCGAGCCCGTTCTTCACCGTGAGATTCTAGATAGCCTTGTGGACGATGCTACATTTAAAAGTTTTCAAGCCAAGCTTTTTGAAGGGAAAGCAAAAGATTGTGAGATTGATGCTAGAGGTTACCTCCGTTACCAAGGACGCATGTATGTGCCCGATGCCGTTGATTTGAGGAAGAGAGTTCTAGATGAAGCTCATCTATCACCTTATTCGATTCACCCCGGAGGAGACAAGATGTATAAGGATTTGAAGCTTCAGTTTTGGTGGCCTAACATGAAGAATGACATTGTGTCATATGTGGGAAGATGTCTTACTTGCCAACAAGTAAAGATTGAGCATAAGAGACCCGGTGGTTTGCTACAACCGTTGGATGTTCGTTTATGGAAGTGGGAGTCCATTTCCATGGATTTTGTGATGGCTTTGCCTAAGACCGTTGGTGGAAAGGATGCCGTATGGGTTGTCGTGGATAGGTTGACCAAGTGTGCTAGGTTCATCCCTATCAAAGAAACTTGGAGTTTAGACCGTCTTGCTAGTGCCTATGTTGATGAGATCGTTCGTTACCACGGTGTTCCTAAGGAAATCGTTTCGGATCGTGACCCGAGGTTTTCTTCAAGATTTTGGAAAGCTTTGCAAGATGCTATGGGTAGTAAGTTGTTGATGAGTACCGCTTTTCATGCCGCTACCGATGGACAATCCGAGAGGACGATTCAAACTTTAGAAGACTTGTTGCGTGCTTGTGCCCTTGGTTTTCATTCTAGTTGGGAGAAGAGCTTACCTTTGGTGGAATTTTCTTACAACAATAGTTATCATGCTTCTATCAAGATGGCCCCTTATGAAGCCCTTTATGGAAGGAAATGCCGAAGTCCGATTTGTTGGGATCAAGCAAGTGATGTTCGTGATCTAGGACCCGACAAGTTAGCCGAGACAATTGATCAAGTGAAACTCATCCGTGAAAGAATGAAAGCCGCCCAAGATCGACAGAAGTCTTATGCCGATGTTCGCCGTCTACCCTTGGAGTTTGAAGTTGGAGATAAAGTGTTCTTGAAAGTGTCCCCGATGAAAGGAGTAAAGAGATTTGGAGTCAAAGGGAAGTTGAGTCCGAAGTACATTGGACCTTATGAAGTTGTAAAGAGGATTGGTGTCGTGGCTTATAAGTTGGATTTGCCCCCGAGTTTGGGTAAAGTTCATGATGTCTTTCATGTTTCTCAACTTAGGAAATACATTAGCGACCCTAGTCATGTGTTGCAAAATGAGATTCCCGAGCTTGAGCCTAGTCTTTCTTTCGAAGAGAGACCGATTCGTATCTTGGATAAGAAGGAGAAGAAGCTAAGGAGCAAAGTGGTGCCCTTGGTGAAGGTTTTGTGGAAGTGTGGTGATGTAGAAGAAGAGACTTGGGAGCCGGAAGCTTCCATACGTGTCAAGTACCCTAGTTTGTTTTCTTAAGGTAATACCTTTTCGTTTCAAGTTTCGAGGGCGAAACTTTTTAAAAGGTGGGATGATTGTAACACCCCGCGCTTTCCTTATATTTTAAATAAATTTTTTTTTAAAGTAATTTTTATTAAATAATTATTATTTAAAGCTTATTTTCATAAAATATCGTCATAGCCGTGTAACGGTAATAATAGTGTAGATTTTAATAATATTATTCTCCGTCTCGAGTTATAGTAGACTTGGGACGAAAATTCTAGTGGATACCGACTCATTTTGGGTTATTGGGCTTAACTTGACTCATGGGCCTTTTCTCTCCTCTTTTCTCTACACAAAACCTCAACTAAACCCTCACAACTTCATCTCCCTCACTTCTAATTTCTGAAATTTCCCAACAACCACATCACCATTGTTAAACCCTTGCTCTCAACCCTAAAATCACCATAACTCACTCAATTCTTCGCCAATCTCGTTCCTTTTCACGCCATTCTCTTCCTTTTCTCATTTCCCTTGTTTCTAAGTAAGAAAGTTGCCATCTTTTCCTCTTTTTCGAAATTCCCATCTTTCAAGGATGTGGATTCTTGACTTAATATCTTTATTTTTGTGTTTAGGGGAGAACTTGGACAACCCGGAGGAGGATAGCTACATCATTGACGAGTCTTTAGAAGATTGAAGTGCAAAAAGGTAACGGTGATGGGTTACTCGACTTTTATGTTAAAATTGTGTGGTTTTATATAGTTATAATCTCATATGAATGTTAAAAGTTGTATCTTTCATGATTAGTGCTAATTTGGATGTGGAATATCATGCTTGTTTGCAATTCTCACATGTTTGGTTGAAAATCTTATGCTTCACCTCTTGAATCCGAAATTACCCATTCACATGCTCAAATATGTTGTTTTTCCGAGTTAGAAACATGCTAGGATACGTAAACAATTGATGGGAAACGATTGTTGTTGGTTTCAAATGGTTTGGAAGTGTTTTGCATTGAACCCGTGTGTTTGTAGTCCGGTAGGGTGACCGGGCGATCTCTTGACCACTGGGAGATTCCTGTAAGTTTTGGACATAATTTTGTAAGCCTGTAGTCCCAGCCGGGTGACCGGCAGCCGGTCTACTGACCGGCTGGGAGTACACTGAAGGTTTTAGGTGATTTTGAGTTTTGGGCGTATTCCCAGTAGGGTGACGGTAAGTGGTCTCTTGGCCAGGTGGGAGTCAATGAAGGTTTTATGTGTTTTTGAAATTTGGCCGTATTCCCAGCCGGTGGACAGAACTGGTCCTTGTCTCTGATTTACTGGGGAGTGCACTTGTAAGTTTTATTAAATTTTCGATTTTGGCATGTTGTCCCGGTAGGTGGCCGTGCGGTACACCACCCATTTGGGAGTCCCCTGTTTGCTCTATTTCACTTGTGACTTCTAATAACGATTGAGTTATGCATGTATCTTCTTTCCTATCGATAATTAGTTACTTTAAGACTCATTAATGTTATGAACATGCAAAATGGTTATGGTTCTTGTTCGGACCTGAGTGTGACGTTTTACATTGTGAGACTACTCGACATTCCCTATTTATTTGCCCTCGGACATTGGGTCACGGTTAGGTGCCATTGTCTCCGAGTTGGGCTATTTTTCCTTCCGCCTCTTCGGACCGGGGGTCACGGTTAGGTGACAAGGTTCCGCTTGAGGTTACTCGATTTTCGGGCACGGTTAGGTGTACCATATTTCGAGTCTTGGATACGATTTGGTATCGTTTGTCGAATCGGGTGTCGTCCATCCCGAGAGTCTGGCCAGGTTTAGACTAGGACCGTATTATGATCGTCGTCCTACCAAGAGGTTGGAGTCTAGAGGGTTGTCTTGTTTGAGTCTATACTTTGTAATTGTCTTACATTTGAGTCGAGTTGATGTGTGACAGTTTGACCTAATAATTCCTCTCTCATTTGTGCTTTACCATTCCTATTTGCTTATGCCCACTAATCATGATTTTCTTAATGCCGTAAGTATTTACTCTCATGCTTGTTTATTTAATTAAATTCCTAATTACTTGTATTTTGACATATTGTGGTGGGAGAACCCGAGTTACTCCCCCACCGACCGTGGCTTTCATATTTATTATGAATGACAGGTTTGTGATGAAGCTTAAGTGGGGAAGACCGTGTGAGCTAGCGAGTTCTTACCTCGGACCTTATTAGTTATTACATAATAGACTCACCTACTTTTCAAATTTATGTTAATTCGTGGGATATCTTTTCCCCAATAAATAGACTTGTGTTGTAAACTTAAATTTAACTAACTAAACTTATGTATCGTGTTGGTGATGCCTCGCGTTGGACTTCATGAGAAGCCCCAAAAAGTTTTAAAAATATCGTGTTTCCGCCACGTTTTACTTGTCACATTTAGTTACCTCAACGAGGGGTGTCACAGGTTATGTCATATTATGTATGAGAATGTCCTAGTCGATGCTCTAGCTTTGCAGGTTATGAACTTGCTTAGCTTTCATTGTTGCTAAGTTTGTAATCCCACTTATTATTGATTAAATAAAAGGATTGTTTATGTTGAAAATTTTATGAACATTCATTATTGTTTCTCCATCCATTTTGTTATGGTAATTCAGGTTGAATTATCCTAAACTTGCACACACGAAGGTGGGGTTTATTTTTGAAAAGGGGGAAAGGCTCTTCATTTTTCCGTCCTTTTTTTTTGAGAATAGGGTATGAGTTTGTGGCTTTGGTTTTGTTTTTGAGATTTGTACAGGATATTGTTTTTTGTTATTTTTGTGGTGGTGGTGGCTGTGTCCTTCTTGTGTAAGAGAGGGTTGCCTACGTATTCGTCTGAAAAAATGAAATTAAACCATGATCGTAGTTCCGGTGTTTTTTTGTCGGTATTTGGTTGGTGGAATGGTTGTGTCCTTATTGTCTAAGAAAGGATTGCTTACGTATTAGCCTGGATAGACGAAATCAAACCATGCTTGTTGTTCACGTGTTTTTTTGTTGGTGCAAATGGATGGTGCCTTTGACAGGTCAAAAGTTATGCAAACATGGCAGGTGTCATGACTTAGACACGATAAACATACAATTTTGAATCACAACTTTTGAGGAATCGACTTGGGAGCTGGGTGCGGTCATTAGTCGTGAGATTAGGGAGATGATATCGGTGCTAAGGAAAGGTTGACATTGCTAGGTTTCAGGGGTAGTATTTCTTGAGTTGGTCTATGTTGGTTGGGATTGTAAAACCCTCCCTGTCTAGGTCACTCAATCTCACTGCGCCCCTGAAAGAATTTTCTTGACAAGGTATGGTCCTGCCCAATTGGGTTTGAATTTCCCTCTCGTATCAACAAGTAATGGTGCTCGAACTGACTTGAGGACCAAGTCGCCTTCTTTGATGTTTCTAAGTTTGACTTTCTTGTTAAATGTTCGCTGTATACGTCGTTGATATAGCTAAACATTGTGCAAGGCATTGAGTCGCCGTTCATCCAGGAAGACGAGTTGCTTATACCGTTGGCGGATCCATCCAGCTCTACTAGTTGTACTTCCTCTATACCATATGCTAGATAGGAAGGCGTTGCTCCCGTGGGTGTTCAGATGGAGGTTCTGTATCTGTAGAGTGAGAACGGGGGTTTGCTCGGCCAATCGTGGTAATTATCTTGCATTTCATTGATGATTGTGGCAAGTGTTTTGTTGGCTGCTTCTACCGCCCTGTTGGTTTGAGGAAGATTGGGGGATAACCGGTGTCGCTTGATCTTATATTTGTCTAGCAAGGATTGTGCTTCGGCTCGGAAGTGGGAACCTTGTTCGCTGATGATCTCATAGGGTACCCTGTATCTGAAGATGATGTTATCTTGGATGAACTTGGTTACCTGCTTGGCGGTCAAGACAACGTAGGATTGTGCTTCTGCCCACCTGGTGAAGAAATTGATTGCGACGAGAACGAAGCAATGCCTTTTTGTGCCTATAGGTTTGGCTTTGCCGATGATGTCGATGCCCCAAGTCGAGAAAGGCCAAGGTGGTGTCATGGTGTATATGAGGGACGGTGGCATGTGTTGTACGTTGGCGAAGATTTGGCAGTTATGCCAGTTTTTGACGTAGTTCCTACAGTCGGCTTCCATGGTGTTCCAATAGTAGCCTACCCGTATGATCTTTCCAGCTAGCATCATTGCATTCTTGTGTGGGCCACACTCTCTGTCATGGACATCTTCCATGACTTTCTTTGCTTTGGTATGGTCAATGCAAAGAAGAAGGATGCCTTTAGGTGTTCTTTTGTAGACTTGATCTTGGTTTACCACAAATTGTGATGCAAGTAGACGGACAGCTCTTTGTCCCCCGGGATCAGAATTGGGAGGGTATTCATTTTTTGTTTTGTAGTTGAGGATAGCTTGGTACCAAGGTTCGGTATTATTTTCTTCATCGTTGTTAATGGCACAGATGTGGGTTGGTTTGCTCCTTCTTTCGATGCATAAGGGCATGGATGCCATGTTGTTGGGCATGTTGATGAGTGAGGCTAGTTTTACTTGGGCATCAGCAAATTTATTTTCTTCTCTTGGTAAGTGGAAGTAGTCGATTTGGTCAAAGAATTCGGCTTCTTTGTTGATTTTTGCTTGGTAAGGTGCTAGGCTGTCGCTTCGGATCATCCAGGATGTGGAAACTTGATTGATGATGCGTGAGGAATCGCCGTAAACTCTCAGACGTTTGATGCCAAGATTTATGGCTGTTTATAGATCGATTAGACATGCTTCGTTATTTGGCGGCGTTGTTGGTGACATTCAAGTCTAGCTTGATTAAGATTGTAACATGTTGTCCTTCGGGTGATATTAGAAGGATTCCTACTCCGAAGACTCTCAGGTTTAAAGCGCCGTCAAAGTACAGGTTCCATGTTTCGGTGTTGGCACAAAGGATGTCTTCGTCTAGAAGTGACCAAGTGTCAGTCGTTGGTTCCTCGCTGACGGGATTTTATGCAAGGAAATCAGCGTCGACCCTTCCCTTGATGACCTTGAGGGGTACAAATTTGAGATCAAACTCGGATAGCATGAGCGTCCATCTACAGAGCCTTCCGTTTAGTATTGGTTTTTCAAAGATATATTTGAAGGGGTCGATCTTGGAATTCATTCGGACCGTATGACTGAGCATGTAATGTCGCAACTTTTTGTGGACCATACCAGAGCAAGACATGTTTTCCCTAGTTGAGTGTATTTAAATTCTTATTCGATGAACTTTTTGCTGATGTACTAAATGGCCCCTTCCTCGCCGTTGACTATCTATGCTAGCATACCTCCATTGGCGTTGTCGGTGACGGTCAAGTATAGGGATAAGGGCATACCCTTCTGTTGGGCCAAGAATTGTCCTGCCTGGCCAGACAATAGTCAGGCAAAGAAACACCAAGCCTAGCTTGAACGAAAGCAATCCAATACAAATCATACAATACCCAAGCAGGTGCCAGACAGGAGGGGAAGACTGGTCAGGCCGTCTATCCATGTCAAACCAGGAGGAATAACTTGCCAGCCGTATGTTGGGTATAACTAGGACAAGTCAGGAAACAACTAAAGCACAACTAAAACCTAAAGAAATGGTTCCTACTTTAATGGAAGACTTATTGAAGAAAATATACGAAGAATATGGAGCAACTAACTAAGCTAAAATAGTGGCAGGCAGATTATGGAGTCAAACAACCACTTCCGGGTAAATAGGGCACGAGGCCTATTACCTAGGAACATCCAAAACAACCATGAAAGAACCGTTATTTGCAACATATAAATAGCAAGGCAAAAGAAAGAGGGGGCATCATCTATTATTCACTCATCCTTACTCTCGTTTTATTATTGTAAATTACTTAACCATATTCATTCATTATTTATTCCCTACCTCTAGCCTGACATACACATTCTCTGTCAGGATATCCTAAAAGATAGTAACAATCCCTTCTGGCTTGGTGCCCGTGGTTTTTTCCCTTATTACCAGGGTTTTTTCACGTATAAATATCTGTCTTTCACTTTATTGTTCATCCTTTAAGTTATCAATCGTACTAGTCAAGCATAATTATTTGAGTTAGATTGCCTTGTAATTAAATCCCTTGGAAGACTTTATCTCTGTGTAATCTTGCTAAAACAATTGGCGCCCACCGTGGGGCATCTAGCTCAAAAATAATCAAAACCTAATCCCAAAACAACAACAAAACTCTTCCAGGAACAAATGACCGTAGACAGTATAGAACAACATTTGGCTGCCGCCAAACAACAACTATTGGAAATGGAGCAACTGAAGCAAAAGATTGCCCAGGCTGTAGCTGAAGTATAGAAAATGAAGGAATCAGAGTCCAATCTGAAGCAAAAGCTGGGGGATAAACCTTTAGGCTCAAAATTGAAGATTCAGCCTGGAACACTATTTCCTTCAATCATCAGGAATATTGATTTCTCAAACTTTGGTACTCCAACTCCATCAATAACCAAAGTAGGGGATATTGATTCAGACTCAGAAGAAACCCCAAATGATGAAACCTTCCCAGATCAAACTAATGTAGCCATAACGATGGCCATGGTCCAGGAGATCCATAAACTCTATGGGAAATTTGGGAAGATCCCTGGAGTGCCTGCAAGCATTGAGGAAGCCAACCCTGAAAGTTATGCTAACTCTCCCTTCGTGGATGAGATAGATAAGATAGATCTGCCTAAAAAGTTTGTGGTACCATCAATAAGAACCTATCATGGAACTGTAGATCCTCAAAACCATGTAGTCCACTATAAATAGAAAATGTTGGCAGTCTCTATACCCAGTGAGATACGATAAGTATGTATGTGCAAAGCTTTAGAACAACCCTGACCGGACCTGCCCTTAATGGTATATAAACCTGCCAAATGGAAGCATCAAGTCATTTGCAGATCTGATAAACTCATTCAATCACCAGTTTGCCAGCAGCAGGGAGCTCGAAAAGAGATCCAGTGACCTATACAGAATCAAGCAAAAGCCTGGCGAGACAGTCAGAGCATTCCTGACCACATTCAACAAAGAGAAAGTATCAATCCCCATATGTGATGTTGGAACAACCGTGGAAGCTTTCAGGCAGGGGCTACCACTGGATAGCGATTTCTGTGACGAGTTGACCATGAAACCATGCCTAACTTTTGAAGACATTCAGGCAAAGGCAATTAACTACATCAGACTGGAAGAAGATAAAATCTTCAAGGCTGAAACCACTGAAAATGTTTCAGGATATAAAGGATCTAACAGAAAAAGCTCTAATCACAGGAGAAGCAACTCCAGACCAACTCCCCTACACCAAGCCTAACAGATCAGAAGTCAACTATACTCATGAGAAACGAGGTAACTCTTATACTTATCCACCTATTCAGGAATATAACTTCTTTGTTGATACTGCAGGAGTGATCAAAAGGCTTGACAACATGGGAGACATTGTCAAGTGGACAAAAAAGATAGACAATCCCAACTCAAGGAAAGACACAACAAGATGGTGTGAATTTCACATGGACATAGGACATACCGTATAAGAATGCCTAGGTCTACGCAGACAAGTTGCTTACCTGCTAAAGAAAGGCTACCTGAAAGATTTAATGCCATCAAAGAACAGGGAAGACAGCGGATCAAGAAAGGATCGAGAAATACCACAACGTGATCTGGCCCCATCACCACCGATCTATGAAGTCAAATTCATCAATGCAGGATATGAGATTCGCGGCGTGACTAGCTCAGCTGCAAAGAAAATAGCTAGGGAGTCAAAAATGAAATCTCCTTTTAAACCTATAAATTTACCTCAAATTACTTTTGATGATACTAATATGTAGGGAATCTCGAACATCCATCATGATGTCCTGGTCATTACTATGCAAATTGGCACTGCACGTATCTTGAGGATCCTAGTAGATGGTGGCAGCTCAGTCAATTTAATTATACTTGATGTCTTGAAAGCCATGAATATTGATGAGAACCAGACCATAAAGAAGTAAAAAGTCTTGGTAGGATTGAGTGGTGAAACCAAGAACACTCTAGGAGAGTACTACCTGCCAACCTACGTTAAAGGAGTCTCATCATATGAAAGATTTGGAGTCTTGGATTGCCTCTCATCCTACAATGCAATCCTATCCAGGCCTTGGATCCGTAATGTAAGAGCGATTCCTTCAACCTACCACTAGTGCGTCAAAATACCAACAGAATGGGGAATAACAACCATCAAAGGTGAACAAAAGTCTGCCCAGGAATGTTACACTGAATCATTAAAACCTTCCAAGGCAGGTAAGTCTCTCACTTACCAATTACAGTACCCTGTCAGGAGCACTTATGTAGCAGAAACCCAAATGGAAATAGATCAAGTAGTATTAGACCCTGAGTAACCTGATAGGTATGTACTGGTAGGATCTGATGTCCCTGATAATTTCAAACCAGAACTAGTAAGTTTTCTTAAGAATCAGTCTTCATGTTTTCCCTGGTCCCATTTTGATATGACTGGCATAGATGCTAATATTATTACCCATAAACTCAATATTAACACTTCCTTAAGCTTGTACAGCAGAAAAGGAGAAAGTTTGCCCCTGAACGCAATACAATCATTAACGAAGAAGTGGACAAACTCTTAAACATGGGAATTAGCAGGGAAGTAATGTACCCTGAATGGCTGGCCAACGTGGTCGTGGTGCAAAAGACTAATGGCAAGTGGAGGGTCTGTGTAGACTACACAGATCTCAACAAAGCCTGTCCAAAAGACCCATTCCCACTCCCTCACATTGATGCAATGGTAGATGCTATAGCTGCGCATGAACTACTAACATTTATTGATACCTCAAGTGGATTAAACAAGATCAAAATGCACCTAGCTGACCAGGAAAATACTGCATTCATCACGGAAAGGGGCATATATTGCTACGTAGCAATGCCCTTTGGCCTGAAAAATGCAGGGGCATCCTACCAACGCCTGGTTAACATGATGTTCAAAGACCAAATTGGCGACACAATAGAGGTCTACATAGATGACATGGTGGTCAAATCAAAGACGGCAACAGATCATGTGAAACACCGGAAAGTAGCCTTCAAAATCCTTGAAGAATTTAATATGAAGCTCAACCCTTCCAAATGCCACTTTGGAGTGTCATCAGGAAAATTCCTAGGATACATGGTGACAAAAAGAGGGATTGAAGTCATTCCAAAACAAATAAAAGCCATCTTGGAGTTAGAATCTCCTATGTGAGTCAAAGATATCCAGAGATTAACAAGAAGAGTTTCAGCTCTGAATAGAATCATATCCAGGTCATTTAAAAGATGTAGATCCTTCTAAGACCTTCTCAGGAAGAACAAGTCGTTGAAATTGATGCCTGAACATGAAACAACCTTCCAAGAATTAAAGACTTACCTGGCTACTCCTCCACTTCTGGCCAAACCTAACAAAGGAGAACCCCTGACGTTCTACCTATCAGTCACTGAGACAGCAGTAAGTGGAGTCCTGACCAAGGAGGTTAAAGGCCAACAACACCCCGTCTATTATGTAAGTAAAAGTCTCCTGTATGCAGAAAGCAGGTATGGATTACTTGAAAAATACGTACTTGCATTAATTGTATCCTGCACAAAACTAAGACCTTACTTTGAGAGTCACCAAATAATAGTCAGGACCAATCTGCCTATCAAATATGTCCTCAGAAAATCTGAACTTTCAGGAAGAATGGCAAAATGGTCAGTACAACTGAGTACTTATGACATAACCTTTAAACCTAGAACAACAATTAAATCCCAGGCTTTAGCACATTTTGTGGCTGATTTCAGTCCTAACCTAGAACCAGACCTCAAAAAAGAGGTCAATCAACTAGACACCCAAAAATTGGGCTAGGAATGGACCTTGCACGTAGATGGAGCAACCAATATGAGAGGAACTGGCCTAGGATTAGTACTAAAATCACCGCAACAGGATTTAATAGCTCCGGCTATCAGTTGTGAATTTAAGACAACAAACAATGAAGCTGAATATGAAGCCCTGATAGCTGGACTCAAGGTATGTATAGATCTTGGCCTGAAAAATCTCAAGGTAAAAATTGACTCACTTTTAGTTTTCAATCAAGTGAAAGGAACCAACGCTATAAAGGATTCCAAAATGGTTCTTTATTAAGACTACGTCAAAAACCTTTGCAAAAAGTTTAGTTGATTTTACATTGATCAAATACCAAGAGACTTAAACACCCAGGCTGATGCCCTAGCCAGCCTGGGATCAAATTTCAGCCCTGCTATATTTGATAAGATACCTATTGTTCACCTGCTCAAACCGACCATTACAAAACCTGACCAAATTTTTCCCGTCATTGAGGACACGAACTCCTGGACCAAACCATACTATAACTAGTTCTTACAGGGGATCCTACCCAAAGACAGGCATGAAGCCAGGGCCCTTAGAATTAAAGCTTCCACCTATACTATTATAAATAACACTTTATTTAAAAAGTCTCAGGCTGGACCTTACCTGCGATGCCTGGAGCCTCATGAAGCCAAACAAGTTATTGAGGACATATATGATGGATACTGTGGAAATCACAAAGGCGGCAGAAGGCTGGAAATCAAGGTTCTAAGGACAAGCTACTTCTAGCCAACCCTAAGAGCTGACTGCCTAGCGTACAACTCAAAGTGTGAAGCCTGTCAACTTCACTCTCCATTCATTCATCAACCATCAGAGTTACTACATTCCATTTCAGCCCTCTGGCCATTCATAAAGTGGGGAATGGACATTGTAGGCAAACTACCCCATGCTCTAGGATAAAAAAGTCTACATATTAGCCATGACTGATTACTTTTCAAAATGGATAGAGGCTGACTCATACAGGCAAGTCAAGGAGAAGGATGTCATATCATTCATTAAGCGATACATTATATGTAGATATGGCATCCCCTTAGAAATAGTTTGTGACAATGACACTCAATTTGTGGGAAAAAGGACAATGGCCTTCTGTGCACAATGGAATATTAACCTGGTGACCTCTACACCAGGTTATCCAAAAGCCAACGGACAGGCTGAATCCAGCAACACTGTGGTAATCAGCTGCCTGAAGAAAAAAATAAAGAGAAGAAAAGGCAGATGGGCTGAAGAACTCCGTCTAGTCCTTTGGGCTGACAAAAGTACACTTAAAACATCCACATGCCAGACCCCATACTCCCTGGTCTATGGCTATGAAGCAGTGATCCCAGCAAAAATCCATGTACCAACTACCAGAAGTAGCCTGAACACTTTGGAAGAAAACCGACCACTAATGCAAGATAGCCTAACCCTGGCTGAAGAATTGAGAGATGCAGCCAAGATCAGAATAGCCTCCTACCAACAAATAGTAGCCAGAAGCTATACTAAAAATGTGAACATCAGAGTATTCAAGGAAGGAGACTTAGTCCTACGTAAATTCTTCCCAAATACAAAAGACAAGAATGCTGGCAAACTTGATCCTGTATGGGAAGGACCTTACCTGATTGATTCAACAGTAGGGCAGAGAGCCTACAGGCTACAGACCCTGGACGGAGAAATGATTCCCAGATCCTAGAACATCTCCCACTTAAAACTATTTCATGTATAAACCACTTATCTTATGCTTCAACCAGGTATGACTATTAACCTTATCTCTTACCTAACAAGATTTTATGTGTAACTCCCTGAGTACTATGATCTATGTTCTTTCTATGCTCTTTATATGTGCTTTCCTTCTAGTTGCAATTGCTTGTTATAAAAATTTTTACTACATGTGACACATCTGTCGTATACCTGTCAAAAATAAACTAACTCAACTAACTATATAGCTAGGGAAGTCAGGTCGATCTCCGTAGGGAGGCAAGATATTTGTAGAAGTCCGTCTATTTGGTCACAAATGGGGGGGGGGGGGGGTTGTTTGATTTGTTATCTAAACTGCGAGATTTAAAGGAAAGAGGAATAAAGGGTAAGAGCAATAAAAGCAGAGAAAAAAGATAAAACTATCATATAGAGAGGGACATGTCAGGATTTCGGTTCACTACGGTAGTCCAGTGACTCAGCGGTAAATGACTCAGACGAATTAATGTAAGACGAATGTTGAAAGGTCCTTTCGATCCACTTCCTATCCTAAAATACCACTAACTTAACTTTCATTCTCGTCAGCGTAGTCTACTGTTCATAGCAGGCCTATTTAGTCCAATCTTTCGATCTAGGATTAATTCTAGCCAGATTAAAGGTTAACTCAGAAGTGTGCACTCAACTAAGTTGAATAATAACAGTTCAATTGCTATGGTGATAGAGTCTCGTAATTATTTCATCTGTTTCATTTACTACATCGTCACTTTCCTACCGAAGACCCCCTAATCACAACATTAAAGGGATTTAGCTACTCATGTCGCTAATTAAACTAACAGCAGATAAAATTCCAGCAGTAAACATAATGAAATAAACAATAAATTACATAAAAGTAAATTAGGGCAGAAGAATAAATGTAACGAAACGAAGAATTAAAGCAACAAGAGATTAATTATTAATAAGAGAAGAGAAAGAATTACAATCGATGCGAATCCGGCGTAAAGAACACAAAATCCAAGCGAAAGTAATCCCGAAATAAAGTTACAGTAGAGAGCAATGAAGTACGCAGTAAAAGTTTGATAATTCAAAAGTAGATAAAAAATCCGATCCTCATAACCTAGTTAACGTAGGTTTAAATAGTAAAGTACTTAAGTTTTGCGAAATTAACAACACACGGGCTGTTTAAAGCCCAAAATCAGCGAAACCACTCGATTGAGTGGATTAAAACTACTCGATCGAGCAAACACCTCAGCAAATCTACTCGATCGAGTAGAAAGTTACTCGATCGAGTACCTGGTCTTTCTGCAGGCTAAGGATCGAGTGCAAAACCACTCGATCGACCAATCTGGGACGTAAAAATCACTCGATCGAGTGATTAAACTGCTCGATTGAGTTTTTGGTCTTCATTTCAGCTCAAGTCCGCGCCTAAATGCCTCGTAATCCGTGCCATGACGCTTTCAAGTGCAGTATCTCACTCTGGAAAAATCCCGTCTCCTCTAAATGCATGCAAAAAGGACGAAAAAGAGTACGATTCCACTACTTTCGCGTTCATTTCAACAAAATTGGACAAAACGAACCAAAGTAGCTAATTCGGGGCAAGATACTATAAAAACAGTATAAAAACGCATAGAAATACGTGCTGAAATAGGCTAAAAAGACTATATATTATGCACGTATCAAATCTCCCCAAACCGAACCTTTACTCGTCCTCGAGTAAACTCAAAACTAAACTAGTGGAACGGAAATGATAACTCAGAGCTAGCTTAACTTGTCTACTTGAACCAATTTAATGCAACAAAAACTAACAGTTAAAGCTAAGCAGTCAATACGCAAACGAATTATAAGCTGTTCAGAAATATAAACAACCTATCGACCTTGCAAGACCAACAAAATCGGACTCTCTCGTGGTCACTCTTCTCTCATGAAGCAAAGGGTGAATGTTATATGTAAAAGAGAGAAGAAAAGACAGTCACTCACCTAACTGCGACCTACATAGCATGCATGCAACAAAAATGAAAGACAATTTAAGTACTAATGCACACACTCCAACCAATAATGTCCGTCACAGCCGAGGGCTTACAAATAATTGGAGAATAGTGAGGTTCAGGTGAGAAAAGGCAAAACATGTTATGGAAATGTGGAGGTAAAAGCGTCAAGCTAGTTCCTAACAGGACCATAATGAAACCATCCAAAACTCAAAGCTGACTGAAAGACTAAGTACAAGTGCCCTTCATTTGGCACAAAGCTCACTAAACTCAAACACAATCTCCTCAAAAAGTATGGGATAAAACGGAGGAGTCAGACGGTCACAAACTTCCCTTTTTTAAACACCGTCTGAACGAACTAGCTGAAACAAACAACCTTTTTTTTTCAAACTTTCTTTCTTTTTTTTTTTCCTGTTCACGTGATTCAGCCTTCTTCTTTCATTTTTTCATTTTTTTCATTTTTTTTCTTCACTTTCACGTTTTTTTTTCTTTTTTTTTTCAATTCTTTTTTTTCTCTTTCATTTCCTCCTTCCTCTATACTTACACCAACTCCAAACAAGAGATACGGGCTAAAATGCAACGGAAAATCATACCACAAAAGAACATACTAACTAGCTTGACTAGGCAGGCGTAGTTTGGGATGTAGCTGATGGGTCAAAAAGGCAAATTTGGCTAATGTGGAGCTAAATGGGTGAAAAACATAAAGAAAGGGAAATTTGCAAGCACCTCCCTGCATGTGACACCAACCACAAACCCGAATATGTGCATTTGACAAGAAATTAAATGTCGTAAAAGTGCAAAAATAATGAACATGCTATGCAAGGAGTACTACTCTCAATTCCTAATGAACTGGTCATGAATGTCACCAGTTATGGGCTCTAAAACTCAGAATTTTTCAAGTAGTTTGCCAATTTATCAGGTCAAGTCTAGACAGTCGGCTATATTTGAACAGAAACTCGTAGACTATGCGTATGACAAAGCTAATAACTATCAAAAGAAGTGCCGGGCTCAAGCAAAAAGACAAGTTCAAGTGCATTATCATCACGGAAATCTACCTTTCCGACTCAACCTATATGCAAAAATAAACGTGAATATTTTTTGAATTTTTTGAAATTTTCTAATTTTTTTTGGATTTTTGATTTTTTATGAAAATAAACAACAATGCAGGCTGAAAAATAAACGTGAATGCAAAACAAATGCAAATGCAGACTCAAAAGGATGCAATACCCTCCCCAAACCAAAACGGGCAACGCCCTCGTTCTCCTCCAGCATACACCAGCAGATATATACAAGGGAACGGGAATAAACAACCAATCAATAAAAAAAACAATAAATATAAAGGAGACAAAATAAAAGAGTAAGAGATACATACAGAATACGAACTTCCCCAAACCAGCCAGAAAACTGGGGAAGTGAGTAGACTAGTAGCTACTCGTCGTCGTCGTCGTCACTGCTGTCACGGATCTCCTCAACCCTGAACTCCGGGTCTCTCTCCTCCTCTGCTCCTCAGCTCGAGCTCTCTACACTGCCACCTCCGGGTCCTCGTCCTCCTCCTCGTCAGCAGACTCCGGGTACTCCTCAGCTGGGAACCGGAAGAAGGAAGGGTGTGGCCAACCCTCTGGAATCGGACGGTGTCGCGCAAGTGGTACTCGTGACGAGGAGGATGCAAGGCAAGAGCCATGTCCCTCTCCATACGAGCCTAACGCGCTGCAATATCAAGCAACAAATCAGAACGGCGCCCCCTTGGTCCATGACCGCGGGCGCCACAAAGGATGGAGGTGGTACGAAAGTAGCAGGTAAGATCGGCTCGATCGTGTCCGGTGGTCGGTGGGAGTGGGGGTAGGAGTAGGAGTGGTAGTGGTAGTGGGAGTAGGGGTCGGATCGGGAGTAGCCGTGGAAGGTGGGCACTCCTCGAAGGTGTAGACCCTCTCCGGTCTCAAGACGCCGCTTCTTGGCGGCGGGTGCAGCAGGAGTAGGTCTAGGTGGAAGGAGAAGGTGAGGTAGTGGTGGCAGACGGGCGCCCCTAGCAACAGTAGGAAGGGGCTCAAGACGAGGGAGAGTGTCACAAGGTAGTCTGGGGTTAGCCAATGCTGATAAAGCATGGCGTCCAGACGCAGTAGCCAATCTCCCTCGAGGTACTGCAGGTCACGAGTCCAAACGGGGAAAAGGCGACAGGCAAGAATGGTGGCTATGCCACCGCAGGCAATGGTTCCCGTCTCCTTCTTCCCCTGGCTCAGAAGGTACTGGGCAGTCAAATAAGCTATGTTGAGGGTAAAAGGACCCTCGTAGTCGATGTTTAGGTAACCGCCCAGGATGAAGAGCTCGGTGTTGGTCATGTTGTTCGGCTCCTTTCGGCCGAAAATAGTGCTCCCCATCAGTCTAAGGAAACAGCGGACAGGGGGAAGGTGGACCTGATGGAGCTTCCGCTCCCTAAAAGTGGTCTGGGCCAAGCACCGCCAAAGCTGACGGTAGACCTTCCTCGGAGCAGCAGTCAGGCCCGTAGAGGAAAGGTCAAGTAACCTACCAAACTCCTCTAGTGTCATCGGAAAGGTCTGGTTAAACAACCGGAAGGACACTGAAGAGCTATTGGGGTCAGCCTCGTGTGCCCCGGTGGAGAAGGTAAAAGAGCTGAGAAACTCGAGGCTCAGCTCTAAAAAGGTACGGCCGCTCATAGTGATGAGCCCGGCCATCCCCGTGCCCCGTAGTAAGTCACAAAACGACTCGTAGATACCGAGTCTCTCAAGTGCCGATTTCTCTAGAAATCGGGAAGGTACATGCACACAGCGAAGCAGGTTATAAAATTTCATACAATGTAAGGCGTTATCGAAAATTACCTGTGGATAATCTGGGTGAGGGTCGAGGGAAGTGTCACCTCGGACCGTGACTGTGCTAGAAGTAGAAGCAGCAGCAGCTGTAGAAGTTCTAGGAGCGGAAGTAGAGGTGACTGGAGCTGGCGTAGCTCGGGACTGTCTACGACCTCGTCCTCTGGAACTCAAAGCAGAAGCCCGTGCAGCGACGGTGTGAGGAACCAGGGCTGCTCGAAGGCGATTTGCGATCGCCGGCGAGTCCGCCACAGTGTAAAAGTAGAGGCCGGTGCGAGGTAGTGGGCCTTGTGGTCACCGTGAAGAGGGACTAGCAAAGTGCTAGCTGTGGTGGTGACCGTAGAGGAAGTGGCACTGAATCGAGCTAGTGGAGCAAAAGCGTCCCCTGCATTTGAAACTAGAAATACGGGGTGCGGTAGTGACTAAGGCGGAGGCGCGTGGCAACAGCGAGGGCCTTGTCTCACTCAAAGATGGGCTAGAAGTGGAGCTGGTAGAAGGTAAAGTACTAGACTCTATCCTGGTAACAAGTGGTAGGGGACATGATAAGAAGAAAGCGGCTAACAGTAGCTAATATAGCATGAAAAACCAGCAGAGATAGCATGTGAATCCCCAACAGTCGAAAAAAAAAAAAATCGACTTCAGCCCACAAATTTCCCAAATTCCTCAAAAATTTCAAAAAACATAGCATGCAAATGGTGATAGGGAACGGGATAGCAGTTAACAACAGTAGCTAGTGAGCGATCAATGAGGTTAATTAAGGCATGAAAGCATATAAACCCGTCTGACAGTCGAAAAATTCGACTGAAACAGCCCTAATCGCAAAATTTCGCACAGAATTCGAATTGAAGCAAGTTAAGCATCGACAGGGGTGTGATAACAGTCTAAAACAGCAGCAATTAAGCGACAAGGAAGCTAAATTAGACGAATCACAGCAGTAATAACCAAAGTGACAGTCGAAAATCTCGACTGTCCTGAACCCATTACGCAAAAATCATGTAAAATTCGAAAAAGGCATGCAATAAACAACGAGGAATTGGGATTGATCATCAAGCAGGATAGATAAGGGCATACAATGACAAATTAAGTCGAAAAATTCGACTAAATAGGAATTTCGTACCCTAATTTCAATTTTTACCTCATAAAATTCGAAATAATCGAAATTAAAACGCAAAGAGGTTATAGAAATCACTTACTTGATGGCAAAGATCCTACAAATGCAATTAATCTTCAAGTAAACAAGCAAGAAAAGGCGATTTTTGTTCGAAAAAATCGCAAACCCTAACCCGCCTTTAAGACCGTGTAAATGAGCACAAATAAAGGGGAAATTATGGGGCTTTGACAGATTAATTAGCAAGCAATGGATTGTAGGAGGCGGATTTGGTAATTAGGCATCAAAAATTGGGATTTGGGGGAGTTTTGGATCGCAAAAATGGAGGGGTTAGACGAAATTAGGGGATAAAATGAAATTAGAAACAAAACATAAGAGTTTAAGGCAAAAACTCCCTGCGTCCTATTGCATTTCACTCGATCGAGTGGTTTTAAACTACTCGATCGAGGACTTTTGAAGATCCACTTGCTCGATCGAGTAAAAATCTACTCGATCGAGAAGTCCCCTTTTATGCTTTACTCCATCGACTGGAAGAAGTGCTCGATCGCCCATTTTTTTCACTCTATCGAGTACAAAAAGTACTCGATCGAGGACTTTTCTCGCGTAAGATCTTGAATTTCGTCTTTTCTTCCTTGGAATGCGTAAAAACTTCCCCAAACCTGCATAAAAACACGTGCAAAATTTTCCCAAAATACCAAATACGCATAAGAACAGTCTATAGTCTTAAATCTACGCTAAAAACTGTCTAAAACTAATTGTCCTAATTAAAAGCAGTAAAACAAATTCAACGGAAATTTTTAAAAAAATTATCTATTACAAAGTGTTACACGGGGCATTTCCCCGTTTAATTCCCAATGCAATTCAGTAGCCCCTTGAAGGGCTCCTGACTGGAGGACGTCACCTCAGCAACATTGACTGTCCTCTTCAACTTCCATGAGCATGAATTATCATTTGAAACGGTAAGAGGGGGGTAGTTCACATCCACACAAGCGCGAACTTTTCTCATCCTTGCTCCTCTATCACCGGCTGTAGCGTCATCATCTCTAATTTGATTGACAGTAATTGCACCATGCCCCTTGACAGCTCCTTCATTGCTTTCAACTGTACCTACAGCAAAGAAAACAGACGAACTTTCCTCCTTTTTGCCCTCAGTATGAGGCGGAGGGGTAACAATTGCAGCACAATACTCCAAATTTTCATCTGGAGTGTCAATAATAGGGTCAATAGAAGAGAGGACATTGCAAGGCTGAGCTTGCATGGGAGCCCTCCGGGACTTAGACTGATGAAAAATCAGCTCCTCGTCCCCTACCTGAAAGGTCAAAGTCTTTCCCCCGACGTCTATAGCTGCACGGGCAGTGGACAAAAATGGTCTCCCTAAAATAATAGGGGTGTGTGCATCTTCGGGGATGTTTAAGCCAACGAAATCAATGGGAATAAAGAACCTCCCGATCCTCATAGGTACGTCTTCTACTATGCCTAGTGGCCGTGATATACTACGGTCGGCCATCTGGATTGTCATGTTAGTGCAACTCAGCTTTGTCAAACCAAGTCTCTTAGCCAGAGACAGCGGTAAGACACTTACGCTAGCGCCTAAATCGCATAGCGCATTTTTAATCAAATTGTTACCGATATGACACGGAATTGAAAAACTACCCGGGTCTGACTGCTTAGGAGGTAACTTATTTTGAAATAGGGCTGACCCCACCTCAGTCAAAGCTACGGTCTCACTATCACTAATACTCCTCTTACGCGATAGGATTTCTTTCATAAACTTAAGATAAGAGGGTACCTTTGTCAGCAACTCAGTGAACGGCACAGTGACTTCCAAGCTTTTCAGAAGTTCGACAAATTTACCGAATTGTTGATTGGCCTTAGTATTTTGCAACCGTCTCGGGAAGGGAACCGTGATAGGTATCTCGATTCCTTTGTTTCTCCTTTCCAATGTATCTTCTAAAACAAGTTATGTATCCTTTGGACGCTTTTTACCTCTCGAACGAGGTCTTTCCGGTGATTTATCGCTCAAACGAGCACTAGCAGGCTCTCGAATAAGCTTCCCGTCATCAAAACTACTCGATCGACCAATATACCCATTCGATCGAGTAGAATCTTCATCAATATCACTCGATCGAGTAGTTTTTTCACTCGATCGAGCAACTCCAGTTTTCTCATCACTCGATCGAGTAGAAAAACTACTCGATCGACCATTCTGCCTTTCCTGTTCACTCGATCGAGTGGTATTTTCACTCGATCGACCACGTTCGTCCCCAAATCTGCTCGATCGACCACCTGAAACCAGTCGATCGAGCACTTTCTTTGCCCTGAGCTCATTTTCTTCGCCAGAACACTGTTCACCATTAGTTACAGCTCTCCTCGGGTCTGATTTCTGCATTTCCGGTCCCTCATATGAACGACCGCTTCTCAGATTGATGAAATTTACCGTATCGTGTGGATTCTTCTTATTTTGAGTCGGTAATTGACCCTGCTTTCTTGTGGACTGATTAGTGGCTAATTGGGCAACTTAAGTTTCAAGTGCCTTCATGGACGCGTCTTTCTGTTGATCACTCAATTGCCACTGCTTCGTGAAGGCTTGCAACATAGACTTAAGCTCACCAATTTCACTCACCCCACCGGAAGATGATGCACCATGGTTAGGGGGGAGTAAAAGAAGGGGGCTTTTGAAAGCCTTGTTGATTCTTGTGTGGAGGGACATAAAGCTGCTGCTGGTGCGGAGGAGGAGTAGGATTGAGCACATTCTGACTAGTCCACCTCAGATTGGGATGCACTGCCCCTTGATAATTGTAATAGGAACCCCCTCCTTGCATATATTGCTGAAAGGCAAGGACTTGTTCCTTCTCTACAAGACAGCCAACAGCAGTGTGGCCATCATTACTCCCACATCTCTCACATGAAATGGTCTCTCCCCTAGTAAGAACATGGACCGTCTGAGGCTCCCCAACAGCTTGTAACTCCAACTTGTCGAACCTAGCATTCATGGTCTCCAGCTGAGCCAAAACCTGCTTATCAACTGCATGAACTATCCTAATCCCATCCCTCGGGTTACCATATTCAGCACTGTGATTTGCCATCTCTTCAATAAGGGACCATCCCTTATCATCATCTGTATTCTCCTAAAATCTTCCACTAGATGCCGCATCAAGTATGGCTCTCTGGTCGTCATACAGCCCATTATAGAACTGATTAGCTAGAAACCATGGGTCAAAACCATGGTGAGGGATAGACCTCACCAACTTCTTGAATCGTGACCATGCTTCATAGAAACTTACATCGGGAGCCTGTCTGTAACTAGTAATCGTGGCCCTCAGCAAATTGGTGCGTTGAGGAGGGAAATATCTCTTGTAAAATGCAAGAGCAAGAGACTCCCAATCTGTAACCCCAGCAGCTGTGCGGTCCAAGTCGATCACCACTCCCCTGGTGAATCGCCTAAAGAGAAAGGAAATAGAACTTCCTTAATCTTGTCCTGAGTTACCCCCTTAGTGGCGGGGATAGTAGAACAGTAATCGGTAAAGGTCTCCATATGCTTCCTCGGATCTTCACCTGCCACAACTCTATAGATATTCCTCTCCACCAGATTGATATAAGAAGGACGGATATCGATGTATTACCATCCTCAGTCTGGAGATTGAAACTCTTCGGAATAGAGGATGCTTTAGGCACTGAATGACTGGAAAGCTTTGGCATCTTTACTGTAGAAATCGGACTATCTTCCGCGAAAAGAGAATGATCTAACTCTGGCTCGAAAGTACTCAAGTCTTCCTTTCGTTATTTCCCTAGCAGACGGAGTCTATTCTTGAATAATCTCTCCGGTTCTGAATCAGCTGAAACTAATTCAAACCTGTCTGACCTGGGCATAAACAACACTGAAAGAAAATAATAAGAACGGCCTCAAGGAATAGAAATGCCCTGAGACGGATAAAATAAACGGAACGAAAACAAACAGGGCAATTGCCTCCCCGGCAACGGCGCCAAAATTTGACACGTCTGTCGTATACCTGTCAAAAATAAACTAACTCAACCAACTATATAGCTAGGGAAGTCAGGTCGATCTCCGCAGGGAGGCAAAATATTTGTAGAAGTCCGTCTATTTGGTCACAAATGGGGGGGGGGGGGGGTGTTTGATTTGTTATCTAAACTACGAGATTTAAAGGAAAGAGGAATAAAGGGTAAGAGCAATAAAAGCAGAGAAAAATGATAAAACTATCAGATAGAGAGGGACATGTGAGGATTTCGATTCACTACGGTAGTCCAGTGAATCAGCTGTAAATTACTCAGACGAATTAATGTAAGACGGATGTTGAAAGGTCCTTTCGATCCACTTCCTATCCTAAAATACCACTAACTTAACTTTCATTCTCGTCAGGGTAGTCTACTGTTCATAGCATGCGTATTTAGTCCAATATTTCGAACTAGGATTAATTTTAGCTAGATTAAAGGTTAACTCAGAAGTGTGCACTCAACTAAGTTGAATAAATACAGTTAAATTGCTATGGTGACAGAGTCTCGTAATTATTTCATCTGTTTCATTTACTACATCGTCACTTTCCTACCGCAGATCCCCTAATCCCAACATGAAAGGGGTTTAGCTACTCAAGTCGCTAATTAAACTAACAGCAGATAAAATTCCAGCAGTAAACATAATTAAATAAACAATAAATTGCATAAAAGTAAATTAGGGCAGAAGAATAAATGTAACGAAACGAAGAGTAAAGCAACAAGAGATTAATTATTAATAAGAGAAGAGAAAGAATTACAATCGATGCGAATCCGGCGTAAAGAACACAAAATCCAAGCGAAAGTAATCCCGAAATAAAGTTACAGTAGAGATGAATGAAGTACACAGTAAAAGTTTGATAATTCAAAAGTAGATAAAAAATCCGATCCTCATAACCTAGTTAACGTAGGTTTAAATAGTAAAGTACTTAAGTTTTGCGAAATTAAACAACACACGGGCTGTTTAAAGCCCATAATCAGCGAAACCACTCGATCAAGTGGATTAAAACCACTCAATCGAGCAAACACCTCAGCAAATCTACTCGATCGAGTAGAAAGTTACTCGATCGAGTAACTGGTCTTTCTGTAAGCTAAGGATCGAGTGGAAAACCACTCGATCGACCAATTTGTGACGTAAAAATCACTCGATCGAGTGATTAAACTGCTCGATCGAGTTCTTTGTCTTCATTTCAGCTCAAGTCCGCGCCTAAATGCCTCGTAATCCGTGCCATGACGCTTTCAAGTGCAGTATCTCACTCTGGAAAAATCCCGTCTCCTCTAAATGCATGCAAAAAGGACGAAAAAGAGTACGATTCCACTACTTTCGCGTTAATTTCTACAAAATTGGAAAAAACGAACCAAAGTAGCCAATTCGGGGCAAAATACTATAAAAACAGTATAAAAATACATAGAAATACGTGCTGAAATAGGCTAAAAAGACTATATATTATGCACGTATCAACATGCTTCAAATTACCATGTTAAATCCTGAAAACTTATTTTACGCTTTTACTACAACTATCTAGGTCATTATAATTGCATTCTTAAACAAAAATTTAGGATTGAGGGCCACTCCACCCAACCTGAACAGCATCCCAGAAATGCTTCACAAACTTTGGCATTTTTGCCACATCTAAAAAACACAAAAAAAACTGAGCTCAATAAAAAAGTCAAGTCCAATGGTGAGATAAATCAAGACTACTTGTCATAAGCCCCCTTGACAGGTTGAGGGCCATATGTTGGGATTCCTTAATCTCATTTGTTTACATATTGAATATGTGATAAATTAATTTAGTCATAAAATTAATTCTAGATCTTATGCATGCAAGACTTTCAAAATTAGTAAGAAGAAATCGTCTCCTTACCATTAGATATTTCGGTTTCAAGGGCACAAGATAGGACTCCTTCCTAGTCTTGTTCTTGAGCTACCCATAATAGGATGATCTTCCAAGAGTGCTCCAAATCTTCAAGCTCCATAGTAGGAATTTCTCCTTAAGGATTGTACCAAGGTAATCCCTCTTAATTCATATACTAATTTATGTACTAGAAACTAGAATATGAGTCCTTAAATTAAAAATAATATTATGGTTTACTACTTCTAGTAAGATAGATTAATATTAGAGATTTTTGGAACAAATTATGCATAAAACAATTTTATGAGAGAGGAAGAGATAATCATTTTTATGCATGAGAAATTTTAGAATGAATGATGAGGAAAAACTCCTCTACCCACATGTAGTAAGGGGCACAGTTTTTCCACACATAGGGAGCCAAAATTGCACTTCTCAATTACGCTTTTTGTCTTCACAAGAAGGGCTAGGTGTAGGTCTAGTTTAAGCATGCTTTATTAGTCATCATTATGTCCTTAAGCATGCATTAAACTAATGACAAAAATCATCACCCACTAATCCTTGTCCAACCGGTTTTCCTCATATTAGGAGACCTCCATTTTAACTTTGTCAATTGTAAAATGTAATTTGGTAGGTCATGTAACATGTTACATGTCCTAATTAATTTTAATGCATATTTAACTAATTAAATATCAATTTTCAATTAATAAATTACATTTAACAATTGACTAGTAATTCTTGATTACAAGCACTTAAAATGGGTCATGTTAATTTAATCTACAACATTTTGTAATTACAATTAACCATATATTCTTATCCCAAATTGTTTCGTAAACAATAATAAATTTAGTAATATAACACTTAAACTACTAAATTAAATCTTATTTAATCACATTACAATAAGATATAAAATTTCTCTCTTATAAATAAAATTTGTTTAATTTAAGGAATTAGTTAATTTGTATCATCATACAATTAATTAATTAATTAATAAATTTAGAGTGTCACCCTAGAGGTATGACCTTAAGGGATCAACTGATCACCACCGTCACACGACAGTAATGTCAAACTCTAGTCAGCCAATCATTACCGATTAGTGTGGATCAGTTGACAATAAAATGTTACAATCCCTTGTGTATTCTTAATGTGAGATTTAAACATGTGATCGCATTATTGTCGAGGACACATACTCCAACAATCTCCCACTTGTCCGCGACAAGTGTGCGTCACCAATTCTCTTGTCCTATTACTATTTCTCACTCAATGCAAGGTGTCTTGCAGGTCGTACTTGCATTTGATCATATCGTGAGTGGTTTTCTCGATTTTGAGAATAACTGTCTGACCGAAATTTATCTACCATAGATACCTTCCGAGCGTGGCCACGCATTTCCAGTTCATTGTTCCTCGAGTGGCCTTGAGATATAAGATAACCCTGACGGGAATGGACAATTCCCATTGCACTCTTCCCTTTGATTAGCCACAGCTCATCATGACCCAAAACATGCCCATTAGACCCCAATTACGAAGGCCGCCGAACATAAATCAAAGTCACTCTGAAACTGTGCCATCTTAGGCGAACAGTCATTAGTCAAAGAATCGACTCATAAGAATACCATAGTAGCTCTCGCCACGACCAGGCTATAAAAATTGCCAGAACTCCATAAGCGGTCATTAGGCCCGACAAAATGTTCCCAACAGTCTGCCTATGTGATCGACTAGTCATCTCATATGACTCTATGGTACTTGAACTTGCCATCAATCGCATCACACTCTAGTCACTTCGAGACGTCACCTCATACAAGTGACTATGGGCAAATACCATGTTAATCTGGGTTCACGTTAACGGGGTTCAATATTGTCTCTACAACCCGTTTGGATGTAACAAAGTATAAAAGGAGTTTTTTAGATTAAAAACTAGAACGAGAAATGTGATTATCACATATTAATAGTCAATACCTGATTACTACTTCATATTCATATAATCCAATCTGATCATGTATGTAGTTGATCATCTCAATCCAATTGAAATGACATGACTCATCATGTTAAGTCTATGAAAAGGCTTTGGTTAGTAGGTTTTATCAACTTCTTGTACCTTAGTTAACCTTACTACATACTCGTTTTCCTTTGTAAATTATACATTTGCATTACAAAACTTTCTGAGTACGTGTCTAGATCCAATCTAGAAATAAGCTCTCTAGTCATAGAATAGCTCCCACTGTTTTCACAGTGTGCGGGACTCTTCCTTCTTGCACATCTCATGGTTGCAAGTGTACTCAATTTTCGTTGTAAATATCTCTCATTGTTCTTTATTGCCTAGAACGATTCTAGCAAATCTATTTCTTAAATAACATAGCCACAATGGTTCATTAACCATCTTTACGTGTTTTGAATATGGTTTTGTCTGAAACCTTTCGCAATCTCAATTGTCATTTGTGTAACATCCTTAGACAAATTAGTCAATTGCATCAAACACTTAACTTTACATACTTGATGCTTCCTCAAGCACTTAAGAATAATCTATATTGCTACTTGGTAACTATTACTAAAATTCAATTTTGAAACAATTTATTATACTCAAAGTATATGAATTGTTATACATCATAGCTCATTTAATTGATTTTGGCAGCGGATGGAATCAATCAAATATGTTCAACTTGATTGAACTAGTCATGAATCTTATCAACATAAGACTTATTATTTGACGCTAATATCATATGGATTGATCTCCATAAATCCGGATATTAAATATGTATTATAATACTCCAAAAGTCTCAAATCATTCTCAATGATCAATATGACATCCACATATAAGACTATTTAAAATTTCCGTAACTCCCACTAAACTTCATGTATAAACACAACTTCTCAACCTATCGAGAAAAGTTTTATAACATGATCAGAATGTTGACTCCAACTCATTGATGTCCTACATAAGACTATCTCTTAAGTTTCACATTGTCTTAGGATTGTAAGAATCTACAAAACTCATAACATGTATCCAATACATTCCATCTATGAAGAAGTAGGTTTTAGATTCACTCGCTATATATCTCATCATAATGAAATACAATCCCTAAGAAGATCCGAATAGTGTACAACACTTTGCAACTAATCAAGCTTTGATATCTCTCTTTGATATCCAACAATTCCACCTGCAATTTATTTCGGATTTTTATAGCTCTAAGCCTTGTATTGAGTTGTGACTTAAACACTATCATGTAAGTCATATGTTCATTACTTTCCAGAAGTAGCTTGAATCAAACAATTTCTTTGTAAGTTTCAAGCTCTTTACTTTCTAAAAGTAACACGAATTCATCATCTTCAACAAGTGATGAGTTCAACCTCCTAGGTTTCGAAGAAACAATGTCATGTAGCCAAGAATGACCAGTTTCTTGCGACATACAATTTTTGACATAATTCTTTTGTGGCTCTTAAATAATTTCTCCCACTCTGTCTTCTAGAATTAAACTTGTATTCTAGAAAGACAGCTTCACGAGCCACAATCCCGTTGTACTCGTGATTATTGTAAGGAAAAATAAGCATTTGTTTCTTGTGAAAACTTACAAGCATGGTACCCTACCATTTCATATGTCATATGAATCGTGTTACATTTAGTGGAAAAATAATTAAGATAATATGATAAAATCCACAAAAGGATCAAGTAACTAAAAGTAACTTGATTAAAGTCCAAACCATATCGAATAGCATTTGATTTCTTTATCCAATCACACATTATCCCATAATGTGTGCTAAGAGAGATTAACTTGTGATACTATATCACATTTCATTTGGCTTATATCAAAGTCTTCACTTTGATAATCCCTTAATGACTAAATCATGATTCCTAGAATTTTTTGAACCTGTTCAAAAATTTCTCTATTTACCTTATTAAGTGAATAGATTAGAGTCAACTTAAATCGTTGGTAAGTGAAAATGATCAACCTATTCTGGATCAGTGATTTACGTTCTCGATCTCATTTTCAACCAAAAGGTACGAGACATCTTGCTTTGAATACAAGATACGCATATACCATAAGATTACCAATCTAATGGTTCGAAGAGTACTTGCTAACTCTTTGCGTTAATCATTCCAGAATTTAAAGTTTAATCTTGGGTTACCAAATTGAGTCTTGCATCATCTACATGATATAGCATTCTAGTTTGGTTTAGAATATAATCACCTTGATAATGGGCTAGCCATATATCAAATCGTGGCGTATAGGGTCACAAAAGTGAAACCCTTTTAGAATCTTAATAAGATTATATTCTTATTTAGAGTTTATGCACTTAATAGTCATAATTAAGGTACAACTATAAACCCAAAACTAGATTGAGTACACAATGACTCTATCTCTCGACATCATTTGATACTAGTCGTCATATTCTAATCATCTTATGTATCGTATACAATGATGAAAACCTCCAACCGTTTCTAATAATGACGAAGTAGTACTAGCAAAACTTATGAAATCAAATAAACATTTAGAGAATAAGGTCTCATTAGATGTCCCACAACTAATTTGCTTATTCTTTCAATAATTTGGGGTAGTTTCCTTTAAGTGTCCAACACTTCCAAAATGGAAACTTTATCCGTTGGGGTTGATAGGTTTAGTATCTTTATTCTCAATAACTTTATCTAGTTTTTTTTTTACCATTACCTTGTATCAATTCCACTTTAATTTTACTTCTTTAAACCTCGTCATTTTCTTAACGGTTAAGAGAATACTCCTACTTATTCCAATGATTCTTTGCTTGGAGAAGCAAAATTTAATTTCATGAAGACTACTCTTCAATTCATTCGTTTAGTCTTAAAACTTCCATTGAAGTGGTTGCGGTATTTTGGTCAATTTCGATTTCCAACAAATCTGTCACCAAAATGATTTAACGGTTCAAAGTATTTAACTCAATTAAGCACATGAGAAACAATTCATTGTAAGTAGATATGTTAGTCAAGAATCAAAAACCCTTTTGATCACGAATAACTTTAATCTATACTCTTCACAAGAGATCCCTGTAATGGATAATACGAGGTTTTTAGAAGAAAATTCAAATTTGTCTTTAGTTACGTTGTTTAAATGGAGTTTTGAACTAAAATCGATATGATATCGTATATAATTTGAGGTAAAGAATTAGAACAATATGATTATTGGAATAATGAAAACAAAAGATTTATCGTTATAATAATACTTGTAAATAATTTAACAAGTAAAGCATTTACATAGTGACCTCTACCCAACTATGATAAATTATCCTGAGATCAAAATTCATATTAACTCGGGCACGGTGAGCCGATTCATCCCTTATTAATATAACTCGGTGGATTAACTCTTTAATCGATTATACTTTTAGAACTCTCGGTCGATAAAATTACTCTAATATTTATCTTTAGCCCGGAACACATGCGACTACGGTCACGAATACTTCCGTTGAGCTCAATCCAAATTTCGATGTAATAACATTTTACTACCCCACTTCGCCAACGTAACAAGGTTTGTATTACGGTAAAGCCGGCTCAACTCCCTTATGAAATTGGTACTTCATGGGTTCTACTATTTGGTAAGGTTATTTCTCAATTATTAATTTAGTGAGAGATCATGTCAATTTATTATCTATCACGTTTTAAGTGAACTAAAGCGGTGACCTACGATAATTATAATTGACACGGTCGATGATTCGATTAAATATAATGCATATTTAGTTATGGCGATTTAGCGATGCATGCAAACATATAAAGAAAATGCAAAGCATAAATATAAAGTCCTAGTATGGCCTTCCTAAAATAGTAAATCTAATAAACTATTACAAATTCGGATACCAACTCTTTAGGTCCCTTGAACTTCGGTCTTGGCGCGCATCTCGAGGTAACACCGTCTTCATGGAAATTCCGGGAAATTACAAATAATAAATAAAAATTACATAATTACAAAACGGTGATACGAGATCATAACAATTACAACCGAATCGATATTCCCATGCATTTCGGGTAATACTAATTAAAAACTAAGGCCATACTAAGTAAAATTACATAATTTAAAAAATTATATAAAATAAAAATATGACGATCATAAATAAAATGCAGCATTATAATATGTATGAACATGCTTAATTTTATGCTAAATCGCCTTTTAAGAGCCAATATCGTATATTTTATCGGTTTTTATGGATTTGCGTGATTATAAACTTGTTAAAATCACAAAGTGTTACATAAATTCATATTTATGTTCAAGTTATTTACCCTAACCATCTTATGACTCAAAACTTAGTCTTCACTAACATTTTGACAATAATTCAACTTGATTTCTTAATATTGTTCATTATGGACCAAAAATTACAATATTATACTATAAACTCCAAATTAAATTATAAAAATTTCAAATAATTTCAAAATTTGAAATTCAAACTCATAAACATTCTGGAAAAATACCATGACACTCATAATATTCAAAACTTAGGTTAAAAATTTCGAAAATTTTTCGAGAAAAACATCGTTGTGGTTTATCGGTTTCATCAAATATGACCATAAAAATATGAGCAAATTAACTTTAACCAACTTTTCACTTTTAGATCTAAAATGTGGGATAAAATGCAACATATGACATTTTTCTTTAGTCATGAAATTTGTTTTAGCATTATATACTAAATAAGTCACTATTTATTGAATTTTTACTCAAAAATTCATAAATCATGCAAAAGAAATTCAATCCATCTAAGATTTTTACACACACAGAGTAAAAATGCATGTGACAACATATCAAATTTCCATGACCAGATTCGAAATATAAATCATATTAACCTAATAAACCCTTTAAATACGATTTAAGCTTATAAAATCCATATTTCATGCAAAATAACTTAGTTTTTAACGAGCTTTAACATGCCACTAGTAGATAATATATGTGAAAACATATCCAAAAACCACTGAAGAATTCAAAGTTTAGCTATTTTTTCGTCCAAAAATGACATTTTTCTCATAAAAATCACATTTTAATGCCAATAATATATAAACCGAACAATAAAAATCCATAAATCGTCCCATATGACCTAAAATCGATTTAGGACCAGAAACTTTTAACATGCAAAATTATTTCGTGATTTATCTTCATAAATCCTAAATAACAAGTTTTATTTGTTAACTAATTAAATCGGAAAAACAACCCAATTTTGCATGCAACAACCATGTGCTCTGATACCACTTTTTGGGATTCATTAATCTCATTTGTTTATATATTGAATATGTGATAAATTAATTTAGTCATAACATTAATTCTAGATCTTATGCATGCAAGACATTCGAAATTAGTAAGAAGAAATCGTCTCCTTACCATTAAATATTTCGGTTTCAAGGGCACAAGATAGGACTCCTCCCTAGTCTTGTTCTTGAGCTACCCATAATAGGATGATCTTCCAAGAGTGCTCCAAATCTTCAAGCTCCATAGTAGGAACTTCTCCTTAAGGATTGTACCAAGGTAATCCCTCTTAATTCATATGCTAATTTATTTACTAGAAACTAGAATATGAGTCCTTAAATTAAAACTAATATTATGGTTTACTACTTCTAGGAAGATAGATTAATATTAGAGATTTTTGGAACAAATTATGCATAAAACAATTTTATGAGAGAGGAAGAGTGAATCATTTTTTTGCATGAGAAATTTTAGAATGAATGATGAGGAAAATCTCCTCTACCGACATGTAGTAAGGGGCACAATTTTTCTACACATAGGGAGCCAAAATTGCACTTCTCAATTTTGCTTTTTGTCTTCACAAGAAGGGCTAGGTGTAGGTCTAGTTTAAGCATGCTTTATTAGTCATCATTATGTCCTTAAGCATGCATTAAACTAATGACAAATATCGTCACCCACTAACCCTTGTCCAACCGGTTTTCCTCATATTAGGAGACCTCCATATTAACTTTGTCAATTGTAAAATGTAATTTGGTAGGTCATGTAGCATGTTACATGTCCTAATTAATTTTAATGCATATTTAACTAATTAAATATCAATTTTCAATTAATAAATTACATTTAACAATTGACTAGTAATTCTTGACTACAAGCACTGAAAATGGGTCATGTTAATTTAATCTACAACATTTTGTAATTACAATTAACCATATATTCTTATCCCAAATTGTTTCGTAAACAATAATCAATTTAGTAATATAACACTTAAATTACTAAATTAAATCTTATTTAATAACATTACAATAAGATATAAAATTTCTCTCTTATAAATAAAATTTGTTCAATTTAAGGAATTAATTAATTTGTATCATCATACAATTAATTAATTAATCAATTAAGAGTGTCACCCTAGAGGTATGACCTTAAGGGATCAACTGATCACCACCGTATCACAACAGTAATGTAAAATTCTAGTCAGCCAATCATTACCGATTAGTGTGGATCAGTTGATAATAAAATGTTACAATCCCTTGTGTATTCTTAATGTGAGATTTAAACATGTGATCGCATTATTGTCGAGGACACATACTCAAACAACATAAGCCCTCCTAACATGCAACTATCCCTCTTACTTAAGAAAGCCCTCCAGGCATTATCTTAACAAATATTCCAAATTTCACTACTTCAACATGTACTATCTAATTAGACCAAGCATACAATGGAAGCAAGAAAGCAACTTCAATTGCACTGAAAGGAAAGCAAGGAACAAAGTTTTTCCAGGGCATATCCCCCCCTGGATAAGCCAAAAAAGATTACCCTAAACTAAACTATCAGCCTGCGTTGGAAATAGTAGCACAACTTATACCCTCATCAGCTGCCTCCTCCTCTTCATCATCCTCATCCTCGTCAGCCTCACCGCTCTTATCTTTAGTCGAAGGAGAGTACCCTGGATAAGCCAAAAAAGATTACCCTAAACTAAACTATCAGCCTGCGTTGGAAATAGTAGCACAACTTATACCCTCATCAGCTGCCTCCTCCTCTTCATCATCCTCATCCTCGTCAGCCTCACCGCTCTTATCTTTAGTCGAAGGAGAGTCAACTTCATCATCAGCATGCAGCTTGCAAAGATCAAGATAGGTAGCATTGAGGTCAGCTATTTCTTGCTCCGGGTTCAAGTACGGCCTGACTTCCACAAGCTCCTTCATGGCATCAACACGACCCTTGCCAAAGAAATACAAGGCAACATCCTTATATCTACCCTGCACCACATCCCTTTCAGCAGCCAGCTCTTCATTTGCCTTCAAGAGATCCTGCATAGCATGCTTCTCAGTCTTCAACTCGTCATGGACTGTAGCAAGTTTAGCATGGATAGACTTTACAGCATTCTGAGCAGACCCCAACTTGGACGTTTCAACAACCAGCCTTGCCTTGCCTGCCTCATTCTCCTTCTTCAAAGACTCATTCTCCCTTTTCAAAACTTCCAAATCCGTCTTCAAAGATTCAGTGTCCTTCTTCAGTCATTGCACCTCCCAATCCAAAGTCTCATTTTTTGTATTTGAAGATTTTAGCTCACAGGAACCCCTCAACATGTCATTCACATTCTGCAAGAAGATCACTAATGAGGCAAGCCAGAGTAAAAAACGTACAACCAAAATAAAATAAAGGAAAAAAAAATTATACCTCCTGCAGCATGGTAACCAGATTAGCAACACAGTCCCTGGAACGGTACATAGCAGCTACTGCCTGAGCAGACATCTCCTCAGCCTGATATTTATAATAAGGATCATCAACCAGGAAGGAATGAGCCTGGATTTGTTCCTTGGCAAATTGAACATCATCTAGCCTAGCCCTGACCTCCGTAACCTCACTCACACCATCACCACCAACTCCCTCAGAAACCTCATCTGACTTTTTTCTTTTACCAGCCCGACTGGGCTCATCAGCACTAACCACAACCTGCGGAGGGGGCACCATCTGAGCCTGATGAGCAGGGACCTGGATTTAAAGCGTACTATCACTCTCTATAGCCTTAGTACTCCCGGACTTTTCCCTTGTAATCTGAGAAACGCCTGTCTTCAGTAAATACAAGCCAAAACTAGTAATCCTTGCAGAAGCCCTAGTAGCTACACAACGAAATTCTATATCAGTAATACTAACATATGCTCAGGCATCAAAATCTACAAATAAAAGATAAAAACTTACCGCCTGATGATGAGGCCCTTGAAGCCTTGGCACCTTTAGCACCCTCCAGAGCCGGATAACTAAGATAATCCAAGTCAGGGGCAACAGAATCTGCGTTGATGAACATATAAGTTGTGGCCCGACTCTTATCATCGCCTGAATCAAAGTTGGTTATCAGATGAGTCATCTTAGCCCTGACTCGAAAGTTGAAGCGTCCAGTGGTATTACTTTTTAAATGATAAACATTCTTGAAATCCTTAAGAGTAATCACCAAGTTGTGCTTGGCACATAGATGTTCAACAGATTGAACAATCTTCTAAACCATCGGCATAAGATGAAAATGAGCAACCTTGATGGCCCTAATAACCTCAACCATAAACGGAGAAAAGGGATGCCTGAAACCCCATTTGAACGCCCATTCAAAGATACAGAACCAGCTAGGACTACACGAGTTATCCCTGACTGGACCAGTCTCAGGGACCCAGACCTCAGCATTAGAGGTAAGTAGACCTCTACCCTTGAACAAATGTTCAAAGGAAGGTTTAAGTTGATCGGCCTTAGGGAAGAAAGCAGGCAATGATTTCATAGGGGCAAAAGTGACACCCTTGTGTGTGATAGACATAATTTCTGCAAGGGTAGAAATTTCCATAACCTCATCTTCATGGATGATTTCTGGGACATCTAACACCACCGGAGGCTGATCAGCCTCAGCAACCTTTGATGCAGCATCCCTTCTTCTTCCACCGGCCATTTTTTCTTGATTGATGTATGAAGATTATTGAAAAAGGAAATTTGTCTCACAAAGAGATTAGAGAAGAAAGAAAGAGAGTTTGAAGAATTGAAGAATGGAGATATGGAATCAAATGACGGCTCAAAGCGTTTTATAGCCGCAAAAAAAGCCAACAGATAATGCAAGTGGATGAGTCCAATCATGGCTCTCCTAGGGTTTGAAGAACCTACCTCATTTATGGTCACTAGCCATTAGGAAGTTGAAGGGGACTCAAAATCTTTTTCGGTAAAGATTCTTATATTTTTTGCCTGGCCTAATTTTTTATCTCCTTATTGCAGGCCAGATCCTATGACAATAAAGAGATAAGGGCCAATTATTAGGCCAAGAATAGTCCTGCCTGACCAGACAATAGTCAGGCAAAGAAACACCAAGCCTAGCCTGAACAAAAGCAATCGAATACAAGGCATACAATACCCGAACAGGTGCCAGCCAAGATGTAATACTCCGTATTTTATAATTATGTAAAGGGTTTTTTGATAACTACTACCTTTGTACTACACGGTTTTAAGAACTACTACCAAAATAATTTTCGTTTAAAAACTACAACCTGTAAGTTTGATTTTTTTTTAAAAACACTACCAAATCTCATCCAAACCCAATAAAACACAATTTTAACCATTTATTTTTGAATTTCCATCTTAAGTTGTAAACTTTATCTCTTTAACACTACCAATACTACCGTTTGTCAATCATTTTGGGGCAAAATCACTTTAAATAAGCTTCATCTAATTCGCCTATCTAACGTAATTAAGGTAAAAAAAGTTGCTTAAACTTCATCAAATTAACTAGTTTAAGGGATAAAATTAACAACTTAGGATGGAAATTCAAAAATAAATGGCTGAGTTTGTGTTTTATTGGGTTTGTATGAGATTTGGTAGTGTTTTTTAAAAAAATCAAACTTATTGGTAGTAGTTTTTAAGCGAAAATTATTTTGGTAGTAGCTCTTAAAACACGGTAATATAAAGGTAGTAGTTATCAAAAAACCCTTATGTAAATAATATTATATTGTATTTTATAGGAATTATGTATAAGACGGAATAATAAAATAATAATAAGAATGATTATAAGATGGTAATGATAATAATAATAATAATAATAATAATAAGTTGTAATGATAATAACAATACGATATACTATACATGTGTACACATACTTACACCATACTAACTACCCATATACATATAACCCACACCTTAGTCACCCATCACCATATCCAAACACAATCCTCATTTTATCCTAAAAAAATCCACTAAAACATGAGAGATAAGAGGAATAGAGCAAACGGAAGAAAAAGGGAGATTTTGTCCCTCCGCCTCGAGATCGTAAGGTAAACCGTCCTAAACTATTATTTATATTATTTAATTTATACTGTTGACTCACCAGTGAGTTGTACCCACCATGTGACCCACCGTGACCACCCTAGACCCGCCGTTGGCCGCCTGAAATGGGGGTTGACTGACCTTATACATGTTTATAGTTGTGATTGTGAGACGGTTTGAAGACAGATTTTTGACCCACTTTTCGTGACTCTAATGAACTGAACTTGGGTGGGTTTTGTCAAGGGTTGAGTGGGGGTTGTATTGGTGGTCTTGGGTGGTGGAATGGGTGGCGTTTGGGTTGTGTAAAATGGGCCTAAAAGGAGCCATACTGGTTGGGTTGTTTTGTGGTGTTTGTTGTTGTTGTTGTTGTCGAATGTGTCTGCTGTGGTTGGTGTTGTTGGGCTCGACTGGTGGTGGTCGGGGTTTGGGGTCATGTCATGACCACCGTGGTTGTGGTGGCCCGCGGTGGTGGCTGCATTGGTGGCCGTTTTGTGGTGTTTAAAAGGAGGGTGTTGTGTGTGTTGTAGTGGTGGATGTCGAGTGTTGATGGTGGCCGTGGGGTGCTAGCCGTGGACCACCATGGCAGGTGGTGATAGCCCATAGTGGCAGCGGCCAGTGGTGACGCTCTAATTATTTTGGCCGGTGGTGATAGCCCATAGTGGCAGCGGGCAGTTGGGTCATTTTCGCGGGTTTTGGGTAGCGTATAAGACGGGTTTAATTAGTCGTATTTTTATAAATAGAAAAGTATATTTATACATATTTATATACATATTAGATTATTATATTTATACATATTTTTATTATTATCGTATTTTAGGAAATGGGTTTTGGGAGACGGGTTTACGAGATAGGCCTAGCTTGTGTGACAGTTTTGCTTATGCGGATATGCTTTGAGGTAGGTTTAACCGATATGGTAACGCTCTAATTATTTTGGCCGGATAGTTGGGGTGTTACACAGGAGGGGAAGACAGGTTAGGCCGTCTATCCAGGCCAGACTAGGAGGAATAACTTGTCACCCGTATGTTGGGTACAACTAGGACAAGTCAGCAACAACTAAAGCACAACTAAAACCTAGAGAAATGGTTCCTACTTTAATGGAAGACTTATTCAACAAAATATACGAATAATATGGAGCACCTAACTGAGCTTAAATAGTGGCAAGCGGATTATGGAGTCAAACAACCACTTCCGGGTAAATAGGGCACGAGGCCTATTACCTAGGAACATCCAAAACAACCATGAAAGAACCGTTATTTGCAAGATATAAATAGAAAGGCAGAAGAAAGAAGGGGCATCATCTATTATTCACTCATCCTTTCTCTCGTTTTATTTCTGTAAATTACTTAAGCATATTCATTAAATACTTATTCACTACCTCTAGCCTGACATACAAATTCCATGTCAGGATATCCTAAAATATAGTAACAATCCCTCCTGACTTGGTGCCCATGGTTTTTTCCCTTATTCCCAGGGTTTTTCCACGTATAAATCTCTGTCTTTCACTTTATTGTTCATTCTTTAAGTTATCAGTCATACTAGTCAGGCATAATTATTTGAGTCAGACTCTCCTGCAATTAAATCCCTGGTAAGACTTTATCTCTATGTGAAATCTTGCTAAAACACCTACTATGGTGGCATAAGTACGAGTTGTTTGAATAAAATTTCCTTTATCGTGTCAAAGGACTTCTGGCTGTCGTCGTCACAATCGGTATGATTGGAAATGTGAAGCTTTTTGAAGATGGGCTCGCAAATCATGATGAGCTTGGCTATGAACCTGCTGAAGTATTGAACTTGAGCTAGGAATCTCCGAATCTCTTTCTCGTTTTTAGGTCGAGGCATCTGTTGAAGAGCCTTGATTTTTGTTGGATCGATTTCTAAGCCTCTTTTGCTGACGATTTGTCCCAAATGTTTCCCGGAGGTGACCCCGAATGCACAATTATGAGGATTTAGTCGCATGTTGTATTTCCGAAGACGGGAGAAGAACTTTCGGTGGGTGTCGACGTGGTCATCTCGCTCCTTTGATTTGACGATCATGTCGTCGACGTACACTTCCACTTCCTTTACATCATGTTGTATAGGAGAGTAGTCGTGGTTCATTGATAAGTTGCTCCAGCGTTGATTAGGCCGAACGACATAAAAGTGTAACAATATGTGCTGCACTATGTTGTGAATGTTGTTTTGTGCATGTCCTATTCTGCCATTTTGATTTGGTTTCACCCGGCATACCAATCCATGAATGATAAAAGGGCGTGCTCGGCGGTATTGTCTACAAGGATGTCGATGTGTGGCAAAGGGAAGTCATCCTTTGGACTCGCCTTGTTAAGGTCTCTGAAGTCAAAACAAGCCCGGATTCTGCCTTCCTTTTTAGGTGCGGGGACTATGTTAGCCACCCAGTCAGAATACTTGGAAACTTTGATGAATCCGGCTTTGCATTGTTTGTTAACCTCTTCTTTGATTTTCAATGCCCACTCAGGGACCATACGGTGTAACTTTTGCTTTACGGGTTGGCTCCGGGGGTAATGGGTATCCTGTGTTCGGCGAATGCCCTATCAATCCAGGTATGTCTTTGTAGGACCAAGTGAATACATGCTTGTATTCGAGCAAAAGGTTGATGAGTTGTTATTTTTTTGAGGGGTTAATGGTGGTCCCTATCCTAAGTTCTTGAGGTGTTTGGTCGGTATCTACGTTTATGGGTTCGGTCTCTTCATTGATGGGTGTTCTAAGGTCACGTTTTTTGAGTTCTTTAGCCAAATGAGGTGGGCAGTCATTCAAGTGAAATTCCTCATGTTCATTCTGAATTGCATTGCAGTTAAATTAAGATGAGTCGTATAACAATCCGACCCACATCCATCATAACACGATACCAATTAGATGGGATGTGTACCTTTGGGACTATTACTTGTCCTCACTTAAGCCCAAAAGCACAAGTCCTTGTTACTAGAGTGGTTGGTAGAACCTCTTATAAACATATCACAAGCTCCATATTTTCCCGACGTGAGGCAACTTTACTCTCAACTCTTGGAGTGTTACAAACTCCCCCACTTAAATAAAACAACGTCCTCGTTGTGCCCGGAGGCTGACCATAGCCAAGCCCAGAATCCTCCACCGCTAGGTGGGTGACCCGAGTACTCCTGACCACAGTCTCACCACACGGTCGCAGGATTGCCCTGATACCATTTACAACAATCTGACCCACCTCCATCGTAACACGATACCAAATAGATAGGATGTGTACCTTTGGGCCTATTACTTGTCCTCACTTAAGCCTAAAAGCACAAGGCCTTGTTACTAGAGTGGTGGGTATAACCTCTTATAAGCATATCACAAGCACCATATTTTCCAGACGTGGGACAACTTTACTCTCAACTCTTGGGGTGTTATAAGTCGTAAGCAAACTTAGCATTTATTAGACCAATATGAGCGAAGAGCTCGGACAAGACAGACATCTGGTGGGGAGTCATAGGCGACATGGTAGAGGAGGTGGCCCCTGGGACAAGCCCCATGTTGCTAGCCTCCTCAGGAGCTGGGATGACAGCAGTTGCCTTAGCCTCTGCGACATACCCCAGATTGTGATAGAACAGTGGGAAAAGGACTTTGTTGGTTGATGGGGGTACGACCTCTGGGAAAGCCCCCAACTTATCGTAGATTAGTTGAAAGGGGATTTTAACAGGGGTGTTGGGAGTGTTAGGACCAAGGATAGACTCTGGCACAGACTTATCATCAGACTCAGACTCAGACTCATCTTCACTTCCCTCCTTGAACATGTGGCCTTCTCCAGTTGTGATCTTGAAAATGCGGCCTTGGCGATCGGTCCACTTGTAGGTTTTCCTACAGCCTTAAACAACTTTCTCTGGATCAGTATCAGATATTACGGCAGTAGGATCAAAGTGGTTGTATTTGAGGGTGATAGCTATGATCTCCTCGTGGTTGAGGTGCTTAATGTTGTCTTTTCCAAAGAGGAGGCTCACAACTTGTCCATCAAGGCAGGGTGCTTGCTCGGACTTGACCGGGTTGATAGTAGTTGTGGTGTCAAGGATGAAGTAGCAATCATAGAAGACTTCTATACCTGGGTGTTTGATTTTTTTTACAAGATCGAAGATGGGTTCAGGAAATCCGTTATAGGGCCCAGCTTCTCCTTCCACGACGAAATATCTGTTCAGGGTTAGGTGATATGGACGAAGGATGACTCCTTGCTTTATGCGCATCCTTACGAACAGGTTCATCTCTTGGATGTCTTAGTCAGTTGGTTCATAACCCAGCCCGAAGGGATTGTTGGGGATCTTGACTCTCTCCATCGGAGGCAAGGTTCCTTTTGATGGATTGAGAGATAAGCCCAGGAAGTGTCCCTGGCGCATCATAATGCAGCAAACTGTGAGGTTTGAGAATTGATCACAATCAAAAGGCTTTGGGTCATCGGTTAGGGCATTCATAATTCCTCGGTTAATTGAGAGTTCATCCATTTCTCCATGACAGCGCGGATTGGGTATGAAGGAATAGTAATTGTTTTCCCATTGAAGGAGACCCTGATTTTCTGGTGAAGGGTAGATGTGATAGCTTTGGTGGCATGGATTCGTGGACGTCCCAGGCGCATGTTAAATGATGCTTCAATGTCAACCACTTGGAAGCTGACTTGTCTTTCCAGAGGTCCGGTTTTGATGATTAAGGTAGTTATTTCTTTGACTTTGCGGTGAGTACCGTCGTATGCGAAGACTCCTTAGTTGGTCGAGACAAGGTCAGCCTCCTTGATTCCCAATTTTTGTGGAGTTTTGAGAGGGATAACATTCATAGCAGAACCGTCATCTACCAGAACCATGGGTACATTCTTCTTCAAGCATTGCACGGTTATGTATAACGCCAGGTTGCAATTAGCCCCGAAGGGAGGGATGTCCTCGTCGGAGAAGACAATGGGGTTGTTCAACTCAGGGACGTCTCTTGTCATGTGAGCTACCACATCTTCAGGTGAGGAGGTGGATGATATGGTTAATTTTCCCTATGCTTGGAATAAGGCTTGTCGATGTTCAAATGATGTGGCTATTAGCTGCTAGTTGGATATTTCGGCTTTGGCCTTTTGTAGCTGTTTGAGGATGAAATTTTATGGGATTTTTGGTTGGTTGTCAACCACTGGGACGACGTGATCGACGGATGTCGCTGGATTGTTTGTTTTAGGATTTGGGTTTTGGTAGGGACGTCTAGATCGGGTAAGATAATCGGTTTCTTTGATTTGCTTTTCTTTTTCCAGAGTAATGTAGATGTCCTCTACGTCATCTTACCAAATGTCGTTGATTTCGGGGACGCGAGAGAACCTTCGCGGAATGTTCCTCAGAGGGAAATTTTTGTCAGGATAGTTTTTGTGAGGGTGATTTTTGTGAAGGTGATTTTTGTGGGTTACGTCGGAAGGTGCGTGCCAAAATGGACGTGGAGGTGGTCTACCTTGGAATCGGGAGTTTTGAGTATTTAGGGGACCCTCCCTCGGATATGTCATGGATAATGGTGGGCTAAATATATGTCGGAGGTGAGCATTTTCAAGCTAAGCTATTCTTTCTGAGAGACTAGCAGTGGTTCTCTCGATTTGTTGGAACATGGCGATTAGGGATGCGGCGCTGAAGATGAACATACCATCGAGAATGTCGTCTCCTAAGGTGTTAACTTCGTTTGTGATCGGTAGAATAAGGCGTTAACAATCCAGGGTTAGTTCATCGTCTGAAATAGCATGGATTACAAAGATGTTGGTTTTGTAGTTTTGTTTAGCTGGCGGAGGTAAAGGTAGTTCGCCTTTCGCACTCATATCTTGAATGACGTGCTTGAGCTTGAAACAGGTTTCGTTATCATGGACTTTGCCCTGATTGTATTGCCCATAGGCGTTTGGGTTCTAGAAACGGGCTTTGTTTACTTCAGGTGGGTCTAGAGTAGGTCCAATAGGTTGCAGCTTCCCTTGTTCCATTAGTCTTTTTAGTGCGCTAGTGTACGTTGAACCTAAATTGGTGAATGTCCTTTGAGGACGCTGGCTTTCTTTGCGGTTAGCTCCAAAAGGTTAACCTCATCAATTTTGTTAGTTTGACCATAAGCGCGGGTTCCGGTGTATGTAGGCCCTTGGTAGCCTCGGCCGGTGGTCTTTGCCAAGACGCCCTTGCGCATATCGTACTCAATACAGGTTCCATGGATTTGTAAGTCTTGGAAATTAAAGTCTTGATGTTTTGGTATCTGAGGAGGTTAGCATAGACAGAGCGAAGGTTGTTGACAAATTTCTCGACTAGGGTTGCCTAGCAGAGTTTGCTCACGAGTTGGGTGCTTATCCTCCTCCAACGGGTTAGGAATTCGGTGAATCCCTCGTCATTCTGTGTTAGTACTTCCAAGTTGCTGGTGTTGGCCTGAATTTCGACGTTGTCGGCGTACTACTTAGCAAATTAAACGACAACTTCGACCCAGTTAACGATGCTTTTTGGGTTAAGGGAGTAGTACCACTGACGAGGGATTGGTTCCAGAGAGGAATGGAAAATCCTGGTAAAGAGCTCTTGTTTCACCCCTTTGATGGACATATAATCTTTGAAGGCTCAGATGTGGTTAAGTGGATCTTCATCCCCTTTGAATTTAGGCACATCGGTTAAAGTGAAGTTGTCATGTAGTTGATCTCTAACAGGTTCGAACCAACGGTTGTTCTCGATATGGATATTATTTCCACGGGCTATGAGTTGTTCTTCTAAGAGCTTAAGCCTTTTCTTGGTTTCAGTCAAAGGTGGAGGGTTAGGTTCTCCGGCTTCCTTGCTTTCCAGAGTGTCGATATGGGTCTCGACACGGTCTAGGGTGACCTTGACAGTGGTGAGTAAGTTTTCTAACTAGGCATTGGTGAGGTATTTGTTGTTGTCGTCATTGTTGTTGGACGAAGCTGAAGACAGACCCATGTTCTGAGGTGGAAAATGGCCCATGCTACATCTCAATCGGACACGGGTTAACGACTAGACACAAAAATTACAAACAAGGATGGGACAAAGTTTTCGACTGACTAGACGAGGGCGACCGTGTATAGTGCCTCGGTGCTGACTAGATTATTGGTGCGACGATGTTGATCGGACATTGACCCACGTTCAACATATTGGCGTAAAGCCGTTTAATGAGACTTGACGGTGAGACGACTCATAAGTAAAGACCCATAAGTACGTTGGCTTTGACTTGACAGACACGAGGCTCTATTAGAATGGTGGACTGAAGTTTTCGAAATTAGAAATTTTCTATAAAAATTGAATTTTTGTTTGTGGACGGTTCTGGAAAATAGAGATTTCTAAAAAACCGGTTTGTCAAGTTGAAATAGTTGGCTTTGAAATGGTATATTGTTCCCAAAGAGGGGTTTCGAAATTCAAAAGGTACGTGTTTTGAAAGTCAAAGTCTGAAGTAGTTGCAGTCCCAAAAATGGTGCGTCGTTCCGGAAGACGGTTTCGAAAATGTCTCGAAAATGGTGCGTCGTTCTCGAGATTTAAAATATCCACGAAAACAGTGCGTTGTTCTAGGGATTTGGAATGTCCTCGAAAATGGAGCGTCAATCTCGGGATTTGAAATTTCCATTATGTCGGCGCAAAAGTGTTTTTTTTTTTAAAACGGTTATGGAAAACCGGTGTTTTGAAATCGCATTTCGACGGCTTGAAAAGGTGTTTTAAAATGGCTGTGAAAAACCAAGTTTTGAAATCGTCATTACGACGGCATTGGAGGGTGTCTTGAAATGGTTGTGAAAAACCATGTTTTGAAATCGTCATTACGACGGCGTGAAAAGGTGCTTTTTGCAACGGTCGGCGAAAGACTGAGGTTTGAGATGCCCTTTATAACGGCGTAATAAGGAGTTTTTGCAAAATTGAAAATGACACGAAAGGACTCATGATCACATAACACATAACCTCGTTCGAGTTTCACCTCTAAGGATCACAAAGACAAAAGTTACCTAGTTTTCCCCAGCAAAATTGCCAATCTGTGGACATAGGCCACTCGCGTGCCGATCCGTGGACACTCGGCGGTCTGAAAGGCCACGCTTTGGGGACGTGAAGAGTGATTTCAGCTGGATCGCTTTAGATCGGACAGTTTTGCCTCGGTGATTGTCTCGAGACAATGCAAAGATGTTAGGAGTCACCACCAAGCAATTGTGGAGTGCTTGGACACCGTTCGAGATCCACTTTATACCTTGGTCAAACAAAACATGAAGCGGTGCTTGACACAGATACTAAAGTTACGAATCGTCCCCCTTTAGCATTATATGTCTATAATGACTCTCGTTGCAATGGATAAGGTCATCCACTATCCAAAGGTTCTGAGTAAGGGGTGAGGGTACGTATTGAGAAGCAATTTAATCGGACACCCAATCCCGGCCGCATTAGTGCCCTCTACCGATCGATCGTGGTGGCTAGTGCAAAAGTTGATAAAACGGGTTAAATGCATGAATGCGCATCTACAAGTTTTAACCTAAAATGCAAAGATTCGCTAAGTCGATTGTTTATCCAAGTATCAAGTAATTGATGTCGAGTTGGATTTTAAGTTGATTTGCATGCAAGAGCGAAAATTAAACGTCCGTTACCGAGTTAGGTTATGGTGCTTAACAAGATCCATTTATTTGAAAATGGGTGTTTTGTAGAATATAAAATGTTACTCTTCAATCTAATTAGTATATATTCGGATTATCTGTAATCGGGATTGTCCTAGACAAGTGCTAAAATGAACGAATCAAAACATTGACAGGTAGGCCATTGTGGCGCGAGCCTACAAGCGATGTAATGGGCGTGAGCCATCAGGCGGCCTAAGGAGCTTCTCCTTGGTTTGTAATAGGTTGTTAAAAACCGTTTTCAAAGGTTGTAAAAACCGCTTTTGTTGAAAAGGCCATTAAGACCGCTTTTGTGCTAATATTTTTTATATGGTTTACGTGACTTGGAATATTTACCATTATGTTGATAATATTCGGGGTTGGGCGCGGGTTTTCAAGCTTGACATGAATAGTTTATAATTCAAAAGCGTAACATATGCCTGCTTAACCGTCTTGTCATCGTACCCCAATTAAATGGGCATGGCATATATGTTAGCCAAGGATGACATGTGATGTGGTCAAGATAAGGGTGCAAATGAAATGAAATGAAAGTGGAAGAAAAATGTTTGATATTAACTAATTATCTTAAGTTCATTGCTTTGTAATTAGTCAATATTTGTCATCGTACTCGGATTAAACTGACATGGTATAAGGAACCAAGGATGATTATTGTTTTAGGAGGATTCTGCGCAAGTCTGAATCAGGTCTGGGTATAGTTATTGCAAGGTTAACTAGCTCAACTTTATATCTTGTGACTGCAAGGCAGAGTAGAATAAACGTAACCCAAAGTAAATAAAGAAAACAAAAAAGACAACATAATTTACGTGGAAAACCCTTAAATGGGAAAAAAAACACGGGCACCAAGCCATGAGAGGGTTTCACTAAGATTTGAGATGATAATATTATTATGAGCAAAACGTAATGTATTTTTTCTAAGTATTATAGTTGTATTGTTTGTAATATGATAGAATATGTCTTCAAATCATCTTGGCTGCTGCCTTATATAGTCATCTCCAAATAGCTGCATAATCTCCTTCATAATGGCGTAATATTTCCTCTTAATGATGCCCTTAATTGCCTCTTAATTGCACTTGATTACCCGGATAAATGCCTTGTCTCCATGATTAATTCTCCTCCTTAATTACTCTCTGAATTGTTGGATTTATATGATAACTATTACATATAATCCTCGTTAACTTAGCCTAATGTCATCTTCACACCTGACCGTTGTCATCTCATGCCTGGTGCCAATCGTGAGCTACCCTAACACTCATGTCCTGATTATCAGGCCAGGGTATATACCAATCCTAAAGATAGTGTGAAATATCTTGCCCAAAAATTGCCCTTTATCTCCTCATTATCGCTGGGTTAAGCCAGTAATGAGGAGATAATTATCTTTTTAATTTATGTAACTTCCTGAGGACGGTTCATCGTGCTTAGCATCAAAAATGGCTAGTTGGTTTAAATGTGAGAAGTGTTAATCATGCCAACCACCTCTTTAATTACTGCATGGAAGTTGCAGTGAAAACCCTAAATTTTACTGTACGATAAATACTTTTCACCAGTTGCTTCATCTTTCATCAAAAATCGATCATTCTTCTCTGAAATTCTTCGAACTCTTCTTCAATCTTCATCTGCTACTTTCGCTTAATTTTCCTAGAATTTTCCAGAAATTAACACCATGGTTACAAAAAGAAAGTGTACCAGAGGCGCTACTATTCCTAGCACTCCATCAATCCCTAAACCTGCTGAAATAATTTATGAAAATCAACCAGCAATTTATGAACACTCATCTTCAGCTTCTTCTATGGAGGTGGTGTCCATCTTTCACAAAGATTTTGAATTCAAGCCAACAAAAGCGCTTGATGGACAGCACTTCCTTGCCAATCGCCTCAAACCTGAGTTTGAGAAGGTTTTAAAGGACAAAAGAATCATCCCTGCTGTGTTAAAGGTGTGGATTCCAGAAGATTATCTTATCAGGGCTGACTGGACCTGTCCTGACTGGTTCTGTATCCATGATTGGGCCTTCAAGGCTGGTTTTAAGTTGCCTTTTTCTCCTCTGATGGTCTAAGTGATCAAGGAAATCGGTATTCCTCCTTACCAGACCATGCACATGATCTAGATGGTGGTTCACTCTGTCGAGTTTTTATGTAAAAAATGTCATTTGTCCTTCTCTCTGAAGGATCTGAAAAGCTATTATTCACTGAGGACAAATAGTCCTGGCAGAGTTAGTTTCAAGGTTAGACCTTTAACTATCCCCCTACTCAGCAATCTGGACAGCGGCTATGATAAGAAATGGGCTACTGGCTATATGTTTATCAGGACCAACACGGTTGGGCCTGACCTGGTGTATCTCAATTATGATGCATGTGTTGGTGGTAAGTAACCTGTAACTTTTTCTTCCCTGCAAAAAACTTTGTTAGTACAAAAAAAAAGGCAACAAATACTAAACAAGGTGTACCTTTTTCACTGTGGATGATTGGGTGTCCAATATCGACTATCCTTTTGAGAGGGTAACTCTCTTCGTGGCCATCCCTCTTATAAAGAGTTCATGGCCGTTCTGCTCTATAGCAGAACGCTTTCCTCGCTGCTTGAAGGCTGAGGCCACTTTCAAGGCTCCAAAACCTAGCAGGGCTGCTGGGGTTTGAACTTCTGGCAGTGAGATTCTTTTTCCTTTGCTTTTCTTTGGTTAGGTTAGTTGTTCTAATTGTATTTATTACTGATATAGTTCCTCGTGTTGTAGCCACTAGATCATCTACCAGACTTGCCATGTTTGGAATTGCAGTCCTGAAAGACAGGCTTGCTAAAATTAAAAAAGAAGGTTCCAGATTAGTGGCGGGGCTGATGTGTTGATTGATTTAACTGATAACCTTGCTGCTCCTGTTGAGAGAAATTCAATGGCGCGGAAAAGGAAGCAAGGGGAGGCTGACATTCCTGCTCCTCCTGTTAGGGAAGTTAAAGCTAGGACGGATAATTTGGATGAAGCCAGGGAGAAGATTAGGAACTTTGCTACTTTTAAATCTTTTTCAATATTATCGATGGACCCTATCTAAACTTTAAGTAAAGCTGTTGCTGCAGTGGATCACGCTGTCAAATTATTGGTAAATGCTCTTGGCTCTTTGCGTGAGGTATTTTATATTCCCTTCTTCTTACTTTCTTTCTATTCTTTTCTGGTTAGTTTCCTGATACACTACTTCTTACTTTAATTAGGGTTCCTAAGCTTTTATCCTCAATGCTTATCAGGCTACCTCATTCGATGCCAGGATTGATATTCTTAATGCTGATTTTGATAAGCTAAAGTCTAAGCTTTCCTTTGTCCAAGCTGATCTGGTCGCTGCAAAAGCTGATTTGAGAAGGGTGCAGGTTCAGCGTGATGCTTGAAACTGTGTCTGATAAGCAGCTGTTGTAGGAGGTGTTGAACAGGAATGCGGAGCTTTATCTTGAGAAGGATGATTTGGAGGGCAAGCTTAATGATGCTACTTTCTATTTCTTCATCAAGGGTAAAGTGGCGGCTATATCTGAGCCTATGAAAGCCAGGGCAAGGTGGAACCCTGAAGCTAAGATGGCTATTCCTGCTAAGAAGTACCTTGACTTACACAACTATGGTGAAGATCAGGAAGTAGATTCTCCAGGAGAGCAGGATGTTGAGGATGCCGAAGGGATGAAGCATGATGTTTCTGATGCTGCTTCCAAGGGAGAGGAGTAGTCTTTAATAATAATTTTTGTCTGGTTTGGCGCATCCAGGGCGATGTCCCTAGAAAAATAAATTGATATTTTGGTGCTCCTGGTCAAGGAGGTTATCCCTAACAGGATAAATATAATTTGCTGCCTTTGCCCGAGGGGGTAAGGGCTTTAAGGATATGAAGTTCACCTTTCACACTTAATTTTTCAATCCCGTCAGTAATATTTCCAAATCCATTCATCCTGTTAAACCTGTTTTCTTGTTAACTTGTTAAAATTGTTTTCTTCAAAGTTGTTAACCTGTAAAACAAGTTTTCTTCAAACCTGTTAACCTGTTAAACCTGTTTGATTTTTCAATCCTATGTAAATCTTCAACCATGTGCATTTTCTATCCTATCATGGTTGAAGTGGGTGGGAAGCCGGCCAGTCTAGACGACTAATGACCCCTGCCTGTCTAGACAACTTGGTATTTGGCTTGTCTAGAGTACATTGTACGTGTAGTCAGATCTTTAACCTTCTTACCTGCCATATTGTTGCATCCAGCCGTTGTATAGCTGTGCGGCGTAGAGCGAGGTCAAACAATTATTTCATGTTTGATTGGTCTTGTATTTGCCGTATCTGGTGTGGGTTACCAACTAAGTTACGCATGACAGGGTTCAAAAAATAAAAAAATACTTAAAAAAAAATAAAACTGCAATATAATAGAGTCGCCCTAAATCATGAAGACTTATTCATGCAATAACAAATCATGTATCATATTTCAGGATTCAAATATTATATTAAAGATTCATATATAAGCAGGGTAAAATACTCACGTTTCACATTCAAGGTACATATAGGATTTACATGTTGATCACATAGGGAAGGCAGACAAACAAGGCATACAAGGTTGAATATATAAAACATGTATAAGTAGTGTTGAATATTTTACCTTATAAGGACAGGGCAGATCGAGCGGTACTGAGGATTTATATATGAAATAATTTCAAATGTGTTACATTCAAAGACCTTGAAATCATTTCTCCTTCCAGTGTTTGGAGCCTGTATGCTCCTTGTCCGACGATTGATTAAATTAAATATATGCCCATCCATACAGGGGCTAGCTTGCCTGCTGATTTTTCTTTTTTGTTTGGGAATACTTTTCGTAGGACAAGGTCCTCTTCCCTGAAAACTATAATCCTGACATTTTTATTTAGCTTCTTTCTACTGCTTGTTGATATGATGTTATCCTGATTTTGGCAGCATCTCTCAACTCTTCTGTCATGACTAGGCTGTCTTGCATCACGCTAATATTTGCTTCTATGTTGTTCAGGCTGTATCTTGAGATTGGCACATGTACTTGTGCAAGAATTCATAGACATACACCAAGGAATACGGTGTTTAGCCTGTTGAATTATTTGGAGTTGACATGTCTGCCCAAAGTACTAATGGAAGTTCTTCTGCCCATCTACCCCGTCTTCTTTTCATCTTCTTCTTTAAACAACTGATGACTACCTTGTCACTTGATTCAGCCTGACCATTTGCTTTTGGGTAGCAAGGGGTTGATATCACCAAGTTGATATTCCATTTATCACAAAAAGCCTTGGACCTTTTTGTTAGAAATATATATCTCTTTACTTAACATATTCATATATGTTTTAGTTTTAATTTAGTCATAAAATTAAATATTAATCTTATGCATGCAAAAAATAAAAAGAATAAGGAAGAAATCATCATCTTACATTGAAGATTTCGAATTATTTGGGCACAAGTGAGTTCTCCTACTCACTTGTTCTTGAGCTTCCTTAAATGAATGAACAAGGATTCAAGTAGAGAATCCCTCCCAAGGACTAATACCCAAAGTAACAACTTAATAAAATTAATATTATTATTACTAGAACAATATTAATTTTGTATAAAATTGACCAAAATATAATTTTGTTCTCTCAATATTTCGGTTAAGAGAAAGGGAGAAAGAGGAAGAATTTATTAGATGTGTGAACGAATGATACACTAATGTTTTGGTAGTGTATATTAGGTAAAAATTAGAAGGAAAAACCAATGGTTTTTCCTCTCACAAAACCGGGTAGAAGGGGGAGGTGGTGATGCCCAATGCATGATCAAAGTGCTCTTCACAATAACCACTAGGTTTGCATGGCTAGGTTTTAGGCAAATGATTATGTTTACCACTTACTTAATCAACATAATATTTTCCTAATATCACCCCTAATTTCGGTACATATAGTGTAAAATGGAAAATCCATTTTACACATTATTTTGTCAATTTGTCACATGTAATATGTCATGTAAAATTGTTATGTATTTTTAACATATTAAAAATCAACGCATTAATAAAAATACGTCATATACAAAATTGACTTAGTAATTCATAATTACTTGTACCAAAATATTTTACCAATTATAAATCACAACGTCTTGTATTTATAATAATTTATTCATTCAAATGCAATTGTTTCCTTAAACAATAATTTCATCTAAGTAATAAAACAATTCGATTACTTAGACCGTATCTTATTTAATCAAATTACAATGAGACACGTAAATATTACTTCCTAAATGGTCCGTCAATTTTAAGTAATTTAATTAACCCATGTCGTCATACGATCAATTAAATGATCAATTAAGAGTGTTACCCTTTAGGTATGATCTAAAGGGATCAACTGGTCACCACCGTCGCACGACAGTAATGTCAAACTGTAGTCAGCCAATCATTACCGATATGTGTGCACCAGTTGACAGTAAAATATTACTTCCCAATTGTATTCTTTAGAATGAGACTTAAACATGTGATCATCATGATCGACAGTTGTGATCGCATTATTGTCGGAGGACACATATTCCAACACTTTTTTCCAACGAATTGTGCGCCATCGTCACACACTATCCCCGAAGGGACTCCATATCTAGAGATGATATTCTTCCTAATATGCGATATTACTTCCTTCTCAGTGACTTGCCTTAAGCAATCATCTTCTATCCATTTGGAGAAATAATTAGTCATGGCTAACATGAATAGTTTATGTCCCGGAGCTTCTCGTAGCTTCCCTACTATATCCATGACCCACTTCATGAATGACCAAGGTGCGGAAATTGAATGAAGTAACTCCGATGGTTGGTTAATTATTGTAGCATGTATCTGGCAGGCTTCACATTTTGTACAGTACTCTAACCAGTTAGCCCTCGGGGTTGACCAAGAATAACCAGTCCTGAGTATCTTACTTGCCAGGCTTCTGCCGCCTTTTTGGTTGCCACAATATCCATCTTTTATTTCTTGGAGCACTTGTTTGGCTTCATGTGGTTCCAGGCATCACAGCCTGAGATCTTTTAAACAAAGTTTAATTAATGATAGAATATGTAGAATCCCTAATTTTAAATGCTCTAGCCTCATGCCTGCCCTGAGGTAGTATACCTCGCAGGAACCAATCATAATAAGGCTTAGTCCATGAATTAACATAAGTATTGACAGGGTTCACTTGTTCAGGCTTGCTGATAGCAGGTTCAAGTAAATGCACAATGGGTACTTTATCAAAAATTGCTGGGGTAAAATTTGAACCAAGGTGGGCCAGAGCATCAGCCAGGATATTCAAGTCTCTTGGTATTTGTTCAATATTAAATGAATGGAACTTAACAAAGAGTTTTTTAACATACTGCAGATATAAAATCATGTTTTCATCTTTTGCTATATAAATTCCTTTTATTTAATTGGCAATTAGAAGTAAATTAGTTTTTACCTACAAGTTCTTAACACCGAGGTCTACATTTACCTTGAGTCCTGCAAAGAGGGCTTCATATTCAACTTCATTATTAGTAGCTTTGAACTTACAACTCATAGCCTGGGCAATTATGTCCCTTGTGGAGATTTTAGCACTAATCCAAACTTTATACCCCGTACATTGGATGCCCAATATGTGCACAGGATCCATTCATGGTCTGATGTCTTATTTTCTAATTGGTTAACCTTTTTGGCCATGTCTGATCCTAGGCTAGGGCTGAAATCAGCCACAAAGTATGCTAAGTCCTGTGATTTAATTGCTCTCATGGGTTCAAAGGTGGTATCATAGGTGCTAAGCTAGACTGACCATTTAGTCATCCTGCCTGAGAGTTCAAGCTTCCGCAGGACAGATTTTATGGGTAGGTTAGTCCTGACTATTATGGGGTGACACTCAAAATAAGGACGCAACTTAGCACATGACATAATTAAAGCTAAAACATTCTTTTAAAGTAAGTTATACCTCATTTTGGCATCTAGTAGACTCTTACTTACATAGTAGACATGGTGTTGCTCACCTTCTTGTTCTTTTACCAAGACTACACTTATTGTGGTGTCAGTTACAGAGAGATATACTGACAGGGTTGCTCCCTATTCTTTCTTGGCTAGTAAAGGTGGAGACGAGAGATATAACGTTATATCCTAGATGGCTTCCTCATATTCAGGTGTCCATTGAAACTCTTTGTTTTTCCTAAGCAGGTTATAAAATGTTTTACATCTTTCAGATGACCTGGATATGAATCTGTTCAAGGCAGCAACCCTTCCTGTCAATTTCTGAATGACCTTGACAGACTTGGGTGACTGAAACCCCAGTATAGTTTTAATATGTTCAGCGCTGGCCTCTATACCTCTTTTTGTCACCATGTAGCCTAAGAACTTCTCCGCATAAACTCCAAAGTGGCATTTTTCAAGGTTGAGCATCATGCTGTACTTTTCCAGAATTTGAAATGCCACCTCCAGGTGCTTCACATGATCTTGTGCATTCTTAGATTTCACCACCATGTCATCAATGTAAACTTCTATAGTGTCCTCAATCTGCTCTTTAAACATCATGTTGACCAGGCGTTGGTATGTTGGCCCTACATTCTTTAGACTAAATGGCATGGCAGTATAGCAATATATGCCTCGGTCAGTAATAAATGCAATACTTTCCAGGTCAGCACGTGTAATACACTCTAATTTTAAAATGGTTCTATTTTTCTAAACCCGAACTTCGGGTACGAAGTTATTTTTAAGAGGGGAAGATTGTAATACTTCTAATATTTTGATTATTTTCTTTAGGCTTGTTTTATTATTTTAAAATTAATTATTCTTTACTATTTTATTTGAAAAAGTAATTATTGTCCTAATAGGTTTGATCAAACCCAAAACCCAACTTACTTTCCCTTATATATTAATAATCACCCTCTATTCTACCCATAAAACCATATATTATAGTGTGTAGTCTCACATTGTCCGGTTGTCGCATGTCTTCTACAACCGCCTAACTTCATAACTCTTGTTAATCCACGATTTGCATTCTTATCCTTGTGTAGCATCTTTCCAATGACATACTATTTGTATCATACTCATACTCATGATCATCATCACCCATCATAATGATCTCGGACAACTTTGTACGGTCTAGCTGCAAATCTCGTTACAGAAATTGTCACGTTATTCTCTAAATAGCACCATGCTTGCCGTTCTATTTCTCCGATTCTAATTTGTTGGTCCTAGCAGCGATTTTAAGTCAATTTGAGGTAACACGATTCTACCGATCCTAATACTTTTACTATTGTTCGTGCTTGTGTGTGTATGTGCAATTATTTGTTAGTGGATGATAGTAGTGAATAATTGTTGTGGTATAATATTATGCGTATTAGTAATTCTATGTTTCTAGCCTTAATTTTATTATCTTGTGAGAAGGGTTTACGATTACTGTCTTAAATAGCTCGAGAGTTTGACTTTATTGCTAAAGGATAATTTGTGGGAATTGTTGGGTTTGTGTTTGGTTGCAAGGTACGTGGTGAACAGAGACATAATTGAGTTTGGTTATGTAATATTAGGGTAAGCTATACTTTACGGATTGATTAGTTTACCATGTGATTGACAATGGTAGTAATGTTTATTAACGTACGGGACAGGGTGGTTATTGTTGAGCCAAAGTGGCCTTAATTAATGTGTGGACTTGACCAACGATGGAGATTAGTTTATTGTGATGGATAATTTTTTTTTTTTTTTGCAAGAAAAGCAAGCCTAATTTTATTCATCCATAGGAGGGAATAAGTAGGCCAATCTTACAAAAGAGAACCAATAGCTAATTACAATCCTCAATGATTAACTACAAAATAGCTCCTCATCATAAGATGGAGGAGTTACCTGTAATAACTTTACACTTACTAAAAACTGAACTCTCCTAATAATATAAGCCGCATCATTCTCCAAATTATTGAATATCCAAGAATTGCGTTCTTCCCATAAGCTGTAAGTCAAAGCATTTAAACAACTGGAAATTTTAAGAGCTTTCCAATGCTTCCTGTGGTGTCTACCAGCAAGCCAATGCAGTTCAGACTTTAGGTTCATTGATCTTCCTCGCATTCCCATCCATTCCAACAATTGCTGCCAAATGTGGCTAGAATAGCTGCATTTGAAGAAAAGATGAGAGTGGTCTTCATTAGCTGCTTTACAGAGGACACAACGATTCACTAAATGCACCCCTCTGTGCATTAACTGATCTATAGTTGCCAGTTTACGCTGCATAGCAAGTACAACCATAAAGCTATGTTTAGGTAACACAACCTTATTCCAAACAACCCGTGCCCAACTGATCCTCCTGCCAGGCTCTCTAAAGAAATCATACACTTTTTGAAGCTACAGTTTCCCCTCTGTAATACAGTCCAATAAGAAGGCCCGTGCATTAGCTACACCACCTGTCTTTGCCACAAGCTCATTTCTAACTTTCAGTAAACTTTTCCAGCTCTCAGAATGAAAGTTCTTGGGCACCATAGTCCAGAAATCATCAGACTTAATATTATAAGTATGATTCCAGTTGACCCATAAACTGTCAGAGTGAGTTTCAATAATCCAAATCCATTTACATAATATACACTTGTTCCAAGCCAAGACCTCCTTAATATTGAACCCCCCTTCAACATGTGGGACACAGCAGGAAGCCCAGCTCTTCATAATTAACTTCCTATGCCGCTCATCAGAACCCCACAAAAAGTGCCTGCAAAATTTAGTAATAAGCTTGATGACCCCTTTTGGAATCAGTAAAGTAGAGCACCAGAACTGCTCTAATCCAAAAATGACAGTATTTATCAAACTTATTTTCCCAGCATAAAATATTTTCTGATTGGCCCAATTATGCAAACATTTCTGCACTTTACTCAGTAAGTCAGCAAACATGCCTTTGTTTAATTTCCCTTCATTCAGAGGAACACCCAGATATCGAAATGGGAACTCTCCTTCCACATACTGAGTATCCCTCAAAATAGCTTGTTTTACCTCCTCCCTAACTCCTCCCATATAAATGTTGGTCTTATCAGGGTTTGCCTGCAAACCAGATAGACTGGCAAATAAATTCAAAGTCCTGGTCACAGCTTGAACAGAAGGAACATCTCCCCTAACAAAAAGCATTAAATCGTCAGCAAATATTAAGTGATTTAAATTCAACTTCCCACATTTTGGATGAAAAGAAACTTGATGATGCCTGTGAATCTTCCTTAACAGCCTAGAAATAATTTCCATTCTCATCACAAAGAGGAAAGGAGATAGAGGGTCTCCTTGCCTCAAACCACACTCTCCCTTGAAGAAGCCAGTAGTATCCCCATTCACTTTAATACTAAACCAAGTTGAAGTGATACAATCCATTATCAATTTCTGAAACTGAGGTGGGAATTGAAAAACTTTCAGCATCTGTTCAATAAAGGACCATTGCAAGGAATCAAAGGCCTTCTTTATATCAACCTTTATCATACATCTAGGGAAGATGCCTTTCTGCCCATACCCTTTAACCAAGACTGAGTTAGCATAATGTTCTCAAAAATACTCCTTCCTTTAACAAAAGCCCCTTGTTCCTTCCCAATAATCCCAGGCAACACAGTTTTCAATCTTGAACAAATAATCTAGCTAATAGTCTTGTAGAAAACTGTACAGCATGCAATAGGTCTATAATCCATAACTGTTAACACCGCTGGTTTTTTAGGAATTAAAGCCAGCATGGTTGTATTAGCTTGTTTTGGCATTACCTCTTTCCTAAAAAAATCCTTAACAGCTGCACAGAAATCTCCCTGAACAATACTTCAATTATGTTTGAAGAACTGGACTGACAACCCATCCTGACCTAGGCTCTTATTGGAATCCATAGAAAAGAGAGCAGACTTTATCTCAGTATCATCTATCCCTTTGCACAAGGATCCCCAAGAGGATTCAGGAACTCTGGGTCCATCATCTAGTATCACAGTATCCAAACTAGTAGTGACTTTCCTCTGCCCCAATAGCCAAGTATAGTACTCCACAAAAGCATCATTAGTTCTCTGAATCCCTTCTCTAATATTCCCATTCATGTCCAGAATTTGCCCTATCACAGTTTGATGCTTCCTGGCAGCTATTCGTGAGAAAAAATAACTTGTAGAAGCATCCTTGAACTTGATATCCTGAATCTTAGCACGTTGAAGAAGAGATCTTCTTTCAGTGTTTCGAAGAATTAAATACTTTGCCAATAACTCCTTTTCATGCTCCAGTAGAATAGGTTCCAAAGGAGAGTCCTGTAGCATTCGTTGACTAGTCTCCAATTCCTTCCTAGCTACAATGACCTTCTGAGAAATACCAGTGTAATGGTTCTTGTGCAAAGAGATCAGATTACTCTTTACATTTTTTAATTTAGTAAAGAGCCTGAAAATATGATTCCCTTTGACAGGGAGATCCCACGCTGCAGTGACAGAATCTCTATAATCCTTATAATCCTCCCAACAATTTAAGTAACTGAACTGTCTCCTTATTTTGTAACCATTCTTCACCTCCACTAATAAGGGGGAATGATCAGAAATACCAGATGGAAGAACCTGGACATTAGTGGTAGGAAATTGAATCAGCCAGTCAGAATTAAGAAGAACTCTATCTAGCCGAGACCAAATTCTAACAGTAGGTTCCCTTTTGTTAGTCCAAGTGTGTTCCAATCCAAAACTATGAGCATCATCAAGAGAGCAATCTAATAAGCATTTGTTGAAAGCCATAATTTCAGTAAGAGAATGAGGATTTGGACCAATTCTTTCCTCCAAACCCCTGACAATGTTGAAATCCCCAAGAACAATCCAATTGGTTACAGTACCCGTTACATTTCTGAGCTCCTCCTATAACCTGTCTCTATCTCCACCATCATTACTACCATATACCATTGTAACAAAGATAGTCTGGTTAGAAGAATGATGCAGAATATGCAGATGAATAAGCTGGTCATGAAATCTAGAATTAAGTAGAGTAATTTTCCTAGAATCCAAAAACACCCAAATTCTACCATTGTAATGGTGAGAATAATTATTGATAACTGAATAGAAAGGGAAATTCCTAATAATAGCAGCAGAATTAGTAATCTTCACTCTAGTTTCCATAAGTCCAAACACTTCCACTTTATTCATAATTAAGTAACCCTTTATTTCCTGCAGTTTTATTGGATCATTAAGACCTCGTATGTTCCAAGAAAAAATTATCATTTGCCTGGGTCTGGGGGCTCCCCATTCTGAGGGACCTCAGTTCTGATTTCCTCTATAATCCCTTCAGACTGCAAAACTGAATAATTATTTCTCACAGAAACCCCAAATTGTGTAGTTCCCAGCTCCTGCCCCTCAGCATCCAGAGGAATATCCTCAACAACAACAGTGTCAACTTGACCTAGCACATTGCATTCTGAGCCTTCCTCGTTTTCATTAGGCATAGAGTTCTCAACTGATACAGGAGTTGAGCCTAGTCCCTGACATTCTGAGCTCAAATGAACTATCTCAGTAGAGGACTCAGTCCCTAACTTAAGAGGAGAGTGGCCTAGCACATGGCTTCCTGAGTCGTGATCAACTGTGTGCTGAGTATCCTTCCTCTGAACTGGCCTATATTCTTGGACAACCTTTTGAGCTTTAATCTCCTGAAGCTTATTGTTGATTTTTGTGAACTTGCATTTCTCCTTTGTATGACCCAATTTCCTACAGCAATGACAGTAGTATGGCAGCCATTCGTAAATGACTCTCTGAGATGTTTCACCATGATAAGGAGAAGTAAGTGTGACACTTGTGAGAAGCTCTCCTACCACATCCACCTCAACCAAAACCCTGGCAAAGGAGAGCTTAGACTTATATGTCGTGGGTAAATCAGCAAATAAAGGTTTGCCCACAACACTAGCTAGCTTACTAAGAACCTTATCAAACCACATAAAGGGATCCAAATAAGGAAATAAAACCCAGGCTGGTACAACAGAGACAGAATCCATTTCCCGGGAAAAAGTAGAAGACCATTTCTTTTGGATAAGATTCCCCGACCCCATTGCCCAGGGACCGCCCTTCAGCACTTCATTCATATCCGCCTCAGAGAAGAACCTGAAACTATACCACCCCTTCTTATAATATTGCACAATTGGACGAGTGATATTATTCCAGTTCTTCAAAACAAACTCATCCACCTGTTGAATCTTAGGTTTTGAACCCAAAAAATTACCCATAAGAGTATTTTGCCAAAACTTAATTTCATCTAACACATCATCCTCCTCAATACTAACCATCTGATCAGCAGCACTCTTATCACAATAAAAAAAACTCATTCCAGGTTTAGGTTTAGCAACAGCACTCCAAGTTTTGGTGATACCAATACCCAAATCTGTTGTAAGGGAATCGATAACCGAAACCGACGGAATAGTACTAGCGGTAGCCAAATCATTCTGCACAGTCTCAACCAACACATTCTGATCTAATAATCCAGTGAGATTAAGTAATTGGCGAACAGTAGCCGAAGTATCCATACCTGAAGTTGGAATTGCATCATCCTCTAAGTGTTCCTCCATATTTCCTCTAACAGAAGTGCTAGTCTCTATAATCGATTCTACTACTACATTATTATCGTCATTTGTAGGTTTATTTCGTGCACGAGTTTTTGCCATGGTTCAATCTGAAAGATGATCGGAAAAAAAAATGGAATTACGAAGTTTTTAGAGTTTGCTTGAAGGAGAAGCTTTCTCTCTTTCCATGACTAGAACTTATCAAGTACTTCTTTTGCTACTATTTGTCTCTATTGTGATGGATAATTGGTTTTGCTATGGTTAAGGATGTTGAGGACGAGATTGATGGATTTTTATATTGTGTTTAAGTTGTCGTTTTCTTTGACATTGACTAGTGGGTGAGTAGCTTAGAGTTATTTTCTAAGTGTAGAATAGTTTCTTTAATGAAATATTTAACAATATCGATATTGAAATTGAGATGGAAATTGGTTACTGGTATTGAGCTATGAGTTATGGGGCTTTTGAGTCGAGTTATCTTTACGGTCCAGTGTGACTATGGTTATTGAGTTAATTGAGTTTGAAATCGATATTGAGATGAGAAGTATTATTTCGCGGTTTTTATACGCCAGTTCACTCACCCCTTTTCTTTGTCTTAGGGTCGACGATGAGAATACGATACATGGTTACATTGGAATATTATATTAAGAGATAGAGTAATGAGTGAGACGGAGTAATGAGATGAAACTTGGTTAACTATTGGAATAAGAGAGTGTGGTATATGATGGAAATAGAAGGGAGTTTGTCTGATTTGTTATCGGGAAGTGTTTTTATTATTCTCTCTGTTTATTTTTATTTTTAGTTGTGTCTGTTTCCACGCCGTGACTAAAAACTATTCTGCTTATACTGAGGAATTATCTGTTACTCAGCTTTCCGGCTGACGTGTTTTATCCCTTCTGGGCTACTCGACATGGGGGTAGTTCCTTTCTGTCTTCTGGTCTTATTTTCAGGTTGCTTCCGCTGGCTATTCAAAAGGATTTGATTTCGAGTGAAGTTTTTAATTAAAGACTTTGTAAAAGATTTGTTCCATTTTATTTTCATTTGTATAAAAGAGATTTCGAATGGAGACTTTGTATATTAATTATAATATCTCTGTATGTATTTTGGCGCGTTTTCTAGGTAAAAGTTAGTTTTAATTTTAGAAAATCGGGGTGTTACAATTGGTATCGGAGCAGGTTCTTTCTTGGTTAGGTGTTGAGATCTTCACATCTTCACACCGCCGATTTCACATTTAAAACCTTTCTTGAATTTTTGTGACTCAAATTGTTTTGAATTTTTAAGTTCGAGGACGAACTTTATTTTTAAGGAGGGTGGATTGTAATACACTCTAATTTTAAAATTGTCCTATTTTTCTAAACTGCAACTTCGGGTACGAAGTTCTTTTTGAAGACTGTAATACATCTAATATTTTGATTATTTTCTTTAGGCTTGTTTTATTATTTTAAAATTATTTATTCTTTACTATTTTATTTGAAAAAGTAATTATTGTCCTAATAGGTTTGATCAAACCCGATACCCAACTTATTTCCCCTTATATATTAATAATCACCCTGTATTCTACCCATAAAACCCTATATTATTGTATGTAGTCTCACATTTTCCGGTTGTCCCATGACTTCTACACCCGCCTAACTTCATAACTCTTGTTAATCCACGATTTGCATTCTTATCCTTGTGTACCATCTTTCCTATGACATACTATTTGAATCATACTCATACTCATGATCATCATCACCCATCATAATGATCTCGGACAACTTTGTACGATCTAGATGCAAATCTCGTTACGGAAGATGTCACGTTATTCTTTAAATAGCACCATTCTTGTCGTTCTATTGCTCCGATTCTAATATGTTGGTCCTAGCAGCGATTTTAAGTCAATTTGAGGTAACACGATTCTACTAATCCTAATACTTTTACTATTGTTCGTGGTTGTGTGTGTATGTGCAATTATTTGTTAGTGGATGATAGTAGTGATTAATTGTTGTGGTATAATATTATGCGTATTAGTAATTCTGTGTATCTAGCCTTAATTTTATTATCTTGTGAGACGGGTTTACGATTACTGTCTTAAATAGCTCGAGAGTTTGACTTAATTGATAAAGGATAATTTGTGAGAATTGTTGAGTTTGTCTTTGGGTGCAAGGTACGTGGTGAACAGAGACATAATTGAGTTTGGTTATGTAATTTTAGGGTAAGCTATACTTTACGGATTGATTAGTTTACCATGTGATTGACAATGGTAGTAATGTTTATTAACGTACGCCATGGTGGTTATTGTTGCGCCAAAGTGGCCTTAATTAATGTGTGGACTTGACCAACGATGGAGATTAGTTTATTGTGATGGATAATTGGTTTTGCTATGGTTAAGGATGTTGAGGACGAGATTGATGGATTTTTATATTGTGTTTAAGTTGTCGTTTTTTTTGACATTGACTAGTGGGTGAGTAGCTTAGAGTTATTTTCTAAGTGTAGAATAGTTTCTTTAATGAAATATTTAACAATATCGATATTGAAATTGAGATGGAAATTGGTTACTGGTATTGAGCTATGAGTTATGGGGCTTTTGAGCCGAGTTATCTTTACGGTCCAGTGTGACTATGGTTATTGAGTTAATTGAGTTTGAAATCGATATTGAGATGAGAAGTATTATTTCGCGGTTTTTATACGTCAGTTCACTCACCCCTTTTCTTTGTCTTAGGGTCGACGATGAGAATACGATACATGGTTACATTGGAATATTATATTAAGAGATAGAGTAATGAGTGAGACGGAGTAATGAGATGAAACTTGGTTAACTATTGGAATAAGAGAGTGTGGTATATAATGGAAATAGATGGGAGTTTGTCTGATTTGTTATCGGGAAGTGTTTTTATTATTCTCTCTGTTTATTTTTATTTTTAGTTGTGTCTGTTTCCACGCCGTGACTAAAAACTATTCTGCTTATACTGAGGAATTATCTGTTACTCAGCTTTCCGGCTGACGTGTTTTCTCCCTTCTGGGCTACTCGACATGGGGGTAGTTCCTTTCTGTCTTCTGGTCTTATTTTCAGGTTGCTTCCGCTGGCTATTCAAAAGGATTTGATTTCGAGTGAAGTTTTTAATTAAATACTTTGTAAAAGATTTGTTCCATTTTATTTTCATTTGTATAAAAGAGATTTCGAATGGAGACTTTGTATATTAATTATAATATCTCTGTATGTATTTTGGCGCGTTTTCTAGGTAAAAGTTAGTTTTAATTTAGCCGAAAATCAGGGGTGTTACAATTGGTATCGGAGCAGGTTCTTTCTTGGTTAGGTGTTGAGATCGTCACATCTTCACACCGCCGATTTCACATTTAAAACCTTTCTTGAATTTTTGTGACTCAAATTGTTTTGAATTTTTAAGTTCGAGGACGAACTTTATTTTTAAGGAGGGTGGATTGTAATACACTCTAATTTTAAAATTGTCCTATTTTTCTAAACTCCAACTTCGGGTACGAAGTTCTTTTTGAAGACTGTAATACTTCTAATATTTTGATTATTTTCTTGAGGCTTGTTTTATTATTTTAAAATTATTTATTCTTTACTATTTTATTTGAAAAAGTAATTATTGTCCTAATAGGTTTGATCAAACCCGATACCCAACTTATTTCCCCTTATATATTAATAATCACCCTGTATTCTACCCATAAAACCCTATATTATTGTATGTAGTCTCACATTTTCCGGTTGTCCCATGACTTCTACACCCGCCTAACTTCATAACTCTTGTTAATCCACGATTTGCATTCTTATCCTTGTGTACCATCTTTCCTATGACATACTATTTGAATCATACTCATACTCATGATCATCATCACCCATCATAATGATCTCGGACAACTTTGTACGATCTAGATGCAAATCTCGTTACGGAAGATGTCACGTTATTCTTTAAATAGCACCATTCTTGCCGTTCTATTGCTCCGATTCTAATATGTTGGTCCTAAACGGCGATTTTAAGTCAATTTGAGGTAACACGATTCTACTAATCCTAATACTTTTACTATTGTTCGTGGTTGTGTGTGTATGTGCAATTATTTGTTAGTGGATGATAGTAGTGATTAATTGTTGTGGTATAATATTATGCGTATTAGTAATTCTGTGTATCTAGCCTTAATTTTATTATCTTGTGAGACGGGTTTACGATTCTGTGTCTTAAATAGCTCGAGAGTTTGACTTAATTGATAAAGGATAATTTGTGAGAATTGTTGGGTTTGTCTTTGGGTGCAAGGTACGTGGTGAACAGAGACATAATTGAGTTTGGTTATGTAATTTTAGGGTAAGCTATACTTTACGGATTGATTAGTTTACCATGTGATTGACAATGGTAGTAATGTTTATTAACGTACGCCATGGTGGTTATTGTTGCGCCAAAGTGGCCTTAATTAATGTGTGGACTTGACCAACGATGGAGATTAGTTTATTGTGATGGATAATTGGTTTTGCTATGGTTAAGGATGTTGAGGACGAGATTGATGGATTTTTATATTGTGTTTAAGTTGTCATTTTCTTTGACATTGACTAGTGGGTGAGTAGCTTAGAGTTATTTTCTAAGTGTAGAATAGTTTCTTTAATGAAATATTTAACAATATCGATATTGAAATTGAGATGGAAATTGGTTACTGGTATTGAGCTATGAGTTATGGGGCTTTTGAGCCGAGTTATCTTTACGGTCCAGTGTGACTATGGTTATTGAGTTAATTGAGTTTGAAATCGATATTGAGATGAGAAGTATTATTTCGCGGTTTTTATACGCCAGTTCACTCACCCCTTTTCTTTGTCTTAGGGTCGACGATGAGAATACGATACATGGTTACATTGGAATATTATATTAAGAGATAGAGTAATGAGTGAGACGGAGTAATGAGATGAAACTTGGTTAACTATTGGAATAAGAGAGTGTGGTATATAATGGAAATAGATGGGAGTTTTGTCGATTTGTTATCGGGAAGTGTTTTTATTATTCTCTCTGTTTATTTTTATTTTTAGTTGTGTCTGTTTCCACGCCGTGACTAAAAACTATTCTGCTTATATCTTGAGGAATTATCATTACTCAGCTTTAATTTGACGTGTTTTCTCCCTTCGGGCTACTCGACATGAGGGTAGTTCCTTTCTGTCTTCTGGTCTTATTTTCGGGTTGCTTCCGCTGGCTATTCAAAAGGATTTGATTTCGAGTGAAGTTTTTAATTAAATACTTTGTAAAAGATTTGTTCCATTTTATTTTCATTTGTATAAAAGAGATTTCGAATGGAGACTTTGTATATTAATTATAATATCTCTGTATGTATTTTGGCGCGTTTTCTAGGTAAAAGTTAGTTTTAATTTAGCCGAAAATCAGGGGTGTTACAATTGGTATCGGAGCAGGTTCTTTCTTGGTTAGGTGTTGAGATCGTCACATCTTCACACCGCCGATTTCACATTTAAAACCTTTCTTGAATTTTTGTGACTCAAATTGTTTTGAATTTTTAAGTTCGAGGACGAACTTTATTTTTAAGGAGGGTGGATTGTAATACACTCTAATTTTAAAATTGTCCTATTTTTCTAAACTCCAACTTCGGGTACGAAGTTCTTTTTGAAGACTGTAACACTTCTAATATTTTGATTATTTTCTTGAGGCTTGTTTTATTATTTTAAAATTATTTATTCTTTACTATTTTATTTGAAAAAGTAATTATTGTCCTAATAGGTTTGATCAAACCCGATACCCAACTTATTTCCCCTTATATATTAATAATCACCCTGTATTCTACCCATAAAACCCTATATTATTGTATGTAGTCTCACATTTTCCGGTTGTCCCATGACTTCTACACCCGCCTAACTTCATAACTCTTGTTAATCCACGATTTGCATTCTTATCCTTGTGTACCATCTTTCCTATGACATACTATTTGAATCATACTCATACTCATGATCATCATCACCCATCATAATGATCTCGGACAACTTTGTACGATCTAGATGCAAATCTCGTTACGGAAGATGTCACGTTATTCTTTAAATAGCACCATTCTTGTCGTTCTATTGCTCCGATTCTAATATGTTGGTCCTAGCAGCGATTTTAAGTCAATTTGAGGTAACACGATTCTACTAATCCTAATACTTTTACTATTGTTCGTGGTTGTGTGTGTATGTGCAATTATTTGTTAGTGGATGATAGTAGTGATTAATGGTTGTGGTATAATATTATGCGTATTAGTAATTCTGTGTATCTAGCCTTAATTTTATTATCTTGTGAGACGGGTTTACGATTACTGTCTTAAATAGCTCGAGAGTTTGACTTAATTGATAAAGGATAATTTGTGAGAATTGTTGGGTTTGTCTTTGGGTGCAAGGTACGTGGTGAACAGAGACATAATTGAGTTTGGTTATGTAATTTTAGGGTAAGCTATACTTTACGGATTGATTAGTTTACCATGTGATTGACAATGGTAGTAATGTTTATTAACGTACGCCATGGTGGTTATTGTTGCGCCAAAGTGGCCTTAATTAATGTGTGGACTTGACCAACGATGGAGATTAGTTTATTGTGATGGATAATTGGTTTTGCTATGGTTAAGGATGTTGAGGACGAGATTGATGGATTTTTATATTGTGTTTAAGTTGTCGTTTTCTTTGACATTGACTAGTGGGTGAGTAGCTTAGAGTTATTTTCTAAGTGTAGAACAGTTTCTTTAATGAAATATTTGACAATATCGATATTGAAATTGAGATGGAAATTGGTTACTGGTATTGAGCTATGAGTTATGGGGCCTTTGAGCCGAGTTATGTTTACGGTCCATTTTGACTATGGTTATTGAGTTAATTGAGTTTGAAATCGATATTGAGATGGAAGTATTGTTTCGCGGTTTTTATACGCCAGTTCACTCACCCCTTGTCTTTGTCTTAGGGTCGACGATGAGAATACGATACATGGTTACATTGGATTATTATATTAAGAGATAGAGTAATGAGTGAGACGGAGTAATGAGATGAAACTTGGTTAACTATTGGAATAAGAGAGTGTGGTATATAATGGAAATAGAAAGGAGTTTGTTTTGATTTGTTATCGGAGAGTGTTTTTATTATTCTCTCTGTTTATTTTTATTTTTACTTGTGTCTGTTTCCACGCCATGACCAAAAACTATTCTGCTTATATTGAGGTATTATCTGTTACTCAGCTTTCCGGCTGACGTGTTTTCTCCCTTCTGGGCTACTCGTCATGGGGGTAGTTCCTTTCTGTCTTCTGGTCTTATTTTCAGGTTGCTTCCGCTGGCTATTCAAAAGGATTTGATTTCGAGTGAAGTTTTTAATTAAAGACTTTGTAAAAGATTTGTTCCATTTTATTTTCATTTGTATAAAAGAGATTTCGAATGGAGACTTTGTATATTAATTATAATATCTCTGTATGTATTTTGGCGCGTTTTCTAGGTAAAAGTTAGTTTTAATTTAGCCGAAAATCAGGGGTGTTATAATTGGTATCAGAGCGGGTTCTTTCTTGGTTAGGTGTTGAGATCGTCACATCTTCACACCGCCGATTTCACATTTAAAACCTTTCTTGAATTTTTGTGACTCAAATTGTTTTGAATTTTTAAGTTCGAGGACGAACTTTATTTTTAAGGAGGGTGGATTGTAATACACTCTAATTTTAAAATTGTCCTATTTTTCTAAACTCCAACTTCGGGTAAGAAGTTCTTTTTGAAGACTGTAATACTTCTAATATTTTGATTATTTTCTTTAGGCTTGTTTTATTATTTTAAAATTATTTATTCTTTACTATTTTATTTGAAAAAGTAATTATTGTCCTAATAGGTTTGATCAAACCCGATACCCAACTTATTTCCCCTTATATATTAATAATCACCCTCTATTCTACCCATAAAACCCAATATTATAGTATGTAGTCTCACATTGTCCGGTTGTCCCATGTCTTCTCAAATTTTGCCTAACTTCATAACTCTTGTTAATCCACAATTTGCATTCTTATCCTTGTGTACCATCTTTGCTATGACATACTATTTGTATCATACTCATACTCATACTCATACTCATGATCATCATCACCCATCATAATGATCTCGGACAACTTTGTACGGTCTAGAAATTTGCAAATCTCGTTACGGAAATTGTTACGTTATTCTTTAAATAGCACCATTCTTGCCGTTCTATTGCTCCGATTCTAATTTGTTGGTTCTATGACTATTTTAAGTAAATTTGAGGTAACACGATTCTCTACTGATCTTAATACTTTTACTATTGTTCGTGGTTGTGTGTGTATGTGCAATTATTTGTTATTAGATGATAGTAGTGATTAATTGTTGTGGTATAATATTATGCGTATTAGTAATTCTATGTTTCTAGCCTTAATTTTATTATCTTGTTAGACGGGTTTACGATTACTGTCTTAAATAGCTCGTGAGTTTGACTTAATTGATAAAGTTTAATTTGTTGGAATTGTTGGGTTTGTGTTTGGTTGCAAGGTACGTGGTGAACAGAGACATAATTGAGTTTGGTTAAGTAATTTTAGGGTAAGCTATACTTTACGGATTGATTAGTTTACCATGTGATTGACAATGGTAGTAATGTTTATTAACGTACGCCAGGGTGGTTATTGTTGAGCCAAAGTGGCCTTAATTAATGTGTGGACTTGACCAACGATGGAGATTAGTTTATTGTGATGGATAATTGGTTTTGCTATGGTTAAGGATGTTGAGGACGAGATTGATGGATTTTTATATTGTGTTTAAGTTGTCGTTTTCGTTGACATTGACTAGTGGGTGAGTAGCTTAGAGTTATTTTCTAAGTGCAGAACAGTTTCTTTAATGAAATATTTGACAATATCGATATTGAAATTGAGATGGAATTTGGTTACTGGTATTGACCTATGAGTTATGGGGCCTTTGAGCCGAGTTATGTTTACGGTCCATTTTGACTATGGTTATTGAGTTAATTGAGTTTGAAATCGATATTGAGATGGAAGTATTGTTTCGCGGTTTTTATACGCCAGTTCACTCACCCCTTGTCTTTGTCTTAGGGTCGACGATGAGAATACGATACATGGTTACATTGGGTTATTATATTAAGAGATATTGTAATGAGTGAGACGGAGTAATGAGATGAAACTTGGTTAACTATTGGAATAAGAGAGTGTGGTATATAATGGAAATAGAAAGGAGTTTGTCTGATTTGTTATCGGAGAGTGTTTTTATTATTCTCTCTGTTAATTTTTATTTTTACTTGTGTCTGTTTCCACGCCATGACCAAAAACTATTCTGCTTATATTGAGGTATTATCTGTTACTCAGCTTTCCGGCTGACTTGTTTTCTCACTTCTGGGCTACCCGTCATAGGGGTAGTTCCTTTCTGTCTTCTGGTCTTATTTTCAGGTTGCTTCCGCTGGCTATTCAAAAGGATTTGATTTCGAGTGAAGTTTTTAATTAAAGACTTTGTAAAAGATTTGTTCCATTTTATTTTCATTTGTATAAAAGAGATTTCGAATGGAGACTTTGTATATTAATTATAATATCTCTGTATGTATTTTGGCGCGTTTTCTAGGTAAAAGTTAGTTTTAATTTAGCCAAAAATCAGGGGTGTTACAATTGGTATCAGAGCAGGTTCTTTCTTGGTTAGGTGTTGAGATCGTCACATCTTCACACCGCCGATTTCACATTTAAAACCTTTCTTGAATTTTTGTGACTCAAATTGTTTTGAATTTTTAAGTTCGAGGACGAACTTTATTTTTAAGGAGGGTGGATTGTAATACACTCTAATTTTAAAATTGTCCTATTTTTCTAAACTCCAACTTCGGGTACGAAGTTCTTTTTGAAGACTGTAATACTTCTAATATTTTGATTTTTTTCTTTAGGCTTGTTTTATTATTTTAAAATTATTTATTCTTTACTATTTTATTTGAAAAAGTAATTATTGTCCTAATAGGTTTGATCAAACCCGATACCCAACTTATTTCCCCTTATATATTAATAATCACCCTGTATTCTACCCATAAAACCCTATATTATTGTATGTAGTCTCACATTTTCCGGTTGTCCCATGACTTCTACACCCGCCTAACTTCATAACTCTTGTTAATCCACGATTTGCATTCTTATCCTTGTGTACCATCTTTCCTATGACATACTATTTGAATCATACTCATACTCATGATCATCATCACCCATCATAATGATCTCGGACAACTTTGTACGATCTAGATGCAAATCTCGTTACGGAAGATGTCACGTTATTCTTTAAATAGCACCATTCTTGTCGTTCTATTGCTCCGATTCTAATATGTTGGTCCTAGCAGCGATTTTAAGTCAATTTGAGGTAACACGATTCTACTAATCCTAATACTTTTACTATTGTTCGTGGTTGTGTGTGTATGTGCAATTATTTGTTAGTGGATGATAGTAGTGATTAATTGTTGTGGTATAATATTATGCGTATTAGTAATTCTGTGTATCTAGCCTTAATTTTATTATCTTGTGAGACGGGTTTACGATTACTGTCTTAAATAGCTCGAGAGTTTGACTTAATTGATAAAGGATAATTTGTGAGAATTGTTGGGTTTGTCTTTGGGTGCAAGGTACGTGGTGAACAGAGACATAATTGAGTTTGGTTATGTAATTTTAGGGTAAGCTATACTTTACGGATTGATTAGTTTACCATGTGATTGACAATGGTAGTAATGTTTATTAACGTACGCCATGGTGGTTATTGTTGCGCCAAAGTGGCCTTAATTAATGTGTGGACTTGACCAACGATGGAGATTAGTTTATTGTGATGGATAATTGGTTTTGCTATGGTTAAGGATGTTGAGGACGAGATTGATGGATTTTTATATTGTGTTTAACTTGTCGTTTTCTTTGACATTGACTAGTGGGTGAGTAGCTTAGAGTTATTTTCTAAGTGTAGAATAGTTTCTTTAATGAAATATTTAACAATATCGATATTGAAATTGAGATGGAAATTGGTTTCTTGGTATTGAGCTATGAGTTATGGGGCTTTTGAGCCGAGTTATGTTTACGGTCCAGTGTGACTATGGTTATTGAGTTAATTGAGTTTGAAATCGATATTGAGATGAGAAGTATTATTTCGCGGTTTTTATACGCGATTCACTCACCCCTTTTCTTTGTCTTAGGGTCGACGTAGAGAATACGATACATGGTTACATTGGAATATTATATTAAGAGATAGAGTAATGAGTGAGACGGAGTAATGAGATGAAACTTGGTTAACTATTGGAATAAGAGAGTGTGGTATATAATGGAAATAGAAGGGAGTTTGTCTGATTTGTTATCGGGAAGTGTTTTTATTATTCTCTCTGTTTATTTTTATTTTTAGTTGTGTCTCTTTCCACGCCGTGACTAAAAACTATTTCGCTTATATCTTGAGGAATTATCATTACTCAGCTTTCCGGCTGACGTGTTTTCTCCCTTCTGGGCTACTCGACATGGGGGTAGTTCCTTTCTGTCTTCTGGTCTTATTTTCAGGTTGCTTCCGCTGGCTATTCAAAAGGATTTGATTTCGAGTGAAGTTTTTAATTAAAGACTTTGTAAAAGATTTGTTCCATTTTATTTTCATTTGTATAAAAGAGATTTCGAATGGAGACTTTGTATATTAATTATAATATCTCTGTATGTATTTTGGCGCGTTTTCTAGGTAAAAGTTAGTTTTAATTTAGCCGAAAATCGGGGGTGTTACAATTGGTATCAGAGCGGGTTCTTTCTTGGTTAGGTGTTGAGATCGTCACATCTTCACACCGCCGATTTCACATTTAAAACCTTTCTTGAATTTTTGTGACTCAAATTGTTTTGAATTTTTAAGTTCGAGGACGAACTTTATTTTTAAGGAGGGTGGATTGTAATACACTCTAATTTTAAAATTGTCCTATTTTTCTAACTTCCAACTTCGGGTACGAAGTTCTTTTTGAAGACTGTAATACTTCTAATATTTTGATTATTTTCTTTAGGCTTGTTTTATTATTTTAAAATTATTTATTCTTTACTATTTTATTTGAAAAAGTAACTATTGTCCTAATAGGTTTGATCAAACCCGATACCCAACTTATTTCCCCTTATATATTAATAATCACCCTCTATTCTACCCATAAAACCCAATATTATAGTATGTAGTCTCACATTGTCCGGTTGTCCCATGTCTTCTACAGCTGCCTAACTTCATAACTCTTGTTAATCCACAATTTGCATTCTTATCCTTGTGTACCATCTTTGCTATGACATACTATTTGTATCATACTCATACTCATACTCATACTCATGATCATCATCACCCATCATAATGATCTCGGACAACTTTGTACGGTCTAGCTGCAAATCTCGTTACGGAAATTGTCACGTTATTCTTTAAATAGCACCATTCTTGCCGTTCTATTGCTCCGATTCTAATTTGTTGGTTCTAGCAGCTATTTTAAGTAAATTTGAGGTAACACGATTCTACTGATCTTAATACTTTTACTATTGTTCGTGGTTGTGTGTGTATGTGCAATTATTTGTTATTAGATGATAGTAGTGATTAATTGTTGTGGTATAATATTATGCGTATTAGTAATTCTATGTTTCTAGCCTTAATTTTATTATCTTGTTAGACGGGTTTACGATTACTGTCTTAAATAGCTCGTGAGTTTGACTTAATTGATAAAGTTTAATTTGTTGGAATTGTTGGGTTTGTGTTTGGTTGCAAGGTACGTGGTGAACAGAGACATAATTGAGTTTGGTTAAGTAATTTTAGGGTAAGCTATACTTTACGGATTGATTAGTTTACCATGTGATTGACAATGGTAGTAATGTTTATTAACGTACGCCAGGGTGGTTATTGTTGAGCCAAAGTGGCCTTAATTAATGTGTGGACTTGACCAACGATGGAGATTAGTTTATTGTGATGGATAATTGGTTTTGCTATGGTTAAGGATGTTGAGGACGAGATTGATGGATTTTTATATTGTGTTTAAGTTGTCGTTTTTTTTGACATTGACTAGTGGGTGAGTAGCTTAGAGTTATTTTCTAAGTGCGTAAACAGTTTCTTTAATGAAATATTTGACAATATCGATATTGAAATTGAGATGGAATTTGGTTACTGGTATTGAGCTATGAGTTATGGGGCCTTTGAGCCGAGTTATGTTTACGGTCCATTTTGACTATGGTTATTGAGTTAATTGAGTTTGAAATCGATATTGAGATGGAAGTATTGTTTCGCGGTTTTTATACGCCAGTTCACTCACCCCTTGTCTTTGTCTTAGGGTCGACGATGAGAATACGATACATGGTTACATTGGGTTATTATATTAAGAGATATTGTAATGAGTGAGACGGAGTAATGAGATGAAACTTGGTTAACTATTGGAATAAGAGAGTGTGGTATATAATGGAAATAGAAAGGAGTTTGTCTGATTTGTTATCGGAGAGTGTTTTTATTATTCTCTCTGTTAATTTTTATTTTTACTTGTGTCTGTTTCCACGCCATGACCAAAAACTATTCTGCTTATATTGAGGTATTATCTGTTACTCAGCTTTCCGGCTGACTTGTTTTCTCACTTCTGGGCTACCCGTCATAGGGGTAGTTCCTTTCTGTCTTCTGGTCTTATTTTCAGGTTGCTTCCGCTGGCTATTCAAAAGGATTTCATTTCGAGTGAAGTTTTTAATTAAAGACTTTGTAAAAGATTTGTTCCATTTTATTTTCATTTGTATAAAAGAGATTTCGAATGGAGACTTTGTATATTAATTATAATATCTCTGTATGTATTTTGGCGCGTTTTCTAGGTAAAAGTTAGTTTTAATTTAGCCAAAAATCAGGGGTGTTACAATTGGTATCAGAGCAGGTTCTTTCTTGGTTAGGTGTTGAGATTGTCACATCTTCACACCGCCGATTTCACATTTAAAACCTTTCTTGAATTTTTGTGACTCAAATTGTTTTGAATTTTTAAGTTCGAGGACGAACTTTATTTTTAAGGAGGGTGGATTGTAATACACTCTAATTTTAAAATTGTCCTATTTTTCTAAACTCCAACTTCGGGTACGAAGTTCTTTTTGAAGACTGTAATACTTCTAATATTTTGATTTTTTTCTTTAGGCTTGTTTTATTATTTTAAAATTATTTATTCTTTACTATTTTATTTGAAAAAGTAATTATTGTCCTAATAGGTTTGATCAAACCCGATACCCAACTTATTTCCCCTTATATATTAATAATCACCCTGTATTCTACCCATAAAACCCTATATTATTGTATGTAGTCTCACATTTTCCGGTTGTCCCATGACTTCTACACCCGCCTAACTTCATAACTCTTGTTAATCCACGATTTGCATTCTTATCCTTGTGTACCATCTTTCCTATGACATACTATTTGAATCATACTCATACTCATGATCATCATCACCCATCATAATGATCTCGGACAACTTTGTACGATCTAGATGCAAATCTCGTTACGGAAGATGTCACGTTATTCTTTAAATAGCACCATTCTTGTCGTTCTATTGCTCCGATTCTAATATGTTGGTCCTAGCAGCGATTTTAAGTCAATTTGAGGTAACACGATTCTACTAATCCTAATACTTTTACTATTGTTCGTGGTTGTGTGTGTATGTGCAATTATTTGTTAGTGGATGATAGTAGTGATTAATTGTTGTGGTATAATATTATGCGTATTAGTAATTCTGTGTATCTAGCCTTAATTTTATTATCTTGTGAGACGGGTTTACGATTCTTTGTCTTAAATAGCTCGAGAGTTTGACTTAATTGATAAAGGATAATTTGTGAGAATTGTTGGGTTTGTCTTTGGGTGCAAGGTACGTGGTGAACAGAGACATAATTGAGTTTGGTTATGTAATTTTAGGGTAAGCTATACTTTACGGATTGATTAGTTTACCATGTGATTGACAATGGTAGTAATGTTTATTAACGTACGCCATGGTGGTTATTGTTGCGCCAAAGTGGCCTTAATTAATGTGTGGACTTGACCAACGATGGAGATTAGTTTATTGTGATGGATAATTGGTTTTGCTATGGTTAAGGATGTTGAGGACGAGATTGATGGATTTTTATATTGTGTTTAACTTGTCGTTTTCTTTGACATTGACTAGTGGGTGAGTAGCTTAGAGTTATTTTCTAAGTGTAGAATAGTTTCTTTAATGAAATATTTAACAATATCGATATTGAAATTGAGATGGAAATTGGTTACTGGTATTGAGCTATGAGTTATGGGGCTTTTGAGCCGAGTTATGTTTACGGTCCAGTGTGACTATGGTTATTGAGTTAATTGAGTTTGAAATCGATATTGAGATGAGAAGTATTATTTCGCGGTTTTTATACGCCAGTTCACTCACCCCTTTTCTTTGTCTTAGGGTCGACGTAGAGAATACGATACATGGTTACATTGGAATATTATATTAAGAGATAGAGTAATGAGTGAGACGGAGTAATGAGATGAAACTTGGTTAACTATTGGAATAAGAGAGTGTGGTATATAATGGAAATAGAAGGGAGTTTGTCTGATTTGTTATCGGGAAGTGTTTTTATTATTCTCTCTGTTTATTTTTATTTTTAGTTGTGTCTCTTTCCACGCCGTGACTAAAAACTATTCTGCTTATACTGAGGAATTATCTGTTACTCAGCTTTCCGGCTGACGTGTTTTCTCCCTTCTGGGCTACTCGACATGGGGGTAGTTCCTTTCTGTCTTCTGGTCTTATTTTCAGGTTGCTTCCGCTGGCTATTCAAAAGGATTTGATTTCGAGTGAAGTTTTTAATTAAAGACTTTGTAAAAGATTTGTTCCATTTTATTTTCATTTGTATAAAAGAGATTTCGAATGGAGACTTTGTATATTAATTATAATATCTCTGTATGTATTTTGGCGCGTTTTCTAGGTAAAAGTTAGTTTTAATTTAGCCGAAAATCGGGGGTGTTACAATTGGTATCAGAGCGGGTTCTTTCTTGGTTAGGTGTTGAGATCGTCACATCTTCACACCGCCGATTTCACATTTAAAACCTTTCTTGAATTTTTGTGACTCAAATTGTTTTGAATTTTTAAGTTCGAGGACGAACTTTATTTTTAAGGAGGGTGGATTGTAATACACTCTAATTTTAAAATTGTCCTATTTTTCTAACTTCCAACTTCGGGTACGAAGTTCTTTTTGAAGACTGTAATACTTCTAATATTTTGATTATTTTCTTTAGGCTTGTTTTATTATTTTAAAATTATTTATTCTTTACTATTTTATTTGAAAAAGTAACTATTGTCCTAATAGGTTTGATCAAACCCGATACCCAACTTATTTCCCCTTATATATTAATAATCACCCTGTATTCTACCCATAAAACCCTATATTATTGTATGTAGTCTCACATTTTCCGGTTGTCCCATGACTTCTACACCCGCCTAACTTCATAACTCTTGTTAATCCACGATTTGCATTCTTATCCTTGTGTACCATCTTTCCTATGACATACTATTTGAATCATACTCATACTCATGATCATCATCACCCATCATAATGATCTCGGACAACTTTGTACGATCTAGATGCAAATCTCGTTACGGAAGATGTCACGTTATTCTTTAAATAGCACCATTCTTGTCGTTCTATTGCTCCGATTCTAATATGTTGGTCCTAGCAGCGATTTTAAGTCAATTTGAGGTAACACGATTCTACTAATCCTAATACTTTTACTATTGTTCGTGGTTGTGTGTGTATGTGCAATTATTTGTTAGTGGATGATAGTAGTGATTAATTGTTGTGGTATAATATTATGCGTATTAGTAATTCTGTGTATCTAGCCTTAATTTTATTATCTTGTGAGACGGGTTTACGATTACTGTCTTAAATAGCTCGAGAGTTTGACTTAATTGATAAAGGATAATTTGTGAGAATTGTTGGGTTTGTCTTTGGGTGCAAGGTACGTGGTGAACAGAGACATAATTGAGTTTGGTTATGTAATTTTAGGGTAAGCTATACTTTACGGATTGATTAGTTTACCATGTGATTGACAATGGTAGTAATGTTTATTAACGTACGCCATGGTGGTTATTGTTGCGCCAAAGTGGCCTTAATTAATGTGTGGACTTGACCAACGATGGAGATTAGTTTATTGTGATGGATAATTGGTTTTGCTATGGTTAAGGATGTTGAGGACGAGATTGATGGATTTTTATATTGTGTTTAAGTTGTCGTTTTCTTTGACATTGACTAGTGGGTGAGTAGCTTAGAGTTATTTTCTAAGTGTAGAACAGTTTCTTTAATGAAATATTTGACAATATCGATATTGAAATTGAGATGGAAATTGGTTACTGGTATTGAGCTATGAGTTATGGGGCCTTTGAGCCGAGTTATGTTTACGGTCCATTTTGACTATGGTTATTGAGTTAATTGAGTTTGAAATCGATATTGAGATGGAAGTATTGTTTCGCGGTTTTTATACGCCAGTTCACTCACCCCTTGTCTTTGTCTTAGGGTCGACGATGAGAATACGATACATGGTTACATTGGATTATTATATTAAGAGATAGAGTAATGAGTGAGACGGAGTAATGAGATGAAACTTGGTTAACTATTGGAATAAGAGAGTGTGGTATATAATGGAAATAGAAAGGAGTTTGTTTTGATTTGTTATCGGAGAGTGTTTTTATTATTCTCTCTGTTTATTTTTATTTTTACTTGTGTCTGTTTCCACGCCATGACCAAATACTATTCTGCTTATATTGAGGTATTATCTGTTACTCAGCTTTCCGGCTGACGTGTTTTCTCCCTTCTGGGCTACTCGTCATGGGGGTAGTTCCTTTCTGTCTTTTGGTCTTATTTTCAGGTTGCTTCCGCTAGCTATTCAAAAGGATTTGATTTCGAGTGAAGTTTTTAATTAAAGACTTTGTAAAAGATTTGTTCCATTTTATTTTCATATGTATAAAAGAGATTTTGTAATGGAGACTTTGTATATTAATTATAATATCTCTGTATGTATTTCGGCGCGTTTTCTAGGTAAAAGTTAGTTTTAATTTAGCCGAAAATCAGGGGTGTTACAATTGGTATCAAAGAGGGTTCTTTCTTGGTTAGGTGTTGAGATCGTCACATCTTGACACCGCCGATTTCACATTTAAAACCTTTCTTGAATTTTTGTGACTCAAATTGTTTTGAAGTTTTAAGTTCGAGGACGAACTTTATTTTTAAGGAGGGTGGATTGTAATACACTCTAATTTTAAAATTGTCCTATTTTTCTAAACTCCAACTTCGGGTACGAAGTTCTTTTTGAAGATTGTAATACTTCTAATATTTTGATTATTTTCTTTAGGCTTGTTTTATTATTTTAAAATTATTTATTCTTTACTATTTTATTTGAAAAAGTAATTATTGTCCTAATAGGTTTGATCAAACCCGATACCCAACTTATTTCCCCTTATATATTAATAATCACCCTGTATTCTACCCATAAAACCCTATATTATAGTATGTAGTCTCACATTTTCCGGTTGTCCCATGTCTTCTACAGCCGCCTAACTTCATAACTCTTGTTAATCCACGATTTGCATTCTTATCCTTGTGTACCATATTTCCTATGACATACTATTTGTATCATACTCATACTCATGATCATCATCACCCAACATAATGATCTCGGACAACTTTGTACGATCTAGATGCAAATCTCGTTACGGAAGATGTCACGTTATTCTTTAAATAGCACCATTCTTGTCGTTCTATTGCTCCGATTCTAATATGTTGGTCCTAGCAGCGATTTTAAGTCAATTTGAGGTAACACGATTCTACTAATCCTAATACTTTTACTATTGTTCGTGGTTGTGTGTGTATGTGCAATTATTTGTTAGTGGATGATAGTAGTGATTAATTGTTGTGGTATAATATTATGCGTATTAGTAATTCTGTGTATCTAGTCTTAATTTTATTATCTTGTGAGACGGGTTTGCGATTAATGTCTTAAATAGCTCGAGAGTTTGACTTAATTGATAAAGGATAATTTGTGAGAATTGTTGGGTTTGTGTTTGGTTGCAAGGTACGTGGTGAACAGAGACATAATTGAGTTTGGTTATGTAATTTTAGGGTAATCTATACTTTACGGATTGATTAGTTTACCATGTGATTGACAATGGTAGTAATGTTTATTAACGTACGCCATGGTGGTTATTGTTGAGCCAAAGTGGCCTTAATTAATGTGTGGACTTGACCAACGATGGAGATTAGTTTATTGTGATGGATAATTGGTTTTGTTATGGTTAAGGATGTTGAGGACGAGATTGATGGATTTTTATATTGTGTTTAAGTTGTCGTTTTCTTTGACATTGACTAATGGGTGAGTAGCTTAGAGTTATTTTCTAAGTGTAGAACAATTTCTTTAATGAAATATTTGACAATATCGATATTGAAATTGAGATGGAAATTGGTTACTGGTATTGAGCATGAGTTATGGGGCCTTTGAGCCGAGTTATGTTTACGGTCCATTTTGACTATGGTTATTGAGTTAATTGAGTTTGAAATCGATATTGAGATAGAAGTATTGTTTCGCGGTTTTTATACGCCAGTTCACTCACCTCTTGTCTTTGTCTTAGGGTCGACGATGAGAATACGATACATGGTTACATTGGATTATTATATTAAGAGATAGAGTAATGAGTGAGACGGAGTAATGAGATGAAACTTGGTTAACTATTGGAATAAGAGAGTGTGGTATATAATGGAAATAGAAAGGAGTTTGTCTGATTTGTTATCGGAGAGTGTTTTTATTATTCTCTCTGTTTATTTTTATTTTTACTTGTGTCTGTTTCCACGCCATGACCCAAAACTATTCTGCTTATATTGAGGTATTATCATTACTCGACTTTCCTACCGACGTGTTTTCTCCCTTCTGGGCTACTCGTCATGGGGGTAGTTCCTTTCTGTCTTTTGGTCTTATTTTCAGGTTGCTTCTGTTGGCTATTCAAAAGGATTTGATTTCGAGTGAAGTGTTTAATTAAAGACTTTGTAAAAGATTTGTTCCATTTTGTTTTCATTTGTATAAAAGAGATTTTGTAATGGAGACTTTGTATATTAATTATAATATCTCTGTATGTATTTCGGCGCGTTTTCTAGGTAAAAGTTAGTTTTAATTTAGCCGAAAATCTGGGGTGTTACAATTGGTATAAGAGCGGGTTCTTTCTAAGTTAGGTGTTGAGATCGTCACATCTTGACACCGCCGATTTCACTTTTAAATCCTTTCTTGAATTTTCGTGACTCAAATTGTTTTGAATTTTTAAGTTCGAGGACGAACTTTATTTTTAAGGAGGGTGAATTGTAATACACTCTAATTTTAAAATTGTTCTATTTTTCTAAACTCGAACTTCGGGTATGAAGTTCTTTTTGAAGATTGTAATACTTCTAATATTTTGATTATTTTATTTAGGCTTGTTTTATTATTTTAAAATTATTTATTCTTTACTATTTTATTTGAAAAAGTAATTATTGTCCTAATAGGTTTGATCAAACCCGAAACCCAACTTATTTCCCCTTATATATTAATAATCACCCTCTATTCTACCCATAAAACCCTATATTATAGTATGTAGTCTCACATTTTCCGGTTGTCCCATGTCTTCTACAGCCGCCTAACTTCATAACTATTGTTAATCCACGATTTGCATTCTTATCCTTGTGTACCATCTTTCCTATGACATGCTATTTGTATCATACTCTTACTCATGATCATCATCACCCATCATAATGATCTCGGACAACTTTGTACGGTCTAGCTGCAAATCTCGTTACGGAAATTGTCACGTTATTCTTTAAATAGCACCATTCCTGCCGTTCTATTGCTCCGATTCTAATTTGTTGGTTCTAGCAGCGATTTTAAGTCAATTTGAGGTAACACGATTCTACTGATCTTAAAACTTTTACTATTGTTCGTGGTTGTGTGTGTATGTGCAATTATTTGTTATTAGATGATAGTAGTGATTAATTGTTGTGGTATAATATTATGCGTATTAGTAATTCTATGTATCTAGCCTTAATTTTATTATCTTGTGAGACGGGTTTACGATTACTATCTTAAATAGCTCGAGAGTTTGACTTAATTGATAAAGGATAATTTGTGAGAATTGTTGGGTTTGTGTTTGGTTGCAAGGTACGTGGTGAACAGAGACATAATTGAGTTTGGTTATGTAATTTTAGGGTAATCTATACTTTACGGATTCATTAGTTTACCATGTGATTGACAATGGTAGTAATGTTTATTAACGTACGCCATGGTGGTTATTGTTGAGCCAAAGTGGCCTTAATTAATGTGTGGACTTGACCAACGATGGAGATTAGTTTATTGTGATGGATAATTGGTTTTGCTATGGTTAAGGATGTTGAGGACGAGATTGATGGATTTTTATATTGTGTTTAAGTTGTCATTTTCTTTGACATTGACTAATGGGTGAGTAGCTTAGAGTTATTTTCTAAGTGTAGAACAGTTTCTTTAATGAAATATTTGACAATATCGATATTGAAATTGAGATGGAAATTGGTTACTGGTATTGAGCATGAGTTATGGGGCCTTTGAGCCGAGTTATGTTTACGGTCCATTTTGACTATGGTTATTGAGTTAATTGAGATTGAAATCGATATTGAGATGGAAGTATTGTTTCGCGGTTTTTATACGCCAGTTCACTCACCTCTTGTCTTTGTCTTAGGGTCGACGATGAGAATACGATACATGGTTACATTGGATTATTATATTAAGAGATAGAGTAATGAGTGAGACGGAGTAATGAGATGAAACTTGGTTAACTATTGGAATAAGAGAGTGTGGTATATAATGGAAATAGAAAGGAGTTTGTCTGATTTGTTATCGGAGAGTGTTTTTATTATTCTCTCTGTTTATTTTTATTTTTACTTGTGTCTGTTTTCACGCCATGACCAAAAAGTATTCTGCTTATATTGAGGTATTATCTGTTACTCAGCTTTCCGGCTGGCGTGTTTTCTCCCTTCTAGGCTACTCGTCATGGGGGTAGTTCCTTTCTGTCTTTTGGTCTGATTTTCAGGTTGCTTCCGCTGGCTATTCAAAAGGATTTGATTTCGAGTGATGTTTTTAATTAAAGACTTTGTAAAAGATTTGTTCCATTTTGTTTTCATTTGTATAAAGGAGATTTTGTAATGGAGACTTTGTATATTAATTATAATATCTCTGTATGTATTTCGGCGCGTTTTCTAGGTAAAAGTTAGTTTTAATTTAGCCGAAAATCAGGGGTGTTACAATTGGTATAAGAGCGGGTTCTTTCTTGGTTAGGTGTTGAGATCGTCACATCTTGACACCGCCGATTTCACTTTTGAAACCTTTCTTGAATTTTCGTGACTCAAATTGTTTTGAAGTTTTAAGTTCGAGGACGAACTTTATTTTTAAGGAGGGTGGATTGTAATACACTCTAATTTTAAAATTGTCCTATTTTTCTAAACTCCAACTTCGGGTACGAAGTTCTTTTTGAAGATTGTAATACTTCTAATATTTTGATTATTTTCTTTAGGCTTGTTTTATTATTTTAAAATTATTTATTCTTTACTATTTTATTTGAAAAAGTAATTATTGTCCTAATAGGTTTGATCAAACCCGAAACCCAACTTATTTCCCATTATATAATAATAATCACCCCCTATTCTACCCATAAAACCCTATATTATAGTATGTAGTCTCACGTTGTCCGGTTGTCCCATGTCTTCTACAGCCGCCTAACTTCATAACTCTTGTTAATCCACGATTTGCATTCTTATCCTTGTGTACCATCTTTGCTATGACATACTATTTGTATCATACTCATACTCATACTCATGATCATCATCACCCATCATAATGATCTCGGACAACTTTGTACGGTCTAGCTGCAAATCTCGTTACGGAAATTGTCACGTTATTCTTTAAATAGCACCATTCTTGCCGTTCTTTTGCTCCGATTCAAATTTGTTGGTTCTAGCAGCGATTTTAAGTCAATTTGAGGTAACGCGATTCTACTGATCTTAATACTTTTACTATTGTTCGTGGTTGTGTGTGTATGTGCAATTATTTGTTATTAGAAGATAGTAGTGATTAATTGTTGTGGTATAATATTATGCGTATTAGTTATTCTATGTTTCTAGCCTTAATTTTATTATCTTGTTAGACGGGTTTACGATTACTGTCTTAAATAGCTCGTGAGTTTGACTTAATTGATAAAGGATAATTTGTTGTAATTGTTGGGTTTGTGTTTGGTTGCAAGGTACGTGGTGAACAGAGACATAATTGAGTTTGGTTAAGTAATTTTAGGGTAAGCTATACTTTACGGATTGATTTGTTTACCATGTGATTGACAATGGTAGTAATGTTTATTAATGTACGACAGACTGGTTATTGTTGAGCCAAAGTGGCCTTAATTAATGTGTGGACTTGACCAACGATGAAGATTAGTTTATTGTGATGGATAATTTGTTTTGCTATGGTTAAGGATGTTGAGGACGAGGTTGATGGATTTTTATATTGTGTTTAAGTTGTCGTTTTCTTTGACATTGACTAGTGGGTGAGTAGCTTAGAGTTATTTTCTAAGTGTAGAACAGTTTCTTTATTGGAATATTTGACAATATCGATATTGAAATTGAGATGGAAATTGGTTAATGGTATTGAGCTATGAGTTATGGAGCCTTTGAGCCGAGTTATGTTTACGGTCCAGTGTGACTATGGTTAATGAGTTAATTGAGTTTGAAATCGATATTGAGATGGAGGAATTATTTCGCGGTTTTTATACGCGAGTTCATTCACCCCTTGTCTTTGTCTTAGGGTCGACGATGATTATACGATACATGGTTACATTGGATTATTATATTAAGAGATAGAGTAATGAGTGAGACGGAGTAATGAGATGAAACTTGGTTAACTATTGGAATAAGAGAGTGTGGTATATAATGAAAATAGAAAGGAGTTTGTCTAATTTGTTATCGGGGAGTGTTTTTATTATTCTCTCTGTTTATTTTTATTTTTACTTGTGTCTGTTTCCACGCCATGACCAAAAACTATTCTACTTATATTGAGGTATTATCTCTTACTCAGCTTTCCGGCTGACGTGTTTTCTCCCTTCTAGGCTACTCGTCATGGGGGTAGTTCCTTTCTGTCTTCTGGTTTTATTTTCAGGTTGCTTCCGCTAGCTATTCAAAAGGATTTGATTTCGAGTGAAGTTTTTAATTAAAGACTTTGTAAACGATTTATATCGGCGCGTTTTCTACGTAAAAGTTAGTTTTAATTTAGCTGAAAATCAGGGATGTTACAGCAGGGTGCATCTTTATCTGGTTGAATCCACTGGAAGCATCCACGAATGTCAGCATGTCGTGCCCTGCTGTTGCATCTACCATGACTTCAATGTGTGGAAGAGGGAATGGGTCTTTAGGGAAGGCTTTCTTCAGGTCAGTGTACTCCACACAGACTCTCCTCTTGCCATTCTTCTTCCGCACGACTACCAAATTTGCCATCCATTCAGAGTACATTAATTCCCTGATCATGCCCATGTCCAGGATTTTGTCCACTTCTTCATTAATGATATCATTTTTTCACCGGTGCAAATTTTCGTTATTTTTGTTGCACATGCTTGAAAGACGTGTCAATATTAAGCCTTTGAGTAATAACATCAACACTAATTCTAGTTATATCAAAATGAGACCAAGCAAAATAGGTAGACTTGCTTTTAAGAAAATTTACTAGCTTAGGACTGACAAAATCAGGGACATCAAACCCAACTAGAACATACCTATCAGGATACTCAGGGTTGAGGATTACCTGATCTGTTTGCATCCTGGGTAGTGCTACATATGAGCTCCTGACAGGGTATGGTAATTCCTATACAAGAGACTTACCTGCCTTGGAAGGCTTTAAGGCCTCAGTATAGCATTACCGGGTTGACTTATGCTCACCTTTGATGGTTGTTGCTCCCCAATCCGTTAGTATCTTGGTACATTGATGATAAGTTCAGGGGACAGCAATGACATTGTGAATCCATGGCCTGCCCAGGATGACATTATAGGATGATATCAAGTCTAGGACCACAAATCTTTTATAGGATGCATAGCGTTCATCATTGGTGGGAAGGTAAATTTCCCCAAATGTGTTGTTTCTCCACTAAATCCTACCAGGACACTGGACTTCTTGGTGATTTAATCTTCGTGGATTTTTATGGTTTTGAGCACGTCTAACATGATCAGGTTCACTGAGCTACCTACGTCTTCCAGGATCCTCCTTATATTGGCAGTTCCAACTTGCATGGAGATCACTAGGCCGTCCTGATGTAGGTCAGGGATACCCACTAGGTCATAATCACTGATGGTGATAGGCAGTATATTACCAGGCTTGCAGGGTGACTTTGTCTGAGTGGTCCTGGCTATCTTTGTCGCTGCTGAACTTGTCAGACTACAAATTTCTAATCCGTCATTTATGAATTTTACTTCATAGAGTGGAGGTGGCGGCAGAAGATTGCGCTCCTACTTTTGCTCCTGATTGCTCTTGCCAGGATCTTTATTCTTGCCTCTGGTTCTTATCAAATCTTTGATGTATCCTGCCTTCAGTAGATAGGCCACTTCTTTCCCGAGTGTTAAGCAGACCTCTGTTGAATGTCCTACGTCCATATGGAACTCGCACCATTTGGTTTGGTCCCTCCTAGAATTAAGGTTCTCGACCTTCCTAGGCCACCTAACCACTGGTCCCATGTTGTCAAGTCGGAGGTGAAAGTTCTTGACCTCTAATTACACTCCTATAATTAGTCATTAAATTACTATAATTTAATGTGTCATAAGTATCTATTTACATGCGTACTAAGAAAAATAAATAAAAAGGATAAGATGAGAATACAACCTATTCTACATCTACAAAAGGCATGATCATCTTCATCTTCATCAACCCTTGATGAACCAAGCTCCATGCAAAAGAATCTCCAACCTTGAGATGGCACTCCTATCATCTAACATCCAAGTAGAATGCCTCCTTCCAATGGCACCCAAGATTTCACCTCCAAAATCTACTAAAATTAGTGACTAGATACTACTAGTAGAATACCCATTATAATATGTAAGTATTATTACTGCTAATAATACTTAATGTATATTATATTTTGTGAATGTATTTGATGAGATTTGATAAATTTGTGATGAAAAATGATGAAAAACTACCCTTGTTCTTCACTACTCTTTTTAGAGCATTTTTTTCCTTAAAATTTACATCACATGCATATGACATATCTCTTGGTATATACCGTATCATGAAATGTAAACAATTCATGAATAGTAAGGGGGATATACCCATGTGAGTTGGTAGAACAGTTGAGCAAACACATGTTGTGCATACATGTGTAATAAAACGATTTTATAAGTGTATTTGGATCCTATCTTGATTTTTGACATTTGTCTCACAAATGCTTATAAGTCAATTATTTTATTATTTTATATAATTAAATATTAATTTGATCATTAAACAATTAAATGATACAAATTAGTGAATAATATACACTTAACTTTTAAGTGATATTTGACCATTATATCAACATATAATGGGTCATATAAAACCCAATTAGCTAAATTTACAACTCCTTGTAAATATAATTAGCTATTAACCTCTATCTCACAATATATACATATATCGTAATTTTAGTAAATTAACTATAAATTACTAAATTCCGTCTCACATTTATTAATCAATTATCATATAATTGAATAATAAATTCCTTTGGCCCGAGTTCTTAACTTGTCATCAAATATATAATCCACTTGACTAATAAAAGTCAATATACACAAGGGACTAATTAAATTGTATCGTATACAAATAATTAGCTTTTTCATTGGGGCTTCATCCTATAGGTGTGACCGTAAGGGATCACCTGAACATCGTCGTCATACAATAGTAACGTCAAACCCTAGTCGGCCAATCGTTACCGATATACGTTAATCAGCTGACGAGTATTAATACTAAATATCCCAATAATATTCCTTTAATGATATTTATTATGTAAATGCACTATTATGGAGGACACCTACTCCAACAATCTCCCACTTGCCCGACACAAGTGTGCGCTACCGATTCTCTTGTCCATTATATCTCCCACTCAATGCAAGGTGTCTTTCAGGTCGTACTTGCACATGATCATATCGTGAATGGTTTCCTCGATCGGGAGAGTAACTGCCTGACCGTAAAATCTACCATAGATCACTTCCGAGCGTGGCCACGCATTTTCAGTCACTACTCCTCAAGTGGCCCTGAGATGTTTAAACCCTAACGAGGGTGAACAATAACTGTTGACCCATTTTCTTCGTTTAATCATAGATCACCATCACCCAGAAGATGCCCATCGGCCTCCTTTTACAGTGCGACCTAGGATAAAAACCAAAGCCAATCGAAAACTGTACTTATTCAGATAAATTGTCGCTAGTCAAAATAATAGGCTCATAGGAATATTATAGAAGTCCTTGCCACGACCAGGCTTTAAAAACAAATTAAAAGGACTCTATAGATGGTCATTGCCCGACAGAGTGTCTCCACAATCTGCTTATGTAATCGACTAGTCATATCTATGACCCCATGGTTGTCGAACCCACCATCGATCGACTTACAATCTAGTCACTCCGAGATGTCACCTCATTAAGTAATTCTAGACAAAATACAATGTTAATCCCGTTCACTTTAATAAGGTTAAACGTTGTTTCAACAACCTATTCGGATCAACAAAGTATTATAAAATAAAATCCAGTATATGCTAAATGTATGAGTTTAGAAAAAAACTCAAACGATAAATGTGATTATCATATATGTAAAAATTGATACAATATCTAATTATTACACATCATATAATCTACAGAAGTTAAGGTATACACCTCAATTTTATTGAGATGACATAACAATTATGTTAAGCCTACAACAAGGCCTTGGTTAAAGAATCAATGACACTTCATCTGACCCAACCTTACTAATTGCAATTTCCCTTTATTCCACGTGACTTATATTGTATGAAACTTTTGAGTACATATCCAGACTTATCTCTAGACATAGGCTCCCTAGCCTCAAAATAGCTCGTCATCACAGTATATTAGGATTGGATATGCGGCTGCAGCAACTACTATTAGTCCCTCCAATACCGTGGAATTCAAACTAATTCCTTTTGTATCATCAAATGTTACAATGTACTCAGCTTCCGTTGTAAAATCCGCAATGTTAGACTGCCAGGAACACTTTTAGCAGATCAACTCCTCAAAAAGACATAGCCATATTGGGATTCCAAACCATCCCTATGTGTTTTGAAAATGGTATTTGTGTAACGCCTTACACAAATCTCAACTTGCATTCGTGTAACCCCTTACATATATCAAAGAATTACATCAAAACACTTAGATTCATATCCATCGTCCTTATTAAGTACTAAAGGATGATCTATATGGCTTTTTATTGACCTTCCTTTAGATTCGATTGGTAACAACTCATCATACTCAAATTATGCTAAGGCCTGTGATTTAATTGTTGTCCTGGGTTCAAAGGTGATATCATAGGTGCTAAGCTAGACTGACCATTTGGTCATCCTGCCTGAGAGTTCAAGCTTCCGCAGGAAAGATTATATGGGTAGGTTAGTCCTGACTATTAAGGGGTGACACTTAAAGTAAGGAAGCAACTTAGCACATGACATAATTAAAGCTAAAACATTCTTTTAAAGTAAGCCATACCTCATTTCAGCATCTAGTAGACTCTTACTTACATAGTAGATAGGGTGTTGCTGACCTTCTTGTTCTTTTACCAAGACTACACTTATTGCGGTGTCAGTTACGGAGAGATATACCGACAGTGGTGCTCCCTTTTCTGTCTTGGCCAGTAAAGGTGGAGACGAGAGATATAACGTTAGATCCTAGATGGCTTCCTCATGTTCAGGTGTCCATTAAAACTATTTGTTTTTCCTGAGCAGGTTATAAAATGTTTTATATCTTTCAGAGGACCTAGAAATAAATTTGTCCAGGGCAGCAATCCTGCCTGTCAATTTCTGAATGTCCTTGACAGACTTGGGTGACTGTAACCCCAGTATAACTTTAATATGTTCAGCGCTGGCCCCTATGCGACTTTTTATCACCAAGTAGCGTAAGAAATTCCCCGCAGAAACTCCAAAGTGACATTTTGTAGGGTTAAGCTTCATGTTGTACTTTTCCATAATTTGAAATGCAACCTCCACGTGCTTCACATGATCTTGTACATTCTTGGATTTTACCACCATGTCATCAATGTCGACTTCCATAGTGTCCCCAATATTCTCTTTAAACACTGTGTTGACCAGGCGTTGGTATGTTGGCCCTGCATTCTTTAGACCAAATCACATGGCAGTATAGCAATATATGCCTCGGTCAGTAATGAATGCAGTACTTTCCTGGTCAGCAGGGTGCATCTTTATCTGGTTAAATCCAATGGAAGCATCCATGAATGTCAGCATCTTGTGCCCTATTTTTGCATCTACCATGGTATCAATGTGTGGACCGGGAATGGGTCTTTAGGGCAGGCTTTGTTCAGGTCAGTGTATTCTGCACATACTCTCCTCTTGCCATTCTTCTTCTACAGGACTACCACGTTTTCCAACCATTCGGAATACATTAATTCTATGATCATGCCGATGTCCAGGAGTTTGTATACTTCTTCATTAATGATGACATTTTTTCATTAGTGCAAATTTTCGTCATTTTTGCTACACTGGCTTGAAAGATGTGTCAATATTGAGCCTATGAGTAATAACATCAGCACTAATTCTAGTCATATCAAAATGGCACCAAGCAAAATAGGAAGACTTGCTTTTAAGAAAATTTACTAGCTCAGGCCTGACAAAATCAGGGGCATCAAACCCAACTAGAAGATACCTATCAGGATATTTAAGGTTGAGGATTATCTGATCTGTTTGCATCTTGGGTGGTGCTTGATATGTGCTCCTAACAGGGTACATTAATTGCTATGTGAGAGACTTACCTGCCTTGAAAGGCTTTAAGGCCTCAGTATAGCATTACCGGGCGGACTTATGCTCACCTTTGATGGTTGCTGCTCCCCAATCCGTTGTTATCTTGATACATTGATGACGAGTTAAGAGGACAACTTTGACATTGTGAATCCATGGCCTGCCCAGGATGACATTGTAGGATGATAAGCAGTCTAGGAACCCAAATCTTTCATAGGATGCAACGCCGTAAGCATAGGTGGGAAGGTAAATTTTCCCCAATGTGTTTCTTGTTTCTCCACTAAATCCTACCAGGTCATTGGACTTCTTGGTGATTTGATCTTTGTTGATTTTCATGGTTTTGAGCATGTCTAACATGATCAGGTTCACTGAGCTACCTCCGTCTACCAGGATCCTCCTTATATTATCAGTTCCAACTTGCATAGAGATCACTGGCTGTCATGATGTAGGTCAGCGATACCGACTAAGTCACAATCACTGATGGGGATAGGTCGTATATTGCCAGGCTTGCAGGGCGACTTTGTCCGTGGGGTCCTGGCTATCTTTTTCGCTGCTGAACTGGTCAGCCCACAAATTTCTGATCCGCCAATAATGAATTTTACTTCATAGGGTTGAGGTGGCGGCGGAAGATTGCGCTCCCGCTTTTGCTCCTGATTGCTCTTGCCAGGATCTTTATGTTGGGTTCTTAAACCTCTAATTAGACTCTTCTAATTAAATTCTAAATTACTTATTGATTTAGACTTACAAAATTTAGTGCATGTAATATGTAAAAAAAATTGAAATAAGAAGAGAATTATTATATCCTTACATATTTGGACGGATTTTAGGGCACAAGGTAGGACTCCTTCCTATCCTTGTTCTAGAACTTAAAATATTAGGATGATTTCCAAACTTCAAGTTGAGAAGTTCTCCTCTTGATTGCACCCAAGACAATACTCTTAATACTAACAATATTATTAATTAGATAATATTATTAGTAACCTTAAATTTATTCTAATAATATTATTATTACTACACTAGTAATGTTTTGTAATATTAGAATTTTCTAGAACAAATTTTAGCATAAAACTATTTTATTGTAAGAGAGAGACAGAGATTCTCTTTTTATGGGAGAGAGGGGAGCCGGATTTCATGGCATGGGGAAGGGAATGGATTTTCCTTTTTGTCTTACCAAAAACTGTAGGCTAGGTTTAGTGGAGATAGGTGCAATGATTATGTTTAACTTATTAAAATAATCAACTACATAACCCTAAACCTTCCCATGTAAAAACCGGTCCCCCACACTTAAAATGGACTTCCATTTTATTTTTGTAATTTGTCAAATGTAATATTGTAGGTCATGTGACATGTAGATTGTCATTAGATATTTTAATGCATATTTAACAAATTAAATATCATTTTAATCCAAATAAATTACATTTAACAAATTAACAAGTAATTCACAATTACATGTGTATAAAATGGGTCACATTAAGTCTAGTTAATATAATCTACTACACTTTGTAATTATGATTAACTAATTGTTCTTATCTCAATTATTTCATAAATATTAATCAATTTTAGTAATATAATATTTTAATTACTAAATTGAATCTTATTTAATCACATTACAATAAGATATATAATTCTCACTCACAGATAAAATTTGTTCAATTTACGAATTTAATTAATCTGTATCGATATACAATTAATTAACTTTTTTATTAAGGTAACTGTCCTATAGCTGTGACCTTAAGGGATCAACTGATCACCACCGTCAAACGACAGTAACGTCAAACTCTAGTCAGCCAATCGTTACCGATAAATGTTAATCAGTTGACTGTATAATTAAATCATCCCTTATGTATTCTTATTATGAAATTTATATATGTGGTCGCACTACTGTTGAGGACACATACTTCAACAATCTCCCACTTGTCCGAGACAAGTGTGCGTCACCAATTCTCTTATCCTATTAAATCTCCCACTCAATGCAAGGTGTCTCGCAGGTCGTACTTGTATGATATCATATGTAGAGTGGTTTCCTCGATCTGGAGTATAACTATTTTGACCGGAATTATCTACCGTAGATACCTTCTGAGCGTGGCCACGCATTTTCAGTTCACTACTCCCCGAGTGGTCCTGAGATTTAGTTTACTCTGACAAGGGGGTGGACAATTCCTATCGCACTATTCCTTTCGAATAGCCACAGCTCATCATGACCCAAAAGATGCCCATTTAACTCCATATATGGCAGTCGTAGAGCAAAAATCAAAGTCAATCAGAAACTGTGCCACCATGGGCGAACAGTCTCTAGTCAAAGAATCGAATAAAAAAGAATACTACAGTAGCTCGCGCCACGACCAAGCTATATATTAAATTTACAAGAACTCTATAAGCGCTCACTGCCCGACAGAGTGTCCCATACAGTCTGCCTATGTGATTAACTAGTCATATCTCATGACTCTATGACAATTGAACTTGCCATCAATCGACTCACACTCTAGTCACTTGGAGACGTCACCTCATATAAGTAACTAGGGGCCAATACTATGTTAATCCAGTTCACTTTAATAGGGTTCAAACTTGTCTCAACATCTTATTTGGATGTAACAAAGTAATAAAAGAGTTTTTAGAATAAAAACTCAAACGATAAATGCGATTATTACATATGAACAATCAATATAATATTATTGCTTCATATCTCATAATCTTAAGAAAATAAAATCCATGTTACTTTATGGCGGTGTAGTCAAACCTGCAATAAAAGCTTTGTTAGAGGATATACAATATGATCCACTCATCCTAACTTCATAAATTGCAATTTCCTTCTTTCGATGTATTCTTGAATATCATGAAATTTCTAAGAACTCATTTAGATTTGATGCTAGGCTTGAGCTCTTTAACTTGAAAGATGCTCCCACTTAAGATCCATGGTGAAAGGATTTACTTTTAGTTCCTTTACAATCCATCTTATCCTTACCACAAAGTACTCAGACTCTATTTGTAGAATTCACAATGACTGACTTTTAACAACAAGATCAGACTAAGAAACTCGAGCTTTTGTAACCATTCACACAAAACTCCATGTTTCTATCAATCATAAATACGAATCGTTATTCCTTCTCAAGAACTTATGGATCTATCTAGCGGCTATCCATTGTCCTCCACATGGATTGACTTGTCTTGCATAAAGCATACAATTTATCAGGGCTTGCGCATATCTTAGCACATTAGGTCGATCCAATTGGAGAAATATTGGTAATCGATTTCATGTGTTCAACAATTTTAGATTCAGTGGGTAACCGTGATTGGTTCAAATTAATCCCACAACCCACTGGAAAAATCCCTCTTGGATTTATCTATGCTGAAATGACGAAGAATCTTATTAATATAATACTTTTGACTTAATGTCAATATCCCTTTAGGTCTATCTCTATAGATCCGGATATCAAATATGCAATGTGCCTCACCAAAATCTCTAATCTGGAAATGATTTCCCAATCACCTCTTTACGGAGGTAATCATCGGTACATCATTCCCAATGTTTATTATGTGAAGACAATTTTGCTCCCACTAAACTCCATGGGTAAACATGGTTCTTCGACAACTCGAGTGAAACCAATCTCTATTATCACATGATTTGAAAATAAGTTCCCACTAAACTTCATGTATAATTATGGTTCTTTGATAATTCAAATGCAACCATTCTCTATTATCACATGACTGGAAAAATGATTTTTTCAATCTCTTAAAGCTTTGCTTAAAACCACATATGGATCCCTTAAGCTTACTTAGCATGTTAGGACTCTCAGACTTAAACCTAAGATAAGTGTCCCATACACATCCTCTTCTAAATACCTATTTAGAAAAGCGGTTTAATATCACTTGCCATGTTTCATCAAAATGAAATGCGGCAATGACTAACTTGATTTGATTCGGTTAACATCACCATGTTCATCTACGCTATTCTATACTTAAAGGCTTTACTTCAAAGAGACCAATATCTTAAAGTATTTATTCTGAGCTTTGCGTATAGAATCTATCACAGATTGTAAAACCAAGCTTCTTTGCAACAAATTCCGATTTGGATCACTAGCAACAATTCACTTGATAGATCATAGTCCTATTACTTTATAAAAGTAACTCTAACATGTGGATGACTCTTAGAACATTTTCTCGTGTCATTATTCTACAAAATAAGTTTGTAGCGCTTTTTTCCCACTCAATCTTTTTAAAAATACACCTAACAATTTACATAAGGGATGATTTGCTCTGATACCACTTTTTGGGTTCATAAACCTCTAATTAAACTCTTCTAATTAAATTGTAAATTACTTGTTGATTTAGACTCACAAGATATAGTGCATGTAATATGTAAATAAATTGAAATAAGGAGAGAATGAATATATCCTTACATATTTGGACGGATTTTAGGGTACAAGGTAGGACTCCTTCCTATCCTTATTCTTGAGCTTAAAATATTAGGATGATTTTCAAACTTCAAGTAGAGAAGTTCTCCTCTTGATTTCACCCAAGACAATACCCTTAATACTAACAATATTATTAACTAGATAACATTATTAGTAACCTTAAATTAATTATAATATTATTATTATTACTACACTAGTAATGTTTTATGATATTAGAATTTTCTAGAACAAATTTAAGCATAGAACTATTTTATTGTAAGAGAGAGAAAGAGATTTTGATCATAAGTATTAAGTATATTTCTTTTGAATGTGAAAGAGCATTAGGCACATGTTATCCTTGAGTGATCTATTAAAGATATGTTATAATTTTAGAGACTAATCCCTTCCATATCATGTATGGAGTCTCGTTTATGATTCATATTGCGCGCTTTCGCTTTAAACAACTCATAATAATACAATTCAAGCTAGCATTGGATTTCAAATCCCCAAATATGAGTTCAATAACTCATTTTAACTCTCAATCGATCGATATTATATTACATAAGAAATGACATGGTGCCATAGATATTTTAATTAGGAATTAAATTCATAACCTAGGTTTTAACCATATTGAACAAATCATCATTTTTCAATGTGATCGATTGAGTTGAGTCGATTCATTTCATGTTACAGATATTAAATAGAGAAAGAGGAAAGATGTCTTAGAACTTGAAATGCCATAAACCGAAATGACTTAGGTTGAAAGCCAAGTCATTTAAAACAAAATACAATACTTGTTCGGAAATCAAATAAAGAAATTTTCACGTTTAACATGGAAACAAAATGAAGTTCTTAGACAATGTCTAACCATAAGACTATTATGAAGACATATTCAAAATAAAATGCCAAGCCAAGTCCAAAGGTCTTCTACTATGCGGCAGCTACTCTAGCTCCCTAATTTGAGATCCTCTTCAAGCTTGCTTAGATTTTCCATTCTTCTCATGCCCTAAATTCAATAAGGAAGGTCAGAACCACAACTAGTATCATAATACAAAGTTGAGGTAGAAAACATATAATATCAACAACATAAACGTTGGAAGAATTATTACCTACTGAAGTCACACGTCCAGCTTTGATGTCTCCTAAGTATTTGAGACAATTGCGCTTCCAATGGCCTATGCCATTATAATAATGGCACTCATCATCGGATGTTGCTCCCTTTTTGGGTTTGGAAGAGCAACTCTCAATAGCTTTCCCCTTACCCTTGTAGGGAGTGGGCTTCTTACCCTTTTTAGCACTTTTGTTAAACTTTCCCTTACTCTTTGCATTGATGTTGAGCACATCCTTGCTAGTGCTTGTATTAAGCCTCATGTCTCTTTCGGCTTGCACAAGCATTTTGTGAAACTCATGGAGATCGGTTTTCAAGTTTTGCATGTTATAGTTTACCCTAAACTGAACATAGCCCTTGATTCGGCTTAATCAATGGAGCACTCGGTCAATCATGAGTTGTTCGGGGATCTCTACCCCTTGCAACTTAAGTGTCTCAACATACTGAAACATTTTGAGCACATAAGGACTCACGTTTTGTCCTTCTTTGATATTGAGGTCAAAAAATTGGGAAGCCGCTTCCTATTGAATAATCCTGAGAGCTTGTGAAAACATGGTCAGAAGTCTAGTATAGATTTCATAGGCAGAGCTCATCTTTATGGCAATCCTTTGGAGATCGGGTTCCATGGAGAAAATCAAGACATTCTTGACCGCGGCGGATTCTTTTTGGTAGGTCTCATAGGCCTCCCTAACCGTGTTTTTTGACCTAGCATTAGGAGTAGCGGGAGTAGCTGTGGTAAGGTATTGAGCCATGTCATCACCTTCCGCAGCTAAGCGAAGTTGCACATCCCAATCGGTGAAATTTGAACCATTCTTTTCGAGTTTGAAACGGTCCATAAAGGATCGAAGCCATAAAACGGTAGTGAGAGGTGGTGCGGACGAGCTAGAGGTTGCCATTGTGATAAATCAAGTTGACTACAAAATATGAGATGAAGAAAAAATTAACATTTATCGTAAATAATACTTGTAAACATTTTAGTCAAGTTTAGCATTTATATAATGACCTCCACCCAATTATATAAACGATTCCAATACCCAAATTCATATTAAATCGGTTGTGAGCCTACGGGCCCTCTACATCCTTACTAATATAATTTGGTGGGTTAACTCATTTAACCAATACTACATTTAGAACTCTCGGTCGATGAAATTACAATAAGTTCATATTTTGCCCGGACCTATTGAGACAACGGTCCCTCTAATACTTCCGTTGATATCAACCAAATTTCGAAATGTAATACTCCCTCCATACCACACCAATGGTAACATTGACTTTTTCACACTTGTCGAGACACGTTTAGCAACGTGAATATCTTTAGTTACACATTATTAAAAATTATAAAAATATGATATTCTTATAGCATTCATGACGATAAATCAAATCAGATCTCACATGACTATATTTTGTTTTATAGATTAAGAATAATATCGAAGATTCCCTACGACCATAAATAGTGTTAAGATTCTCAACGATACCATTGGTGTGGTATGGAGGGCGTAATATTTTATTACCCAACGTAAAAATAAAGCACCCCGGTATAGTAAAAAACCGTATTGTACCCCTAATGAAACTGGGATTCACGAGTTCCTACTATTTGTTAAGGCTAAGTCTCCATTTTAAAATGTGAGAGGTCTTGTCAATTTATTATCTATCTCTTCTAAGTGAACTAACTTAGTGATCTATCGATAATTATAATTGAGAAGGTCGAAGATAGAAAAACTAACATATCTTTAATAAATCACTCAAGGATAACATGTGCCTAATTCTAGTATGGCGTTCCTAAAATAAAAAAACTAATTATCTATTACAAATTCGGAAATCAACTCCTTTGGTCCCTTGAACTTCATGTGACACGCCTCCCAAGGAAAACACTGTTTTGATCGGAACTCCTTTCCGAATGGCTCCGTCTTTAGGAAACTCCGGAATTACAAAATAATAATAAAATACATAGCTATTCCTATTATACATTTGTAATAAAAATGAAAATAAATCAATTAAAATACAAAACGATGATGCGAAATCACATTAAAATTGCAACCAAATTGATATTCCCTTATATTACGGGTAATACCGATTAAAAACTAAGGCCATACTAAGACAAATTACATCATTCAAAAAATACATAAATTTAAATGAAATGCATCCCTAAAAAATGCAACAAAATATATGTATTCAAGCATGCAAAATGAATGTGCCAAATCGCCATACCAGATTATAACGTATATAGCTCGGTTTTTATGAAAATACGTGATATTTAACTTATTAAAAATCACTAATTAATACTTAAATTAAATTTAAGACCTATTTAATTATCCTAACTGTCTTAGGACTCAAAAATTAGTCTACACTAATAATTTGACAATAATTCAACTTGTTTTTATATTATTGCTCATATTTAACCTTAATTATCATAACTTTTATGAAATAATTCCAAATATCATTACAATAATCTAAAAATTTGAAATTTAAATTTCGAACATTCTGGAATATTACCATGACTTTCATAATGTCAAAAATTTGGGTTAATAATTTCGAATTAATTTAGAGAAAAATACAGTTGAAATTTATCGATTTTATCAAATAAGATTCCTAAAGCATACGAAAATTAATCTAATCAATTTTCCAACTTAACATCTGATATGTAGGATATAAATGCAATCTAAAATAATTTTCTTATGCCATGAAATTCGATTTAGCTATTTTTAGCTTATATAATCTCGATTTATTCCATTTTAACCATTAAATTCATAAATCGTGCAAAATTAATCACATTAACTTCAAATTTTACATACAATAAGAAAAATATGCATGTGAGATCATATTAAAATTTCATGGTCATATTCGAAGTTTAACTATTTTTAGTTAATAAACCACCCATTTTACTCACTAAAATATTATTATTATACTAAAAATCATAAAATGAGCAATAAACTTGCATAAATCATCGAAAATGACCTAAAATATTTTAGGACCAGAATGTATACATGCACAAAAAATTTCATGCATATCTCATACTTACACAAATTTTCCGATTTTTATTTTAGTCATCTTAATAACTCGTAAAAAACATACAAAATGATTTGCATGGAACAACAAACCTCTGATACCACTTGTTGGGTCCTTAAACCTCTAATTAGACTCTTCTAATTAAATTCTAAATTTCTTGTTGATTTAGACTCACAAGATCTAGTGCATGCAATATGTAAAAAAAATGAAATAAGGAGATAATGAATATATCCTTACATATTTGGACGGATATTAGGGCACAAGGTAGGACTCCTTCCTATCCTTGTTCTTGAGCTTAAAATATTAGGACGATTTCCAAACTTCAAGTAGAGAAGCTCTGCTCTTGATTGCACCCAAGAAATACCCTTAATACTAACAATAGTATTAACTAGATAATATTATTAGTAACCTTAAATTTATTCCAATAATATTATTATTACTACACTAGTAATGTTTTGTGATATTAGAATTTTCAAGAAAAAATTTAAGCATAAAACTATTTTATTCGAAGAGGGAGGAAGAGATTTTGAGTATAAGTATTAAGTAGAATAATAAGAGAACTTATTCGCTTTTTATGGGAGAGGGGGGAGCCGGTTTTCATGGCATGGAGAAGGGAATGGATTTTCCTTTTTGTCTTACGAAAAACTATAGGCTAGGTTTAGTGGAGATATGTGCAATGATTATGTTTAACTTTTTAAAATAATCAACTACACAACCCTAAACCTACCCAAGTAAAAACCGTCCCCCACACTTAAAATGGACTTCCGTTTTATTTTTGTAATTTGTCAAATGTAATATTGTAGGTCATGTGACATGTAACATGTCATTAGATATTTTAATGCATATTTAACAAATTAAATATCATTTTAAATCAAATAAATTACATTTAACAAATTAACAAGTAATTCACAATTACATGTGTATAAAATGGGTCACATTAAGTCTAGTTAATATAACTACAAGATTTAGTAATTATGATTAACTAATTGTTCTTATCTCAATTGTTTCATAGACATTAACCAATTTTAGTAATATAATCTTTTAATTACTAAATTGAATCTTATTTAATCACATTACAATAAGATATATAATTCTCACTCACTGATAAAATTTGTTCAATTTAAGGATTTAATTAATCTAAATCGATATACAATTAATTAACTTTTCTATTAAGGAAATTGTCCTATACACTACGCCAAATCTGGCAATCAATAAGGAGCGTATCACAACGGTTTAATGCATTTAATAACGACACTTAGATTACCGTTTTCCAAATATTGGCGGAAACGTATACCGTGATAATGAGAATAACGGTTTCCCCGAAAACCATTGTTATTATAATGTGACAACGGCTACTTAACAAACCGTTATCAAAAACGTTTAACGGTTTCCAAAAGCTCGTTATAAAATCGCTCTTATCAACGGTTGTTAGACAACCGTTACCAGTTTAAAAAACGACATTTTGAAAACCGTTACTAAATTAGCACCAGTAACGGTTTGTGGTACCCGTTCTTATGTTATAGATACGGGTTTCTTGTAACCGTTATCAATTTTAATTATGAAAGAACGGTTTTTCAATTCAAGCGTTGTCACTATTTGATTAGATTTCTCAGTTTGACGTCTGCATGCAAAACTTTATTAGAACTTTAATAAATATTAAATTTGACCAATAATATTTAATTTAACCAAAATAATTCTATAAATATGTCTTCATATTGTTCGAGGTCAAAATCTAAATTATCAAACATTTAATCTTTTATTTCTCTCTAAATCTCTCACTAAAAAAAATTTGGCTGGTGTATCGGAGCTACAATCACATAATCGTTACGCACAACCTTTATGGAGAATGCAAGTAAAAGGTTGTGCGTAACAAGAATGTGATTGTAGCTCCGATACACCAGCCATATTTTTTTTAGAGAAATATTTAGAGAAAAATTAAAGAGTAAATGTTTGATAATTTAGAATTTGACTTAAAACATTATGAAGACATATTTATAGAATTAATTTGATGAAATTGAATATTATTGGTCAAATTGAATATTTATAAAAGTTTTGATAATGTTTTGAATGCAGTAGTCAAACTGAAAAATCTAATCAAATACTGACAACAGTTGAATTGAAAAACCGTTATTTCATAATATAAAATAATAACGGTTACGAAAAATCCGTAGCTACAACATAACAACGGGTAACAAAAACCGTTGCTGGTGTAAATTTAGTACTGGTTTTCAAAATGCCGATATCTTAAACTTGTAACAGTTTTCTAACAACCGTTGATAAGAGTGATTCTATAATGAGTTTTTGGAAACCGTTAAACGTTTTTGATAACGGCTCATTAAGCAGCCGTTGTCCAATTATAATAACAACGGTTTTGGAGGAAAACCGTTATTCCTATTAGCGTGGTCTAGGTTTCCGCCAATATTTGGAAAAAGATAAAATTAGTGTCGTTACTAAATGCATTAAACCGTTGTGATACGCTCCTTATTGATTGCCAGATTTGGCGTAGTGTGGCATGATTGTTTTAGTAGCATGATTACTATTATCGTTACTTGGATTTGGCATGTTTATATTGGTATTGTGATTTTGGTTATGATTGTATGTTGTTCGCGAGGTGCGCCCTCGGCTGAGTGGAGTCATTTGCGGGAATGGCTTCACGCCCTTGATTCGCCCCTTGTGGTTCCCGTCACAAGAGGGGTGTGCACATTAATGGACATGGGTTATTCGCTCTACGGTTTTGAGCAGGGCATACGTGGTACGGCTGCGGTCCCCTCTGGCGGAGTGGAATATCTGTTTCAATGGGTAGTCTAGCAAGGCTACACACTTTAGTGTGTAGTCAGGTGATTGGTGATGAGTTGGAGTTGGAGGAATGTGCTTGTGAAATTGGATGTTGTTTACTTATCTTGTTTATACAGTAACTGACCTTGTTTAAATGTTTTGAAAACTGTGGTGATCTATTCGGGGATGGTGAGCAGTTGATTAGCAGGTATTTCTTTGGAGTACGCGCGGGATCTAGCTGGGGATGAAGTCATCACGAGTCTGAGTCTTTTAGTCCTCCGCTGATTGTTATGACCGTTTTTATTTTAGTTTGGATTTCATTTTGAGACGATTCTATTTTATATTTCAGCTTTGGTTATGTTGTACGTACACTAAACTTTCAAACTTAAAGTACGTTTCTTTATGGTTTCCTTTGATTACTATACCTCGGGTAACCAAGATGGTAGCATCTCCATGTGCTAGGGTGGTCATGGTAAGGCATCTTTGTGTATGAGGGTGTTACAAAGTGGTATCAGAGAGACGATTTTGGAACTTGTAACCAATGAATCTAATGAATGTGTGGACATAGGCCACCCACAATGCTAAGCCAATCCGTGGACATGCGGCAGCCGGAAAGCCACGCTCGGTGGCGTATTAAATGCCTTCGACTGGATCGTTTTAGATCAGTCGGTTTCCTCTCGGCAAGGGTCTCAAAACGATGTTAGAGATGTTCGGAGTCGCCACCAAGCGATTGTGGGATGCTTGGAAACCGTTCGAATCCACTTTATACCTAGGTCAATCAAAGAAAAAAGCAGTGTTTGACATAGGTACTAAAGATAAGGAATCGTCCCTCTTTAGCATCCTATCTCTAGAATGACTCTCGTTCGCCTTGAATAAGGTTTTCCACTATCCAAAGTTTCTAAGTAAGAGGTGAAGGTACGTATTGGGAAGCCCTTTAATCGAACACCCAATCCCACCCAAGTCGCGATTTGAATTTTGAGTCGATTTGAGTTAGTGTCATTGCAACGCCGTCTTTGTGCATAAAACACTCCAGGTACTTTTGAAAAGCTTTGAAAATGTTTTATTTTTCAAAACCATTTTAGTTTTCCGACGTATAGTTAAACAAAATGTCGATTAAACGTAGCGATTCCTAAGCATGTTTTAGTCCAATAATCATCAGGTGTTCGTTGGGGATTCAACAGAGACTGGGTATCCACAGAGCCCCCACTCTGACTGAGGCTTGGGCACGGCAAAAGTCAAAGTATATCCCTTGGGTCAATTGAAGATTACAACCCGGAGACCGAAGCGACGTCGACGCGGCTCGAAAGAATTCGGGCCAAGGGCCTGCCGTCGGGAAGGGCGACGCCAAGGCGACTCGGGGATACGAGTCAAGGAGCTGCCATCGGGAACAGTTTAGAGTTTGTCGACCGTCCGTGTAGGTCGTTTAAAGTCCGTTAGACTACGTACAAAGGCTCGCCAGCCATAGGAAGGAGTCATACCCGAGGCATCTTCTAGATATGTCCTTGCATTGTTTCTTATTTGCGCTCAAAGGCTCGCCAGCCGTGTCGCGAATATGATGGGGCCCGCCAGCCGCACTGAAGGTACGTTTTGAGGCTCGCCAGCCGTATCGCGGATATGATGGGGCTCGCCAACCGCGCTGAAGTTACGTTTTAAGGCTCGTCAGTCGTATTGCGGATATGATGGGGCTCGCCAGCCACGCTGAAGGTACATTTTGAGGCTCGCCAGCCGTATTGGGGTTATGATGGGGCTCGCCAGCCGTGTTGAAGGTACGTTGTCTAGGAGCAAAAAACGTGAATGAGACAAAAGATTGTCTCATTTCACAATGTTGTGTTTGTTTGCTCGAGTTGTGTGCCCTGCTAGGTTGCATTGTAGTCGGGGAAGACCGTCTTTGCCATGTTGGACCTTCGTTGGGTGTTAGAGGCAAAGTTTTGCATTTTCGCCTTTATTAGACGGTCTTATGCTGACGAAATAATTGTCTGTTTGGGCTGAAACTGAGCAATTCTACTTTAAAATGGACCTGAACGGTAGTTTAGGTCACTTTGAGACATGATCAAATCACGTTGCTTTGTTGTGGTCGTAATTTGATTTTTTTGACCTATTTGTGCTCAAATTGGCGTAAAATTGCCTTTTCCGAGCCGTGTAAAATCCCAATTTTATTTTTGTTGCATATTTTTGATAGACCTTGTGTGGGCCCGGGATGTTGGGTTTTTTGTGATTTTCGTCGTTGTTTTGACTCGTCTTTTGTTTAAAAAGAAGGGTGAGTCGCTTTTTTTGTGAGTTTTTTGTGAGATGTTTTGCTGGAGGTGATTAGGCGGGTTTGCCCTTGCTTTTGCGTTTGTATTTGCAGGTTGTTTTTTTTTTTGGATTTTGTCCATTTTGTGTTGTCGTAATGTGATGAGTGCATTTTATGTAGACTTTTTGTACCGTACTTGCACGCATTTCTATGCATATTTAGTAGTGTTTAGCTACAAATGTCCCCCGAATTGTCTACTTTGTTTTCTTTTGTATTATTTACAGGTATGAACTGGAGAGGAGCGTAATCAAGCCTAAAACATGTCACTATTCATGCATTTGGGAGATGATTTGAGTCGGAGTTTGGAGACTACTATTTTGAGATGCGCATAGAAGTAAGGTAGCTAGGTGAGCAAAGGAAGAGCTTGAAATTACTAGTGCTTACTTTGAAGAGCCATATCTCGAGTTATAAAACTTATTTTCAAATTACTCTAATAGAAGATGAAAGCTTGTCATGTTAGCTTTCCAAAGCCACCAAAAACGCTCTGTTTTTCCAAGTAACGAAGAAATGACGGCCGTTTGAAATTCAGTGCGCGAAGCAGGAATTACTCGCTGAACATTGCTCGATCGAGAGGTTAATCTACTCAATCGACCACCTAATATACTCGATCGACCACCCAAAGTACTCGATCGAGAGGTGCCTAATTGAAGATCCTCGATCGAGTAACAAAAGTACTCGATCGAGATGTTTTAGCTTGGAATTGTTCGATCGAGTGATATGAAAGTGCTCGATCGAGTGCTTTTCTATGGACGCGGGATTTTTTTCTTAATATCATGTCTTAGGTTTAATAAATAACTCTCCTATAAATAGGAGAGACGTCATTAGGTTTAGGATGAACTCTTTTCACCAGAAAAACACTTTACTGTTCATCGTTACTTTGTTCCTCTGCTTTCCGGATCTGAACTTTTGTAATTTTTTCTTCCCTTTTATTCTAGTATTAATTCTCTTCCTTTCATCTTTATACTATGCTTGCTATTTTTTTTATTTTCCTCTACTGGTTTACCGATTATTATGTTTAGCTAATCTCTTAATGTTAGGATTAGGGGAGCCATGGTAGTATAATGACGATGCGATAGTTGGTTTAGGAGATTTTATGTGAGAATTGTTTCAATAACAATATAAATATAATCGTTTGGTTGAATGCATGCAAGTGAAATAGTTAATCTGGTTAAGTTCAGACCTAGATCGAAAGATTGGAATGAATAGACCTGTTATGAGCAATAGACTACACTAGTGAGACTGAAAGCTGAGCTAGTTGTACTTTAGGGCGGATAGCTGACCGAAAGGACATTTCCTTTACCCTTCTCACATCAGATCGACTGAACTACCTTTAGCTGATTTGTGTAATACCGTGGTTAACCGACATCCTGGCATATTTCTCTCTATCTACTTTATCTTTTTTTCAATCCTTACTTTTGTTAGTTTAGTTTAATCAACTCAAAACCCCAAATTGTGACAATAGACAGACTAGAATAGCGAGTAGATAGCGACCGCCTCCCTGTGGATACGATACCCGACTTACCTCTGCTGCATTAGTAGAGCCAGTTGGTTTTATTTTTGATAGGGTTGCCACAGCCGTGTCAAATTTTGGCGTCGTTGCAGGGGAGGCAACTATTTTATTTACTTGTTTCTTTTTGTCTGTCTCTAGCCTCAAGGAAGTTATTCCTTGAGGTTGTTCTTATCTTTTTCCCTAGTGTTGTTTTGATAGGTCATACAGGTCCTACCTAAACAGTTTTAGGTAAAAGATCATCTACGGGAAGGCTTGAGTACCTTTGATCTTCCACCTATGTTCCATCCTATGGCACAGCAGGTGGTCTACTATGAAAGAAGTGGTGCTACGGGGCACGAAGCCGTCATTTGTTTGGCAGGGAACGACGAATTCTATGCGTTTAGGCAGCGTAGACAAGCTAGTTATTCCTTTGCATATATGCCACCACATCCGCTTCAGCAACGAGGCTATCCGAAGCCTCCTTTTGTTTGGCTGCCCCAACAACAAGCTCCTCCTCTTAATAAACAGAAAGAAGATATTGCTGAATTGAAGTCTTTGGTGAAGGCACTTGCACTTCAACTGCAAGAAGATGATAGATTTATGGAAGCTCAAATCAATGAACTTGAGTCTCAAATAGCTGAGTTAGCTGCTGCGACAAACTTTAGGCACACAGAGAAGGTATACGCTACCTAAACCGAGAGTGGTCTTTCCTATGAAGGACCTAAGTTGCCTATCGACAATAATGATATGTATGACTCGGAATACGAAGATCTATCTGAGAACGACGCATCATGTGAAAACTTTTGCACTGTACAACAACAAACACTTCATCAAACTAGTTACAGTGTTCGATCAAGTGGATTATCTGAGGAAGTGTTCGATCGAACGGAAATAACCACTCGGTCGAGCTGTTTCTACTAGGAAGACCTCGATCGAGCAGTTACATGTGTTTGATTGAGTGATATTCAAGAGGAAAGTTGTTGATCGAGTACCTGTTTTATTCGATCGAATACATAGGCCTCAAAAAGCATTGCTATGTCATCTGGGTCCGTTTTGGATGACGATTTTGAAGAGGACAACGGTTATGGTGAATCCCCCATTTGGAAAGTCGAGCTGGACGCTTTGGAGGCTGCAATTTACGGGATAGAACCCACAAAGGACGAGAATGAGAAGGCAGCTGAGTCCGGGAATGTTCCTAGCATGGTAGAAGTAATTTATTCTTTTTATCAATGATTCCGACGTTAGGAGCCACCGACGTGAGGTAATTAACGACAACTTCATGATTATTGCTATGAGTAACAGTAAATTACCTCATATGACTTCTACTATATGTTTCAATACTCCACCACCTCCCAATTGGATAAATAAGCTAATAACATTTCACCATATTTGTCATCGAAAATTTGTTAGGCTGAGACGGTACATCAGATTGCTCTTATATGCTTCTTTTCTATTTTAGTAATACTTATGCTCTTGTGTAGCACACGCGCAGATTTATGATCTAATGCTAAGAGCTTTGAGTTGCTTTAATTGTGACTAACTGGAGCAACTGGATGGAGAAAAGAAGGCCGAGCTGGGACCTGTCTTAAAGTAGCGCTGTTCGGGAGGCAACCTAGAGTTTAAGCTTTTTAGTTGATTTTTGAACATTTAAGTTTTTGTTGTGTGCAATAATTGGTTTTCAAACCATAGACTGTGAACAATTTAGACTTGGTTTTTGGTCGTTTTTGTGTGCTTAATTTTATTGGAGTAAGAATTGGATTTGTTTTGTATGGTTTCGTTAGGTAGCTTGCTTGACTATTACCCCACAATTCCATCAATGTTTTGCCTTTTTCTTACCCATTGCCTAACTTTCCCATAAATTTTGTAAGCCCCCGGCTGTGACGGACATTGATTGGTTAGAATGTATGCATGGTGATTAGAATTGTCTATCATTTTAGCTGCATGCATGTTTATGTGGGTCGTAGTTTAGGTGAGCGACTATTTCTCTTCTTCTCTTACACTCATATGCTTACCCTTTTCTTCATGAGAGAAGAGTGACCCGTGAGTGTCCATTATCAAAGGTCTTGCAAGGTCAATGGTTCAGTTTTATTATAAACATCTTACAACTCGTTTGCATTTGACAGTTGTTGCTATTAGTGTTAGTTTGCTGCACTAAATTGGTTCAAGTGGACAATTTATAGCTAGCTCTGAGTTTTCTTTTCTGTTCCATTAGTTTTTCATTTAGTTTTCTTTAGGACAAGCAAAGATTTGGTATGGGGATGTTTGATGCGTGTATTTTATATAGACTTTTTGTACCGTACTTGCACGCATTTCTATGAATATTTAGTAGTGTTTAGCTACAAATGTCCCCCGAATTGTCTACTTTGGTTTCTCTTGTATAATTTACAGGTATCAACTTGAGAGGAGTGTAATCAAGCCTAAAACATGTCCCTATGCATGGATTTGGGAGATGAGTTGAGTCGGAGCTTGGAGACTACTATTTTGAGATGCGCATAGAAGTAAGGTAGCTAGGCGAGCAAAGGAAGAGCTTCAAATTAGTAGTGCTTACTTTGAAGAGCCATAAATCTAGTTCTACAACTTATTTTCAAGTGATTCCAATTGGAGATGAAATCTTGTCCTGTTAGCTTTCCAATGCCACCAAAAACGCTCTATTTGCCAAAGTAACAAAGAAATGGAAGCCGTTTGAAATTCAGTGCGCGAAGCAGGAATTACTCGCTGAACATTTATCGATCGAGAAGTTAATCTACTCGATCGACAACACAAAGTACTCGATCGAGAGGTGCTTAATTGGAAATCCTCAATCTAGTAACAAAAGTACTCGATCGAGAGGTTTTAGCTTGGATTTGTTCGATCGAGTGATATGAAACTGCTCGATCGAGTGCGTTTCTATGAACGCGGGATTTTTATCTTAATACCGTGTCTTTGGATTGATAAATATCTCTCCTATAAATAGGAGAGACGTCATTAGGTTTAGGATGAACTCTTTTCACCAGAAAAACTCTCTACTCTTCATCGTTACGTTGTTCCTCTGCTTTCCAGATCTGAACTTTTGTAATTCTTTCTTCCCTTTTATTCTAGTATTAATTCTCTTCCTTTCATCTTTATACTATGCTTGCTATTGTTTTATTTTCCTCTATTGCTTTACCCATTATTATGTTTAGCTAATCTCTAAATGCTAGGATTAGGGGAGCCATGGTAGTATAATGACGATGCGATAGTTGGTTTAGGAGATTTAATGTGAGAATTGTTTCATTAACAATATAAATATAATCATTTGGTTGAATGCATGCAAATGATTTAATTAATCTGGTTAAGTTCAGACCTAGATCGAAAGATTGGAATGAATAGACCTGTTATGAGCAATATACTACACTAGTGAGGGTGAAAGCTAAGCTAGTTGTACTTTAGGGCAGATAGCGGACCGAAAGGACCTTTCCTTTACCCTTCTCACATCAGATCAACTGGCCTACCTTTAGCTGATTTGTGTAATTCCGTGGTGAACCGACATCCTGGCATATTTCTCCCTATCTGCTTTATCTTTATTTCAATCCTTACTTTTGTTAGTTTAGTTTAATCAACTCAAAACCCGAAATTGTGACCATAGACAGACTCGAATAGCGAGTAGATAATGACCGCCTCCCTATGGAAACGATACCCGACATACCTCTGCTGCATTAGTAGAGCCAGTTGGTTTTATTTTTGATAGGGTTGCGACAGCCGTGTCATAATGCCGAAATTTCGGCTGGCGTTGCTTTTGTTTTGATTTCAGGTGAGTGTTCCGGGGCTTTTAAGCCCAAAGAGTCCGTGGCCGAGGCCTTAGAGCTTTTGTTTGGTTCTGGACCGATTAGTACTCTAGGGAGTGAACGCAATGTAAAAGTGGAAGACGCCTCTGAGGAGGAGCCCACTGTTGAGGTTGTTAGGGCCGAGGGAGCAGTAGGGGCTCGGGAGGAGTCCGTTGTTAGCAATGCTGGTGCTGAGGGAGCCACATGGGCTCGGGAGGAGTCCGTTGTTGGGACTGTTGAAGTTGAGGGAATCATAGGGGCTCGGGAGGAGCCCGTTGTTGGGGCCGTTGGTGTTGGGAGGACTCAAACAGGGTCTGAGGCTGGTTCCTCTAGAAGGACTGTTACCACCAGGAGGGGTCCTCGGGTCTCTAGACAGAGGCTCGAGAAGGTTGTTCGGGTGGTCGAGAGGGGTCCTCGTCGTTCCGTGCAGGCTCGTGGCGCGAAAAGGCGGGTAGTGCAGATGGAGGAGGACGATGCCTTTGTCTGTGGTTGGGAGGCTAGGCGGGTTCATGCTCCTCGAGAGCTGAACCTGCGGGCGGCACCCGCTTGGGCTGAAGGTTTTGATGGCAATCAGTTGTTGTTGCGGCTTGACACCCACATCTCTTACCGTGCGCACGAGGGCCTGGTGAGTTTTCTACTTTGTTGAGCTTTTGTTATTCTTGTTATTTCAGACCTGAATAGGTGTTCTGACTTTGTTTGATTCCCAATTTCAGTAGATTGCTACCATGAGGACTTTCTAAGGCTTCTCGACTTGCATGGGTTTCTATGACGTTCTCCGGGCCGGTTCGAGGGCGTTGATAGAGAGGTCGGCTATGGGGCCGTTGGTTACTGCCTGGCGCGAGATTCACGGGGTTCGATTAGATCGAACTTGTGTTTGATTCATGCCATGTTGGACCGCTACTGGGACACGCCGTCGTTCCACATAGAGTCTTCCTCCAGCTTTGGTTAGCTTTCTCTGGGTCAGTATCAGAGATTAAGGCAGTGGGATCGAACTGGTTATCTTTGAGAGCAATGTTGATGATGTCCTCATAGTTGAGGTGCTTGATATTGTCTTCTCCGAAGAGGAGACTCACCGCTTGTCCGTCTAGGCATGGGGTTGATTCAGATTTGGTCGACGCAGCTTTGGTGTTGTCGGGGATGAAGTAGGAGTCTTGAAAGACTTCTACGCCCGGTTGCTTGACCTTTGCTACGGGGTCATAGATTGGCTCGTGAAAGCCATTGTAAAGCTCGGACTCTTCCTCGGGGACGAAGTAGCCATTAAGAGTTAAGTGATAGGGTTGGAGGATGACTCATTGATTTTGCGCTTCCGTACTAGGAGACCCATTTCCTGGATGTCTTCATCGGTCGGCTCGTAGCGTAGCCCGAAGGGGATGTTGGAGACCTTGGCTTGTTTCATGGGAGGCAAGGTGCTTTTTTGCGGGTTGAGAGGTAGGCCCGGGAAATAACCCTGGCGTATCAAGATGCGGTTGACAGCGAGGTTCGAGAACGGGTCACAATCAAAGGGTGTTGATTCGTCACTTTGGGCATTCACATCTTGGAACCCTCATATTTAGTTGTCGTCCTCTTCAATAACTTGATCGGTTATTAGCTTCTTTATGATAGCCTTGATCGGGGATGCAGGAATTGTGATTGTTTTCCCGTTGAAAGGGACCCTAATTTTCTGATGAAGGGTTGAAGTGACGGCCTTGGCCGCATGAATCCAGGGGCGCCCCAAGAGCATGTTGAAAGAGGCGTCCATATCGACCACTTGGAAAATGGCTTGTCTTTCCAAGGGTCCTGTTGCGATGGTCAGGGTAATGAGCCATGCGACCTTACGACGAGTGCCGTTATAGGAGCGTACTCTTTAATTAGTCAAGATCAAGCCAGCTTTCTTGATACCCAGTTTATGGGCCGTTTTGATGGGAATAACGTTGACTGCAGATCCGTTATTCACTAGGACCATAAGTACATTCTTCTTCAAGCACTGCACAGTGATGTACATGGCAAAGTTATGATTAGCTCCGAACGAGGGGATATCTTCGTCGGAGAAGATGACCGGGTTGCTTAGGTTAGGGACATTCATGGTCATGTGTGCTACCACTTCTTCAGGAGAGAAGGTAGAGGGAACCGTCAACTTCCCCAAGGCTTGTAGCAAAGCTTGCCGATGTTCAAAGGATGTAGCAGTCAGTTACCAAATGGATATTTCGGCCTTGGCCTTTTGAAGTTGTTTAAGGATCGAGTTCTCGGGGACCCTAGTCTTAACGTCCACGTCCATGACGATTTAGTCGTTTGTTGTTGGATTAGTTGTTGTATTGCTCGGATTCTGGTAGTGGCGTCCGAATCGAGTAAGGTGATCGATCTCTTTTGCTCGCTTGCCCTTTCGCGAAACAATCTAGACATCTTCCACATCATCTCTCCAGATACCGTTGATTTCGGGGTCGCGATGGTACCTTGGAGGGGTATTCCTTGGCGGGTAGTTTTTGTAGGGGAAGTTTTTGTGAGGCCGATTATTGTGGGGTTGATTATTGTGTGGTGCATGCCAGAATGGTCGTATGAGCAATCCGTTCTGGAATTGTGAGTTATGGGTGCTTGGAGGACCCTCCTTTGAGCGCGGTGCTGGTGTAGGTCGGTTAAAAATCAGCCGGTGGTAAGTGTCCTCATGTCAGGTGATCCTTTCTGAGAGACTGGCTATGGCCTCTTCAACTTGTTGGAACATGGTGAGCATGGTTGCGGCGCTGAATACGAACATCCCGTCTGGGGTGTCCTTTTCCATGGCATTCACATCGTCCTCAATAGGCAGGATGAGGTGTGAGCAATCTAGAGTTGGCTCGTCAACGGAGATGGCGTGGATTCCCAAGGGATTTGTCTTGTTAATTGGTTTTGTTGGTGGAGATAATGTTAATTCTCCTTTTTCAATCATATCTTGAATGGCGTGCTTTAGCTTGAAGCAAGCTTCTGTGTCATGACCGTTGCCTTAGTGGTACTAGCAGTAGGCATTAGGATTCCAGAAGCAGGTTTTCTTTGCTTCAGACGGGTCCGGAGTGGGCCCGATTAGGTGTAGCTTCCCTTAGTCCATGACTCTTTTTAGGGCGCTGGCATACGTTGTTCCCAAATTGGTAAATGCCCTTTGAGGACGCTCAGTTTTCCTTGTGGTCGGTTCGAGGAGGTTGACCTCATCGATTTTATTTGTTTTAGCATAGGGACGAGACCCGGTTGATGTATACCCCTGATAGCCTTTACCTGTAGTTTTAGCTAGAATGCCCTTGCGTAAGTCATCTTCAATGCGGGTTCCGAGGATTTGTAGATCCTGGAAGGTTTTGATGTTTTGATATCTCAGCAGGTTGGCATAAACTAGACAGTGATTGTTGACAAATTTCTCCACTAGAGTTGATTCACTCGGCTTACTGACCAATTGGATGCGTACCGTCCTCCAACGGGTTAGGAATTCGGTGAATCCCTCCTTGTCATTCTGAGTCAGGACCTCAAGAGTGCGCGTGTTGGCTTGGATTTCGACGTGGTCGGCGTATTGTTTAGCAAATTCAACGGCGACTTCGTCCCAAGCGGTAATGCTCTTTGGGTCGAGGGAATAGTATCATTGGCGGGGAATCGGTTCCAGGGACGATGGAAAGATCCGGATGAAGAGCTCTTGTTTGACCCCTTTGATGGATATGTAATCCTTAAAGGCCCGAATGTGATTGAGTGGGTCCTCCACTCCCTTGAACTTAGGCACATCAGTTAAGGTAAAATTGTCAGGCAGTTGATCCCCAATAGGTTCGAATCTTCGATTGTTTTCCAGGTGGATGTTGTTACCATGGGCGAAGAATTGCTCTTCCAAGAGCTTGAGCCTTTTCTCAGTTTCGGTTAAAGTCGGAGTGTTGTGTTCTCCGGTTTCCTTGTTTTCCAGGGTGTCGATACAGGTCTCGACGCGGTCCAGAGTGACCTTAAGAGTTATGAGTAGGATGGCTAGCTGAGCCATTGTGAGATCTTTGTTGTCATGGTTGTTGATGTTGGACGAAGCAGAAGATGGGGCCATGGCTCTGAGGCAAAAAATGGCTCACGTTACATCCCAGTCCGACACGGTTTAACGACTAAACGCAGACAACACAAAAGACGGAAAGACACTTTGGACTCAACGAGACGAGGGCGGCTGTGTGTGGTGCCTCGGTGCTGACTTGATTTATGGTGTGACGGTGTTCACCGGTCTTTGACTCGTGTTCAACAGGGCGTGATGCCATTGAACGAGTCTCGAGCTGAGATGACTCATAAGTAAAGACCCATATGTACGTATGCTTTGACTCGATAGAGACGAGGCGGAATTGAAATGGTGGATTGAAATTTTGAAAATAAAAATTATCAAAAAGATTTATTTGTTGTTTTACGGACGGCTTCCGAAGAGTAGGGATATTCAAAAGGTTGGCCAGATGAAAAGGGTTGTCATTGGTTTGTTTTCAAAAGACAGTTTGAGTTTGAGTTGCGGCGGCTCTGAAAATAATGTGTTGTTTCCGGAGACGGCTTTAAATCCAAAATCGTACTTTTTGAAAATCGAGGTTTGAAAGATTTGATATTGTTGTGGTCTCGAGGATGGTGTGTGGTCCTCGGGATTTGAAAATCCTCGAAAAAGGGTGTTTCATTTTCGGGTTTTGAAAGAGCCATTGTGTCGGCGTGAAACGGTTTAAAATCCGTGTTGTGACACAGCGATTAAAACGGCGTTAAAAGGTGTTTTGAAATGGTTATAGAAAACCGGGTTTAAAAATCGTCATTACGACGGCATAAAAAGGTGCCTTTTGAAACGGTTGTGAAACTGGTTTGAAAATCGTCATTACGACGGCCTAAAAAGGTGCTTTTTTGAAATGGTTGTGAAAAACCGGTTTAAAAATCGTCATTACGACGGCATAAAAAGGTGTGAAACGGTCGACGAAGGACCGAGGTTTGAAATAGCCATTATAACGGCATGAAAATGTTTGCAACGGTCGGCGAAATATCGAGGTTTGAAATGGCCATTATAAAGGCGCAAAAAGGTGTTTTGAAAGTTTGGAAATGAAATTGAAGAACTTATGATCACATAGCACATAAGCACTCATAGTTCATTATATTATGCATAATGCTGACACGGGTTTTGGCATAAATGGGTGGTTACACACCAAGCGATCAATCCCTGATTTTCGAGAGGGATACCAATCCAAATAAAATGTGTAAGGAGGGTGCCCTAGCCTTGTGCACGAAGGAAATGAAATCTCTTCCACGAAACAGAAATGTGTAACGTCAACAGTATGCTTGCCTCAATCGGGATTCGAAATGCGGGGATGAGAAAACTCACGCCGACGGGACGAGCCAATTGGTTGAAAAAGGTTAGGTTGTGGGCCCGAACAAGGAACCCGATTTATGACCGTAATATCAATTAATGCATTTCAAACAAGACCCCGTTCGAGTCTCATCATCTAGGGATCGCAAAAACACAAGTGCTCTATTTTTCCCCAGTGGAGTCACCAATCTGTGGACATAGACCACCTGCAACGCTAAGCCAGTCCATGGGCATGCGTCGGTTGGAAAGCCACGATCGGTGGCGTATTAAATGCTTTTGAGCAGATCGTTTTAGATCGGTCGGTTTTGTCTTGACATGGGTCTCGAAACGATGTTCGAGATGTTCGGAGTCGCCACCAAGCAATTGTGGGATGCTTGGAAACCGTTAGAATCCACTTTATACCTAGGTCAATGAAGGCAAAAAGCGGTGTTTGACATAGGTACTAAAGATAAGGAATCGTCCCGCTTTAGCATCTTATCTCTAGAATGACTCTCTTTCGCCATGGATTAGGTCGTCCACTATCCAAAGTTTCTGAGTAAGAGGTGAAGGTACGTATTGGGAAGCCCTTTAATCGGACACCCAATCCCACCCAAGGTAGCGGCCTCTACTGATCGATCTTGGTTGGTTGAATGCAAAAGTTGATAAAACGGGAAAATGCATGAATGCGCATACACAAGTTTTAACCTAACATGTGAAGTTTGCTATGTCGGTTGTTTATCCAAATACCAAGTAATTGATGTCAAGTTAGATTTAATGTTTATTTGCATGCAAGACGGAAATTAAACATCCATTTACCGAGTTACGTTTCTGGTGCATAACGTGATCCATATTTCTTAGAAAGGCGTTTTGCAAATACAAAGTAAAATGTGGACTTGTCGATCTGATCCGTCATGTATTCGGGTTAATCGAAGTAGGGATCGTCCTAGACAAGTGCTGGAAAGGAAGTAGGGCCAGCATCAAGCATCCTATTGAGGCGCGAGCCTTTGGGCGATTCAAGGGGACCTGCTCTGGTTTGAAAGCTGGAAATCAGTAAGCTTGTTATGGCACGAGGCAGTAGACGATCCAAAGGGACGTCTCCTGACTATTGAAAATGTTTGTGAGATGGTTTGTAAGAGGGTATTTGAACCCGTTTCCATTTGAAAAGGTCGTTTAGACCACTTTCGTGTTAATGTGTAGAACGGGTTCAAATACCCTCTTACAAACCATCTCACAAACATTTTCAATAGTCAGGAGACGTAGACATGAATAGTTTTGAAAAATTGTTTATTATGAACTAATTGTGTTAAGTTCATTGTTTTGTAATTAGTTAATGTTCATCATCGTACTCGGATTAAACCGACATAGTATGTAGAACCAAGGATGATTATGCATGTATGACTAATATGATGGTTTTGAAAATGTAAACAAATGAATAAAAGGTTTTAAAATACCTTTTAAAATGTAGTTAACCAAATATTATCACCGAAACACGGATTAAACCGTCATGGTATAAGGAACCAAGGGTGGACATAATTTATGGTTAAAAGATTTATCATAAAAATGATTTGAAATGGTAAAACCCGGTTGAAAAATGAAATGGAAATGGAAAGAATGAACTCAAACACGTTTGAGTTCTGACCTGGACAGCCCATTTAAGCGCGAGCCACCTAGTTGTGACTAGGGGCTTCAGTTTCCGGTCAAAACTCGGTTTTGGCTCATTCAATCCGTATTTTGGACCATGTTATGCATGTTTTAGTATGTTAAGGTCATAAAAACAAATAAAAGGATATGAAGGAAGAGGATTAGATACTCCCTCATACTTACATGCTAGGTTGTTGGCGAGAAATCGACGGAAGTGTAAAAACTTGTTAGGTCGGAAAACTCGGTTGAAAACCGTTTTAGCAATATAAAGAGTGTTATTTTGGTTTGTGATTGTGTAGTTGGTCTAAATGGTCGGTCAAGTGATTTAATGCACGACGATGGTACCAAACAATGTGTATGGCTCGTATTTTCGATTGGTTTGTCAAAAACACGTGTCGGTTTGTGACATGAGAAGTCGAGTTTTTTTCTAGAATTTTAAGGGAGAAATGAAGGGGCGGACACTCGTGTACCTTCAAATGGTGGCATTTGAGTGATATTTATAGAGGATTATGTGGTTGTGTGCTTTTTAAGTGACGTGGCCACCTGGGCTACTCGAAGAGGTGCGAGCCATTTCGAAGGTCTTCGAGCTGTCTTGTCACTATCACGCATTTGAAATCATGATTTGTTCTATTCTAGGTTTTGGATGGCATGATTGTTGTACTTGACCATCAAGTATACCGTGTATACTTAACATGGAAGTTGTGTGATGTTTGTTTTTTTTGTTTGACTTGGTTTGACTCGTTGTTTGAGTCGGGATTTGAATTTTAACTCGGTTTTGGGTCCGGTGTCGGTTTTGACTCTAGTTAGTGTCATTGCGACCCTGTAGTCGTGCATAAAACACTCCAGGTACTTTTGAAAATTTTTGAAAATGTTTTGTTTTTCGAAATCGTTTTGAGTTTTCCGACGTATAGTTATACAAACTGTCGATTAAACGAAGCGAATCCTAACCTTGTTGTAGTCCGATAATCATCGGGTGTTCGTTGGGGATTCAACAGATACTGGGTATCTACAGAATGTAGAGAGTCAAATTAATATGAACCTGGGTAGGAGTTGTTAGAAGCTAATGCAAAGGCTTGGGAGACGTCCGAAAGTCGCGAACATGCCCTTGCAATTTTGAACCGGTCACTATGGGGTGTCATGGGTTCGCTACTTGTTTATTGTTGTTTTATATGCATATGTTGGATGAAGTGTGTATTGAAATGGATGACTTGGTTGGAAAAGATGAAGTAAGTGTTTCCATAAGAATATGAATTTCATGTTAAGAGCATGTTTATATGATGGAAGGTGGATTTTATAATGCTTGTTATATTAGTAACATGTGGATAGGAGAATATGATGTTGTATGTTCTTTTATACGTTAAGTTATACATGTATAAGCATGCGGGTAGTGTAATTCGTAAGTATGACTCGACCGAGTAGGGGGGGGGGGGGCTCGACCGAGTAGGGGGAACTCGATCGAGTAGGGTGGACTCGATCGAGTAAGCGTAGCTCGATCGAGTCGGTACTTTTGTGTGTTCGGCAGTAGCTACTGGAGTCGAGTTACTCGATCGAGTAAGGGGATTACTCGATCGAGTGTCATGTACTCGACCGAGTACATTTTTTATTCGATCAAGTACATTTTATTTCAGTTGTGGACAGCTTCTGGAGTTGGGGTACTCAATCGAGTGTGTAGGTTACTCGATCGAGTGACTCCTACTCGATCGAGTAAGTGTGCGTACTCGATCGTGTATGTCTTTGTGTGAGTCATAATTACTTAGAGCCGTAGGCTATGTGCTTACATTTATCTCCCTTTAACAACTCAAAGATATGCGGCCAAAGAGATCAGCCGCGTATGTTAAGGCTCAAGAGATGAGAATTGAGGATATTGCCAAAATGCTTGAGTACCAAGATGCACTCACTGAGACCCTCAAGAAGATGGGGAAAGATAAGGAGGCTGGATTATATTTCTCCAATATGAGTACTACCATATCTCGATTCAACCCCACTATATATGTCGATATAGCTGCGCCGATTATGCTCGACAATTGGCATTGTGAGATGAAGAATATCCTTGGGGTGGTGCATTGTCTAGAGGAGTTTAAGGTAGAATAAGCTATGTTCTACCTAAGGGACTCAGCTGGAGAGTGTTGTGATAAGGTGAAAGATAATGCCTTGGACATCTATCTGAAGCAGGGTAAGACTGTAATTCTGCGGTCCGAGTTCGAAAGAGCTATGGGGAATGAGTTTGTTCCGGAGCATGTTCGCAGCAAGATGTATGATGAGTTCGATTCTTTTAAGATTACAAGGGACATTACCGTGACAGTGTACTACCATAAGTTCAACGATAAGTCGAGGTATGTTGAAGATAAGGGGCTAAATCAGGTGAACTTAGCACTTCGTTTTGAGAAAAGGCTAACTTACCAAATCATAGAAAAAATACCGACAGGGACTCTTACCGATGTGAAGTAGGTCTATGAGAGAGTTGGACAGGCTGTAAGGTTGGTTGAAATGGCCAAGGAAACTAGGGAGAAGAGCTCGGAGAAGAGGAAGGCTTAAAGTGATGGCGGTGTTCAATCTGGTTAAAGGCATGGAAACCACAATCAGGCAAAGGCTTATTCTTCTGGGTCGGGTTTCAGTGAAGGATCTTCTTACGGGCATGGTGGTCGCAATGGTAGCACTAGTTTGAGCATCACATATTTTAACTGTGGCGGTGTTGGCCACAAGAGGCATGAGTGTACTAGTGCGGTTGGGAGAGGCTTGCAGAGACAGTTTCAGGGGAACTTTTCTTAGGGACTGACATAGAGCTATGCAAGTAATCGGCCAACTGGGTCGTGGAATAACCAAGGTGGGCAGAGCAATAATAATGGTGGTTTCAACCGCCACGGTGGCAATTCTTATCAGCGGCCGCCAGATAATTCCAATCAGGTGTCAGCTGCCAAGCCTTCTAAATCAGCTAGTACGGTGCAAGGGGAGGCCAGAAGAGCAGTGGTAAACTTTTCATGATGGATAAGAAAACTGCAGAGGATGATGTTGTTGGAATATGTGTCCTCCGACAATAATGCGATCACAACTGTTGATCATGATGATCACATGTTTAAATCTCATTTTAAAGAATACAAATTGGGAAGTATTTTTACCGTCAACTGGTCCACACATATCGGTAATGATTGGCTGACTAGAGTTTGACATTACTGTCGTGCGACGGTGGTGATCAGTTGATCCCATAGGTCATACCTAAAGGATAATAATCTTAATTGATCATTTAATTAATCGTATAACGTTACGAGTTAATTAAATTACTTGAAAATTGACGGACAATTTTGGAAGTAAAATTTACGTATCTCATTATAATCTAATTAAATAAGATACGGTCTAAGTGATCGAATTGTTTTATTACTTGGATGAAATTATTGTTTAAGGAAACAATTGAATTTGAATGAATAAATTATTATAAATACAAGATGTTGTGATTTATAATTGGTAAATTATTTTGGTACAAGTAATTATGAATTACTAAGTCAATTTCGTTGATTTTTAATATGTTAAAAATACATAACAATTTTATGTGACATGTGACATGTGACATGTGACATATGACAATTTGACAAAGATAAAATGGAGTCTATTTTATCCATGTTAACCGAAAATAATGGGTGGATTAGGAAAATATTAGTTTAATTATGTTAGTGGTAAACATAATCATGTTTGTCTAATGCTAGCCATGCAAGCCTACATGTTCTTGTGAAGGCAACCTTGTGCATGCATTGGCTCCTTCTTTTCCCCCCTTCCACCCGGTTTTGAGAAGAGAAATCCCATGTGTTTTTCTTCTTATTTTACCTAATATACACTATGATATTTATTAGTGTATTATTCATTCTAACACACATCTAAAATAAGAATTTTAGAGAGATAAAAAGCTTTCATTCTCCTCCTTCTCTCAACCGAATTAGAGAGCACAAAATAAAGATTTTTGGGTCAATTTTTATTTAAATTAATGTTATTCTAGTATTAATAATATTAATTTTATTAAGAGTATATCTTGGGTATTATTCCTTGGGAGGGATACTATACTTGTATCCTTTGTTCATCCATTTAAGGAGAGCTCAAGAACAAGAGAGTAGGAGAACTCTCTTGTGCCCTTTGATCCGAAAATACAATGTAAGAATAAAGATTTCTTCCTTATTTTACATATAGTTTGCATGCATAAGATCACTTTTAATTTTACGACTAAATTAAAATCATAGCATATATGAATATGTTGAGTAATAGAGATCTATATTTCTAACAAGCGGTATCATGAGCCTTGGTTGTTTGCATGCAAATCGGTTATAGTTTTTCCGAGTTATACGATTAACATATAAAACTTGTTAAATTTGTGTTATTATGATATACCACGAATATAATTATGCATGTTAAAGTTTCTGATCCTAAAATGTTTTTAGGATATTTTGGTTAATTTATGGATTTTTATTGTTCATCTTATATAATAATGGCATTAAAAATGTGATTTTATGATTAAAATGTCATTTTCGGACTAAAATTAGCTAAACTTCGAATTTTCGAGTGATTTTTGGATATGTTATCACATATATTATTTTGAGATGACCTGTAAATTTTCATAATTTTTGGAGTTTTATGCTCGAAATTTGGATTTTTCATGTTTAAAATCGGTTTTAGAAGAAAAATAGGTTAATATGAGATAAATTTCGAATCTGATCATAGAAATGTAGTATGTTGTCACATGCAATTTTACAAGATGTGTGTAAAATAATAGGCTATATTGAAGTCTTTATGCATGATTTATGGATTTTTGATGAAAAATAGCATAAATAATGACTTAATTAGTAAATAATTGCTAAAACATACTCCATGACTAAGGAAAAACGTCACATGTTGCTTTTTATTATCGTTTTCAGATCTAAAATTGAAAAGTTGGTGAATATAATTTTTCTCATGTTTTTATGATTTTTATTGATAAATCCTATAAACCGCAACAAAGTTTTTCTGATAATTTTACCAAATTATAACCTAAGTTTTTGAACATTACGAGTGTCATGGCATTTTTCCAGAATGTTCATAAGTTTAAATTTCAAATTTTTGAATTTATTTAAAATTTTGTGATTTATTTTATGTTTATAGCATTTTATTGTATTTTAGGTCCTTTAATGAACAATTTTAAGAAATATGAGTTAATTATAGTCAAATAGTTAGTGGAGACTAATTTTGAGTCCTAAGAGGTTAGGGTAATTAACTTGTGCATAAATATGAATTTATGTAATTTTTGTGATTATAAAACATTGAATCACGCAAATCCGTAAAAACCGTGTGATATACGATATTGGCTCCTTAAATGCGATTTAGCATAAAATTGGGCATGTTTATACATATTATAATGCTGCATTTTATTTATGATTGTCATAATTTTACTTTATGTAATTTTGAATTATGTAATTTTTACTTAGTATGGCCTTAGTTTTAATTGGTGTTACTCGAAGTGTATGGGAATATCGATTCGGTTGTAATTTATTGTGATCTCGTATCACCGTTTTGTATTTTAATAGATTTATTTTATTTTAATTACAAATGTATAATGGGAAATTATGTAATTTGTTATGTAATTTATTTATTCCGAAGTTCCTTGAAGACGGTGTCATTCAAAGAAAGCGATACATAAAGACGGTGTCACCTCGAGATGCATGCCATAACCGAAGTTCAAGGGACCAATGGAGTTGGTTTCCGAATATGTAATAGTTAATTAGATTTTCTATTTTAGGAAGGCCATACTAGGATTTATTTTATGCTTTGCATTTTATTTATATGTCGCATTCATCGCTAAATCGCCATAACTAAAACATGCATTATCATTTAATCGAGTTTATCGACCGTGTCAATTACAATTATCGTAGTTCACCGCTTTAGTTCACTTAAAACGTGATAGATAAAAAATTGACATGACCTCTCGCTAAAATAAACAATTGAGACATGCCCTTACCAAAAAGTAGAAACCATGAAAACCTATTTTGCGAGGGAGTGCACTCGGCCATGCCGGGGTACAAACCTTGTTACGTAGGGGAAGTGGGTGATAAATGTCTATCCACCGAATTCGTGTTGATGAGGGTTTGATCGGCCATCTCGTGCCCAAGTTAATGTGAATTTGAATCATGGTCACATTTATTCGAAATTTGGATTGACCTCAACGGAAGTATTCATGACCGTAGTCGCATGTGTTCCGGGCTATAGATAAACATTAGAGTAATTTTATCGACCAAGAATTCTAAAAGTAGGATCGATTAAACGTTAATCCACTGACTTATATTAATAAGGGTTTCATCGGCTATCCCGTGCCTAAGTTGATATGAATTTGGGTCTTGGAATCATTTATAATAGTTGGGTAGAGGTCACTATATAAATGCTCATATCTTGTTAATTTATTTACAAGTATGATTCAAAAGACAAATGTTAATATTTCCTTTCCTCCCACTACTACAGATACAGGCTATAACAACGGTTAAAAACCGTTGTTATATAAAAAAGCGGACGTTGTTAAAGCGTCCGTTGTAAAAGGTTATAACAACGGTTGGTTTTCTTAAGCAACCCGTTGTTAAAACTATTAACAACGGTTTTAAGTATCAAAACCCGTTGTTGAAAGTGTGACTCAATTTTGGTGGGAAAGATATAACAACGGTTAATTTACAAGGAACCGTCGTTATAACTAAAGACAACGGGTTGTATCTACATAACCGTTGTTGTTTGTTTTTACAAAATAAAAAAAAGTTAAATTAAATATTACTAGATGCATGCATAATTACGGGGCCCGTTATAATTCCGATGCATGCATTATTACTGCCATCCCTGTACTGTGCATATGAATGGACAATATATGGAATGAGAAGGGTTTACATTAGATTTGAAGCAGGAAGATATGATGATTATGGCACAACTTCCTAAACATGCATATATTATATTAATTAAAAAACAACTCAAAGGACACATTACTTAGTATAAATACATACATTATCTCAACCACCATTCCATTATCTCACTATCTTCAAACCCTAACTGCTAAAACAATCTCCAACTCCTAATTAATCTTTCAAACTAACAACTCCAAAGTTCATCAACAAAATGAACGATTACATCCTTAAAACTCTTAATATGACCGAGCACAACAACAGCTTCATCCACCGGTTGCTCCACATAGAGGACAGTTTTAGGAGCTATCTTGTGGATGCTCAAGCCGCACTCAAGGACGCCAAAAGAAATGGCTTGACATAGCAGCAGTTGTTGCAGCTATATGACGATATAGCAACTGCTGAACGAAACCTCCAAATAGCTAAGGAGGAGAGGAGGGATATCATGGAAGAGAATAAGACTCTCTATGAAAATATAGGAATTGCATTTTTAGAAATGTAATTCTTTTTTTAATTTATGTATTTATATACATATATATATATATTAATGAATTATTAATTAAGTTTATCATGCATTCCTCTCTATCATCTTGCTTCTTCTTTGTTTTATTTTATTTAATTTGTTTTACGAGCTAATTAAGCGAATAATAACATAATAATGATCGATAAAAACCCATCATATATACATGCAAATGAAATAATTAAAAAAAGAAAACAATGACGATGAAAGACGATGAAACCAACATTGACGGCGAGATTTACCTGATAATTAGAGAAAGTAAGAGACGATGAAACCAACAGTGACGGCGAGATGATAAAGCGACGATGAGAAAGAGAGAAAGAGACGATGAGAAAGAGAGAAAGAGACGATGAGAAAGAGAGAAAGAGACGATGAGAAAGTGTGTTTCCTGTGTTTGTGTTTGTGTTTGTCTGTGTTTGTGTTTGTGTTAGGTTATGTATGTGTTTTGTGGCTGTAGCTGATCTGTGTTTGTGTGGTTTATAGTATGGAAAGTATTGACAACGGTTGTTAAACAACAACCGTTGTTAAATAAGTTTTAACAACGGTTGTAAATCAACAACCGTTGTCAAATAAGTTTTAAAAACGGGTTTAAAAATACCCGTTGTGATTACTTTTCACTAACTTTGCGCCAATTTTGCGCCAAATTATTAACAACGGTTGTGCAAATTTAACCCGTTGTTAAAACGTATAACAACGGTTATATAACCATACCCGTTGTAATTAAGTTTAGTAAAAATCGCGCCATACATTCTACAACGTCTATTGTGATTTTCGTGCATAAACGTTGTTAAATGGGCGTTGTAGTTGCCTGGATTTGTAGTAGTGTCCATATTTGTAGTTCATTACAATGAATCCATCAAACGCTACCGCACCGATAACTATTGAGTCATACCACAATGTTCTTGACGACGTTTGCTCCAACAATGATTTCGACACCACTAGAGAAGTTCATTTTGGGATAGGTTCGGATGGAAACCTTAACTTCATCACTTCTACTAGACCACCTACTACTACTAGATCTCGTGTCAGCCCGTCTCAGGAAGACTACCTCATAAAATCTATAGGGTCTTTGTCTATGGAAGATAAAGAGGCCAAAACTAGTGGGAGCTCAAGCAATCAAGTTCTTGCTTCAAAGGGCAAAAAGTTCAAGAAGAAGGGAAAGAAAGTCAAAAACTTCAAGCAAGTTAATGATGAGTGTCATTATTGCTATGGCATGGGACATTGGCTTAGGAATTGTCCCGTATATTTGCGAAATATAAGGGAAGGAATCATCGTTCCAAAAGGTAAAATTCCTAAATAAATTTATGTTATTGATATAAATTATACTTCCACTACGACATGGGTACTAGATACCGGTTGTGGTTCTCACCTTTGTAATCCTTTACAGGGTTTAAGAGACGTGAAGAGGCTTAGCAAGGGAGATGTGGATCTACGCCTTGGAAATGGAGCTCGAGTAGCGGCCGAATCCAAAGGAACTTATGTTTTAGCTTTGCCTAACGGATTTGAGTTGTATTCACATAATTGTTTTTATGTGCCTACACTCTCTAAAAACATTATTTCAATCGCCATGCTAGACATGGACGATTTTTGTTTTGTCATTAAGAACAATCGTTTCACTATTTCAAGGAATGATTTGGTTATCGGCCAAGCTTCTTCCATCAATGGCATTTACATTTTAGAGACCTCAAATCCGACTAATGATATCTATAACATTCAATCAAAGAAACTCAAATCAAGTGACCCAAGTGAAGCATTCATTTGGCATTGTCGATTAGGTCACATAAACGAGAATCGCATCAAAAGATTAATTTCGACTAATGTGATTACACCATTTGATTTTCAATCATATGGAACATGCGAATATTGCCTTCTTGGCAAAATGACTCGTAATCCTTTTAGTGGTAAAGGGACACGAGCTAGTGAACTATTGGGACTCATACATACCAATGTATGTGGACCAATGAGTATCACCGCTCGTGGAAATTATGACTACTTCATAACCTTCACCGACGACTTCAGTAGACATGGGTATGTCTATTTAATGAAACATAAGAGTGAAGCATTTGAGAAATTCAAGGAATTTCAAAACAAAGTAGAGAACCAATTGGACAAAAAGATAAAAGCACTACGTTCCGATCGTGGTGGAGAATATCTTAGCCTTGAATTCGATTCACACTTGAAAGGTTGTGGTATAATATCACAACTTTCTCCACCTGGAACACCACAACTCAATGGTGTTGCCGAAAGGAGAAATGGAACCCTACTTGATATGGTTCGATCCATGATGAGTCAAACCGAGTTACCAAACTCGTTTTGGGGATTTGCAATCCAAACTGCAATTATATCTTTGAATAATAGTCCCACTAAGGCCACCGGAAAGACTCCATTTGAGATGTGGAGAGGACGAGTTCCTAATCTATCGTACATCAAAATTTGGGGATGTGATGCTTACGTCAAGACAAAGAATGACAACAAGCTTGCCCCAAGATCCGAAAAATGCACCTTTGTAGGTTACCCATCGAATTCTCGAGGATACTACTTCTACAAACCTCAAGATAACAAAGTGTTAGTGTCTTGCGAGGTTGTCTTCTTAGAAAGAGACTTTATTTCTAAGAGACAGAGTGGGAGAAATTTTGAACCTCATGAAGTTCAAGAGCCACAAACCGAGGTAGAGACGCAAGAAGATGTTCATTCGTCGTCTAACGCGGTTGTCCCTCCTCCACTAAGAAGAACGGGTCGAGTAATTCGCCATCCCGATCGATATGTGGGACTTATCGAAGAAGATGGAACACTCGAAGTGTTGCTTATAGAAAGTGACGAACCCGCCACCTACAAGGCCGCAATCTCTAGTCCAAATTCCTTCTTATGGCTTGAAGCCATGAAGTCCGAACTGGATTCTATGCATGAAAACCAAGTTTGGGACTTGGTAGATTTGCCTAAAGGGGCAAGACCTCTTCAATGCAAATGGATATTCAAAGTCAAAAATGGCATAGAAGGACATTATGATGTCTACAAAGCTAGGCTAGTGGCAAAAGGATTTACCCAAGTCCAAGGTCTCCATTTTGATGAGACCTTCGCCCCCGTAGCCATGCTAAGATCCATACGGATTTTGTTAGCGATCGCCGCATTTCATGATTATGAAATATGGCAAATGGATGTCAAAATCGCTTTTCTAAATGGGCATTTAGAAGAGGAGGTGTACATGATACAACCCGAAGGTTTTGTTGATTCTAAAAATCCTAACAAAGTGTGCAAACTTAAGAGATCCATTTATGGTCTTAAGCAAGCATCTAGAAGTTGGAATCATCGATTCAATCATGTTATAAAGGAGAATGGTTTCACTTGAAGTGTTGAGGAACCATGTTTATACATGAAATTTAGTGGGAGCAATGTTGTGTTCCTAATCTTGTATGTCGATGACATACTACTCATTGGAAATGATGTTCCAATGTTGTCTTCTGTTAAGAAGTGGTTAGGTAACCACTTCCAAATAAAGGATTTAGGAGAAGCACAACGCATATTAGGTATCCGGATCCATAGAGATAGATCCAAGAGGATATTGTCACTAAGTCAAGAGTCTTATGTTGATAAGATTCTTCGACGGTTCAGCATGGACAAATCTAAAAGGGGATTGGTACCTATGGTAACTGGAACTATATTGACCAAGACTCAATCTCCCTCCGAACCCCATGATGTTGAACGCATGAAGATGATCCCTTATGCTTCCGCTGTTGGATCACTCATTTACGACATGATATGCACACGTCCTGATGTCTCGTATGCTTTGAGCATGACGAGTAGATATCAAGGAAATCCAGGTGAGAGTCACTGGATTGCCGTCAAGAACATCCTTAAGTACTTGAGAAGGACTAAGGATTCTATCTTAGTGTTTGGAGGAGACACCGAACTCCGTGTTAATGGATACACGGACTCAAGTTTTCAAACAGATAGAGATGACATGAAATCACAAGCTGGTTCGTTTTCATGCTCAATAGTGGTGCCGTTAGCTGGAGAAGCTTCAAGGAAGCTGTGACCGCGGATTCAACAACGAAGGCTGAGTACATTGCAGCATCAGAAGCTGCCAAGGAAGCTGTGTGGATCAGGCAATTCACGAAAGGTCTAAGAGTAGTACCTACCGCCAATTATCCCATCACTCTCTATTGTGATAATAGTGGGACGATCTTCCAAGCTAAGGAGCCAAAGTCTAGTAATAGATCTAAACATGTACTTAGAAAATATCAAGTAATTAGAGATTTCATTGAAAGAAAGGAAATTGCGATTTGTAAGGTTGGGACGGATGACAACATAGCCGATCCGCTCACCAAGCCTTTATCGCAGCCCAAGCATGATGGACATGTTGCGTCCATGGGACTTAAACGTGTACCAAGTTTTTGTTAGATTTTGAAATGAAATAAAAGTGTTGTTTTTGTTCATGTTCACAATCACATTTGTCTTTAATCTTTAATTTATACATTGTTACATCCAAACGGGTTGTGGTGACAATTGAACCCCGTTAAAGTGAACACGGATTGACATAGTATTTGCCCATAGTCACTTGTATGAGGTGACGTCTCGAAGTGACTAGAGTGTGATGCGATTGATGGCTAGTTCAAGTGCCATAGAGTCATGTGAGATGACTAGTCGATCACATAGGCAGACTGTTAGGAACATTTTGTCGGGCCTTATGACCGCTTATAGAGTTCTGGCAAATTTATATAGCCTGGTCATGGCGAGAGCTACTATAGTATTCTAATGAGTCGATTCTTTTGACTAAAGACTATTCACCTAAGCTGGCACAGTTTCAGATTAACTTTGATTTGTGTTACTACGACCTTCGTAAATGGGGTCAAATAGGCATATTTTGGGTTATGATGGCTGTGGCTAGTCGAAGGGAATGAGTGCGATAGGAATTGTCCACCCCTAGTCAGGGTTATAACAATATCTCAGGGCCACTCGTGGAGTAATTAACTGGAAATGCGTGGCCACGCTCGGAATGAATCCATGGTGGATAAATCCGGTCAATCAGTTATTCTCCAGATCGAGGAAACCACTCTCGATATGATCACTTGCAAGTACGACCTGAAAGACACCTTGCATTGAGTGGGAGATAGTAATAGGACAAGAGAATTGGTGATGCACACTTGTCGAGGACAAGTGGGAGATTGTTGGAATATGTGTCCTCCGACAATAATGCGATCACAACTGTTGATCATGATGATCACATGTTTAAGTCTCATTTTAAAGAATACAAATTGGGAAGTATTTTTACTGTCAACTGGTCCACCCATATCGGTAATGATTGGCTGACTAGAGTTTGACATTACTGTCGTGCGACGGTGGTGATCAGTTGATCCCATAGGTCATACCTAAAGGATAATACTCTTAATTGATCATTTAATTAATCGTATAACGTTACGAGTTAATTAAATTACTTGAAAATTGACGGACGATTTTGGAACTAACATTTACGTATCACATTATAATCTAAATAAATAAGATACGGTCTAAGTGATCGAATTATTTTATTACTTGGATGAAATTATTGTTTAAGGAAACAATTGAAATTGAATGAATAAATTATTATAAATACAAGATGTTGTGATTTATAATTTGTAAATTATTTTGGTACAAGTAATTATGAATTACTAAGTCAATTTTGTATATGACGTATTTTTATTAATGCGTTGATTTTTAATATGTTAAAAATACATAACAATTTTATGTGACATGTGAAATGTGACATATGACAATTTGACAAAGATAAAATGGAGTCCATTTTATCCATGTTAACCGAAAATAATGGGTGGATTAGGAAAATATTTGTTTAATTATGTTAGTGGTAAACATAATCATGTTTGTCTAATGCTAGCCATGCAAGCCTACATGTTCTTGTGAAGGCAACCTTGTGCATGTATTGGCTCCTTCTTTTCCCCCCTTCCACCCGGTTTTGAGAAGAGAAATCCCATGGGTTTTTCTTCTTATTTTACCTAATATACACTATGATATTTACTAGTGTATTATTCATTCTAACACATATCTAAAATAAGAATTTTAGAGAGATAAAAAGCTTTAATTCTCCTCCTTCTCTCAACCGAATTAGAGAGCCCAAAATAAAGATTTTTGGGTCAATTTTTATTTAAATTAATGTTATTCTAGTATTAATAATATTAATTTTATTAAGAGTATATCTTGGGTATTATTCCTTGGGAGGGATACTATACTTGTATCCTTTGTTCATCCATTTAAGGAGAGCTCAAGAACAAGAGAGTAGGAGAACTCTCTTGTGCCCTTTGATCCGAAAATACAATGTAAGAATAAAGATTTCTTCCTTATTTTACATATAGTTTGCATGCATAAGATCACTTTTAATTTTACGACTAAATTAAAATCATAGCATATATGAATATGTTGAGTAATAGAGATCTAGATTTCTAACAGATGCTCACGTGATCACCAGTACATTTCTTGTTAAGAACGTTCCTACTTTTATTTTGTTTGATTCAGGGGCGTCACTCTCTTTTATATCGTCTAATCATGCTAAGTCTATGGGTTTGGGGAAGTTTTTGTCTGTAAAAGAAGAAGTTTTTATACCGTTTGGGGAGCCAATGTTTTGTGGGAAACTGTATAAAGGGGTATCTATGGTTAATACGTGATACCTGTCGAAGTGAGTACCAAAAATAAAATTTATAAAACCAAACTACAACTAGCAAGTGGTAGTAAGGGTCGATCCGCAGGGAGGTAGGGAGATAATAGTTGTTTCTAATTTTAGTCTAACGGTAACAATTGTGGGGGTTTTGATAAGAATTGAATCTTAATCTAATGACATAAATTAAATAAATAAATAAAGATTGCAAGGGACGGTAAACAATGATAAAATAAATGCTAAGACGGTCGGTTCACTACAGCTTCGATGGCACATAAGTCTAGGTAAGTCTCGAAATACGGTCGCGAAGGATGGGGAAAACAAGTCCTCTCGGTCCATGTTAAATAGTAGCTACCTCTCGGCCTATGCTACTAATCCTTAAGTCTCATTAATTCTAACTCTCGTCCTTGATTAATGATTCCTAATGCAAACTAAGTCACGTTATCTCTCGATCTTAGCAATTTAGTCGTTTTAATTCGTTAATTATTGTCCATTCCTATCTCTCGATCTATGGGATGGTCAAGTTTAAGCATCTATCAAGTCTCCTCTCGGTCTCATTGAAAGATAAAGCACTTAACGAAACAAACAAAGCAAATCCAGACGCGAAGTCAGTCGATCGACCAGCTATCCCGATCGATCGACGATTTCGGCTCGATCGACCGATCGTTGGTTAAGCGATCGATCGACCAAGCCCTAATGCGAGGTCACCTATTCTAATGCCATCTACGCCATAGATCCCCTACATCTTAGCGGGGTTGATTTAGCTAGACATAACAACGATAATAACAACAATGAAATTGACTAATAAAGCTAATGTTTGCATATTTATATTAACTAAGCAAATGAATAACATAAAACAATAATATGGCTTTGGGAAATCTAAGCTAACAATTCTAACTACGGAGGAATTAAAGCAATAAACCGAATGTGAAGGAACCGAAGAATACCGTAGGGAGGATTGAATAGGAAATACCAAAACCAAGTGCGGAAAGTAAACTTTATTGACGGAGAATTAAACTAAAACAATCTTTGAATATGAACCCTAATTAATTCCTAAAACTCGATGCCCCTAAACTGATGCCTCTGGTTACATTATATAGAAAATATTACGTAACTCTTATTCCTAAACCTAATTAGAATGGGCTTTGGAATTCTCGATCTATAAGTTTAATTCACGCATCAGCTCGTATGTTGGTCGATCGACCATGCATGTCAGTCGATCGACCAAGAGTGCTGTACAGAATTGCATTTTGACGATTCCTGCAGCGCGCACCGATCTTAAAATAGCTGCCATTTCTTCGTTACTTGGTCAAATCAGGCGTTCTACACGGCGTTGGAAAGCTAAGAGGATACGCTTTCACCTACAATTGGAATCACTTGATTATCAGCTCTAGAACTCGAGTTATAGCCATTTTAAGCAGCCTGCAATGTCGAGAAGCACTTCTTCGCTTGTTAAACTCGTACGCACCCATGCTTTTGCTATCTTTAGGCCTTGAAACGCGCACCAAGTTCGCTTCCCGAGTCTTTACTCCATGACAAATGCAATGCAAGGTACTGGGGGACGGATTTAGCTCAATTTCCGCTGGATTCTTCACATTTCTGCAATAATGTACAAAAACACGAAAGTAGACGGAAATAGGGAGAATAGTAGCATAAACTACATAAATGAGCTCTGAAATGCGTGTAAAATGAGGTGTAAAACATCATATAAATGACACGCATCAAACTTCCCCAAACCAAACCCTTGCTTGTCCCCATGCAAGAACTAGACTCGATCCTAAAACCTAATGGAACGAGTTCAAACTCAGAGCGAAATGCAATATGTAAAGCCTAAACCAATTTAATGCAATAACCAACAATCAATTAGCATATGAATCATGAAAACGAGTTATGGAGTCGTTTAAAAATTCTTTGAACCGTCAATTTTGTAGAGACTTATCAATCAAATTGGACTCTCACGGGTCGCTCAAATCACACAAAAGCACAGGTGAGTATATGTAAAAGATAGAAAGAAGTAATTTTGTAGTGACTCTCACCTAACTACGACCCATAAGAATATGCCTGCAATCTAATATGAAAATAATCTCTACAACCGTACATATGCATTCCAACCAAACTAATGACCATGACACATGCCGAGGTAAATATGGATATGTGAGGTAATTGGTAAGAAGGGGCTAAAATGAATTTGGATATGAGGGGTAATAAGCCAAGCTAGTAACTTCAATCCAAACTATAAGTTTAATCCCAACTTCAAACTCAATGTAAATGATACAAGACGGTGCCAATTCAAGGCACAAAGCTCACAACCTCCATAAAAGTTAACTCCCCAAAGAATATAAATGATAAAATGGGAGTGGAAATCACCAAATCATAAAAATTGCAACATGTGATTTTTTTGAACTTTCTCTTTCTCGGGATGCAGTCGATCGACCAATATGGTCAGTCGATCGTCCGGATTCTACAGCACAGCACGCTTTTCCTTTTTTTCTTTCTTTTTCGAATCGTTTTTCTTCTCCTTTTTTTTTTCTTTTCAATTATATTTTTTTTCTTTCTTCCCTTTTTCATCTTCCCAACATCATCTCAAAATGAGCATATAACCAAATTTGCAATAAAACATTCCCACAAATACAAGTACTAGCGCGGATAAGGTAGGCTAATTTTAGACTGTAGTTTATGGGGCAAAAGAGGCTAAATTTGGCTATGAGGGGTTCATGGGCAAAATGAGAAAAGGGAAACCTCTACCACATGTGTCAGCAAAACCACAAACCGAATGCATACAGGTATTAAGCAGATTCAGTTCATATTTATGCAAATTTATGTAACATGTCTTATAAGGAGTAACTACTCACATTCCTAAATAAACCGGTCATAGATGACACCAGTTATAGGCTCTAAATCTCAGAAATATGATGTAGGTTGCCAAAATTCTAAGTCAAGTCTCAAGTTCAGCAAATAATTAACGAAAACTCGTAGACTATGCATATATGATTATACTAATAACATGTCAATTAGCAAGGCTTAGGCATAAACAAATGAAAATGCAATGTCGTCATAGAAATACTACCGTTCCGACTCGACCTATATGCTAAAATAAAAATGCATTTTTTTGAATTTTTTTGAAATTTTTCAATTTTTTTTCGTATTTTGGTATATATGTAAAGAGATAAACAATGCAAGGCAATAATGTAAACGTGAATGCAAGCAAATGAAATGTGACGCAAAAACCCTTCCCCAAACCAAATCGCACAATGTCCCCATTGTGCAAAATCATGTAATGAAGAAAAATGGAGAACGGGAATTTGCGAGAAAATAAAGAAATAAGACATGAAGTGAAAATCGGGAACTCACAGGGACTTTAAGCGCGCAGCAAAAGGAAACCTCCCCAAACCGGCGTGAGCTAGGAGGTTTCGATAGCTAGCTACGATGCTACCAATAATGACCGAAAAGACAAAATAATACCACGCGTAAAACCGAGAAAACAATAATGAAGCGGTAATTATGTGCATAATAGAAGAAAAATAGAAGAAATAAGTAATATGACGGAAGATAAAGTGGAGTAGAAAACTCCCTCAATTCCGCAAATCGACCAAACACAAGCAGGGAAAGGTCGTGAACAGTGTACAAAGCGACAACGGTCGATCGACCATAGAAAGCGATCGATCGACCGGAATGAACGAAAGAAGCTCTGGAAGTCGCACCTCGTCGATCGACCAGGTAGGTAAGTCGATCGATCGGAAAACTCGTTGTAACTTTCGATTTCTTCGAATTAGCTCGAGAACTTGAGCTAATATGGTCTATAAACTTGCAAACGCACATAATACCGCGCCAAAAATTGCGCAAAACCCAAAGTGATCTAAAGGTCTTAAATCTTAAGCAAACACAAATTAAAGCGAAGTCTCGCGCACACGAAAAACGATAAATAGTCTAAAAGCAATAATTAGTCTTTAAAAGGTCTAAGAAACGAATCAACGGAAACTGCGGAAAATTTCCGACCAAGGCTTCGTCTACATGAAGTAGCTTCCGCAGTGCTCATCTCGGAAAGCTGGACTCCATTCTACTCCGATCGGGATGCTCAATGGATCATCTCTAGCATCTTCCCAAGCATGGCCATCATCTTCTAGCTCCTCACACTCGAGATCCGACTCCGAGACTTTGATTGGCTCCTTCTTCTTGGGCTCCTCATCTGGCTCCTCGTCAGTTGCATAGCTCAGACATCCCAAACCGCCTCTCTGCACAATGGGCTCCTTCACAGCTGGAGCGATCAGCGGTTCTTTCTTCCCCAAACCGGTTCCTGCAACATTCAAAACCAGAGAAGAATTGTCCTCCGAATTGCTCCCAATCTGGGGCGGAGGTGTCATAACAGGAACAGGCACAGGTAAGGAAGTGGGAATGTCAGAAAGCACAAAATAAGATTTCTTTTCAGAAATCATATTACAGGTCATGGGCCACATGGGGTCTTTCTTCCTATGGGACTGGGCAAACATAATAGAATGCTTCCCTACCTTAAATTTCAAAGTTCTTTCCCCTACATCAATTATTGCACCGTTAGAGTGTGCAAAACGGTCGATCCCAAAATAATTTGGGTGTTGACATATTCAGGAATATCCAAAACAACAAAGTCAACAGGAAAAAAGAACTTTTCAATTTGAACAGGCACATTCTCTAAGACCCCTACTGGCTGAACTGCAGAACGGTCAGCCATTTGCACAGTCATGTCAGTAATGGCAAATCTAGTCAATCCCAACTTCTTAGCCAGACTCAAAGGCATAACGCTGACACTAGCCCCTAAATCACATAATGCCTTCTCGATTGAGAAGGTACCAATATTACAGGGGACAGAGAAACTAGGTGGGTCGACGGTTTATGAGTAGCAGTGTGAGTTAAGTACGAACTAGACTCTTCAGTTAAATGCACTGACTCCACAACATTCAAAGACCTCTTCTTAGCTAGCAATTGTTTCATGAATTTCGTATATGCGGGTATTTGATTAACTAGCTTTAAGAAAGGAATTTGCACGTTAAGACTACGCACGACATCTTTAAATTTATCGAATGTTACCTCATCTTTGGTCGGCACCAGTCTTTCCGGATAAGGAGCTGTCAGAAGTAGCTTTGCCCTCTCCTCTAGGTCTCTCACACCGGCATCAGTGGACTTAGTATGAAAATCCACCACTTTCTCCTTGTTGTAACTTGCCCCTTCTTCAGACCGTCTTAGATATGAACCATTAATCGTTGTCGGGTCATATTTCGGGACTGGAACTGACCCATCAGCATTCGGGTCTTGCCTCAATAAATTCGGAGTTGTCTCATTCCGAAACAAGAAATCCCTCAAGTTATCTGGCATTGGAGGACGAATTGGCTCATCATCAAAGATCATCATCGTCGATCGACCAGTGTGGTCAGTCGATCGACTGACTTCTTCTTTTCCAGAATGAACAGAAAGATCAGAAGGCGTCACTGAGGATCGCGGAGTGGTCGATCGACTAGGTGATGCGGTCGATAGACCGGAATCTCTGCTGTCCGTCTTTTTCTCGCTCTTTTTCTTCTTTCCTTTTCCAGCAGCTTTCTTAGGTTCATCGAGAGCGGACCCACTCCTCGGCGTCATTGCATGTACGGTCTCAATACGCCGATTCGAGAGAGTGGAATTGACTCGGTATCTCATTTGCATTCTTGTCTAATGTAGCAATTTGAGATATCACTTCGTGATTAAGGCACGATTCATTTGCATTGCTTTTTTTCCGTACCTCCACCATAAGCGGTTGCACTAGACTCGTCAGTCCGCAACTTCGTTTTTCAACTCTTGCTGTGACGGAGTGGATGGTGGTGGGGCTTCATAAGGAGGCTCATATGGTTGATGCGGTGAAGTAGAAGCGCAATTATAAGAATTGTCGAGCTGAAGTTGATGAAAAGCAAACATCTTCTCATTGGGGTGCCTGCATGCCTTAGGTGTGTGTCCAACTCCGCCGCATCTCCCACAAAACAGCACCTGCTGCTCCTGAGAATGGAACATGAGTGGACTCTCCTGAAGTACTGCAAATAAACAACACTAAAGAAGAAGATAAGAACTGCCTCAAGGTACTTAGTCTTCCCTTGAGGCGAAAAACAAACTAAAATGAAAAACAACTAAAACTAGCGCTGCCTCCCCGGCAACGGCGCCAAAATTTGATACCTGTCAAAGTGAGTACCAAAAATAATATTTATAAAACCAAACTACAACTAGCAAGTGGTAGTAAGGGTCGATCCGCAGGGAGGTAGGGAGATAATAGTTGTTTCTAATTTTAGTCTAACGGTAACAATTGTGGGGGTTTTGATAAGAATTGAATCTTAATCTAATGACATAAATTAAATAAATAAATAAAGATTGCAAGGGACGGTAAACAATGATAAAATAAATGCTAAGACGGTCGGTTCACTACAGCTTCGATGGCACATAAGTCTAGGTAAGTCTCGAAATACGGTCGCGAAGGATGGGGAAAACAAGTCCTCTCGGTCCATGTTAAATAGTAGCTACCTCTCGGCCTATGCTACTAATCCCTAAGTCTCATTAATTCTAACTCTCGTCCTTGATTAATGATTCCTAATGCAAACTAAGTCACGTTATCTCTCGATCTTAGCAATTTAGTCATTTTAATTCGTTAATTATTGTCCATTCCTATCTCTCGATCTCTGGGATGGTCAAGTTTAAGCATCTATCAAGTCTCCTCTCGGTCTCATTGAAAGATAAAGCACTTAACGAAACAAACAAAGCAAATCCAGAAGCGAAGTCAGTCGATCGACCAGCTATCCCAGTCGATCGACCAACCGGCTCAGTTGACCGACTGGTTAAGCCACTCGATCGACCAAGCCCTAATGCGAGGTCACCTATTCTAATGTCATCTACGCCATAGATCCCCTACATCTTAGCGGGGTTGATTTAGCTAGACATAACAACGATAATAACAACAATGAAATTGACTAATAAAGCTAACGTTTGCATATTTATATTAACTAAGCAAATGAATAACATAAAACTATAATATGGCTTTGGGAAATCTAAGCTAACAATTCTAACTACGGAGGAATTAAAGCAATAAACTGAACAGAAGGAACCGAAGAATACCGTAGGGAGGATTGAATAGGAAATACCTAAACCAAGTGCGGAAAGTAAACTTTATTGACGGAGAATTAAACTAAAACAATCTTTGAATATGAACCCTAATTAATTCCTAAAACTCGATGCCCCTCAACTGATGCCTCTGGTTACATTATATAGAAAATATTACGTAACTCTTATTCCTAAACCTAATTAGAATGGGCTTTGGAATTCTTGATCTATAAGTTTAATTCACGCATCAGCTCGTATGTTGGTCGATCGACCATGCATGTCAGTCGATCGACCAAGAGTGCTGTACAGAATTGCATTCTGACGATTCCTGCAGCGCGCACCGATCTTAAAACAGCTGCCATTTCTTCGTTACTTGGTCAAATCAGGCGTTCTATGTGGAGTTGGAAAGCTAAGAGGATAAGTTTTCACCTTCAATTGGAATCACTTGATTATCAGCTCTACAACTCGAGATATAGCCATTTTAAGCAGCCTGCAATGTCGAGAAGCACTTCTTCACTTGTTAAACTCGTACGCACCCATGCTTTTGCTATCTTTAGGCCTTGAAACGCGCACCAAGTTCGCTTCCCGAGTCTTTACTCCATGTCAAATGCAATGCAAGGTACTCAGGGACGGATTTAGCTCAATTTCCGCTGGATTCTTCACATTTCTGCAATAATGTACAAAAACACGAAAGTAGACGGAAATAGGGAGAATAGTAGCATAAACTACATAAATGAGCTCTGAAATGCGTGTAAAATGAGGTGTAAAACATCATATAAATGACACGCATCAATAGGCAAGCCGATCTTCCAGTTGACTTGTTAGAGTTTCCTATTGATGGTTTTGAGATGAAAGTCAGGATGGACTGGTTGGGTATGTATAAATCTAGAATAGACTATCACCAAAAGAAAGTGTCTTTACGAGGTCCTAAGAGGGCTAGTGTGCCTTATCGTGGGTTGGTTGTTGTTTTGTATGGATTTTGCGCAACGCGAAATTAGGTCAGGGTTGATTTGGGTTGAGTTAACTAGCTCTAGTTAGTCCATGGGTCAGGTCATCAAGGTGGAATATAAAGAAATAAATACGATAAATATAACAATGAAAAGACAAACAATTTTGTACGTAGAAAACACTTGAATGGGAAAAAACAACGGACACCAAGCCATGACTGGATTTCACTATTGTATTATGTATTTAGCACAATGGGACGTAAGTATCTAAGAGTTGTATGAGAATATTATATGCTCTATCTTGTCTTGTGTTGTCGTCCTTTAAATGATTTCCAAATATTCCTTATATAGTCACCAGTTGAACGGCTGCTTGATCCTGGTATTAATGCGGAATATTTGCCTTAATTACCCGCAATAATTCATAATATCACGTCCTTAGTTACTGCTTTAATTGCGAGATCTTCCTATTTAATGCTGCGTGCGTATTCCTCTTATAATATGATTTCCTGGTCTAATATCGTCCTGATATTTTGACCGTTGTCCTCTCATGGCCTGGCGCCTATCTTCATGTGTCCTGATAGCCTGACATCCTGGCACCCTGATAGTCAGGCTAAGGTGAGACATTGATCAGGGATGTCTGCGGATTTCAATGCCTAACAATGGCCCTTATCTTCTTATTTTCAATTTGCCAGGACAAAAAATAAGGAGATAATTCAATCTTTGGAAAATTACTTAACGGTTGGATTATGCCTAATCAGTTCCTGTAACGGCTATTTTGTTCAGTTTATGACGCGTGTAATTTTTACAGCGACCTCTTAAATGATTATCCATCCAACTTGCGGTTGAAACCTTAGTTTCATCTACTATAAATACTCCTTCGCTTCATTAAGTTAATCTTCATCAGAAAAATCTGCTTTGCTGTAATACTCCGTATTTATGAGTCTTCGGGTACTCTATCGAGTAGGCCTTACTCTGTCGAGTAAGGGTAAGTTGCGTTTTAGAAAAGTTTCTGACCTGTTGGGTACTCGATCGAGTAACTAGGATACTCGATCGATTAAGGGAGTACTCGATCGAGTACCTTGGGTACTCGATCGAGTAGCCGGTTTTACGGGGAGTTTTCTCGGGTTTTGTTAATTATGCGATTAAGATATATAACCTTCCGTCATTGTTTCTAAATCACTTTTGCAAAACCTAATTTACTGTTTAAGAGAGAAAGCAAACAAGTTCACCATCTTAATCGCATTGTTAGCAATTCCCGGAGTTTGGAAGGTCAGTTCTCATCGTTGATTATACCGTTGAGTTCCTTGCGTCGAGGGTAAGATCTATGTACCCTTTTTATTGTCTTTCCTTTGTTTTGGTTAAACCCTAATATAGGGATTTGGGGGTTTATGAGTAGGATGTGATTTGGTAGCGTTTGTATGTTGTATGATAGGAGGAGGTTTCATAGAGGAAGATTTTTGATACAGCAGTAGAGACCGTCTGATAGTGTGCTTTCCAGGTAGGATTTCCTACTCAGTATTAGTCCCATAATGGGATGATTGTTGATGTGTTGAGATTGATTGTTTGATATAGTAATTGTATTGTGATTATGATTGTGATCGTTGTCTATGGTTCTCGAGGCGTGGCCTCGACTGAGTGAGGTCACTTGCGGGAGTGGCTTCACGCCCTAGTTTCACCTTCTGTGGAACCCGCCACAAAAGGGATGCGCACATTAATGGACAGGGTTATCGCTCACTATGTGGAGCGGGGATTTGGTGGGTACGGCTGCGGTCCCCCACTGGCAGGGCTGGTCCAGTGGACAGTCAGTGATTGAGATGATTGGAATTGGCGTGACTGTGTGTGTGTAACGGTTAAGCTGTCTGTTTATCTTATTGTTAATATACATTGAGTTGTGTGATTAGTACTGACCCCGGTGTTGTTTTGTAAACCTGCGGTGATCCATTCGGGGATGGTGAGCAGATATTGAGCAGGTATGAGATGAGTACTGGGATAGCTGGGATTGCCACGACATAATGATAGGAGTCTTCCGCTGTAGCTTATTAGTTTATTTACATTTCAGTTAGAACAGTCAGTTTGAGAACATGTATTACACTTTTGGTTTGGTTTTGAGAATTGTAACTCTTCACTAAGTATTTATAATTAAACGTTGTTTCTTCATTGTTTATTTGATTATCATTGCCTCGGGTTACCGAGATGGTAATATCTTCATACCTGAGTGGTCCTGGTAAGGCACTTGGAGTATGGGGGTGTTACAAATGGTATCAGAGCGACGATCCTAAAACCTGTAACCAATGAAGCTAATGAACATAGGGAGTCAATTAAAATGAACCCGGGGTAAAAGTTGTAGGAGCTAATGCAAAGGCTTGGGAGACGTCCTAAAGTCGCGAACTTGCCCTACAATTTTGAACCGGTCACATGGGGGGTGTATGTCAAGGTCGTATGTGTTGTTTGGTTAGCTTGTGTAAGAATGTGATGAAGTGTGTGTAATTGTTGGATGTTTGAAGTAGAAAGTTGAGAATGTGAAAGAAAGGTTATGATATATGTAGACTTGTTGTTGGAGTGATAACATGTTGGATGTTTACAAGGTGGCATTTAATAACATGATATAATGATCTCGTAGATCGTACGAAAAGATGCGTAGCATTATATGCTTAGTTATGATATAATATGTAGTTTTATAAAGTTTTTAGCATGTTAGCATATGATATAGCATGCGGGTAGCGTTTCTGAGTTAGCATGACTCGATCGAGTGGGACTGACTTGATCGGGTGGGTTTTTGACGATTTTGAGTCCAGAATCGTGTTTTTGAGCACTCGATTGAGTACCTCGGGCACTCAATCGAGTAGGGGGTCACTCGATCGAGTAGCCTAGCTACTCGGTCGAGTATGTTAGAGATCAGAAGGTCTGTTAGGGGTCTGATGTTGGGGCACTCGATCGAGTATGGTGGGCACTCGATCGAGTAGCCCGTTACTCGATCGAGTATGTTTGGGAACTCGATCGAGTAGGGTCCGGGGCAGCGTGTTTTCTTGTTCCGAGGTTTTGGCGCGTATGTTTATATCCACCCCTTTTTCTATGATAGTTTCAAGATGCCGCCCAAGAAGACTGCTTTGTATGCGAGAGCTGAGCTTATGAACATAGATGACATCGTTAAGATGTTGGAGCATCAGGATGCTCTCACCGAGGCTTTAAAGGCGTGGGGAAAGATAAGGATAAGGATAAGGAGAAGGAGGTTGATCATTCTAAAATCAGCCTCTATATCGTGAGGTTTAACCCGAAAGAGTACAAGGGAGTTGGGGAGCCTAACCTTCTTGATAGTTGGCTTAGAGAGATGGAGAACATATTAGATTTGGTTCACCGTGTCCGATGAGATGAGAGTGGAACAAGCTGCGTTCTATCCGAGGGAGGCGGTGGCAAGTGGTGGGATACTGATGAAAGTGAGTGCTAAGGAGATATATACAAACCAAGGTTTACCGGCTATACCTTGGGAGGAGTTTCGTAGGGTTTGTGAGAAAGGAGTTCGTCTTGGAGCATGTGAGGAGTAAGTTGAGATAGGAGTTTGTGAGTTTTAAGATGACCGCCGAGATGTACGTGGCCGAGTACTACGACAGTTCAATGAGAAGTCTAGGTATCTTGAGGATATGGGTTTGAGTGAGGAGAATCGGCGTTGAGGTTTGAGAGGGGTTGACCCTAAGATTATGGATAAGTTACCCGTGGGAATCCTTGCGATGTTAAGGAAGCTTATGAGAGGGTGGGGAGAGCCGAGAGGTTGGTGGAGATGGCTCAAGAGAGGTCGGGTGGTGAGAAAAGGAAGTCGAGAGCGAGGGTGGTGGCCGGTCTAATCACAAGAAAGGCAACCACAATCGTCAGGGGTTTTCTTCCGGGTCGGGTTGATCTTTGGGGCTTCCTTTGGGCGTGGCCGTGGAAGTGTTAGTGGTAGTTGGGGAGTGACCTGCTATAGCTGTGGTGGTGTGGGCCACAAGAGACATGAGTGCACAAGTGCACCGGGATCTTTCCAGAGACCTGCGCAGAGCTACGCGAGCAACAGACCGGCTGAGTCATGGCCAAACCAGGGAAGTCATAGTTACCAGAGTGGAGGCAACCGCAACGGCGGTAATTCTTATCAGAAACCACCAACGAACAACAACAAAAATCAAGGGTCGGGTGCTAAGCCGACCACATCAGCCAGTACTGTCCAGGGAGGTGGACAGAAGACCAGTGGAAAGTTATTCATGATGGAGAAGAAAGCAGCTGAGGAGGATGCTCACGTTATCACCGGTACTTTCCTTGTTAATGGTATTCCTACCTTTGTTTTGTTTGATTCGAGGGCTTCTCAGTCGTTTGTGTCTTCAAGCCATGTTAAGTGGTTGGGTTTGAGGGTATATGAGTATGTTAGTGAGCAAGTTTTTATACCTTCGGGTGAGTCTGTATCATGTGGGAGATTGTTTAGAGATGTGTCTATGATAGTTGGGCAAGTTGATCTACCTGTAGACTTGCTAGAGTTTCCTTTTGACGGTTTTGAGATGATAGTCGGGATGGATTGGTTAGGAAAGTATAAAGCTAAAATAGATTGTCATCAAAAGAAAGTGTCTTTAAGAGGTCCTAAGGGTGTTAGTGTGTCTTATCGTGGGTTTCTAGTCAAACCCAAAGTTAAGTTGATTGCAGCTCTTACTTTGAAGTCTTATCTGAGGAAGGGATGTCCTTTGATCTTGTGCCATGTGAGAGATGACCGGATAGAGAGTCCGACAGTTGATGAGATACCAGTGGTGGGAGAGTTTGCCGACGTTTTTCCTGACGAGATTCCGGGGTTGCCACCAAAGAGGGAGATAAATTTCACCGTTGAGTTGAAGCCAGGGACGGGGCCAATCTCTAAGGCACCGTACCGTATGGGTCCTAAAGAGATAGAGGAGCTCAGGAAGCAGTTAGATGATTTGATAGAGAAGGGATACATTAGACCAAGTGTATCGCCGTGGGGAGCACCAGTTCTTTTCGTGAAGAAGAAAGATGGGAGTCTGAGGTTGTGCATAGATTACAGGGAGCTGAACCGAGTGACGGTGAAGAACAAGTATCCTTTGCCAAGGATAGATGACCTGTTTGATCAGTTGAGTGGTGCATCAGTCTTTTCTAAGATTGAATTGAGGTCGGGGTACCATCAGGTGAAGATTAGAGAGGTGGACATACCAAAGACAGCTTTCACGTCGAGGTATGGCCATTATGAGTATGTGGTGATGCCGTTTGGGTTGTCTAATACACCAGCAGTGTTTATGGATTTGATGAATAGAATCTTCAGACAGTTCTTGGACCAGTTTGTAGTGGTATTTATCGATGATATCTTAGTCTATTCTAAGACTAAGGAGGAGCATGAGGAGCATCTGAGGATCGTGTTGCAAACGTTGAGGGAGCATGAGTTGTATGCTAAGATGTCCAAGTGTGAGTTCTAGTTAGAGAAAGTTGCTTTTCTGGGGCATGTGATCTCTAAGGAGGGAGTGGTTGTGGATCCGGCGAAGATTGAGGCAGTGACAAAGTGGGAAGCACCAAAGAATGTTCTTTGAGGTCGGGAGTTTTCGGGTTTATTTGGATACTACGAGACGGTTCGTGAAAGATTTCTCCAAGATAGCTAGACCTATGACAGCGTTGATGAGAAAAGAGAACAGGTTTCATTGGGATGAGAGTTGTGAGACGGCGTTCCAAACATTAAAGGAGCGTTTGACCACAGCTCCTGTCTTAGCATTGCCTGAAGGGAGCGAGATCTTTGAGGTTTATACAGATGCCTCCAAGAATGGGTTGGTATGTATGTTGATGTAGAATGGTAAAGTGATTGCCTATGCTTCTAGGCAATTGAAGCCTTATGAGGAGAACTACCCTACTCATGATCTGGAGTTGGGTGCGGTGGTGTTTGCTCTCAAAATTTGGAGACATTACCTTTATGGAGCAATCTTTAAGGTATTTTCTGATCACAAGAGTCTCAAGTACATTTTCACTCAAAAGGAGTTGAACATGAGACAGAGGAGGTGGATGGAGCTGATTGGCGATTATGACATGGAAATCATATACCATGAAGGGAAGGCCAATGTAGTTGATGATGCCTTGAGTAGGAAGAGTGTACATTCTCTGTGTACAGCTCTATCTTTGATGAGGCTGAGAGATGAGGTAGCGAGGTTTGGGATACATATGATGCAGAAGGGAGATGCCATGGGTGATATGACAGTGCAGCTTAAGTTTTATGATGACATTCGAGGTAAACATGCGTTGGATCCTAAGATAGTTGAGTGGAGAGCTGGAGTAGAGAAAGGGACAGTGTCCCGATTTTCTATTCATATAGATGGTAGTTTGAGGTTCGATGGTAGGTGGTGTGTCCCTAATGATGAGGAGTTGAAAAAGACTATCATGATAGAGGCACATTGTACACCATACTCAGTACATCCGGGTTGTGACAAACAATACAAGGACTTGAAGAAAACGTTTTGGTGGCCTGGGATGAAGAAAAAGACAGCTGAGTTTCTGTCCCGTTGTTTGACATGCCAGAGAGTTAAAGGGGAACAGCGACGACCACAGGGTAAGATTCAGTCTTTAGAGGTACCTGAGTGGAAGCGGGAATCCATTTACATGGATTTCATTGTGGGTTTGCCAAAGAGTCAACAAGGTAACAACATGATTTGGGTAATAGTGGATCGACTGACCAAGTCAGCTCACTTTGTTCCAATGAAAGATACATGGACTAAAGCACAATTGGCTATGGCCTATCAAAAGAACGTGATTAAGTTACATGGAGTCCCTAAGGACATAGTGTCTGACAAAGATGCGAGATTTATATCAAGGTTTTGGAAGGAGTTGCAGGAATCGTTGGGAACAACTTTGAAGATGAGTACTGACATTTCATCTGCGATGCAGACGGACGGATCGAGAGAACAATCAAGACTCTTGAGGATATGTTGCGAGCTTGTGTGATGGACTTTGGTGGTAGCTGGGAATAGAGGTTGGACTTGATAGAGTTTTCTTACAATAACAGCTACCACACTAGTATTGGTATGACACCGTTTGAGGCTTTGTATGGGAGGAGATGTAGGAGTCCAATTTGTTGGGACGATTGTGCTGAGGCAGTGGTTTTAGGACCGGAGATGGTGCATGAGATGGTGGAACAGATTAAGATGATCAGGGAACGGATGAGGGCAGCTCAGGATAGGCAAAAGAGTTATGCAAATCTACATCGCAGGGACATAGAGTTTCAAGTGGGGGACAAGGTTCTTTTGATAGTGTCACCTATGCGTGGGTTTATGAGATTTGAGAAGAAAGGCAAGTTAAGTCAGAAGTTTATCGGGCCTTATGAGATCTTAGAGCGAGTTGGGGAAGTTGCATATCGTCTGGCTTTACCAGCTGCGTTAGAGAGAGTGCATAATGTGTTTTATGTATCGCAGCTGCGGAAGTATGTGAGTGATCCGTCACATGTGTTAGAGGCAGAGAACTTAGAGCTAGATGAGTCCTTATCATATCTTGAGGTACCTAAGCAGATTCTTGATCGAAAGGTTAGGAAGACTAGGAATGGTGAGACAATTTTGCTTAAGATCCTTTGGTATAACCACGAGACTGAGGAAGCTACATGGGAACCAGAGGAAGCTATGAAAGAGCGATACCCGTTTCTGTTTGATCAGGTATGTATGGTTACGGGGACGTAACCTTGTTTCTTTTAGGGGGGTAGGGGATGATCGCAAAGAGTTTTAAACCGTTTTTATACCCTTTTTGTATGTTGTGTCGGTATGTTTGTCGGGATGAGTTGGGTTAGTACAATGTTTTATGTTGGGTTTTGTTTTGTTAGTGAGTCGGAAGCGTTGGGGGAGTACCTTTGTTTAGCAGTGGTTTGAACTTCGGGGACGAAGTTCTTTTTAAGGAGGGTAGACTGTAATACTCCGAATTTATGAGTCTTCGGGTACTCTATCGAGTAGGCCTTACTCTTTCGAGTAAGGGTAAGTTGCGTTTTAGAAAAGTTTCTGACCTGTTGGGTACTCGATCGAGTAATTAGGATACTCGATCGATTAAGGGGGTACTCGATCGAGTACCTTGGGTACTCGATCGAGTAGCCGGTTTTACGGGGAGTTTTCTCGGGTTTTGTTAATTATGCGATTAAGATATATAACCTTCCGTCATTGTTTCTAAATCACTTTTGCAAAACCTAATTTACTGTTTAAGAGAGAAAGCAAACAAGTTCACCATCTTAATCGCATTGTTAGCAATTCCCAGAGTTTGGAAGGTCAGTTCTCATCGTTGATTATACCGTTGAGTTCCTTGCGTCGAGGGTAAGATCTATGTACCCTTTTTATTGTCTTTCCTTTGTTTTGGTTAAACCCTAATATAGGGATTTGGGGGTTTATGAGTAGGATGTGATTTGGTAGCGTTTGTATGTTGTATGATAGGAGGAGGTTTCATAGAGGAAGCTTTTGATACGGCCAGAGAGACCGTCTGATAGTGTGCTTTCCAGGTAGGATTTCCTACTCAGTATTAGTCCCATAATGGGATGATTGTTGATGTGTTGAGATTGATTATTTGATATAATAATTGTATTGTGATTGTGATTGTGATCGTTGTCTATGGTTCTCGAGGCGTGGCCTCGGCTGAGTGAGGTCACTTGCGGGAGTGGCTTCACGCCCTAGTTTCGCCTTCTGTGGAACCCGCCACAGAAGGGATGTGCACATTAATGGACAAGGTTATCGCTCACTATGTGGAGCGGGGATTTGGTGGGTACGGATGCGGTCCCCCACTGGCAGGGCTGGTCCAGTGGACAGTCAGTGATTGAGATAATTGGAATTGGCATGACTGTGTGTGTGTGACGGTTAAGCTGTCTGTTTATCTTATTATTAATATACATTGAGTTGTGTGATTAGTTCTGACCCCGGTGTTGTTTTGTAAACCTGCGGTGATCCATTCGGGGATGGTGAGCAGATATTGAGCAGGTATGAGATGAAATCTTGGGATATTTGGGATTGCCACGACATGATGATAGGAGTCTTCCGTTGTAGCTTATTAGTTTATTTACATTTCAGTTAGAACAGTCATTTTGAGAACATGTATTACACTTTTGGTTTGGTTTTGAGAATTGTAACTCTTCACTAAGTATTTATATTTAAACATTGTTTCTTCATTGTTTATTTGATTATCATTGCCTCGGGTAACCGAGATGGTAATATCTTCATACCTGAGTGGTCCTGGTAAAGCACTTGGAGTATGGGGGTGTTACATTTGCTCTCTCTTAATAATCTTCTTCTTCAATCTTCCTTAATTTCTAGTCTTCAATTAATTTTCATAATCTTTCAACAATGGCTGCGAAAAAGAAATCCACCAGGGTGGTGACTCCTGGAACTCCACCTCCCCAAAATCCTAAGGAAACCTCTTTTGAAAATTTGCCTTTATCTTCTGTTTCTCAACCTTCTGTGGTTGATAACCCGAATGATTCTCCTCTGCATATGATCTCAATTTTTCATGGTGATTTCCAATTTAAGCCTACAAAGGCCTTGAAAGATGACCAGTCTCTCTCAAATCATTTGAAGCCTGAGTTTTAAAATGTACTGAAGGATAAGGGGATCATCCCTGCTGATTCTAAAGTCTGGATCCCTGAGAATTCTCCAATCAGGGCTGACTGGGCGTGTCCTGGTTGGTTCTGTATTCATGACTTGGCTTTCAGGGCAGGTTGTAAGCTTCCCTCTTCTCCTCTTATGGTTGAGGTTATTATGGAAATTGGTGTTCCTTCTTATCAGTTAATGCCCATGGTGTGGAAGGTGGTCTGTTCTGTTGAGCACCTCTGTAAAAAGCATAGTATCTCATTTTCTCTTGACGATCTGAAAGCCTGCTATGATGTCAAAACCAATAGCCCTAGCCATATAAGTTTTAAGGTCAGGGCTTCCACTACTCCCCTTCTGAGCAATCTGGATAGAGGCCATAACAAGAACTAGGCTGCTGGATATATGTTTGTCAGGACCAATTCTGTGGGTCCTGATCTGGCATATCTAAATTACGAAGCTTGTGTTGCTGGTGAGTTTTAACTTATATCTTATCCTGCATGTTTTATTCGTTAGTAAAAAATAAAATGAAATTTATATTGAATCATACCTCTTATGTGTGTAGTTGATGATTGGGTTACTAACCGAGTATCCCACTGCAAATATTTCTGCTTTCCTTGCTATTCCTCCTTTGGAGGGGTCTTGGCCTCTCTGTTGCGGGGCCGGTCATCTTCCTCGTTGTCTGAAGGCTGATGGTACGGCCAGGGTGGCTAAACCTTCAAGGGCTGTTAGTGCTTCCACTCCAGGCAGTAAGTCTATCTTATTTTATTTTTTCTTCTTACTTTGGCCTCTTGTTGATGTTTAGTTTATATTGCTAATGTAGTGTTTCGTGTTGGAGCTACCAGGTCATCTACTCGCCTTGCCAAATTTGGTATGGGTGACCTTTCAGCCAGGTTGGCTAAGATCAAGCAGGAAGTTTCTCAGGGAAGCGGAGATGCTGAGCCCGTTATTGATTTAACCGAACTGCCGGATGCTTCCAAGGTCTCTACCGTTCCTGCTGCCTCTACTGAAACAAGTTCAGCAGCCCATAAAAGAATAATTGAAGATGTTGATATATCTGCCCCAGTCAGGGAAGTGAAAGCCAGGGTGGATAATATGGAGGCTGCTAAGGTGAAGATCAGGGATTATGCTTCTTCCAAGTCAGATGTCATGCTCACCCTTGACCCTGTTGAGACTGCTACCCAGGCGGTTGCTTCAGTGGATCACTCAGTCAACCTTTTGGCAGGTGCCTTGGCTGCTGTGAGGGAGGTAGGCTATTTTTATTGTTATGTGTATTTTGTGTATTTGGATATTTTTATTATTGAGGTATAATATTTATATTATTCTTTCTGTTTTTGGTTAGGGCGCTGCGGCCTTTCTCCATAATGCCTATTAGGCTATTTCTTTGGTTGCCAGGATTGACCTGATGAAATCAGATTATGATAAGCTGAAGTCTGAACTAGTCTTTGCACATGCTGACCTGGCTGCTAAAGCTGGTGACTTGACGAAGGCGCAGTCTGAGAGGGATGCTGCTAAGGCTGAAGCAGATTCAAATAAACAGCTTTTGCAGGAGGCGCTGGACAGGAATGAAGAGCTCACCCAGGAGAGGGATGATTTGGAGTTTAAGCTTGATGATGCCTCCCTTTATTTTTATATTAAGGGGAAGGTGGCTGCTATGTCGGGGCCTGTTGAGGCTAGGGCCAAATGGAACCCTGAAGCTGAGATGGTTTTTACTGCTTCAAAGTATCCTGACCTGCATAACATGGGAAATGAACAGGAGGTTGACTCTCTAAGGGAGCAAGATGTTGATGTTGATCCGGCTAAGAGTGGGAGTGCTGGTGCTGTTTCCAAGGAGAAGCGGTAATTTTCTTTTTTCCTCGTTGATATTTGGCCCATCCAGGGGGGATGTCCCTGGACAAACAATTTAATTTTTTCTGTCTCTATTCAGGTCAGGGAGACTATCCCTGGCCTCTATGAATATTTTGGTGCCGTTGCCCTAGGGGGTAAGGGTTTTATTAATAAAATCGTGGTAGCCTTCTTTGGCTGGTTTTGCTTATTTGTCTTTGTTGGAACTTGTGGCTTTTGCTTTTCCAATCCTTTTGCACCTGTCAAACTATTTATTTGGTTAACCTGTTGAGTATTTTTAATTTGTCCTGTTATTTAAATTGCCGTGAGTAATTCGACCAAGTATGGTTTTTGCCATAGTGGTTGAAGGGGTGGGGAAACCGGCCTGTCAGGAGGGCTTATGTCCCCTGCCTGATTGGAGGGCTTGGTATTCGGCCTGACAGGAGGGCTTTTAGACTAAATGGCCAGTATGGCACACCCTTCCACCGTCTTACTGCGTCCAGCCGTTTGTAAACATTTGCAGTAACCCTAGTCAAGTCAGGCAATTATTTAATGCCTGATTGGTCCTGACATTTACTGTATCCGGTGATGGTTACCAACTCGTTAGGCACAATTAAGTGCAAAGTTTTGTTTCAGATTTTGATATATAGTAGAGTAGCCCTCAATCCTGAATATTTATGCATATAAACATTTATCATGTATAATTGTTCAGGATTTCAAAAAGTAAGAGAAATTGAGTTAGTTAAATATATAGATATGAGTTGCATATAGAGCATATAAAACACGTAATTTTTCAGGTAGCACATCAGGTTGAGTAAAGATATGAGTTTGTACCTGATTGTGGCCTGATCTGGGTTTTACATATGGAATAATTTTAAATGGGTTACATTCGAGGATCTTGGGATCATTTCTCCTTCTAATGTTTGGAGCCTGTATGCCCCTTATCCGACAATTGTGTCAATTAAGTAAGGGCCTTCCCATGTGGGGGCCAGCTTGCCTGCATATTTTTCTTTTTTATTTGGAAAAAATTTTTGTAGGACAAGGTCACCTTCCCTGAATACTCGAATTCTAACATTTTTATTTTAAGTCCTGGCTACTGCTTGTTGGTATGATGCCATCCTGATTTTGGCAGCGTCTCTTAGCTCTTCTGTCAGGACCAGGTTATCTTGCATCTGCTCTCTGTTTGCTTCAACATTATTCAGGCAGTATCTTGATGTTGGCACCCGGACTTCTGTAGGAATGACAGCTTCACATCCATACACCAAAGAATAAGGTGTTTGGTCTGTTGATGTCTTTGGGGTTGTCTTGTCTGCCCATAGTACTAATGGAAGTTCTTCAGCCCATCGGCATCGTCTTCTTTTTACCTTCTTCTTTAGGCAGCTTATGACTACCTTATTGCTGGATTCAGCCTGGCCAATAGCTTTTGGATATCCAGGGGTGGATGTTACCAGGCTGATATTCCATTCCTGGCAGAATTCTTGGGTCTTTTTCCCCACGAATTGGGTTCCATTGTCACATACTATTTCTGATGGGACTCCATATCTGCATATAATATTCGTTCTGATGAAGGATATTACTTCTTTTTCAGTTACTTGCCTAAGAGAGTTAGCCTCGATCCATTTGGAGAAGTAATCAGTCATAGCCAACATAAATACTTTTTGTCCTGAAGCTATAGGCAACTTTCCCACAATATCCATGCCCCACTTCATGAACGACCAGGGTGCAGAGATTGAATGAAGGAGCTCAGATAGCTGATGTATGATTGGTGCATGGACTTGGCAGGCTTCGCATTTTGAAGAATATTTCAGGCAATCAGCCCTCAGTGTAGGCCAGTAATATCCTGTCCTGAGTACTTTACTCGCCACGCCTTTTCCTCCTTTGTGGTTACCATAATGTCCATCGTGTATTTTTTGAAGTACAAGTTTAGCTTCGTCAGGCTCCAAGCATATCAGGTATGGTCCGGCCTGCGATCTCCAAGCCCTTGCTTTGTGTCTCCCCTGAGGCCGTATTCCTTGGAGAAACAAATCATAATAGGGTTTAGTCCAAGAGTTACCGTCCTGATTGACAGGGTTAACTTGTTCGGGCTTACTGATGTTTGACTCTAATAAATGAACATTTGGTATTTTATCAAAAACCGTAGGGGTAAAATTTGAACCTAGACTGGCCAAAGCATCATCCTGTATGTTCAGGTCTCTTGATATTTGATCTATATCAAATAAAGCAAATTTAGCAGTAATGTTTTTTGCATATTCTAAATCTGAAATCATTTTTGCATCCTTAGCCGTATAAATTCCCTTTATTTGATTAGCAATTAGAAGTGAATCAGTTTTTACCTTTAGGTTTTGGACACCAAGGTCTATACATACCTTTAAGCCTGCTATCAGAGCTTCATATTTTGCTTCATTGTTAGTTGCTTTGAATTCGCAGCTTATAGCCTGTGCTATCATATCTCCCTGTGGTGATTTAAGCACTAATCCTAACCCTGTCCCCCTGGCATTGGATGCCCCATCTATGAAAAAAGTCCATTCTTGGTCTGGGGTTTTATGTTCTAATTGGTTGACTTCTTTTTTCAGGTCAGGTTCTAGGTTAGGGCTAAAGTCAGCCACAAAGTCTGCTAGGGCCTGCGATTTGATCGGTGCCCTCGATTCAAAAGAGATATCGTATGTGCTAATTTGAACTGGCCATCCTGTCTGATAATTGAGGTTTACGTAGGACATACTTTATTGGTAAGTTAGTCCTGACTATAATGGGATGCCTTTCAAAGTAAGGTCGTAATTTAGTACACGACATAATCAAAACTAAAACGTATTTCTCAAGTAATCCATACCTCATCTCAGCATCCAGCAGGCTTTTACTTACATAATAAACCGGGTATGTCAGTGACGGATAAGTATACTAGGACTACACTGACTGCTGTGTCAGTGACGGATAAGAATACTAACAGGGGTTCTTCCTTATCTGGTTTAGCCAGTAAGGGTAGAGATGATAGGTAGGATTTTAAATCTTGAAAGGTTGTCTCATGTTCATCCGTCCACTGAAACTATTTATTTTTACTGTGGAGGTTATAAAATGTTTTGCACCTTTCAGAGGATCTTGATATGAAACGGTTCAGGGCAGCTACCCGGCCTGTCAATTTTTGGATATCTTTGACAGATTTGGGTGACTGTAATTCCAGGATAGCTTTTATCTATTTAGGGCTGGCTTCTATGCCTCTCTTCGTGACCATGTATCCCAGGAACTTACCTGTCGAGACTCCAAAGTGGCATTTTGCAGGGTTGAGCTTCATGTTGTATTTCTCCACTATTTCGAATGCTACTTCTAGATGCTTCACATGATCTTCTGCATTTTTGGATTTTACCACCATGTCGTCTATGTAAACTTCCATGATATCACCTATTTGGTATTTAAACATCATGTTGACCAGGCGCTGATACATTGCCCCTGCATTCTTCAGGCCGAAAGGCATGGCAGTGTAGCAGTATATGCCTCGATCTGTAACGAAACAGTACTCTCCTGGTCAGCAGTGTGCATTTTTATTTGATTGAATCCACTGGAAGCATCCATGAATGTTAGCATCTTATGGCCTGCTGTGGCGTCTAACATGGCATTAATATGTGGCAAAGGAAATGGATCCATGGGACAGGCTTTGTTCAGGTCGGTATAGTCTACGCAGACTCTCCGTTTTCCATTCTTTGTCTACACAACAACCACGTTAGCCAGCCACTCGGGGTACATTACTTCCCTGATCATTCCCATATCCAAGAGTTTTTCCACTTCCTCGTTGATTATGGCATTTCTTTCAGCAGCAAATTTTTGTCTTTTCTGTTGTACAGGCTTAAAAGATGGGTCAACATTGAGTTTATGTGTAATTATATCAGCACTAATTCAAGTCATATAAAAATGTGACCAAGCAAACCAAGATGATTTATTTTTAAGAAACTTTACCAGTTTGGGCCTGACACTATCTGGGGCGCCAGATCCTATCAAAACATACCTGTCAGGGTACTCGGGGGTCTAGAATTACCTGATATGTTTCCATTCTAGGAGGTGCTACATAAGTGCTCCTGACAGGGTATTGTAATTTGTATACAAGAGACTTACCTGCCTTGGAAGGTTTTAAGGCTGTTGCGTAGCATTCCTGGGCTGTCTTGTGATCCCCTTTGATTGTGGCTATGCCCCAGTCTGTTGGTATCTTGATACACTGGTGATAGGTTGATGGCTTGGCCTTAACATTATGAATCCAGGGTCTGCTCAAGATTGCGTTGTAAGACGACAGGCAATCAAGGACTTCAAATTTCTCATAGGATGAGACTCTTTCAACGTAGGTTGGGAGGCGGATTTCTCCTAGAGTGCTTCTGGTTTCTCCGCTGAACCCTACCAAAATGCTGGATTTTTTGGTGATTTTGTCCTCTTTGATTTTCATGGCTTTCAGCACGTCTGAGCTGCTTCCATCTACCAAAATCCTTCTTATAGTGGTGGTTCCGATCTGCATAGAAATTACCAGGCCATCATGATGAACATCAGGGATGCCCACCAAGTCACAATCATTGAAAGTGATTCTTGGGATATGATCCGGTTTGTAGGGTGATACGGTCCTTGGCATCCTGGCTATCTTTTTTGCTGTTGAACTGGTTACGCCGCAGATTTCCTATCCACCAGATATTAATTTTACTTCATATATTGGAGGTGGTGGAGGGAGGCTACGATCCTGCTTATGATCCTGGCTCTCTTTGCCCTGATTCGCATTCCTGCCTTTCGACTTGATCAGGTCTTTTAAGTATCCAGATTTCTATAGGTAAGCCACTTCTTTCCTTAGGGTAAAACAGTCATCCGTCGTGTGTCTAATGTCCATGTGGAATTCGCACCATTTGGGCCATCTGACTACTAGTCCCATGTTGTCAAGCCTTTGGATTAATCCTGCAATATCAACCCTGAAGTTATGCTCGGAAATAGGTGGAAAAATTTTAGCCTTACCTTGATACTCATGTGCCAGGTTAACTTCTGAATGGTCTGGCCTGGAATATGGAGTAGGTCTGTAGTTGGTTCCTTTTTTTGCTCTTCCTATTGCTTTTTTCATGATCCTTAGGTCCACTGGGTGATCCAAGTTTGTATCTTTTGTCCTCTTCTAGCCTGATAAAAGCAAGAGTCTTGGCCTGGACATCTTCGAAGGTATGGCAGGGATACTTAGTGAGCTCGTTGTATAAGTCACTGTGTGGTAGCAACCCCTGCCTGAATGCCTCCACTGCTATTCCAACATCACACCTGGGAATAGATAATATTTCTTTGTTGAATCTTGCAAGGAATGTCCTGAGAGTTTCACCAGGATTCTGCGTAATCCGGTAAAGATCACTGGATCGCTTCTCCAACTCCATGCTACTCGCAAACTGTTGGTTGAAGTTGTTGATCAGGTTGGTAAAGGAATGGATGCTCCCAGTTGGCAGGTTGATGTACCATTGTAGAGCATGGCCGATCAGGGTTGTTCCAAATCCCTTACACATGCAAACTTGTCTAAATTCGCTGGGAATAGATGCAGCCAGCATTTTTTGTTTGAAGAGGGCCACATGGTTCTTCTTCCAGGCTGGCAGGTACACCAGGTATCTTGTCGAATTTTTTATTGAGTTTCTTGATTTCCTGGATTACTGCCATCATGATGGCTACTGTAGATTCATCAGGTTTTTCATTGTCATTCTTTGGCTCACCATCATTATCAACATTGATGAATTTAGAACCACTTAGGCACCCAAAACTGGAGAAATCGATGCTTTTGATAATTGATGCAAATTGGGTTCCTGGCTGGAATCTAGAGCCTGCTCCTTGGGTTTTTTCTAAGTTTTGCTTCTGAGCTGACTCAGATTCTCTTAATCGTAGGATTTCTGCCTCAATTTGGGCCACTTTTTCTTTTAAGCTTTCCAACTCAGCGATTTGTTGAAGGGCTGCGTTCAACTGTTCTTCAACGGTGGGCTGGGCCATTTTTGTGGGACTTTTGAATTTTTGTAGGATAAGAAAAAAGGGTTTAAAGAGCTAGTTGCCTCATGGTAGGAGCCAATTATTTTGTATGGATTTTGCGCAAGGCGAAATCAGGTCAGGGTTGATTTGGGTAGGGTTAACTAGCTCTAGTTAGTCTGTAGGTCAGGTCGTCAAGGTGGAATATAAAGATATAAATACGATAAATATAACAATAAGAAGACAAAGAAATTTGTACGTGGAAAACCCTTGAATGGGAAGAAACCACGGGCACCAAGCCAGGAGAGGATTTCACTATTGTATTATGTATTTAGCACAATGGGACGTAAGTATCTAAGAGTTGTATGAGAATATTGTATGCTCTATCTTGTCTTGTGTTGTCGTCCTTCAAATGATTTCGAAATATTCCTTATATAGTCACCAGTTGAAGGGCTGCTTAATCCTGGTATTAATGCAGAATATTTGCCTTAATTACCCGCAATAATTCTCAATATCACGTCCTTAATTGCTACTTTAATTGCGAGATCTTCATGTTTAATGTTGCGTGCTTATTCCTCTTATTATATGATTTCCTGGTCTAATATCGTCCTGATATTTTGACCGTTGTCCTCTCCATGGCCTGGCGCCTGTCTTCATGTGTCCTGATAGCCTCACATCCTGGCACCCTGATAGTCAGGCTAAGGTGAGACATTGATCAGGGATGTCTGCGGATTTCCAGGCCTAACATTTGTCAAACCCAAAGTCAAAGTTATTGCAGCAGTGACATTGAAGTCTTACATAAGGAAGGGGGTGTCCAATGATACTTTGCCATGTGAAAGATACTCGCATGGTAGAGCTGGCAGCAGCTGAGATACTAGTGGTGGGAGAGTTCCAAGATGTTTTTCCGGATGAGATACCGGGGATACTGCCAAAGAGAGATATCGATTTCAGTGTGGAGTTAAAACGAGGGACGAGACCGATCTCTAAGACCCCGCATCGTATGGGTCCTAAAGAGTTGGAAGTGTTAAAGAAACAGCTGAATGAGTTGATGGACATGGGGTACATTAGACCTAGTGTATCGCCTTGGGGTGCACCAGTTCTGTTTGTGAGGAAGAAGGATGGGAGTTTGAGGCTGTGTATCGACTACAGAGAGTTGAACCATGTTACAGTGAAGAATAGGTATCCTTTACCGAGGATAGATGATCTTTTTTACTAGTTGAGTGGAGCTGGAGTCTGTTCGAAGATTAATCTAAGGTCGGGGTACCATCAGTTGAGGATTCGGGATGAAGACATACCAAACACAGCTTTTAGATCTCGGTATGGTCACTATGAATATTTGGTGATGCCGTTTGGGTTGAGTAATATGCCAGCAGTGTTTTTAGATCTGATGAACATGGTTTTCAGCCAGTACTTGGATCAGTTCATGGTGGTGTTTATAGACGACATCATAGTCTATTCTAGGACTAAGGAGGAGAACAAGGAGCATTTATGATTGATGTTGCAAACTCTACGTGACAACCAATTATATGCAAAGTTGTATAAGTGTGAATTCTAGTTGGAGAAAGTGGCTTTTCTGGGCCATGTGATTTCTAAAGAGGGTGTAGCTGTTGATCCTAGCAAGATTGAGGTGGTGTCTAATTGGGAGGCGCCGAGGAACGTGGCTGAGATCAGAAGTTTCTTGGGTTTGGCGGGCTACTATCGACGGTTCGTGAAAGACTATTCATAGGTAGACGACATTCCAAACCTTAAAGGAGCGTTTCACTATATCTCCAGTCTTGTCTTCACCTGAAGGGAGTGAGAATTTCGAGGTGTATACAGATGCTTTCAAGAATGGGTTGGGTTGTGTGTTGATGCAGAACGGGAAAGTCATTGCCTATGCTTCTAGGCAGCTGAAGTCTTATGAGGAGAACTATCCAACGCATGATCTTGAGCTGGGTGCAGTTGTCTTTGCTATAAATATTTGGAGACACTATCTATATGGGGGCGACCTTTAAGGTGTTTTCTGATCACAAAAGTTTAAAGTACATCATTACTCAGAAAGAGTTGAATATGCGACAGAGGAGGTGGATGGAGCTCATTGGAGACTATGACATGGATATTATCTACCATGAAGGGAAAGCTAATGTTGTGGCCGATGCGTTGAGTAGGAAGAGTGTGCACTCCCTACGCACAGCTATGTCACTGATGAGGTTGAAATATGAAGTGACCAAGATGGGGATACATGTGATCCAGAAAGGGGATGCTAGGGGAGATTTGACAGTGGAACCATATCTTTATGATGATATTCGCAGGAAACAGGCTCTTGATCCTATGATTCAGGAGTGGAGGGCTGGAGTAGAGAAAGGGATAGAGTCTTGATTCTCTATTCATTCTGATGGGAGTGTTCAGTTTGATGGGAGGTGGCGTGTACCTAAGGATGAGGAGCTAAAAAAGATAATCATGACAGAGGCCCATTGCACTCCGTATTCAGTGCATCCAGGGGCTAACAAGCTTTATAAGGATCTTAAGAAGACGTTTTGGTGGCCTGGGATGAAATGGGAGACAGCTTAGTTTGTGGCTCGATGTTTTACTTGACAGAGAGTCAAAGGGGAGCAGCGAAGACCGCTAGGTAAGATTCAGTCTCTAGAGGTACCTGACTGGAAGTGGGAATCTATCTCCATGGATTTCATTGTGGGATTACGGAGGACTCAGCAAGGTAATAACATGATTTGGGTGATCGTTGATAGATTGACCAAGTCAGCTTATTTTATTCCCATGAAAGATACATGGCGTAAGGCTCAGTCTGCGAATGACTACAAGAATATTGTAGTGAGGCTACATGGGGTGCCGAAGGACATTGTGTCTGATCGAGATGCGAGATTCATTTTTTCGGTTTTGGCAAGAGTTATAGGAATTGGTGGGGACTACTTTGAAGATGTGTACTGCATTTCATCCTACGACAGATGGGAAGACGGAGAGAACAATAAGGACTTTAGAGGACATGTTAAGGGCTTGTGTGATGTAGTTTGGTGTTAGTTGAGAAGATAGATTGGATCTGATTGAATTTTCTTACAACAACTGATACCATACGAGTATTGGGATGGATCCATTTGAGTCGTTGTATGGGAGGAGGTGTAGGAATCCGATTTGGTTAGATGATAGTGCAGAGGCATTGGTTTTGGGACCACAGATGGTACAAGTTATGGTTGAGCAAGTGAGGTTGATTCGACAAAAGATGAAGGCGGCCTAGGATCGACAAAAGAGTGATGCGGATTTGCATCGTCGGGACATTGAGTTCCAAGTTGGGGATAAGGTTCTTCTAAAGGTGTCACCTATGCGTGTGGTGATGCGATTTGGTAAGAAAGGGAAACTAAGTTAGAAGTTCATTGGCCCTTATGAGATTTTGGATCGTGTGGGAGAGGTTGCTTATCGGTAAGCTTTGCCACCAGCTTTGAATCGAGAATATAATGTGTTTCATGTGTCTCAACTCCGGAAGTACGTGAGTGACCCTTCTCATGTGCTAGAGGTTGAGAACATTGAGTTCGATGAATCCTTATCTTATCTTGAAGTGCCAAAGGAGATCCTAGATCGCAAGGTTCGCAAGAGTAGGAATGGGGAGACTGTTTTGCTAAAGGTGTTGTGGTCCAATCACAATGTCGAGGAAGCAATTTGGGAGGCTGAAGAAGCTATGAAGGAGCGCTATCCTTCTCTTTTTTATCAGGTATGTGTGGTTACAGGGACGTAACCATGTTTCTTTAGGAGGGGTAGGAGATTATCGCATAAACTTTAGGTACGAGTTTTGGTCAGTCTTGGTAAAATTTAGTGGATGTTTTGGGGTTGTCAAGTTATGTTTTAAGTTTTGTCTTGAGTTGTAGTTGTGTCGTTGCATTATGGTTGAGTATAGTTGTTAGAAATCTATATCTCATTATTACAACATATTCTTATATGTTACAATTTAATTTAGTCATAAAATTAATTTGGATCTTATGTATGCAAACATGAATAAAGATAAATAAGAAATCGTTTTCCTTACATTGAGAAATCGGATATATGGGCACAAATGAGTTCTCCTACTCACTTGTTCTTGAGCTCTCCAAATATTGGATGAACAAAGGATTCAAGTATAGAATCCCTCCCAAGGAATAATACCTAAGATAACCTCTTAATAAAATTAATATTATTAATACTAGAATAATATTAATCTATATAAAATTGACCCAAAAATATTGATTTTGGTCTCTTAATTTCGGTTAAGAGAAGGGAGAAAAGAAGTGATTTTTATCTCTCTAAAAACTCTATATTTTTAGATGATGGAATGAAAAATACACTAGCATTCAAGTAGTGTATATTAGACAAATTATAGAGAAAAACCCTTTGGCATTTCTCTATGAAAAACCGGGTAGGGGGGTGGTATTAGCCAATGCATGATCAAGTTGCCCTTCACAAAAACAACTAGGTTTGCATGGCTATGTATTAGGTTAAATGATTATGTTTTCAACTCAATTAATCAACACAATATTTATCCTAATACACCCTAAATTTCGGTACATATAGTGTAAAATGGGAAATCCATTTTACACATTATTTTTTTAATTTGTCACATGTAACATGTGCTATGACATTATGAATATAAAATGTATTTTTAACAATTAAAAATCAAAATATTAATAAAATATGTCACTTATAAAGTTAACCTAGTAATTCATAATTACTTGTACCGAAATGAGTTCCCGAGTTATAAATTACAACATTCTGTATTTATAATAATCAATTCATTCTATTTCAATTGTTTCCGTAAACAATAATTTCATCTAAGTAATAAAACAATTCGATTACTTAGACCATATCTTATTTAATCAAATTATAACGAGATACGTAAATATTACATCCAAAATCGTCCGTCAATTTTAAGTAATTTAATTAACCCGTATCGTCATACGATCAATTAAATAATCAATTAAGAGTGTTACCCTTTAGGTATGACCTAAGGGGATCAACGGATCACCACCGCCGCACGATAAGTAATGTCAAACTCTAGTCAGCCAATCATTACCGATATGTGTGGACCAGTTGACGGTAAAATATTACTTCCCACATGTATTCTTAAAATGAGACTTAAACATGTGATCATCATGATCAACAGTTGTGATCGCATCATTTTCGGAGGACACATATTCCAACAATCTCCCACTTGTCCTCGACAAGTGTGCGTCACCAATTCTCTTGTCCTATTACTATCTCCCACTCAATGCAAGGTGTCTTTCAGGTCGTACTTGCAAGTGATCATATCGAGAGTGGTTTCCTCGATCTGGAGAATAACTTATTGACCGGATATATCTACCATAGATATCTTCCAAGCGTGGCCACACATTTCCAGTTCCTTACTCCTCGAGTGGCCCTGAGATATTGTTATAACCCTGACTAGGGGTGGACAATTCCTATTGCACTCATTCCCTTCGACTAGCCACAGCCATCATAACCCAAAATATGCCCATTTGACCCCATTTACGAAGGTCGTAGCAACACAAATCAAAGTTAATCTGAAACTGTGCCATCTTAGGCGAACAGTCTTTAGTCAAAAGAATCGACTCCTTAGAATACTATAGTAGCTCTCGCCACGACCAGGCTATATAAATTTGCCAGAACTCTATAAGCGGTCATAAGGCCTGACAAAGTGTTCTGTGACCGCCTATGTGATCGACTAGTCATCTCACATTACTTCATGGCACTTGAACTTGCCATCAATCGCATCACATTCTAGTCACTTCGAGATGTCACCTCATGTAAGTAACTATGGGCGAATACAATGCTAATCCATGTTCACTTTAACGGGGTTCAATTGTCTCTACAACCCGTTTGGATGTAACGAAGTATAAGGTAAGTTAATAATAACTCAAACGATAAATGTCGACATCACATTCAGGTAGTCAATACCATAACCTTGTGATGCATATCGTAAGTGTGTAAACACTAGTCGATTTCAATAGAAGTTTAACATACCATGTGTCCATGTGTTCAAACTTCTTATAAGGTATTATCCTTAATATTCATGTTATCTCTTATAGCATGAACCTTACCAAGTACACATATAGGTTCCCAACCTTGGTTTAGGTTCTTTATCTTGAAAGAACTTTCTTGTTGTTTATCACAAAACCAACGAATTTGTGGTGGATTATATAACTTGTACTGATCAAGTGTTCTACCATTTCGCAATGCACTAGGTATACGTTTTGCAGGGTTTTGCAACAATTTGTCAAGATGATTAGCCTAGCACTTCTCATAAGTCCTAGCATATTAGAAAATATCATTTTTGAGTAACTTCTTACTTCAAGTAAGTATTTTTCAAAGCTTCTTATTTCTCCTTTTAGCTTGAATAGCTTAGGATTTTCATAAATCCTTATGTGTGATCGAACTTCAATATGTGCAACATCTTGTCACATAACAGAGAGTTCTGTCCATCACTGGAATCGCTCATTAGTTCTCCTCGAGAATTTATGACGATTCTTCTATGGCTTGCCAATGAATCATCATGCTCTTATGCATATGATTCATTATTGGACATGTGCATGATTATTCTAATGGCGGAAACATTAGTAATTTATAATCATGTGATCAACCATTCTTAGGTTCAATGAATGACCATGACTGCTTATGGTAATTCTATTTACATCGATATGAATAACCTACGTTTCTTGTTGATTTGATGTGTATATCTTAATACTTATCCTACATCTCATGATGTGATTGGATTCATCATAGTCCATTTTCATCCAGAATTGAAAACTCAAATACTTCTTTGTGAAAGATAGTATTAGCTCCTTATTCTCAATGAGTAATGAGTTATCAATTTTACAAGATGATTGCTCCCAAAAAATTCCATGTCTTCACATGATAATTTCCAACTCCCACTCAATTCCACATGTTTCTCAATTGACTACTCAATCGAAACATTTCAAGAATTGAAATATATATTGCTTTGCCAAGTTATTAAGATAAAACCATATATGTTTCCAGCATATCCTTTCAAAATGCCTATTTAGAAAAGGTTTCAATCTTAAACTTATGGAAAGAGATTTTTAATCTCTAACTCATTCATTTTATAATGATGCGTAGCAATGTCATTATTTAAATGTGAATTACATCTAATAAACGTTCTTCTTAAAATGCCCTTTTCGGAAGGAGGTTTAATCATTTCATTTTCATAATGAGGTTAAGTAATGACACTAGCGTGTTTAACAATTAATTTAGCTTTTGTAGATATCGGCATATCTTTCTTTGCAACTTTTAGTCATAAATCACATTTATTTTCGAGGATGCAACTTTGTTTCATTTAGGCTCTTAAGTAAAAATCAATATTGAAACTATTGGTCAAAAGTCGTTCATATACTAGCCAAATCTCTTGATAAGACTTTACATTAGCCATTCTTCTTCCAAAATTTTCTTTTGGTCTCCTCGTGTAGTAATCTTGAGAACATATTCTTTTGATTACATCACTTGGTCTCTTTTGTCATGTAGATTTCATCTATTCGAGACCATAGATCTCATCTTTTCGTGTACACCATTTATATAGGTATACAAATCATTCTTTCTTGCGTAGATCTCATTTACACAAGTATCCAAATTTACTTTGTGTTCTTTGTGTCTTCATTTTTCTCCCACTCTATCTTTAGAATAAATATACTAAAGATTCAAAGATAGCTTATGAGACACAAATAATTATTTTTGAATTGTAAGGAGGACTAATAGTTTTAGATTTTATAAGTGTACTTGGTGATTGACATTCTTTTAAGAGAGTTCATCAACTCATCATCACTTCATAATTGATCATACACAAGCCTTAAGCTTGTGGACATATAATGAATCCCATCATTATAGTTGTCTATTAGATCACTTTAAGTGAATGCTCATATGTTTCTATGAGCAAGCATATAAAGACGAATTTTTAGAACAAAGAAAATACGATAAAACGGGTGACTTGGGTTGCAAACCAAGCCACCATAATCCAAAATACAACAATTGTTTAGAAAGGATCAAACATTTCCTTGTCGAACACGGAAATCAAAATAGTTCTAAAAATCCGAAACATAAATTAAAATAAGACAATAAAAAGCCTAGCTTCTATATGATTTCTCAAGCTTGCTTTTCCTTTCCCTTGTCCTTGCTTGGTGGAGGCCCTATTTACAATAAAAAGGGGATACATTATCACAACTTTTTATCACAATACCATAGTTGAATTAGAAACATAAAAGAAAGGATAGTCATTTACCTACTGGAGTGATCCTTCCAGCTTTGATGTCACCAAGATACTTGGAACAATTCCTCTTCCAATGTCCAACACCATTACAATAATGGCATTTGTCAAGAGGACCCTTCTTGGTCTTGGAAGTGCTAGCTTCAAAAGTCTTAGCTTTGGTGAAAGTGGGAGCTTGCTTCTTACCCTTCTTCCCATTCTTCTTGAATTTTCCCTTGCTCTTGGTGCTTATGTTAAGAACATCCTTAGGTGGGTTAACATTTAACCCCATGTCTCTTTCGGCTTGCACAACTAACTTGTGCAACTCTTCAAGAGACACGTCCTTGTCTTGCATGTTAAAATTCACCCGGAATTGAACATATGTCTTGACTTTGGATAAGGAGTGTAGAATCCTATCTACAATGAGTTCTTTGGGGATTTCAACCTTTTGAATCTTCAAAATCTCGACTAGCTCAATTGATTTGAGCACGTGAGGGCTAAACTTTTGGCCCTCCTTAAAGTCGAGATCAAAGAATGCCGCGGCCGCCTCATATTGGACGATCCTCGGAGTTTGTGAAAACATTGTCATAAGCTTGGAATATATTTCATTAGCGGTGCCCATTTTAAAGGCTCTCCTTTGGAGATCCGCCTCCATCGTAAAAATCAACACATTTTTCATTGCGGCGGACTCCTTGTGGTAAGCCTCATATGCTTCCCTAGTGGCGGCACTCGACCTAGCATTAGGTTTGGGTGGAGAGGCCTCGGTGAGGTAACGAAGCTTGTCGTCACCTTGGGCGGCTAATTTGAGTTGGGCATCCCAATCGGAGAAATTTGACCCATTCTTTTCAAGTTTACAACGATCCATGAAGGATCGGAGCCATGAAGTATTAGTGAGAGGTGTGGCGTTAGTGTTTGGAGTGGCCATTTGTTATGAGAAATAAATGCGATCTACAAAACGAGAATTGAAGGAATAAAACATATGTCGTTTTCAAAATAATACTACTCGTAAAAATTTAATTTAATTTAAACAAGTTTTATTGCATTTATCTAGTGACCTCTACCCAACTTGATAAATGATTCCAAGACCCAAATTCATATTAACTTGGGCACGGTAGGGCCGATTCATCCCTTATCAATATAACTCGGTGGATTAACGCTTTAATCGATTCTACTTTTAGAACTCTTGGTCGATAAAATTACATTAACATTTATCTTTAGCCCGGAACACATGCAACTACGATCACGAATACTTCCGTTGAGCTCAATCAAAATTTCGAATAAATGTGTCCATGATCCAAATCCACATCAACTTGGGCACGGTAGGGCCGATTCATCCCTTATCAACATGAATTCGGTGGATAGACATTTATCACCCACTTCCCCTACGTAACAAGGTTTGTACCCCGGTAGGGCCGAGTGCACTCCCTCGCGAAATAGGTTTTCATGGTTTCTACTTTTTGGTAAGGCTAAGTCCCAATTGTTTATTTTTAGCGAGAGGTCATGTCAATTTATTATCTATCACGTTTTAAGTGAACTAAAGCGGTGAACTACGATAATGTAATTGACACGGTCGATATAGTCGATTAAAATGATAATGCATGTTTTAGTTATGGCGATTTAGCGATGCATGCAACATATAAATAAAATGCAAAACATAAATAAAATCCTAGTATGGCCTTCCTAATATAGTAAATCTAATAAACTATTACAAATTCGGAAACCAACTCCATTGGTCCCTTGAACTTCGGTTTTTGCACGCATCTCAAGGTAACACCGTCTTTAATGGATCGCCTTCTTGAGTGGCACCGTCTTCAAGGAACTTCGGAATAAATAAATTACATAACAAATTACATAATTTCCTATTATACATTTGTAATTAAAATAAAATAAATCTATTAAATTACAAAACGGTGATACGAGATCACAATAAATTACAACCGAATCGATATTCCCATACATTTCGGGTAATACCAATTAAAAACAAAGGTCATACTAAGTAAAATTACATAATTCAAAAATTACATAAAATAAAATTATGACAATCATTAAAAAAAATGCAGCATTATAATATGTATGAACATGCCCAATTTTATGCTAAATCGCCTTTAAGGAGCAAATATCGTATATTAAACGGTTTTTACGGATTTGCGTGATTCAACCTTTTAAAATCACAATAAATTACATAAAATCACATTTATATATTAGTTAATTACCCTAACCATCTTAGGACTCAAAATTAGTCTCCACTAACATATTGACAATAATTAACTTATATTTCTTAAAATTGTTCATTAATGGACTCAAAATTACAATAAAATGCCATAAACTCCAAATAAATCATAAAAATTTAAAATAAATTTGAAATTTGAAATTTAAACTCATGAACATTCTGGAAAAAATACCATGACACTCATAATTTTCAAAAACTTAGGTTAAAAGTTTCGAAATTTATCGGGAAAAACAATGTTGCGGTTTATCGGATTTATCAATTATTATCATAAAAAAAATGAGAAAAATTATATTTATTAACTTTTCAATTTTAGATCTGAAATTGGTAATAAAATGCAACATTTGACGTTTTTCCTTAGTCATGGAGTATGTTTTAGCAATTATTCACTAATTAAAGTCACTATTTATGCTATTTTTCATTAAAAATTCATAAATCATGCATAAACACTTCATTATAGCCTTATTATTTTACACACATCTTGTAAAATTGCATGTGACAACATACTAATTTTCTATGACCAGATTCAAAATATTTATCATATTAATCTATTTTATCATTTAAATTCGATTTTATCATGAAAAATCCATATTTCGAGCATAAGAAATCATAAAATTATGAAAATGTACAGGTCATCTAAAAATAATATATGTGAAACCATATCCAAAAACCACTGGAAAAATCGAAGTTTAGCTAATTTTAGTCCGAAAATGACATTTTTATAATAAAATCACATTTTTAATGCCATTATTATATAAAATGAACAATAAAAATCCATAAATTAACCAAAATATCCTAAATACTTTTTAGGATCAGAAACTTTAACATGCATAATGGATTTCGTGATACATCATAATAAACACAAATTTACAAGTTTTATATGTTATTCGTATAACTCGGAAAAACTATAACCGATTTGCATGCAAACAACCTAAGGCTCATGATACCGCTTGTTAGAAATCTATATCTTATTATTACAATATATTCTTATATGTTACAATTTAATTTAGTCATAAAATTAATTGGATCTTATGCATGCAAACATGAATAAAGATAAATAAGAAATCGTTTTCCTTACATTGAGAAATCGGATATATGGGCACAAATGAGTTCTCCTACTCACTTGTTCTTGAGCTCTCCAAATATTGGAAGAACAAAGGATTCAAGTATAGAATCCCTCCCAAGGAATAATACCCAAGATAACCTCTTAATAAAATTAATATTATTAATACTAGAACATTATTAATCTATATAAAATTGACCCAGAAATATTGATTTTGGTCTCTTAATTTTGGTTAAGAGAAGGGAAAAAAGAAGTGATTTTTATCTCTCTAAAAAGTCTATATTTTAGATGATGGAATGAAAAATACACTAGCATTCAAGTAGCGTATATTAGACAAATTATAGAGAAAAAGCCTTTGCCATTTCTCTATGAAAAACCGGGTAGGGGGTGGTATTAGCCAATGCATGATCAAGTTGCTCTTCACAAAAACAACTAGGTTTGTATGACTATGTATTAGGTTAAATGATTATGTTTAATCAACACAATATTTATCCTAATACAGCCTAAATTTCGGTACATATAGTGTAAAATGGGAAATCCATTTTACACATTATTTTGTCAATTTGTCACATGTAACATGTTCCATGACATTATGAATATAAAATGTATCTTTAACAATTAAAAATCAACATATTAATAAAATATGTCACTTATAAAGTTAACCTAGTAATTCATAATTACTTGTACCGAAATGAGTTCCCGAGTCATAAATTACAACATTCTGTATTTATAATAATCAATTCATTCTGTTTCAATTGTTTCCGTAAACAATAATTTCATCTAAGTAATAAACAATTCGATTACTTAGACCGTATCTTATTTAATCAAATTATAACGGGATACGTAAATATTACTTCCAAAATCGTCCGTCAATTTTAAGTAATTTAATTAACCCGAATCGTCATACGATCAATTAAATAATCAATTAAGAGTGTTACCCTTTAGGTATGACCTAAGGGGATCAACTGATCACCACCGTCGCACGACAGTAATGTCAAACTCTTGTCAGCCAATCATTACCGTTATCTGTGGACCAGTTGACAGTAAAATATTACTTCCCACATGTATTCTTAAAATGAGACTTAAACATGTAATCATCATGATCGACAGTTGTGATCGCATCATTGTCGGAGGACACATATTCCAACAATAGTGAGTTTTGTTTTTCAGTATGGGATTGAACATGGGGGACGAAGTTTAGTTTTAAGGAGGGAAGACTGTAATACCTCAGATATTTGAGCTGTTGGGTACTCTATCGAGTATGGGCAACTCGGTCGAGTAGGCGGTAACTCGATCGAGTACGTTAGTTACTCGATCGAGTACGTCGTGTTTTACCGTTTTTCGGCGGTGTTTGATAGTAAAACGTGGAGAGGTATTTAAAGTTCTTTCGACAGTTCTTTCACTTTTTACTTTCACTTTTCTAAACCTTTCCCAAAAGAAAAGAAAACAACGTTCAATCCTCTTCTCTCTTTGCTATCAAATCAAGGCTAGGGTTGACGGATTTCTGAGATCGTCATACCTTTGTGATCGTCATTGTTTGGGTAAGATTTCTATATCGTTTTTATGTCAAATAGGTAATGTTGGTTAAACCTTATTTGGGTGATTTGAGGGTTTTTGGGAGTAATTATAAAGTAGATTTGTAATTATATGATTATTGTTTATAGGAGGCGATTTCGTAGAGGAAGCTTTTTTATCCACTGCATTTGATTGTTGGTGATTCCGTCTCAGGTAGGGTTTCCCTACTCAGTTCACTGAGCAAATGAGTATAAGATGTCATGGTTGTTTTACTTCCCTGTTATCTTTACTTGGATTTGGCATGTTTATATTGGTATTGTGATTTTGGTTGTGAATGTATGTGGTTCGCGAGGTGGGCCCTCAGCTTCGTGGAGTCATTTGCGGGAATGGCTTCACGCCCTTGATTTGCCCCTTATGATTCTCGTCACAAGGGGGGTGTGCACATTAATGGACATGGGTTATTTACTCTACGGTATTGATCGGGACTTAGGTGGTACGGCTGCGGTCCCCACTGGCAGAGTAGTCTATCTATTGCGATGGGTATTCTGGCAGGGCTACACATTTTAGTGTGTAGTCAGGTGATTGGTGATGAGTTGGAGTTGGAGGAATGTGCTTGTGAAATTGGATGGTGAGCAGTTGATTAGCAGGTATTTCTTTGGAGTATGCCCGGGACCTAGCCGGGGATGGAGTCATCACGAGTCTGAGTCTTTTAGTCTTCCACTGATTGTTATGACAATATTTATTTTAGTTTGGATTTCATTTTAAGACGATTGTATTTTATATTTCATGTTTGGTTATGTTGTACGCACATTAAACATTAAAACTTAAAATACGTTTCTTTATGGTCTCCTTTGATTACTATACCTCAGGTAACTGAGATGGTAGCATCTCCATGTGTTAGGGTGGTTTTCATAAGGCACCTTGGTGTATGGGGTGTTACACTAGGAACCACCCAACCCAGGTCTGGTCTTACATGGTCACGGCAAGGGGTATAAATCTCGTATAAACCCACGTTTAAAACACCACAAGCAACCCATGTAAAACACCAGCAACAACCCCTCCCTTGACGATGAACGGCGGTCAACGAAGGTCCGGTCAACCCCCTGGTGGTCCACGACCAAAGTCACGGTGGGTTAGGTCACACGGTGGTCTAAACAATGAGTTATCTGAAGTAATTATAGTATGAGACGGTTATATGAAACTTACCGTGAGGCAATTAAAAGACGATAAATTCTCTTCTCAAGATCCCCCTCTCTCCCTTTATGAATTATTGAGATGAATTTTATATTTTTATTTTTATTTTTATTTATATTGTTATTGTTATTGTTATTGTTATTGTTATTTTTATTGTTATTAAATTATTATTATTATTATTATTATTATTATTTTTTATTATTATTATTATTATTATTATTATTATTATTATTATTATTATTATTATTATTATTATTATTATTTTATTTTATTTTATTTTATTTTATTTTTATTTTATTTTATTTTATTTTTATTTTTTATTTTTTAATAAAAGGATGCACGCGGCTTTCATAAAGAGGAAAATAAAAGTTTACATGAAATTGCTTGGGAGCCGAGAGACAATCTGGGCTCCCACACCCTTAGCAACAGCAAAGCTAAGTCTAGTAAAAATGTAAGCAGCTACCCGAGCCCTCGCATCCTGAGATACCGAGAATTTCTGGATCCGCTTGAGCAAGGCAACATCATCCGAACCCAGCTCCCCGAGTGAAGAGAAAGAGAAGGGAAGGAAACCATAACCAGCTGCCGCGCACAAATTTCCGTACTTAGCACACTTACGCTGAGCAGCATCAGCGACAACCCGGCCGGGCACAAAATCCATCATCCCAGTCTGAGTTAAAGGAGAAGACCCTGTCAAATCAACGCACACATCACGCCCTCTATCTCAGGAATAAAGCAGCAAATCCGCAGGACGAAGAGAGCCACCATGTCCGTCAACAAAACCAATATCAACCTCCTTACCCGCAGAAATACCAGATCTATAACAGATGTCAAATAGAGTGTCATGAACGAGGTTGTGCCAATGCTTAACTCCCACAGTACCAGTACAAGAAACAGCATGGTCCCCTAAAACATCATCAGCAAAAACCTGAGAGCAAGCAGGACAAGGCCTAGATACCGTGAATAACGGAACACCCAGTCGATACCCAAGCACACTACGGTAAGTCCTCCCGTTCATAGTCTGACCCAACCCCAAGATAGGAACCGCACGCAACCAATCAGAGGACTGGGCACCCTACCGAGACTTCCACAAAGCAAACTCACCTGGTGTCAAAGAAAAAACAGACTCTGAAGCAGCATCAATCGTCGCGAAATATTTGTCTGCCAATTTCTTCATAAGTTTGGGGGCAGCAATTTCACTAGGGTTACTTACATAAGATAGCAGAACCTGTAGTAACAGAGAACACCCGTTTGGCATCGTCGAAAGCAGGGACCAGCCTCTACAATACCAGAAGGTCCGAGGAGCTTAGCCTGCAAATCAACAGACTGCAAACGGGACGCAAGAAAAGCATAGTGTAAAACATCTCTCGCCGCATAAACACCAAGACCACCAAGATGGAAAGGGAATGTAGCAAGGCATTACTGCCAATCCCCAAAACCCAGGCCAGACGCGGTGACCATACGTTCCAAGCTGGAACGAAAAGCAGCATCGAAAGGAAGATGGACCGAACCAAAAACACTGGGGGGGGGAAGTACGAAGAGAGAAATAGAGCTTAGAAATACCAGTACAAGCTCTAAGAAGAACCAACTCACATTGCGGGTCCACAATCCTCGCGACCAAGTCTATAAGCTCAATGGTCTTAGTCACTCTCTTCGACACAGTCTCATTGCCAAAAATAGGGCAAGTACTGACAGGTCCACCCAAAACTGAGACACCACGAATGGGCCGAGCAATAGAAGGGGGGAAAACCCCAGGAAGCCGACTCCGAGGATCCTCAATAAGCCAAAAGACCTTAGTCTTGGAGACATTAAGATGCAGTCCAAAACGAGGGCCATCAGCTATAATCAAATCCAAAACTCTCCCCACCTCCAAAGTGTCCCCAACGATGGTGCCATCATCCAAGTACCACGCCTGCGTATTAAGGTCAAAAGAGTCCCGAATTTTTCACACCAAGGGATGCAAAACCAAAGCGAAAAGCAAAGAACCCAAAGGATCACCTTGTTGGACACCCTGAATAGACCACAAGCAATGCTACCCATAAAAAAGACGGGCAGGACTGGAGTAACAAAACTCCACCCAACGGGAAAGAACCGGGCAACGACGGCGGACATCCTGAAGCATGGTAGCACGATCAACAAGGTTGAAAGCATTCTGAAAATCGACCAGCAACATAGAAAGTCCCACCTCAGCACCACGAGCCTCAACGAGACGATTCAAGGCATGCAAGATAGCCTCTCCTCCACCGGACACACCCACCCCAAACTGAAGACCATCAAAATAAGAGGACAAAGAAGGACCAACCAAAAAAGCACCAATCTTAGAGACAAGCCGTCTCCAGATAGTGCCAACAGCAATATCACGAACACCATCGCCCGGTTTAACAAGCGGCATGAGAGGGGCGCTGGGAATGTACTCACTTAGAGCTAGAGGACACCGGCTCTCAAGAAAAAGATTAACCACCCTAGTAATAGAAGTGATCAAGTCATCAGATATAGCCATAGGTGCGCCACTCAAACAGTCCATAAGATGCTGGGCCCAAAACCCATCCCTCCCACAAGAAGTACCACGTAGGAAGCTCCGAATCATATCCAAAACCACTGTCAAAGAGGCAACCAGAGGATGATGATCTCCAAACAAAGGAGGCAAGGAAGGAGGTGGAGCAACATGATGCTTCTCTCGCAAGGCCACAAGGGTGGCATTAGAGTAGGGGGCAACCCTAGAAGAAGAAAGCACCCGAACAGCAGCAGTATAGTGACCATCACAAATCTTCCTCCGACATTGACAGAGATTAAGCTCACTCAAATCAAGATCCTCCTCCACATGAAATAAAGAAGGACCCTCATCCAAACACTCCTGCAATAGCCGCAACCCCCCCCCCAGGTACCCTCCTAGCGAGGATAGCCCTAGCAATACTCTCCTCCTGACACTGGCGCCGAATAACAGTCCTACACTCAAGATTACTCCGAGGAGCGAAGGTCTTAAGCAGACAAAGTGGTAGAACAAGCAACTGAATCTAGCGGGAGAGGTCACCAGGGGAATCAGCCAGGTCATCCAAAACTCCTTTCAAAGCCCGAGCAAACCCAAGACGAAATTTAGGAGAAATAGATTTCACGGTGCGAAGGCCCAACGACAACAAACGATCAAGCGAAGATATAGACCACTGAACAAGTCCAACACCATCATCAGATGAAGAAACTAAAGGAAAAGGAGCCAATGGTCTTGCAATACCGTAAATATGAAAGCTGTAGAGGCCATCACCACACTCAGGAGGCGCCACACTATCACCCCGACTATGTCGACATCTAGAGCGAGTGGTACGGGTTTTAAAGCACACCCCACACAACCAGAGCCCCATTCGTCTCAAAATACTCTTGGCATTAGAGAAAATAGTCAGATTATCAGTAAGAGTTTGACACGTAAGTCCCAATGCACCATCATGACAATATCGGTCCTGAAAATGCCTCTGCCATGCAGCCTTAGAAAGGCCCTTACCAAAACCATCCGGACACGCCTGTAGACTCGAAAAAGGACAATGAAACCTCACAAGATCAGGCATGAAAGAAGAAATAAAACAAACCCTTCCTCATATCTGCACGACAAAACGATATAGCCACCAAGAAAACCACCACAACCAAACCACCACCAGACACACCAGCTGAAACACGGTAGGGAAAGTAGCAGCAAAGGCAGAAAAGAAAAACGAAAAAACGACGCCAAAAACACCACACCATGACAAAACCGTGAGCAACAAAAGACAACCCTACCAACGAAAAAGCACTTACCAAGTCCCTGCCAACACTAGCTACCTAGAACCACAGGCGGCAGTAGCCAAGGACGGCGACAGGTAGATGGTGACAAAAAAAAAACGAGCCACAAAAGATGGTGACAGGAGGCAGCAGCCAACACTCGCGCAGAAAGCAAAATGGTAACCACCACCAGAAGGTAGCCGACGGGAAGACCCACCTGAAACGAGTTACCCCACCGGAACCCTAGCACAAAACGTTGCAGCCTGAACGTAAAAGCATTGGATTCGCAGCCCTGAACCTAAACGTGAAACCAACACGCGGAAGTAGACGACGACGCTAAGGCAGTGATCGGCAAAGGTAGCGAACCCACAACCGCACAAAAACGACGACACCACCCTATCTGAGACGTGCGATCACAATACCGAAAATCCGGAACCGAAAACCCTAAAACACGATACGACAAAAAAGGACAACAGAAACGATACCCTAGCACCGCCCAATATGCCAGACCGGCGACGTGATGTCAAGGTGGTCGGCGAGAGCAGCTATAGACGGCCGAACAGGCAGCAGTATGGCAGAAGCACTCCCTCACGTAACACTCGCAAATCGCCTCTCCACTCTCCTCTCTCACTTATTATTATTATTATTGTTATTATTATTATTATTATTATTATTATTATTATTATTATTATTATTATTATTATTATTATTATTATTATTATTATTATTATTATTATTATTATTACTACTACTACTACTACTACTACTACTACTATTACTATTACTATTACTATTAAATAACCGAATTGCCATCCCAGCCATTATTATTTTATTATTTATTTCCTTCTCACGATATAATTCTCTAACTAAAATAGTTTATAAAATACACTTTAAAACACATTTTAATATTTTCACCGTTTGACTAACCACTAACCAAACCTTAAAATACGGGGTATTATAGTCTTCCCTCCTTAAAAAGAACTTCGTCCCCGAAGTTCACCACACTACCCGACACTAATGTCAAAATAGAAACCCACTAAACTAAATAACACGGTCTTACCCAACAAAATACAACAAAAGGTAGCGGGTATTACTTTCTACCTCCCTTAAAACAAACTTTGTCCCGAAGTTTAGCCAGTTATATCAACAACAACAAACTACTGATAATGCGCGATTCTCTGTCCCCGAAAAGAAAGAGTTACGTCCTCGTACCTCCGTCTTGCTATCATCATCCCCTAAGCTTAAATCAATTGTCAAGGTCTCCTAATGACCTTTCAACTGTTTCCCTTTTTCCTTACCTTGGTAACTATCTCGGCATATTGTATTCGTAATGTCAATCCTAAGCCATGAACAAGAGGGAGTAACACTAATGAATAACAGCATAAAGTAATTTCTCATTCTCGTAATTATATGTCATAAAACATCTTTCAGATACTTCAATCCACATCAATATCATTTCATCAACATTTTCATACTCTTAGTTACTCGATTACTAGTCAAGGAATTAGGCCTATGAATACCATACTAGACAAACCACTCACTATACATAACTCAATCATCATATCTATCTTCACAACATCATTGTCTAAAATATAGGTATATACTCTAACAACCAACTCAACTGTCACATCTCCCAAAAATATTAAGTACAACACAACAAAAATCATTTGGCTACACTAGTCATCTTTATACACCAAATCCAACTTAATAACTGTCAACATAACATTAACTCCATTCAGCAAATCAATCAAGTACTCTAGCAACATGTCATTCAATTGGAATATCAATTCAATCTATATAATATTCAACAAAATAGGTAAACAATTAAACTTGCACAGTCCACTTCAACTTCCCCCCGCTAAGAATCATGTCAATCCACACAACATTTACTCATAACACTATGTCAACAGACTTACAACAACAACAACAACAACAACAACAACAACAACAACAACAACAACAACAACATCAGAGCCTTAATCCCAAAATGATTTGTGGTATGTCAGCAGACTTACCAATTAAAATTTTATTTTCACTTTATATCAATGCACTTTTAAATAATCATACCTTTGACATCATGTATGTACACTATTAGAGCACAATTTAGAAAACCCATGCGACGATTAAGAAATTTTATTAAAATCTTGTCGTAAATTCACACATTTACAAAAGTTAGAAAATATGCTGTAAACTTCAAAAATCACCAATAGATAATCGCTTAACTATCTCTTGAATTTTTGTACTTTTAAGAATATATAGAGTTACAAAGGTGTGAGAACAAGAATCAACTCCAAAGCTCAAATATGCAATTTATAAGCATTTTTACAACACAATTGGTCCAAACAGAATTTTATCAGCATATCGTTACAAATCTGAGTCAACTTGCAAAAATCACCAATAAATATCAAGACATCAAGATTTAAAGTTTCTTATCAATTTGAAAATGTATATGAATCATTTAAACAACGAGTTTGGAGTTATACATAAATTATATGTACATATTAAATGGCAAATTTTACAAAATTATAGGTCGAAAACATGACTGCACAGTAACATTCTGACCACTGTCCACTAAAACATTTATTTCTCCTAACCCGTAAATCATCGAAGCGAATTCAACTGACATTTCTTTTCTTTCAACCTAAACCGTAAACCGTATTTCAATTGTAAAGTTCAACTGACATTTCTTTTATTTCAACGTAAATGCGTAAAGTTAAGAAGAACGAATTCAAACACTGAGTAGACAATTAAGTACCCTAATTGATTATGTAGATTAAGTTGTTGAAAATGCAATATTATTTTGGAGATGGAGGTCTTATATAAAATCAACAATCAAGGTAAGAGAGAAGTGTAGAGCTTTGAAGACAGGGAAGAGAATTAAATAAAAAGGGGTAATTTAGTCATTTTCTCGGGTGATATTAGCAAACTATGGGCGACAAAAAGAAAAAGTGAATTATAATTTTTAACTAAACTAATTATATAAATAATTAAACTAATTATAAAACAATTACGATAACTATAATTACTAGCTTAACAATTACACTACTTTATATAAAAATTAGTATATATATTAATCATGTTAATTACACATTAGTTATATTAATTATATTATTACGTAACTTAATAATGTAAAACCCGTCTTATGTTATATAACAAAATCTCAAAATCCATACATAGTTTAAACCGTGTTTACCCACGAACCAACCCACAAAACCCGTCTCAAATAAGTAGACCCAACACTCCCATACACCCACAACCATACGGGTTGGACAGCCCATATACACCCATTTTAGGACCGCCCAAAGCAGCCCATAACCACCCACCTTCAAGGCCAACACCACCACCATACACCACCACACTCACCCACAACATCCACCTCACACCACGCCTAAAGCAGCTCTATTGACAACAACAAACAGCAGCAAGAAAAGCAGCCTGTCAACAACAACAAGTACACGATATATACACCAAACACAAACAAAACCACCACCATTCGCACCATCACTACCCCACCTACTCAACCACCACGCTCACCCATTAGCTATGGCACCACCAGTCCAGACCTGCACCCACGACAACCCCAACCACGATTTCCCACGTTGCTCTAACAACAACCACATACGAACCCGACGCAACTTATACAAACCCACACTTTAAACCACTATTCACGACCACAACCACCACTACAGACCACCTCCTGCAACTCTCCCTGACCCCCTAGCCACGACACTCACGACCCAACACAATCGGTCTAACACCCCAACTATCCGGCCAATATAGTTGGAGCATTAAAATCTCGGCTTCCCGAGGTAGTGTTTCAAAACTTCGATAAAAGAACAATTTTATAAATAAACATAATGTTTAGTGAATTACATAAAAGTAAACAAATGAATGAAAGTACAACTTATGACAACTATACTCTTCAAATCAACTAGACTCGTCTCGTGACTCATCAAGCTCGTCCCGTCTCCCACGTACTATCCAAACAACCTGGACTTAACCTGCTCCCCATATTACTAAAGGATATCATAGGGATCCACACAGGCCACCCCAAAAGATATAGGTGACAATTACACAGACAGACAAACGTCAGTTTTAATAAATAAAGTGTGACATACTCGAGTGTGTGAATATGCAGCATGATTATGATATGGATGACATACTATCAAATTACCACCACCACGGTACCGGGACACGCCCAGACATACCGACAACCACACTGGTACCGGGACACGCCTAGACATACCAACAACCACAAGCAGGTACCGGGACACGCGCAGACGTACCGGGTCCAGAAGCCAGCCGGATCCCCTGCCAGACGTCGTGCCTCAACCACACGGGTCCCTCTGCAACTCAAGTCATTAATGTTCACATCCCTCTTGGAGTGGGAAGCTCCAAGAGGAGACCCGAGCGTGAGACGTTCTCCCAACCACCTCACGTCTCCATAACAACAAGTAAGCCACCAAGTCCTCCGACAAACAAGACAATACAATAAACGCAAGATAACGTATAACATGCCAATTACCGACTCATTCAATGCAAATGAATGACATATGACTTATTTAACAATTAGACGAATTATTAAAATTGAGTAGGACAAACCTATCTTTTTGCAAATCTCCAGAAGCAATCCGAATAAAATAATCTTCCACAAAAACCGTCACCTAAATATAATTAATTAAATATAATTAATTACTAATCTAATCTAATCTAATTAAATAGGAAATAATTAATTAAATAAAACTCGTCTTAAGTTATTAAATCCCGTCTTACCTAAATAACCCATAACCCATCTAATTAACCCGTAAAGACCGCCCCAACCCACCACCATGGTCCATCACTGTGGGCCACCACCCAGCCACCCACGGTCGACCAAGGCAGCGACAACAACAACCCGACAACCGCTCCCCACTAACACCGCCAATTACGATTCCAACAATTATAACAACACACTCCTTAACCCAATCACCACATCCACCACCAAACCATACCACCACTGGCCCCACCTAGCTGTGGTGGTCACGATGTGCCCAGCCACCCTCGGCCACCGCCATAGCCGTGCCCTACCTCAGCCACAAGCAACATCAATCCGACCACAACACACACACACACACACACACACACACAACCAACTCGCACCTCCCTTTTAACTCCCGACAAAACCACCCACCGCCACCTATAACACTACCTAAGACTACCACCACGCTCCTCTCTTGACCCTCAACAACCCATGCCCTAGCCGCCCCCAGGTCAGCCGCACTTTATGGGTCAAAGCCCCATCCTAAAACCGTCACACAAAACGAGCCCAAGGCTAGATTTAATCGGTCAAACCGAGTTTGGGTGGTCAATGGCGGTCTACGTCGGTCACGGTGGTCACACGGTGGGTCCAAGGTTGAGGCGTGTCAAATAAAATAATATATAAACTAGTGAGACGGTCTTACCTTATGAACTCGGGGTGGAGGGACTGGATTCTCCTTCTCTTCCTTTTTCTCTCTTTCTCTCACCTCTCATGTTTGTGAATTTTGTGAGATTACAAAAGGATAAGGGTTAGGGTGGATAAGGTAGGGTATATGTAAAGTGAGTGCGGTATACGTATATAATACACGTATAGTATATCGTATTATTATTATTATTATTATTATTATTATTATTATTATTATTATTATTATTATTATTATTATTATTCCGTCTCATACATAATTTGTATAAAATACAATATAATATTATTTATATAATTATAAAATACGGTGTATTACAATCTTCCCCCCTTAAAAAGAACTTCGTCCCTGAAGTTCACCTCACTTTCTCCTTTCCTTAAATCTCATGCATTCTCTCGCACCTCACATGTCTATCAACCGTATACGCTCTTTCTAAACATCACACTCATCCCAAAGTTCTTCACTCAATTCTCACTACTTTCTCACATTCTGTACTTTCTCTTTCCTAAATTTATGTATTATTGCATCTACTCCCCCTAAAAGAGAACTCCATTCCGAAGTTCGACTATTAAACCTCAAACTGCGGACTCATACGCTCGTTACTAATTCCACAAATGACTATGTTTCAGGCTCAACACACTCTCTTACCTATTGGAAATCCATTAGCAAATCTCGTATCATCTTATGCCATTGCTATAATCCCAGTCTAGAAACCTCACTAGAAGTCTCTCTACGGGTACCCCTATGAGCTTCCCAAAGGTCAAGCGCCAGGTCTAACCCACGGTTCGAAACTCTAATCTAATAGATAACTTCTAACTTGTGTCCGTTATATAAGAATACATATTTATCATGGGGTATTACTGTATTATTACTACGTATCTATATCACGTCAATCCTCATACATTAACATGTATGCACATCAAAACACCAACTACGTGGACTCTAGGAACAATCAACTAATGTAAAATTATTATAATGTGACTTAACCATGTTCCCCATTCCCATTTTCGGATATCATGCCACGTATATACCGCATCAAATCAGCCACATGATCATACAAATGTTTCCATATATATTCCCATTCATCATTAATACTTCCTCTTATACGGAAGACCACAATCACTATCATTTAATGACCACTAGGAGACACATAACTTGTATTTTCATCTTCCTTGTCCACAACAAAATAAAATCATCTCAATTAACACGCATCAAATAGGGTTATCACATCATTCTTGTCGTCCAATTATACATGTCAATTAACAACTTTCATTTGACTTTCACTCTTAAATAGCAAAACTACCCAATATGGTCAAACATAAATAATTCGCAAGATATCACCCATGTAAGGTCCACATGTTCATCTAGCACGCGTCAACTAACATAAACCACGACATAAGGGTATACACCTAATATTTGGGTTAAGTATGAACAAAACAACGGTCAAAGCAGACCACTCGGTCGAGTATACGCGGCCACTCGGCCGAGGGGGCGGCCACTCGGTCGAGTGCGTGGTGCACTCGGTCGAGTGTCACCTGGGCAGAAGGTATTCGCTCTTGAACTTGCCTTCAAGCTTCCTATTTAATCACACAATGCTAATAGACGAACTCTTGGCCCAAAGGACATCATTCTACATCCTCAAATGTATACTACAACTGGATCACGATGTACACCATGGGCGCTTCACTTGACGATTGGGAGGCAATTTTAGAAACAGTATCTATACTATCACCGCTAGGCCAAAATCTCGCCAACTTCTCTCACTCGTCGTGCATACATACTTAAATTAAATGGTTACCTTATACAACATCAATGATCAACTAGCTTAACAACACAATTTATCGCTCCCCGAAAACCGACTTTCAAAGGACAACCATGAATTACCATATCACACGTGTACACTAACTTTCAAATAGTCTCGTCATTCACTTCTTACTACGGCTTTTACTAGACATCTTATACTCTCAAACCTCATTGATCACCTTAAATTGCAAATAATAAGCTCTTATATTCCTATTTCATAAATTCTTCTTAGCATCATTTAATTCTCGTCAATCCTTGAATTCAAATTACATATTCGCAAACCTATGGAAAACCCAAATTATCACTTTAGTCTACCCTTAGGTATCTCAATTGCATTCTCACTATTCCAACATTCAAATCTCATTTATTTATCACCCAAATTTCCAAGCCACATGCAATGATAATATCTCTTAACATGCAGCTCAAACCTCACTCACTATTCATAAGTTCAGTCAATCAACAAACGTTCGACCTAGATCACACGTCCCTCATTATACACAAATTACCTCACACAATCCTCTTACTCAATTAAAGACTCCTTACGCAAGCTAAGTCACCTTCTTGTATTCCTAATTTCCGACATAAATCACATACAAAATCACACCGAACTTCTCCTTTTTAATCTACCGAACACACTCATAACTTTGGATCACCAAAATAATAGCTCCAACACTACTTTGCATAAAAGATTTCTTCTTCAAAAGTTAATAGTCATGTCACGTTCTCATATCTCTAAATTTATACTCTATATTGTTAACATATGCTTATAAAAACCCATTTCCATTCACTATTCTTTTACTCACAATACTTTCATCACTATTTAACCAATTCCAATTTAATCTCTAGCGCATCATACATGTAACTCTTTACTTGGCTCAAATCCACACCATTGTGCAACTTACTATAACCCATGTCTCCCGCTCCAATCTCTCAAGATACTTTATTCACTCATTGCACATTATTAGTACCCCTTTTTTTCCTCATAAACTCATCGTCTCACTCCCATTACACATCCTTTCCAACACAACCATATATGTCTACACGGCTTACTCATCATGACCATACAACCCAGAAGGTAAACAAGGCATTGACACATATATATAAGCAAACGTCACACTATTAATGAAGATTGCAACACTACAAGACAAGGAAACCATGTTTTAAATATGAAGATTTAAAATTTAATCATATACCCTATGCTATAAAAAACTTTAGCAAAATTTTAAGATAAGATTCCCAAATTAAGGCAATGCATAGCATTATTAACAAAATTGAAGTCTTATTTATCGTCTAAATCAAAAAAACTCTTAAACAAAATTTTCAAAATTTGAGAACATGCTTAACATCATTAAATGGCATTTGAATTTTCATTACAACACTAGATAAGGGTGAAGTATGACATCAAGATTAGGTCATTTCTCGATACAACTAGCATACATGTCAAAATTAAGAGGTTATTTGTAAGGCAAAACTCCTAGGTTCATGCAACACAAGAAACGATTGGATGGGGTAATGAGTGTACAAATTATAATCATTCCCTTTAAGATGAAATTTAAAAAGATTTTAAGCAACCCTCTAAGGTGAAATTTTGATTCAAGGTAATAGATGTCGTGACTATCAAAGAGAATTCAAAATTTAAACATGACAAAACTTTTGGGCCTCATTAGTCAACTAAATTAACTTTTAAGCATTGGAATAAATCAAAACTCAAACATGAACATCTAAGCTTCAAAAACTTTTTTGTGACAACATTTTTAAAATAAAATTTCAAATGTATGATAAGGGTTAGCAATAACAACCAAGCTTTAGTCCTTGTTAAACAATTAAACCAATTAAGCAATAGACACAAAGTCAAATCATTGATTCAAAATGCACATTTTCGAGTTCATAAAACAAATTTGGCAAAAATTCGACATGAAAATCTTATACTTGACATCATAAATGATGTAAAAAGGTGATTAATATCATGAATAAAACAAAACATGTCATTAATTGACAAAATTGGAGAAATTGGCGAAGATTTAACAGAATCAAATTGGAAAATAAGAGAAAGAAAACATCACTTACATGGTGAGATTAGCCAATTTAAGAGGATAAAATGAATGAGAAAACTTGAATCCGAACAACAAACACCGGATTTATCAAAGAATGATGGAGGGTTTTTTAATCGATTTGGGAAATGAAGAATTGGTAGTTTGATGCAATCGAAAGAGGAAAGGGGGTCTGATTTTGTTGTTTGTTGTTAATCTTATCCCTTTGCAATTGCTTTTGTTTTTGTTGTCTAAATACGGATTGTGGGCTAGGTGGCCTGAATGTGTTGGTATGTTTGAGATTACCCATTGGTATCTCATTGTACATGGTTACGGTTTTTATTCAATATACTTACATTTTATCGAAAAAAAAAGAACAACAAACACCACAAGGGAATTTTAGAAATAATTCTTAAATGTTGAAAGAATAAAGAGATAAAATAAATAAGGTAATAACACAATTTCTGCGAAATTTACAACCCAGAAATTGGCACTTGGTCGAGCGCTGAGGCCACTCGGTCGAGTGCCCGTCCACTCGATCGAGTGCCATCTCCACTCGGTCGAGTGACTTACTTCCAGAAATTTTCAAGTTTCTGGAAATTGGTCCACTCGGTCGAGTGGTAGGGTTCACTCGGTCGAGTGACTAGTACTCAGTCGAGTACTAGCTCGCACTCGGTTGGATGCCTCTCTATAATTTGCAGTTTTCGACCCACAAACATTATATTTATACTAACGACTAATCTACCAACAATCATTACTAATCACATTCTAACATTTAATAACCATTCATCAAAACACATTATACATATGAATACTTACATCCAATTTTCACACGATAGATGCACCACATTATAAATAACAATATCATGCAAAACTTATCGACTTGTTATAGTAAACACGTAATCACGCCACATTTCACATATCATCATGCGTCGACTGGACCCATATATATAAGGCAAGGAATTAAACTATGATCACAACTACATGTAATCAAGCAACATTTCAGTTCAGTAAATAAATCATGCAAGATGCTAAGCAAAATTTCATATCCAGCATACAATCATGCTACATCTCACTTCGCGTTTCCCGAATCATAACCACCCACGTAGTGACCAACCGAAAAAATAGGATCTAGTTTTGAAATGAGGGATCATTCTCACCCAAAACTCACCTCCTATTGCACTCGAGTCGGGTTCATTTTATTAGACACTCCTAGATTCATTTTAGTTCATTGCCTTAGGCTCCAAAATTGTCGCTCCGATACCACTTTGTAACACCCCAACTATCCGGCCAAGATAGTTGCAGCGTTACCATCTTGGCTTCCTGAGGTATTGCTTCAAAACATCAATAAAAGAACAATTTTATAAATAAATATAATGTTTAGTGAATTACATAAACGTAAACAAATGAATAAAGGTACAACTCATGACAACTATACTCTTCGAATCAACTAGACTCGTCTCGTGACTCATCAAGCTCGTCCCGTCTCCCGCGTACTATCCAAACAACCTATACTAAACCTTCTCCCCATATGACCAAAGGATATCATATGGATCGACACAGGCCAGCCCAAAAGAGATAGGTGACAATTACACAGACAAACAAATGTCAGTTTCAATAAATAAAGTGTGACAGACTCGAGTGTGTGAATATGCACCATGATTATGATATGGATGACTTACTATCAAATTACCACCACCACGGTACCAGGACACGCCCAGACATACCGACAACAATACTGATACCGGGACACGCCCAGACATACCAACAACCACAAACAGGTACCGAGACACGCCCAGACGTACCAGGTCCAGAAGCCAAACAGATCCCTTGCCAGACGTCGTGCCTCAACCACACGAGTCCCTCCGTAACTCAAGTCATTAATGCGCACATCCCTCTTGGAGTGGGAAGCTCCAAAAGACGACCCGAGCGTGAGGCGGTCTCCCAACCGCCTCACGTCTCCATAACAACAAGTAATCAACCAAGTCCTCCGACAAACAAGACAATATAATAAACGCAAGATAATGTATAACATGCCAATTACCAACTCATTCAATGCAAATGAATGACATATGACTCATTTAACAATTAGACAAATTAAACTGAGTAGGATAAACCTACCTTTTAGCAAATCTCTATAAGCAATACGAATAAAATAATCTTCCACAAAAACCGTCACCTAAATATTATTAATTAAATATAATTAATTACTAACTAATATAATCTAATTAAATACGAATTAATTAATTAAATAAAAATCGTCTTAAGATATTTAATCCCGTCTTAACTAAATAACCCATAACCCATGTAATTAACCCGTAAAGACCGCCCCAAATCACGACCATGGTCCATCACCGTGGGCCACCACCCAGCAACCCATGGCCGACCAAGGCAGTGGCAACAATAACCCGACAACCGCTCCCCACTAACATCGCCAATTACGATTCCAACAACTACAACTACAACAACACACTCCTTAACCCAATCGCCACATCCACCACCACACCATATCACCACTGCCCCGACCTGGCCGTGGTGATCACGACCTGCCCAGCCACCCTCGGCCACCGCCATAGCCGCGGCCCTACCTCAGCCACACGCAACAACATCAACCTGACCACAACAAACACACACACACAACCAACTCACACCTCCCTTTTAACCCCCGACACAACCACCCACCGCCACCTATACCACTACGTAAGACCCCCACCATGCTCCACTCTTGACCCTCAACAACCACTGCCCTAGCCGCCCCCAGGACAGTCACACTTTATCGGTCAAAACCCTATCCTAATACCATCACACAAAATGACACCAAGGCTAGATTTACTAGCTCAAACCGAGTTTGGGTGGTCCATAGCGGTCAACGTTGGTCACGGTTGTCACACGGTGGGTCGAAGGTCGAGGCGGGTCAAACAAAATAATATATAAACTAGTGGGACGGTCTTACCTTACGAAATCGGGGTGGAGGGACGGGATTCTCCTTCTCTTCATTTTTCTCTCTTTCTCTCATCTCTTATGTTTGTGGATTTTATGAGATTACAAAAGATAAGGGTTGGGATGGATAAGGTAGGGTATATGTAAGGTGAGTGCGGCATACGTATATAATACACGCATAGTATATCGTACTATTATTATTATTATTACAACTTATTATTATTACTATTATTGTTATTATTGTTATTATTATTATTATTATTATTATTATTATTATTATTATTATTATTATTATTATTATTATTATTATTATTATTGTTATTGTTATTATTATTATTATTCCGTCTCATACATAATTCGTATAAATTACAATATAATATTATTTATATAATTATAAAATACAGAGTATTACAACCGGTCACAGCCAACCACGGCGCCCTAGTTACCCTACTCACGGCACCCACAACAACAACACGACGACGCATAAAACAACACAACCAACGCGCAGCCACCACCGTGGTCTCCTATGGCCCACGGTGGTCCCACCGGCAGCCCTACCTCCCACAGTCAGGGTCTTGCCACGTCACGAGGGTAATAGTGAACGGCTTAAGACAAACACCCTTAACTACCAATCTTTCGAATTTCCGGCAACCATCGTGCAAAACACAACCTTTGTCAACCTACGACCACCTATGGTGTTCGACTCACCACCTAGGAAAGACCCAAACCAGGTCTAGTCCTACATGGTCACGGCAAGGGGTATAAATCCCGTATAAACCCACGTTTGTAACACCACAAGCAACCCACGTAAAACACCAGCAACAACCCCTCCCTCGATGGTCAACGTCAGTCAACGAAGGTCTTGTCAACCCCGTAGTGGTCCACGGCCATAGTCACGGTTAGGTTAGGTCACACGGTGGTCTAAACAATGAGTTATATGAAGTAATTATATTATAAGACGGGTTTATATAACTTACGTTGAGGCAAATAAAAGACGATAAATTCTTCCTCCTTTTCTTCTCTACATCCTCCTCTCTCGCTATATAAATTATTTAGATGAATTGTAAAACTGAAGAGTGATTTATGAATAGGTCTCCCTTTATATTTACAGTTGTAAAGGTAGTCATAGGAAGGTATTAGGAAACCTCTTAATTTATCTTCTTCTTCTTCTTCTTCTTCTTCTTCTTCTTCTTCTTCTTCTTCTTCTTATTATTATTATTATTATTATTATTATTATTATTATTATTATTATTATTATTATTATTATTATTATTATTATTATTATTATTATTATTATTATTATTATTATTATTATTATTATTATTATTATTATTATTATTATTATTATTATTATTATTATTATTATTATTATTATTATTATTATTATTATTATCATTATCATCATCATCATCATTGTTAGGCCTGGAAATCCGCAGATATTTCAGGATAATATTCTATCCTACCCTGACCATCAGGATGTCAGGATGTCAAGCCACGAGGGTATAAAAAGACAGGCGCCAGCCATGGTGAGGACAACGGTCAAAATATAAGGACAATATTTGACCAATTCAATGACAATATTATAGATAATATTCGGACAATAATTTAATCATTAATGGAGAAGATTTGGTAATAAAGGCGACAATTAAAGAGCATTAATCCGAGCAATTAAGGAGGAATATTCAGCATTAATGTAGGGGATCTGGTAGCCGTTCAGCTTGGATTATATAAGGAACACTTGAAGTTTATTTACAACACACACTCTAAGCATACAATATTCTCTCTTACAAGACTTGAGCCATATTACGATCATTTGTGCTTAACACTCAATATAATAGTGAAATCCTCTCCTGGCTTGGTGCCCGTGGTTTTTTCCCATTTAAGGGATTTTCACGTACAAATTCTTTGTGTTATTATTGCCTATCTGTCTTACTTTACATTTCTAGTTTTGTACCTTGCCCTGCATACTCATAGATAAGTTCGAGCTAGTTAACCCTGCCTAGACCTACCCTGACCTGATTTTGCTTTGCGCAAAATCCATACAAAACAATTGGCGCCCACTGTGGGGCATCTAGCTCTTTAAAATTTATTTCCCTTATCTTACAAAAATCCGAATAACCTAAAAAAATGGCCCAGCCTACCATCGAAGAACAATTGAATGCAGCCCTCCATCAACTTGCTGAGTTGGAAGGTTTGAAAGACAAGGTAGCCCAAACTGAGGCGGAAATACTTCAGCAAAAATTAGAGAAAACTCAAGGAGCAGGCTCTAGATTCCAGCCAAGAACACCATTTGCATCCATCATCAAAAACATTGATTTCTCCAGCTTTTGGAGTCAAAGTGGTTCTAAATTTATCAATGTTGATGGTGATGGTGAGCCAAACAATAACAATGAAAAACCTGATGAATCTGCAGCAGCCATCATGATGGCAATAGTCCAGGAAATCAAGAAGCTAAATGAAAAATTCGAAAAGATACCTGGAGTTCCTGCCAACTTGGAGGAAGCTGTCCCTGATAGTTATGTTGATTCGCCTTTTATAGACGAAATAGCAAAAGTGGATCTGCCTAAAAAATTTGTGATTCCGTCTATGAAGATTTATGGTGGGACCAGAGATCCACATAATCATATAGCTCTCTATTAACAGAAAGTGTTAGTTGACTCTATCCCCAGTGAGTTCAGGCAAGTCTGTATGTGTAAGGGATTTGGAACAACCCTGACCGGACCTGCTCTACAATGGTACATCAACCTGCCAACTGGGAGCATCCATTCTTTTGCCAACCTGATCAAAAACTTCAACCAGCAGTTTGCAAGCAACTTGGAGTTGGAGAAGCGGTTCAGCGATCTTTACAGGATTACACAGAAGCTAGAGGAGACTCTTAGGGTATTCCTCGCCAGGTTCAACAAGTTGAAAGTATATGTTCCCAGGTGTGACGTTGAAACAGCAATGGAGGCATTCAGGCAAGGGTTACTACCTCATAGTGACTTATACAATGAACTCACTAAGTATCCATGCCATACCTTCGAAGATGTCTAGGCCAAGACCCATGCATATATCAGGATGGAAGAAGACAAAAGCTACAAATTCGGATCATCCAGCGGATCAAAGGACTATGAAAAGAGCAATAGGAAGAGCAACAAAGAAAACAATTACAGACCTACTCCATACTCCAGGCCAGACCATTCATAAGTCAACCTGGCATATGAGTATCAAGGTAAGGCTAAAGTTTTCCCACCTATTTCTAAGCATAACTTCAGCGTTGATATTGCAGGATTGATCAAGAGACTTGACAACATGGTATCAGTGGTCATATGGCCTTGGAAGGTGGAAAATCTCAACCCTAGGAGAGATAGCTCCAAATGGTGCGAATTTCACATGGACATTGGACATACAACGGATGACTGCTTCACCTTGAGGAAAGAAGTGGCCAACCTATTGAAATACGGATATCTAAAGGACCTGATCAGGACGAAGGGCAGGAATGCAGACCAGAGCAAGGAGAACCAGGAGCAAAAACAGGACCGCAACCTTCCTCCACCACCCCCAATCTATGAAGTAAAATCCATATCTGGTGGATCGAAAATTTATGGCCTGACAAGTTCAGCAGCAAAGAATATAACCAGGACGCCAAGGAGTACATCACCCTACAAACCAGAGCATGTCCCATCAATCACTTTCAGTGATTGTGACCTGGTAGAAATTCTTGATGTTCATCATGATGGCCTGATAATTTCTATGCAGATTGGAACCGCTACAGTAAGGAGGATCCTGGTAGATGGAGGCAGCTCAGTAAACCTGATCATGCTTGATGTACTGAAAGCCATGAATATTAGTGAAGATCAAATCAACAGGAAATCCAGCGTTTTTGTACGGTTTAGTGGAGAATCCAAAAGCACATTGGGAGAAATTCATCTTCCAACCTATGTTGAAGAAGTCTCATCCTATGAGAAATTTGGAGTCCTGGACTACTTGTCGTCTTACAATGAAATATTGGGCAGGCCATAGATCCATAATGTCAAGGCTCTACCATCAACCTATCCTCAGTGTATCAAGGTACCGGCAGATTGGGGCATAGCCACAATCAAAAGAGAACACAAAGCAGCCCAAGAATGCTACATAGTGGCCTTGAAGCCTTCCAAGGCAGGTAAGTCTCTTGCATAGCAATTACCGTACCCTGTCAGGAGCACTTACATGGCGCCATCCAGAATGGAAACAGATTAGGTAATCCTGGACCCTGAGTATCCCGACAGGTATCTTCTAGTAGGGTCTGACGCCCCAGATTGTGTCCGGCCAGAATTGGTAAAATTTCTTAAGAATAAGTCATCTTGGTTTGCTTGGTCTCATTTTGATATGACTAGGATTAGTGCTGATGTAATTACACATAAACTTAACATTGATCAATCTTTTAAGCCTGTGCAACAGAAACGACGAAAATTTGCCCCTGAAAAAAATGCAATAATAAATGAAGAAGTGGAAAAACTTCTAGATATGGGAATGATCAGGGATAATGTACCCTGAATGGTTAGCTAACGTGGTTGTTGTGCAGGAAAAGAATAGTAAATGGATAGTTTGTGTAGATTACACTTACCTGAACAAAGCCTACCCTAAGGATCGATTTCCCCTGCCACATATTGATGCCATGGTGGATGCCACAGCAGGGCATGAGTGTAACACCCCCATACTCCAAGTGCCTTACCAGGACCACTCAGGTATAAAGATATTACCATCTCGGTTACCCGAGGCAATGATAATCAAATAAACAATGAAGAAACAACGTTTAAATATAAATACTTATTGAAGAGTTACAATTCTCAAAACCAAACCAAAAGTGTAATACATGTTCTCAAACTGACTGTTTACTGTTCTAACTGAAATGTAAAGAACCTACTAAGCTACAGCGGAAGACTCCTATCATCATGTCGTGGCAATCCCAGCTATCCCAGTACTCATCTCATACCTGCTCAATATCTGCTCACCATCCCCGAATGGATCACCGCGGGTTTACAAAACAACAACCGGGGTCAGTACTAATCACACAACTCAATATATATGAATAATAAGATAAACAGACAGCTTAACTGTCACACGCACAACCACACTAATTCCAATCATGTCAATCACTGACTGTCCACTAGACCAGCCCTGCCAGTGGGGGACCGCAGCCGTACCCACCAAATCCCCGCTCCACATAGTGAGAGATAACCCTGTCCATTAATGTGCACATCCCTTCTGTGGCCACTCCTGCAAGTGACCTCACTCAGCCGAGGACACACCTCGAGAACCACAGACAACAATCACAATCACAATCACAATCGTCACAATACAATTACTATATCAAACAATCAATCTCAACACATCAACAATCATCCCATTATGGGACTAATACTGAGTAGGAAATCCTACCTGGAAAGCACACACTCAGACGGTCTCTCTTCTTTGTATCAAAAGCTTCCTCTATGAAACCTCCTCCTATCATACAACATACAAATGCTACCAAATCACATACTACACAAAAACCCCCAAATTCCTATATTAGGGTTTAACCAAATCAAAAGAAAGACAACAAAAAGGGTACATAGATCTTACCCTCGACGCAAGGATCTCAACGGTATAACCGACGATGAGAACCGACCTTCCAAACTCCGGGAATTGCTAACAATGCGATTATGATTAAGAACGTACTTGATTTCTCTCTTAAACAGTAAATTAGGTTTTGCAAAAGTGTTTAGAATAATGACGACGAAGGTTATATATCTTAATCGCATAATTAACAAAACCCGAGAAAACTCCCCGTAAAACCGGCTACTCGATCGAGTACCCAAGGTACTCGATCGAGTACCCCCTTACTCGATCGAGTATCCCAGATACTCGATCGAGTACCCAACAGGTCAGAAACGTTTCTAAAACGCAACTTACCCTTACTCGACAGAGTAAGGCCTACTCGATAGAGTACCCAAAGACTCATAAATACGGAGTATTACAGTCTTCCCTCCTTAAAAAGAACTTCGACCCCGAAGTTCAAACCACTACTAAACAAAGGTACTCCCATAACACTCCCGACTCAACCACCAAAACAAAATTCAACATAAAACATGTTACTAACCCAACTCATCCCAACAAACATGCCGACACAACATACAAAAAGGGTGTAAAACTCTTAAAAACTGTTCGCGATCATCTCCTACCCCCCTAAAAGAAACAAGGTTACGTCCCCGTAACCACACATACTTGATCAAAGAGAAAAGGGTAACGCTCTTTCATAGCTTCTTCTGGCTCCCATGTAGCTTCCTCAGTCTCGTGGTTAGACCAAAGGATCTTAAGCAAAACTGTCTCACCACTCCTAGTCTTCCTAACCTTTCGGTCAAGAATTTGCTTAGGCACCACAAGATATGATAAGGACTCATCTAGCTCTAGCTCTCTGCCTCTAACACATGTGACGGGTCACTCACATACTTCCGTAGCTGCGATACATGAAACACATTATGCACTCTTTCTAACGCAGCTGGTAAAGCCAGACGATATGCAACTTCCCCAACCCGCTCTAAGATCTCATAAGGCCCTATAAACTTCTGACTTAGCTTGCCTTTCTTCCCAAATTTCATAACCCCACGCATAGGAGACACTTTCAAAAGAACCTTGTCCCCAACTTGAAACTCTATGTCCCTGCGATGTATATCAGCATAACTCTTTTGCCTATCCTGAGCTGCTCTCATCCGTTCCCTGATCATCTTAATCTGTTTCACCATCTCATGCACCATCTCTGGTCCTAAAACCTTTGCCAAAGACTATCGTCCCAACAGATTGGACTCCTACATCTCCTCCCATACAAAGCCTCAAACGGTGCCATACCAATACTAGTGTGATAGCTGTTATTGTAAGAAAATTCTATCAAGTCCAACCTCTGCTCCCAGCTACCACCAAAGTCCATCACACAAGCTCGCAACATATCCTCAAGAGTCTTGAATGTTCTCTCAGTCTGTCCGTCTGTCGCAAGTTGAAATGTTGTACTCATCTTCAAAGTTGTTCCCAACGATTCCTGCAACTCTTTTCAAAACCTTGATATAAATCTCCCATCTCTGTCAGACACTATGTCCTTAGGGATTCCATGTAACTTAAGCACGTTCTTTCTATAGGCCATAGCCAATTGTGCCTTAGTCCATGTATCTTTCATTGGAACAAAGTGAGCTAACTTGGTCAGTCGATCCACTATTACCCAAATCATGTTGTTACCTTGTTGACTCTTTGGCAAACCCACAATGAAATCCATGGAAATGGATTCCCGCTTTCACTTAGGTACCTCTAAAGACGGAATCTTACCCTGTGGTCGTCGTTGTTCCCCTTTAACTCTCTGGCATGTCAAACAACGGGACAGAAACTCAGCTGTCTCTTTCTTCATCCCAGGCCACCAAAACGTTTTCTTCAAGTCCTTGTATTGTTTGTCACCACCCGGATGTACTGAGTATGGTGTACAATGTGCCTCTGTCATGATAGTCTTTTTCAACTCCTCATCATTAGGGACACACCACCTACCATCGAACCTCAAACTACCATCTATATGAATAGAAAATCGGGACACTGTCCATTTCTCTACTCCAGCTCTCCACTCAACTATCTTAGGATCCAACGCATGTTTACCTCGAATGTCATCATAAAACTCAAGCTGCACTGTCATATCACCCATGGCATCTCCCTTCTGCATCATATGTATCCCAAACTTCGCTACCTCATCTCTCAGCCTCATCAAAGATAGAGTTGTACACAGAGAATGTACACTCTTCCTACTCAAGGCATCAGCAACTACATTGGCCTTCCCTTCATGGTAGATAATTTAAATGTCATAATCGCCAATCAGCTCCATCCACCTCCTCTGTCTCATGTTCAACTCCTTTTGAGTGAAAATGTACTTGAGACTCTTGTGATCAGAAAATACCTTAAAGATTGCTCCATAAAGGTAGTGTCTCCAAATCTTGAGAGCAAACACCACCGCACCCAACTCCAGATCATGAGTAGGGTAGTTCTCCTCATAAGGCTTCAATTGCCTAGAAGCATAGGCAATCACTTTACCATTCTGCATCAACACACATCCCAACCCATTCTTTGAGGCATCTGTATAAACCTCAAAGTTCTCGCTCCCTTCAGGCAATGCTAAGACAAGAGCTGTGGTCAAACGCTCCTTTAATGTTTGGAACGCCGTCTCACAACTCTCATCCCAACGAAACCTGTTCTCTTTCCTCATCAACGCTGTCATAGGTCTAGCTATCTTGGAGAAATCTTTCACGAACCGTCCGTAGTACCCAGCTAAACCGTAAAACTCCCGATCTCAAGCAACATTCTTTGGTGCTTCCCACTTTGTCACCGCCTCAATCTTCGCCGGATCCACGGTCACTCCCTCCTTAGAGATCACATGCCCCAGAAAAGCAACTTTCTCTAACCAGAACTCACACTTGGACAGCTTAGCATACAACTCATGCTCCCTTAAAGTTTGCAACACGATCCTCAGATGCTCCTCATGCTCCTCCTTAGTCTTAGAATAGACTAAGATGTCATCGATAAATACCACCACAAACTGGTCCAAGAACTGTCTGAAGATTCTGTTCATCAAATCCATAAACACTGTCGGTGCATTAGACAACCCAAACGGCATCACCACATACTCATAATGGCCATACCTCGACGTGAAAGCTGTCTTTGGTATGTCCACCTCTCTAATCTTCACCTGATTGTACCCCGACCTCAAATCAATCTTAGAAAAGACTGATGCACAACTCAACTGATCAAACAGGTCATCTATCCTTGGCAAAGGATATTTGTTCTTCACCGTCACCCGGTTCAGCTCCCTGTAATCTATGCACAACCTCAGACTCCCATCTTTCTTCTTTACAAAAAGAACTAGTGCTCCCCACGGCGATACAATAGGTCTAATGTATCCCTTCTCTATCAAATCATCCAACTGCTTCCTAAGCTCCTCCATCTCCTTAGGACCCATACGATACGGTGCCTTAGAGATTGGCCCCGTCCCTGGTTTGAACTCAACGGTGAAATCTATCTCCCTCTTCGGTGGCAACCCCGGAATCTCTTCTGGGAAAACATCTACAAACTCTCCCACCACTGGTATCTGATCAACTGTCGGACTCTCTATCCGGTCATCTCTCACATGGCACAAGATCAAAGGACATCCCTTCCTCAGATAAGACTTCAAGGTGACAGCTGCAATAAACTTAACTTTGGGTTTGACTAGAAACCCACGATAAGACACACTAACGCCCTTAGGACCTCTTAAAGACACTTTCTTTTGATGACAGTCTATCTTAGCTTTATACTTTTCTAACCAATCCATCCCGACTATCATCTCAAAACCGTCAAAAGGAAACTCTAGCAAGTCTACAGGTAGATCAACTTGCCCAACTATCATAGATACATCTCTAAACAACCTCCCACATGATACAGACTCACCCGAAGGTATAAAAACTTGTTCACTAACAGACTCATATACCCTCAAACCCAACCGTTTTACATGACTTGAAGATACAAACGACTGAGAAGCCCTCGAATCAAACAAAACAAAGGCATGAATACCATTAACAAGGAAAGTACCGGTGATAACGTGTGCATCCTCCTCACCTTTCTTCTCCATCATGAATAACTTTCCATCGGTCTTCCGTCCACCTCCCTGGACAAGATCTTGGGTCGATGTGGTCGGCTTAGCACCCGACCCTTGATTGTTGTTGTTCGTTGGTGGTTTCTGATAAGAATTACCGCCGTTGCGGTTGCCTCCACTCTGGTACATCTGACTTCTCCGGTTTGGCCATGACCCAGCCGGTCTATTGCTCGCATAGCTCTGCGCAGGTCTCTGGAAAGATCCCGCTGCACTTGTGCACTCATGTCTCTTGTGGCCTACACCACCACAGCTATAGCAGGTCACTCCCCAACTACCACTAACACTTCCACGGCCACGCCCAAAGGAAGCCCCCGATCGAACCCCGACCCTTAAGAAAACCCCTTAGATCGATTGTGGTTGCCTTTCTTGTGATTAGATTGGCCACCACCCTCGCTCTCACCTTCCTTTTCTCACCACCGACCTCTCCCGAGCCATGTCCACCAACCTCTCGGCTCTCCCCACCCTCTCATAAGCTTCCTTAACATCGGTAAGGATTCCCACGGGTAACTTATCCATAATCTTAGGGGTCAACCCCTCTCAAACCTCAACGCCAGATTCTCCTCACTCAAACCCATATCCTCAAAGATACCTAGACTTCTCATTGAACCGCTGTAGTACTCGGCCACAGACATCTCAACGGTCATCTTAAAACTGTCAAACTCCTCTCTCAACTTACTCCTCACATGCTCCGGTACGAACTCCTTTCTCACAGCCCTACGAAACTCCTCCCAAGGTATAGCAGGTAAACCTTGGTTTGTATATATCTCCTTAGCACTCACTTTCACTGTATCCCACCACTTGCCAGCTGCCTCCCTCAGATAGAACGCAACCTGTTCCACTCTCATCTCATCAGGACAGTGAACAAAATCTAATATGTTCTCCATCTCTCTAAGCAAACTATCAAGAAGGTTAGGCTCCCCAACTCCCTTATACTCTTTCGGGTTAAACCTCGCTATATATAGGCTGGTTTTAGAATGATCAACCTCTTTCTCCTTATCCTTATCCTTATCCTTCCCCACAGTCTTTAAAGCCTCAGTGTGAGCATTCTGATGCTCCAACATCTTAACGATGTCATCTATGTTCATAAGCTCATCTCTCGCATACAAAGCGGTCTTCTTGGGCGGCATCTTGAAACTATATTAGAAAAAGGGGTGGATATAAACATACGCGCCAAAACCTCAAAACAAGAAAACACGCTGCCCAGACCCCTACTCGATCGAGTTCCCAAACATACTCGATAGAGTAACGGGCTACTCGATCGAGTGCCCACCATACTCGATCGAGTGCCCCAACATCAGACCCCAAACAGACCTTCTGATCTCTAACATACTCGACCGAGTAGCTAGGCTACTCGATCGAGTGACCCCCTACTCGATCGAGTGCCCGAGGTACTCGATCGAGTGCCCAAAAACACGATTCTGGACTTAAAATCGTCAAAAACCCACCCGATCAAGTCAGTCCCACTCGATCGAGTCACGCTAACTCAGAAACGCTACCCGCATGCTATATCATATGCTAACATGCTAAAACTTTATAAAACCAACATTGTATCATAACTAAGCATATAATGCTACGCATCTTTTCATTCGATTCACGAAATCATTATATCATGTTATTAAACGCCACATTGTAAACATCCAACATGTTTTCATTCCAACAACAAGTCTACATATATCATTAACCTTTCTTTCATATTCTCAGCTTTCTACTTCTCCAACAGTTACACTCACTTCATCACATTCACACACAAGTTAACCAAACAACACATACAACCTTGACTTACACCCTCCATGTGACCGGTTCAAAATTGTAGGGCAAGTTCGCGACTTTAGGACGTCTCCCAAGCCTTTCCATTAGCTCCTACAACTTTTACCCCGGGTTCATTTTAATTGACTCCCTATGTTCATTAGGTTCATTGGTTACAGGTTTCAGGAACCTGGCTCTGATACCATTTGTAACACCTCCATACTCCAAGTGCCTTACCAGGACCACTCAGGTATGAAGATATTACCATCTCGGTTACCCGAGGTAATGATAATCAAATAAACAATGAAGAAACAACGTTTAAATATAAATACTTAGTGAAGAGTTACAATTCTCAAAACCAAACAAAAAGTGTAATACATGATCTCAAATCGATCATTTCATCGTTCTAATCTGAAATGTAAAGAAACTACTAAGCTACAAGCGGAAGACTCCTATCATCATGTCGTGGCAATCCCGGCTATCCCAAGTACTCATCTCATACCGCTCAATATCGCTCACCATCCCGAATGGATCACCGCAGTTTACAAAAACAACAAGGGTCGTACTAATCACACAACTCAATATATATGAACAATAAGATAAACAGATGACTTAATCACAAACGCACAACCACACTAATTCCAATCATCTCAATCGCCGATCGTCCCTTTGGACCATTACCGCCCGATGGGGGACCGCAGCCGTACCCACCAAATCCCCGCTCCACATAGTGAGCGATAACCTTGTCCATTAATGTGCACATCCCTTCTGTGGCAGGTTCCACAGAAGGCGAAACTAACCCGTGAAGCCACTCCCGCAAGTGACCCCACTCAGCCGAGGACACGCCTCGAGAACCACAGACAACAATCACAATCACAATCACAATCGTCACAATACAATTACTATATCAAACAATCAATCTCAACACATCAACAATCATCCCATTATGGGACTAATACTGAGTAGGAAATCCTACCTGGAAAGCACACAATCAGACGGTCTCTACTGCTGTATCAAAAAGATTCCTCTATGAAACCTCCTCCTATCATACAACATACAAATGCTACCAAATCACATACAACACAAAAACCCCCAAATTCCTATATTAGGGTTTAACCAAATCAAAAGAAAGACAACAAAAAGGGTACATAGATCTTACCCTCGACGCAAGGATCTCAACGGTATAACCGACGATGAGAACCGACATTCCAAACTCCGGGAATTGCTAACAATGCGATTAGGATTAAGAACGTACTTGCTTTCTCTCTTAAACAGTAAATTAGGTTTTGCAAAAGTGTTTAGAATAATGACGACGAAGGTTATATATCTTAATCGCATAATTAACAAAACCCGAGAAAACTCCCCGTAAAACCGGCTACTCGATCGAGTAACCAAGGTACTCGATCGAGTACCCCCTTACTCGATCGAGTATCCCAGATACTCGATCGAGTACCCAACAGGTCAGAAACTTTTCTAAAACGCAACTTACCCTTACTCGACAGAGTAAGGCCTACTCGATAGAGTACCCAAAGACTCATAAATACGGAGTATTACAATGAGATGCTCACATTCATGGATGCCTCTAATGGATTCAGTCAAATAAAAATGCACCTTGTTGACCAGGAAAGTACTGCATTCATTACAGGCCGGGGCATATACTGTTACACAGTCATGCCTTTCGGCCTGAAGAATGCAGAGGCAACGTACCACCGCCTGGTCAACATGATGTTCAAGGATCAAATAGGTGATATCATGGAAGTCTATATAGACGACATGGTAGTAAAATCTAAGAATGCAGAAGATCAAGTGAAGCACTTGGAAATAGCATTTCAGATACTGGAAAAATACAACATGAAACTCAACCCTGCAAAATGCCACTTTGGAGTCTCTGCAGGTAAGTTCCTTGGATACATGGTGACAAAAAGAGACATAGAGGCCAGCCCTGAACAGGTAAAGGCTATCTTGGAACTTCAATCACCCAAGTCTGTCAAGGATATTCAGAAATTGACAGGTCGGGTAGCTGCCCTAAACCGATTTATATCAAGATCCTCCGAAAGGTGTAAAACATTTTACAGCCTGCTCAGAAAGACTAAACAGTTCCAATGAACACCTGAGCACGAAGCAGCCTTTCAGGACCTAAAATCGTACTTGTCATCTCCACCTTTACTGGCTAAACCGGAGAAAGGAGAACCCCTGTCAGTATACTTATCTATCACTGACACAGCAGTAAGTGCACTCTTGGTAAAAGAACAAGAAGGCCAACAACATCCTGTCTATTATGTAATTAAAAGCCTGCTAGATGCTGAAATGAGGTATGGATTACTTGAAAGATATGTTTTAGCTTTAATTATGTCATGTGCTAAGCTACGTCCTTATTTTGAGTGTCACCCTATCATAGTCAAGACCAACTTACCCATAAAATCTGTCCTACGCAAGCCTGAATTATCAGGTAGGATGGCCAAGTGGTCAGTCCAGCTTAACACGTATGATATTACCTTTAAACCCAGGACAACGATTAAATCGCAGGCCTTAGCAGACTTTGTGGCTTATTTCAGCCCTAACCTAGAATCTGACCTGGAAAAAGAAGTTAACCAGTTAGAAAATAAAACCCCAGATCAAGAGTGGACTTTGTTCATATATAGGGCATCGAATGCTAGGGGGACAAGGTTAGGGTTAGTGCTAAAATCGCCACAGGGAGACATAATAGCTCAAGCTGTAAACTGTGAGTTCAAAGCCACCAATAATGAAGCAAAATATGAAGCCCTGATAGCAGGCCTAAAGGTATGTCTAGACCTCGGTGTTCAAAACTTAAAGGTAAAAACAGATTGACTTTTAATTGCTAATCAAATAAAGGGAATTTATACGGCAAAGGATGCAAAAATGATTTTATATTTAGAATATGCAAAAAACCTTACCGCTAAATTTACTTTATTTGGTATAGACCAAATACCAAGAGACCTGAACACCCAGGCTCATGCTTTGGCCAGCCTAGGTTTAAATTTTACTCCTGCAATTTTTGATAAAATACCAATTGTTCACTTATTAGAGCCAGCTATCAGTAAAGCTGAACAAGTCAACCCTATCAATCAAGATAATAATTCTTGGACCAAACCTTATTATGATTAGTTCCTCCAAGGAACATTACCTCAGGGCAGGCATGAAGCAAGGGCTTTTAAAATCAGAGCTTCAACCTATTCTATTATCAATAACACTTTATTTAAGAGATCACAAGCTGGACCATATTTGAGATGCTTGGAGCCTGATGAAGCTAAGCAAGTACTCCAAGAAATACACGATGGACATTGTGGAAACCATAAAGGAGGAAAGAGCCTGGCAAGTAAAATACTCAGGACAGGCTATTATTGGTCAACGTTGTGGGCTGAATGTCTGGAATATTGTTCAAAATGTGAAGCCTGTCAAATTCATGCACCAATAATACACCAGCCATCTGAACTACTTCACTCAATCTCTGCACCCTGGCCATTCATGAAGTGGGGCATGGAAATTTTAGGGAAATTACTTGTAGCCCCAGGACAGAAAGTATTCATGTTGGCTATGACTGACTATTTCTCCAAATGGATCGAGGCTGATTCTTCCATGCAAGTAACTGAAAAGGAAGTAATATCATTCATCAGGACGAATATTATTTGCAGATATGGAGTCCTATCAGAGATAGTGTATGATAACGGGACCCAGTTTGTGGGGAAAAGGACTAAAGCATTTTTCCAAGAGTGGAACATCAACCTGGTCACATCTACCTCTGGATATCCAAAAGCTAATGGCCAAGCTGAATCTAGCAACAAGGTAGTCATAAGCTGCTTAAAGAAGAAACGGAAGAGAAGACGAGGCAGATGGGCTGAAGAACTTCCATTAGTGTTATGGGCAGATAGGACAACTCCAAAGAGGTCAACAGGCCAAACACCCTATTCTTTGGTGTATGGCTGTGAAGTTGTCATCCATGCAGAAGTCCGGGTGCCGACATCAAGATATAGCCTGAACAATGTTGAAGCAAATAACAGTCTAATGTAAGACAACCTAGTCCTGGCAGAAGAACTAAGAGACGCTGCCAAAATCAGGATGGCATCATATCAACAAATAGTGGCCAGAACTTACAACAAAAATATCAGGATTAGAGTTTTCAAGGAAGGAGACCTTATCCTACGAAAAATTTTCCCAAATAAGAAATAAAAATCAGCAGGCAAGCTAGCCCTTACGTGGGAAGGCCCCTACTTAATTGACTCTGTCGTTGGACAAGGAGCATACAGGCTCCAAACATTAAAAGGCGAAATGATCCCAAGATCATGGAATGTAACTCATTTGAAATTATACCATGTATAAATCATATCCTGGCCTGATCAGGTAAAAATTACATCTTTACTATCAATGTTTTACCCCGACATGCTACCTGAAAACTTATGTGTCTCACATGTTCTATGTGAAATCCATGTCTACATATGCAACTAACCCAATTTCCCTTATTTTACTTCAATCCTGAACAATTATACATGATAAATGATTATATGCATAAATATTCAGGATTGAGGGCTACTCTACTGCACATTAGACTTCTTATTTATGTACTTTTTAAATTTTTGCGACCCGCTGTGTCTAATGAAGTTGGTAACCATCACCGGATACGGTGAATGACAGGACCAATCAGGCATAAAATAATTGACTGACCTGACTATTTGCAGCACACATCTACAACCGGCTGGACGCAGAAAGACGGTGCAAGGGTGTTTTATCCCGACCATCAGTCTAAATGCCGTATTGACAGGCCGAGTACCAAGCCCTCCAGTCAGGCAGGGGTCATAAGCCCTCCTGACAGGCCGGTTTTTCCACTCCTTCAACCGCTATGGTAAAAACTATATGTGGTTGAATGGCTTATGAAGGCTTTAATCGCAAGATACGGACAAAAAAATTGAAAAACAGGTTAACAGATTCAGAAACTTAACAGGTTAACAGGTCTGAAGAAACAAAGTTTCCAGGATTAAGGAAATCTTGGACAAAAACAACAAATAATAAGGCATCATGAAGTAAGTAAAGTGAGCCAAGGAAGGCCACAACCATCGTATTTATAAAGCCCTTACCCCCTAGGGTAAAGGCACCAAAATAATTGTTAAGGCCATGGATAACCTCCCTGACCAGCCAAACACAGAAAAAACAAAGAAATTGTCTTTCCAGGGACATCCCCCTGGATGGGCCAATACCATCAAAGAAAAAAATAAAATTACTGCTCCCCCTTGGAAACAGCATCAACACTCCCATCCTTGGCCTGATCAACCCCAGCATCCTGCTCCTCATCAGCATCAACATCTTGCTCCTCTGAAGAATCGACTTCTTGTTCATTGCCCATATTGTGCAGGTCAGGATACTTAGAAGCAGCAAAGGCCATCTCAGCTTCAGGGTTCCAATTTGCCCTGGCTCCCACAAACTCCGACATGGCAGCCACTTTTCCCTTGATGAAGAAGTACAGGGAAGCATCATCAAGCTTGAACTCCAAATCATCCCTCTCCAGGGTAAGCTCCTCATTCCTGTCTAGTGCCTCCTTCAGAAGCTACTTACTCGAGCTTGCCTCAGTCTTGGCAGCATCCCTCTCAGCCTGCACCTTCGCCAAGTTAGCAGTCCCTGCAGCCAGATCAGCCCGAGCGAAATCCAATTCAGACTTCAGCTTATCATAATCAGATCTCATAAGATCAATCATGGCCACTAAAGAAGTAGCCTGATAAGCATTGTGGAGACAAGCTGCAGCACCCTGAACAGAAACAAAAATAGTATAAATATTATATCATAATAATAAAAACCTCTAAATAAAACATATATTCATATTAAAAAAAAAAAAAGGATGACAGCATGATCTACTGAAGCAACCGCCTGAGTAGCACTCTCAATAGGATCAAGGGTGAGCATAACATTAGATTTGGAAGTGGCATAATCACTCATTTTCACCCTGGAAACCTCCAAATTATCCACCCTGGCACGCACCTCCCTGACTGGGGCAGGCAGACCAACTTCCTCCACTTTTCTCTTCTAGGCTGCTGAACTTGTTTCAGCAGGAGCAACCGGAGCAGGAGAAACCTCGGGAGCAGCAGGCAACTCAGTTAAATCAATGACAGGCCTAGTATCGCCTCCTCCCTGAGAAGTCTCCTCTTTGACCTTGGGCAGCCTGGCAGAAAGGTCAGCCATGCCAAACCTGGCAAGGCAAGTGGATGATCTAGTGGCTATAACACGATACACTACATTAGCAATAAAGACAGGTTGTCATGAAAAAGCTAAAATAAAAAGAAAAGCAAAACAAAAAAGAAAACAAATAGACTTACTGCCAGAAGTAGAAGTACTGACAGCTTTCGAAGGCTTGGGCACCCTAGCAGCGCCTTCAATCTTCAAGCAACGAGGAAGATGAACAGCCCCACAACAGAGAGGCCAAGTCGTCTCCAATTGAGGAATTGCAAGGAAAGCAGAGATGCTTGCAGTAGGATCCTCGATCTCATTGGACCAATCATCACCTGCAGACAAAAAAAGGTATAAGTCATTTAAGTTTATTTACTTTCTTTAAAACTAACAAATAAATATGCAGAATAAAAGAAAAATTCAGGGTACTCACCACCAACACAGGCATCATAGTTCAAGTACGCCAGATCAAGACCCACAGAATTGGTCCTGATAAACATATACCCAGCAACCCAATTCTTGTCATGACCGTTATCCAGGTTGCTGAGAAGAGGAGAGGCTAAAGGCCTAGCCTTGAAACTAATCCGGCCAGGACTGTTTGTCCTCACAGCATAACAGGCCTTCAAGTCCTCCAAGGAGAAGGAAATATTGTTTTTTTTGTAGAGGTATTCAACGAAGCATACCACCTTCCACACCATAAGCATCAGTTAGTAGGAAGGAATACCAGTTTCTTTAATGACATCCACCATAAGTGGAGAGAAAGGAAGCATGCAAACAACCCTGGAGGCCCAGTCGTGGATACAGAACTAGCCAAGACATGACCAGTCTGCCCTGACAGGAGAATTTTCAGGGATCCAGACTTCGGAATTAGCAGGAATGATTCCCTTATCTTTCAAGACTTTTTCAAACTCGGGTTTCAGATGGTTTGGAAGAGACTGATCATCTTTTAGGGCTTTTGTGGGTTTAAACTCAAACTCTTTATGGAAGATGGAAATCAATTCAAGAGGGGGATTAATTTGTTTTTCAAGAGGTTGAACAACAGAAGACACTGGTAAATTTTCAGAGGTGGTTTCTTCAGGATTGGAAATAAATGGAGTTCCAGGAGACATCACTCCCCTGGAAGATTTCTTTTTTGCAAACATTTTTAGAACTTTGTTGAAAGATTATCGAAGATTAAATATGGGAACTAAGGGAACTTGAGGATGAAGATTTTTATAGAAAATGATCGGATTTTAGTGGAGTTAAAATCAATGAAGAGAAGGCTATTTATACTCGATAAATCTTGGGTTTTTCATCCGCAACTTGCAGAGTGATTATTAAAGAGTTGCAGTAAATTGCAACACGCGTCATAAACCGCCAATTAGCCGTTACAGGATCCAATCAGTCACAATCCCGCCGTTAAAAACAGTTTTCTAAAGTTTGAAGTTATCTCCTTATTTCTGGCCTGACCCAGCAAAAATAAGGAGATAAGGGGCAATTGTTAGGCTTGAAAATCCGCAGACATTTCAGGATAATATTCTGTCCTATCCTGACCGTCAGGATGTCAGGATGTCAAGCCACCAGGGTACAAGAAGACAGGCGCAAGGCATGGAGAGTACAATGGTCAAAATATAAGGACAATATTTGACCAATTCAATGACAATATTATAGATAATATTCGGACAATAATTGGAGCATTAATGGAGAAGATTTGGTAATAAAGACGACAATTAAAGAGCATTAATCCGAGCAATTAAGGAGGAATATTCAGCATTAATGTAGGAGATCTGGCAGCCATTCATCATGGATTATATAAGGAACACTTGAAGTTTATTTACAACACACACTCTATGCATAAAATATTCTCTCTTACAACACTTGAGCCATATTACGATCATTTCTGCTTAACACTCTATATTATAGTGAAATCCTCTCCTGGCTTGGTGCCCGTGGTTTTTTCTCATTTAAGGATTTTCCACTTACAAATTCTTTGTGTTATTATTGCTTATCTGTCCTACTTTACATTTCTAGTTTTGTACCCTGCTCTGCATACTCATAGATAAGTTCGAGCTAGTTAACCCTGCCTAGACCTACACTGACCTGATTTCGCTTTATGCAAAATCCATACAAAACAATCATCATCATCATCTTCATCATCATCATCATCATCATCATCATCATCATCATCATCATCATCTATATTATTATTAAGATTGAATAATTATTGTACATTACTACCTACCTACTTGAGTTACCCAATTACCATCCCGGCTCATTATTATTTTATTATTTATTTCTGTCTCACGATATAATTCTCTAGCTAAAATAGTTTATAAAATACACTTTAAAACAAATTTTAATACTTTCACCGTCTGACTAACCACTAACCAAACCATAAAATACGGGGTATTACAGTCTTCCCTCCTTAAAAAGAACTTCGTCCCTGAAGTTCACCACACTACCCGACACTAATGTCAAAATAGAAATCCAATAAACCAAATAATAAGGTCTTTACCAACAAAATGCAGCAAAAGATGGCGGGTATTACATTCGGAATCTCTACGAGGGGAAAAAGCATGTTTATACTATTGTAAACGTATAGACATGGAAGAATAGCACTTAGCTTAACCGTATAAAACCGTCTATTGCGTGCGAAGGGTCTTTGGATGTATTGCTATTGACTCGAGAGTAGGCGGGAGTGTACTGGCCATACTTTAGGTGGGGACCTGATCAATCTCGTATGTGTTAGGTGGATCGCACCCGAGTTCCCGAAAGTCTTGATGTAGTGATAAACCTAAGGAATAACTAGTCGGGTGGTGTGTAGTCCGTGGTGCGGGTCTATCAACATCACGCACCGGCATTCGACACTGAAGTTTAGAAGGTGAACTTAATTATAAACGTGCTTATGTCATTTTGATAAATAGGGGTAATAATGTAAGTCCCGTGGTATAGGGATGATTCGCGATATTTCTATATATATATATATATATATATATATATATATATATATATATATATATATATATATATATATATATATATATATATGCGGAATTTGAATAATGTAATATTATTTGGAACCCGTGTCATAATAGGTCGGTATGTCGTGATAAAGTTTATTTTAAAAAAAAATAATACGGCCTCTTGATTTTGATCTTTCATAAATTATTAATATGTGATTTGGTTATTTTGTGATTATTCATGTAATGTTGCATATTTTAAAATGTTGATCATCGATTCACTTACCCGTTGTTTTCTTTTATATACTTGTATATTCTATAGTCATATATGACTTTTTAAAACAGATTCCGTTAGAAGACGACTCTTCCCGTGGATTTTAAAGACGGGATTGGCTGGCTGTCGTATTATATAATTTGACTAAGTTAAGATAATGTTGAGCACTTATGTAATATTTTGACTTAGTTAACCACTTAATGACTCAAATATGTATTTTGTCTTCCGTTGTTTCCTATTTTAGACTTTATTATTAAGTCTTGAAAATCTGGGTTGTTACTGTTGGTATCAGAGCATGGTTTTTCTGGTTGGTGTTAAAATCTCCATTTTTTAACATTACCTTAAGATATGCTCTAGAGCTTTATGCTCCCGACTATCTCGGTTAATGGAAATGAGTCATCTAATTTTCAAGTATAATAGGTTATAATGACTAGATCACCTAAAAGGAAAGGGGTATAAAAGGGTAGAAACACTAAGGACCGACCAAGGTTTAGGAACTTGTAGATTTTGTTTTATCACTGCCTGTGATAGACTTATGTATTTTATATTATAATATATACTTGATTGCTATATTATATAGTTTGAGGAAGTGTACCTTAATAACTATTTTGACATTATATTTGATATTTAAATCTTACTAACTTCGTCACTGTGGAGACCGCCGGAAAAACTAAAGACCAAGCAACTACATTGGATGGAGTGAACCTCGTTGAAGTGAAGATTCGTTATATTATATACGTAAATCTCCCTTAGATTTTTTTTACGCTTCTCTCTTTTCAATATCACATCAATTATTTTCTTTCAACATCTATCATGGTACCGTCTTAACTTTTAAGTTGTTTACAGCAAAAACTTATGTTATCTCGATGTATTTTGATTTATAATGATTTCAAAATCCTTACACTATTTCTATGACACCCCGCGATAATGCGGAAAATATAACTAATAAATTAAAGCGAAAATTTACGAGATTTTAAAAACTTTAAAATTACAGTTAAAGATTAACACGCGGGTGCCAAAAGCAATGAAACAAATACTACAATACACAAACTTAGGTTATTAAAACCCAAGTCTAGAAAGCGGGGAAAATATATCCCACGAATAAACATATAAGGGTTTCTAAACTAGCGACTAAGGTCCAAGGGTTTAGTTGTCGCTAGCCCACATGTCTTCCCCACGTAAGCATCTTCACAACCTATCATTCATGTAAACATGAACGCCATAGTCAGTGGGGACTAACTCAAGGTTCTCCTTGCCACAATATGTCAAAATGCAAGTAACAAACACTTAATTAAACATATTAATCATGCATCACGGGTGAACAATAAAAAACAAGAAGATATAATGAATAATCTTGGTGAGATAGGCATAATACTTTCTTAATGGAATATGCACGATATCTTAGAATAAATATGCAGTCAAGGGTATAGAACAACCAAGTCAACCAACTCATATTTCCACGACTCAACAAGTGTAAAACCGACACAAAGTGTAGACGAAGTATCCGGCTCAGAGGCTACCTTTAAAGCATGTCCGAGATACCACACACAAGACTACATCCTAGACTCCAACCTCTTGGTAGGACGACGATCATAATATGGTCCTAGTCTAAACCTGACCAGACTCTCGGGATGGACGACATCCGATTCGATATGCGGTGACCCATCCACATCCAAGACTCGAAACATGGTACACCTAACCGTGCCCGAAAGTCGAGTAACCCCAAATCGGAACCTTGCCACCTAACCGTGACCCCCGGTCCGAAGAGGCGGAAGGAAAAATAGCCCAATCCGGAAACATGGCACCTAACCGTAACCAATGGTCCGAAGGGGTAAATAAGGAATGTCAAGTCGTCACACAATGTAAAACGTCACACTTGCGTCACAAAAAGAGTAAGAATGATTATACAAATATAAACACGATAGAAGGTCATATGACACGGGATCACTAATGTCACATTCATACTTATGGGTTGCATATCACCATAAGTACAGATGGTAACATTAATCCCAACGATCATATCGCAACTAGAGGGCTTATAGCTCACCCCTAGTATCTGATAGGACCAAGACTCTCACAACAGAACAATACAAGACATTATCAAGGATATGACTCTTACAAGTACTTATTTATAATAAATATCTCATACTTGTAATATTAATAAATATCCCATTTTATAATTTAACATGCCCGTTAAATAAAATATCATAAGTGATAATGAATAATTTACGTTATATGAAAATTACGGAAAATGGAACCAACACAAATGACTCACTCTTGAGCCCAATAAATAAAACATGCGAAACCCATTGCAAGGAACATGTTGAGCCAAACAGTTAAATCATGTCAAGCCCAATAAAAAGACCTATTAAACTGGACAAGTCAATCATGTGAAGTCCAACAAACCAATTATATGAAGACCAACAAATATAAAACAACAAGCTAAATTATACGTTTATGCATACACTCAACATCAACGTAACAAGTCCCACGTAATTCAACCACAAGATCATTTCAATCACAGTGATATTTAGATATCACTTAATTCGATTTCAGGACTAATAATCGACTCCACACAAAACAATTTCAAACAATGGCAAACTTGACCCTATAATAATCGACACTCAGGCATGCTACATAATATAACAAGCAAGACATATAAAAATATAAACCATTCAACGGCGCGGAGGAAGTATTATACTCGGCCTCTATACACAGCCATACCCGGCCCTAATCAGTCCCGGTTACTACCCAAAACAGCCACCATAAACCCGCCAACAACCACCCACGCAACCACCATTTCAGCCACCCAAAAACACTGTCCAAAACTGTCCTTCCACGGCTCCAAAACAGAGCCCAAATCAGTCAAATGAATGCATACAAAATGACCAAAAACTCAGCATGTATTCGTCTCAAAACCTGCATTTTTAAGCACCAAGACAGTACCAACAAGGCACTATTTACACGACTAAACATAGTCCCGAATGCCCTACAAAAACGCCTCGAGGACAACCCAAAAACAGTCCTATTTCAGCTCCGAAAACCCGTCCCGAAAAAAGTATTTTACCGTCCAAAAATCAGCACCTAAACAGTCCTTATCTCAGCATGAAAACCGTCTATCACAGCTCCCAAAAACGACACTAAACAGTGCAGACCACCCCTCATTCCGACTGCCCAAATCAGAGGACAACACCATCCCAAAACAATCCATTTCAGACATTAACATAAGATGAAAACTTACCAAACACATGAGACAAGCAAAGAAACAAACTTTATCAGGGAAAGGACATATAACCGACACAACAAGACGAAGTTTCGACATTTGTCGAGTAACCTATCACCGTTACCTTAGCCACTCCTTATTCTTCGAATAAATGATACCAAAAGCTTCAATCTACCACATGGTCTTCGAAATCTTCATCATGGAGCAAGAAAACGAAAGAGATTGAGGTAAAACCGAAACTTTATAAGATGGGTCAAAAACGAAAGTCATACAAGATTGCAACTTTCTTACCTTAAAAGAATGAAGAAGGAAAGGGGAAGCTAATGGTGCAAGAATTATGAAATTTGGTTGAGAAATAAGGGAGAAAACGGAGGTTGAAGGAGACGGGAATGGTGTACGGTCTGTTGCTGCTGCTGTTGCTTATGTTCGCAGGGAGAGGAAGAAGAAAAGAAATGGGGGTGGGGTTCACGCATCTCTCAACAACAATAATTAATAATAATAATAGTAATATAATAATAATATTAATAATAATAATAGTAATAATAATAATAGTAATAATAATAATATATAAATATATAATAAAGATATATTTAGGGGTGGAGTGTAAGGGGGTAGGTGAGCGTGTTGTCGAATTCTGGTTGGTCCGGATTAAAGTAGGTACAAGGTGAAATGTGACAGTCTATAGCTAGACGAAAGTTAGGACGGGAACTATTATTACAGTCATTATTATTATCCGACCAAAAATACGTATACATATATTATTATATAAATCATGCCTTAAAGATATAATTTAATCGTACCTATTTTTATATAAACGAGCTTTTATATAATATGTTTATAAAAATCGTGTTTGACATAAAATTAATTAAATTGAATAATCCAAAATTATAAAATAAAGTAATCAAACGGTTTAATAAATTTTAAATGTCAAAATGGGAAATTCGCGGGTGTTACAATCACCCCATCTTTTAAAATGTTTCGTCCTCGAAACTTGAAAGTAAAAATGAAAGGTTATATACAATAAAACTAGAATTTTTGAATCGTTAACCAAAACATTTAAAAGGTTACTTATCGTAAGAATTAAAATTCTTTCGAAAGTTTCAAATGAAATTTTCCGACAGAACCAGGTCGAAAGGTAAATCATTGTATAAATCAAAAATCAAAATACTTTCAAAAACATTAACGGAAAGTTTTCCAAAGTATAAGTCTCATTCATGGAACGAAATTGCTCTTGTCGTGCACACAAGAACGCTAACTTTCCAAGTCAAAGACAAATTTAAAACAAAAATCTCTCGCCGACAAGCGTAGAACAAGTTATTAAACATCTCTAATAACGAGTTCTAACATCCGATCAACGTTAAAATCAAAAGAGAAAGGTATTTCACTCAAATTTTCTTTTGTAGAAGTCAAATGGAAGTTGAAAGATTCATTGTTGATCTTCAAAAGGGAGTCAGCTTCTGAAATATAGTATTAAACTTTGACAAAGAAGTCATAACTAGATCAATGTTAATAGAAATTGGATAAAATTTAAATAAATCGTGGGTTTATCAATCAACATCACGATAAGTAAGTTTCTACTCAAGAAACAAAAGGAGAATTAAATCGAATTTTCGTTTTGAAAATTTTAAAATAGGTAAGGTTTTGTAAGAGTAACATAAACTTTTAACAACAAATTTAAAACTGGTAGCTTAAAAGTTTAGAAACTGAACATAAGAAATGTAACTAGACATCATAGATACTGGTATGCGAAAAGGATTCGACTTAACTAATCAAAAGAGCTCTGATGAACTTCCTAGGGTAAGAATTAAAGTAAGGTCAACAAGGAGGTTAAAGATAGAGTTTCACAGGTTACGAGTGTCAAACTTAAAGGAGGAGCATGATGAAGCGAGAAAGAGAGGTATGAACGTTAACACTTATGGCTCAAGAAGGAAGGGAATTGAGACAACAAGAAAACGCCAGGTACTCAAACCTCAAACAATAACATCATACTAAACAGTTCTGAAAACTTCCTAGCAGCAAAACTTATAATCACAACACTCCTACGGATTTCCTCAAATTACTTATGTTACTCACCCTAAGCAATTCCATGAAACAAGGCACTCCACTATGAGTGTAATCTCATCACTCCAAATTCTCAAACATCCACAAACAACTTCCATAAGATCAAAGTCAAAATTTCCAACAAAGCTATACTCATATCCAACTAGTGTCAACCATGACTTTCCCAAAATGGCAAGATCCTCAATCAAGGGTCCTAATTCCAATCTCTAAATTCCCAGAGAGGGTTCCTCAATTATTCCACAAGGTTCTCATGTAGGGTAGGGTAGTAACAAGTTAACCTAAAACTCCTTTCATGAAAGTTCACTCTTCTACACACTCTTTTGAGAAAGATGCATAATCACTCAAGTTGAAACATCAATAATATCTCGAGTCCTTCTATCCTTTTACTTATCACCGATTCCCAAAAGTAGAACTACACTCATCTACAACATCATCCCATCATCTCAAGTACTCAACAAAACCTCAAAGTTTCTAAAACCATAGGGTTATCAAGGACTTCTTAATACTAAGTCTCTCTCAACTCAAGAACTCTCAAGGGTTAACTAATATCAACTCACATCACCAATCCATTATGGTCATGAACATCCCAAGGAATATTCTTTCAAATCCAATATCCTAGAACTTTACTTACCATCGAGTTCCCAAGAATCAAGGTATTAGTTGTAACAACGCTTTACCACCTCATATTTCCTTATCCTAACACCCAAAAATCAAAACTATATCCTTTAACTTAGCAATTGCCGTCAATCATACCATGATCTCTTCTAGCAACAAAAACGAGCGCCAAAAACTTCCCAACAATGTAGCTTAGTCTCACTCTCATACCATACCTCAAGTATTAATCGAGATCACTCACTTAGACCAACTAATAATCACACAATTAGCATTTCTCACATGGTAACATACACATTATCAAACCCTCATATCCAAAGTGATTATGGAAGCCAATCACAAACTCAACTTACTTAGTCAATCCTACATCCACAAATCTACCATTCAGTTTCATCCATTTTAAGTCAAATACTAAGCACTAGCATCCCAAGACACGTGTCACTACACTTCTCAAGCCTTTCAAATTCCAAACATAAACAAGAAAGCCAAGTTCTATAACCTTAGTAACAAATGCAACTCACACTTGACACACAGAATCCACCAATTAAATATACTCACTTTATCAAGGATCTAGGTAAAAGAACCATCAAGTATGTCTCATCACACTACCTAAGTCTTTTGATCATCACAACCTCTCAAAACCAGAGGTAAGGGTCAAACACAACAATCTCCTCAAAAGTCAAATTTCGAACCAAGGTAACCATTCCTCAAAAGAAAGAGTACTATAAAAAGGCGTTAAGGGGGGATTATCAAGGATCAAAGGACAAGTTAGGAGTACAAGATTAACTTTCAAAGTAAAACAGAAGAGAATTTATAAGAAGGGTAAGCACCAAGAGATAAAGGATAAGGCGAGGTACACAAAGAATGAGAAACATCTCCGAGGAAGTAGAAGAGTTCTTCAAAGTTGAACAAATCTTCAATTTCTAGAAGTAGGCACCAAATCTTGATCTTCACGTTGGTAGGTTCATGATCATTGATCCAAGGACACACCAATTATTAAATGGCAATCAACAAACATGTTAGAACCTAACAAAGAGCAAACACACTACACACTACCACCTTAGGTCCTTAAGTATACCCATCTCTCATTCATTATTCAAGGTCAAGTTCTCATTTAAATTTGGGGTACACGTGTGTGCGTCGGGAGCAACATATGCTCTGATACCAACTGTGACACCCCGCGATAATGCGAAAATTATAACTAATAAATTAAAGCGGAAATTTACGATATTTTAAAAACTTTAAAATTACAAGTTAAAGATTAACACGCGGGTGCCAAAAGAAATGAAACAAATACTACAATAGACAAACTTAGGTTATTACAACCCAAGTCTAGAAAGCGGGGAAAAGATATCCCACGAATAAACATATAAGGGTTTCTAAACTAGCAACTAAGGTCCAAGGGTTTAGTTCTCGCTAGCCCACACGTCTTCCCCATGTAACCATCTTCACAACCTGTCATTCATGTAAACATGAACGCCACAGTCAGTGGGGAGTAACTCAAGGTTCTCCCAGCCATAATGTGTCGAATTGCAAGTAACAATCACTTAATTAAACATATTAATCATGCATCACGGGTGAACAATAAAGAACAAGAAGATATAATGAACAATCGTGGTGAGATAGGCATAATACTTTCTTAATGGAATATGCACGATATCTTAGAATAAATATGCAGTCAAGGGTATAGAACAACCAAGTCAACCAACTCACATTTCCACGACTCAACAAGTGTAAAACCGACACAAAGTGTAGAAAGAGTATCCGGCTCAAAGGCTACCTTTAAAGACTGTCCGAGATACCACACACAAGACTACATCCTAGACTCCAACCTCCTGGTAGGACGACGATCATAATACGGTCCTAGTCTAAACCTGGCCAGACTCTCGGGATGGACGACACCCGATTCGACATGCGATGACCCATCCGCATCCAAGACTCGAAACATGGTACTCCAAATCGTGCCCAAAAGTCGAGTAACCCTAAATCGGAACCTTGTCACCTAACCGTGACCCCCGATCCGAAGAGGCAGAAGGAAAAATAGCCCAATCCGGAAACATGGCGCTTAACCGTAATCAATGGTCCGAAGGGGTAAATAAGGAATGTCAAGTCGTCACACAATGTAAAACGTCACACTTGAGTCACAAAAAGAGTAAGAATGATTATACAAATATAAACACGATAGAAGGTCATATGACACGGGATCACTAATGTCACATTCATACTTATGGCTTGCATCTCACCATAAGTACAGATGGGAACATTAATCCCAACGATCATATCGCAACTAGAGGGCTTATAGCTCACCCCTAGTATCCAATAGGACCAAGACTCTCACGACAGAACAATACAAGACATTATCAAGGATATGACTCTTACAAGTACTTATTTATAATAAATATCTCATACTTGTAATATTAATAAATTTCCCATTTTATAATTTAACATGCCGGTTAAATAAAATATCATAAGTGATAATGAATAATTTACGTTATATTAAAATTAAGGAAAATGGAACCAACACAAATGACTCACTCTTGAGCCGAATAAATAAAACATGCGAAACCCAATGCAAGGAACATGTTAAGCCCAACAGTTGAATCATGTCAAGCCCAATAAAAAGACCTATTAAACTCGACGAGTCAATCATGTGAAGTCCAACAAACAAATTATAAGAAGTCCAACAAATATAAAACAACAAGCTCAATTATACGTTTATGCATACACTCGACATCTATGTAACAAGTCCCATGTAATTCAACCACAAGATCATTTCAATCACAGTGATATTTAGATATCACTTAATTCGATTTCAGGACTAATAATTGAATCCACACAAAACAATTTCAAACAATGGCAAACTTGACCCTATAATAATCGACACTCAGGCATGCTACATAATATAACAAGCAAGACATATAAAAATATAAACCATTCAATGGCGCGGATGAAGTATTATACTCGGCCTCTATACACAGCCATACCCGGCCCTAATCAGTCCCGGTTACTACCCAAAACAGCCACCATAAACCCGCCAACAACCGCCCAGGCAACCATCATTTCAGCCACTCAAAAACACGGTCCAAAACAGTCCTTCCACGGCTCCAAAACAGAGCCCAAATCAGTCTAATGAATGCATACAAAATGTCTCAAAACTCAGCATGTAATCGTCTCAAAATTCGTCTCAAAACCTGCATTTTTAAGCACCAAGACAGTTCCCAACAAGGCACTTCTTAATACTAAGTCTCTCTCAACTCAAGAACTCTCAAGGTTTAACTAATATGAACTCACATCACAAATCCATTATGGTCATCAACATCCCAAGAAATATTCTTTCAAATCCAATATCCTAGAACGTTACTTACCATCGAGTTCCCAAGAATCAAGGTATTAGTTGTAACAACGCTTTACCACCTCATATTGCCTTATCCTAACACCCAAAAATCAAAACTATATCCTTTAACTTTGCAATTGCCATCAATCATACCATGATCTCTTCTAGCTACAAAAACGAGCGCCAAAAACTTCCCAACAATGTAGCTTAGTCTCACTCTCATACCATACCTCAAGTATTAATCGAGATCACTCACTTAGACCAACTAATAATCCCACAATTAGCATTTCTCATATGGTAACATACACATTATCAAACCCTCATATCCAAAGTGATTTTGGAAGCCAATCACAAACTCGACTTACTTAGTCAATCCTACATCCTCAAATCCACCATTAAGTTTCATCCATTTTAAGTCAAATACTAAGCACTAGCATCCCAAGACACGTCTCACTACACTTCCCAAGCCTTTCAAATCCCAAACATAAGCAACAAAGCCAAGTTCTATAACCTTAGTAACAAATGCAACTCACACTTGACACACAGAATCCGCCAATTAAATATACTCACTTTATCAAGGATCTAGGTAAAAGATGTAGTAAATATCGGTATACTTCCATTAACATTATAAGGATTATAACGAAATTATTAATATAAAAACTAGTCATAAAAGAAATTTGCATAAACAAAATAGAGAGATTATGAAATCAACCTTCGGTCCTAGCAAAATCGGCCTAAGAACAATATCGCAATGATATTCACCTATCAGTTGCACCAAAGATGATATGAGATATGCCTTTGTTCTTGCTAGAATAGATCCCCCAATTAACTGATTAATTTTTTAGGGTTTTGTGCGTTTTGATGAGAGGTAAAAATTAGGTCAAAAGAATGAGAAAATAATCTAACCTATACTCCCTCTTTAAACCGTGAAAGAGGAGTATTAGGGGAGATTTTTTCTCTTCTTTTTTTTCGGTCAAAACTACCAACCAAATATAAGGAGAAAATATCTTCTTATTTTTAGGTAGTTATCAAAATGTATATTATGTGTACATTTTATTAATTATCATATATGTTGTCCCGTTTTAATAAGTCCACACATAACCGATTGTAGTTGATTTATTAAATCCGGCCTGACAACATTTATTATAACAATCTCGAATAAAATATACTTTAACTATAAATATTGCATATTTATAATTAGCTAATTAAATAAAACTGGTTACATTTAATTACGAATTAACAACTTAATTCGTTCAAGCTAACATTATATACATTAATTAAATATAACATATTATATTCAATTTACGAATTGACAGTTAATTCGTCTCAGCTAATATTATTTAATAGGCATTAAATAATCGTCTCATCATCACATTGACTAACTACTTAGTCATATAAGGCATCAATGTGACTACATTTCCATAACGACATCTCTCAAACACATCCGTTAGGTGTGACTTTTAGGGACCAGTTGATCACCGCCATCAGTATGATAATAACGTCAAACTTTCTAGCAAGCCAACTGTTGTTAGGTAATCGTTAATCAACTGATAAAATATGAAGTATACCCTTGTGAACCTATAAGAGATTTATAAATGTTATCACACTAATTTGTGGAGGACACAAGCTCCAACAAACTCCCACTTGTCCTCACAAGTGTATGTGCGATAACCGATTCTCATATCCTAAAATTACTCCCACTCAATGTAAAACAATTTGCAAAATTCGTATTCACAAAGGTCGTATTTTACAAGTGATCAATATCAAGAGTGGTTTCCCCGACTAGAGAGTAACTTAACTGATAAACGAATCATCATTCGAGCATGGTCATGCATTTCAGTTACAACTCCTCGAGTGGCCCTGGGAAATAACTATACCTGATAAGGGTTGGATAGTTTCTTCAACTCGAATCCTGCAGATGTAAGCACAGTATGAAATGATCTAGAAAAAATATACTTAGTCTCCAGTTATGGCAGACCATGAGAAAGAAACCAAAGTCACCCAAAAACTGCCTTAATCTCAAGAGACAGTCGATAGTCAAAAGAATCGACTCTAGGAACACAATGGACGTCCAATCCACGACCTGGCACCGAATGTTTTTAAGCATTTAGGACTCCATTACGTTGTCACAAAAATTTGTCCTACGAGGTATCGTTATAATCTCGCATCTGTGATCGATCAGTCAACCGTTTGACATATGGCTCGTTGAACCCACCATCAATCGACTGCACAATATAATAGCAAGAGTTATCAGCTCATTAAGGCGATTACTAATCAAAACAAATATAATGTAATTCAGTTCACTTTGTGGCGTTCAATGTTGTCGATACAATCCACATGAAAAACAAAATATTATAAAAACGATGAAGTTATAAATAGTATATGAAAAAGATAATGTATCAAATCCATAATCAACTACTACAACTCAGGAACACGTTTAATTCCCATGGAAATAACGTGCCCTTCATGCTTATCAAAATTCAACGGTTTAGTGAGAGGGTCCGCGATGTTATCATCCGAAGCTATCTTGTCAATCACTATCTCTTCTTGCTCCACGTAATCACGGATCAGGTGAGCTTTCCGATGTACATGTCTAGATTTGTTGCTAGACTTAGGCTCCTTAGCCTGGAAGATGGCACCTCTATTGTCACAATAGATGGTGATCGGGTTATTCGAACTAGGAACTATCGTAAGTCCTTGTAAGAATTGACGCATCCATATAGCTTCCTTTGCTACTTCCGAAGCGGCATTGTACTCGGATTCAGTGGTAGAATCTGCTACAACATCCTGTTTGGAACTCTTCCAGCTGACCACAGCACCATTAAGAGTGAAGATGAACCCGGACTGAGATTTTGAATCATCTCGATCCGTTTGGAAGCTAGCATCTGCGTAACCGATTGCGCATAGCTTAGTATCGCCTTCATAAGTCAATACCCTATCCTTAGTCCTCCATAGGTACTTGAGGATGTTTTTAACAGCTATCCAGTGTGTTTCACCTGGATTCTTTTGGTACCGACTCGTCAAACTCAATGCATATGCCACGTCTGGACGTGTGCATATCATGGCATACATGATTGATCCTATTGCAGATGCATAAGGAACACGACTCATGCGCTCAATCCCTTCAGGCGTCGTGGGTGACTGAGACTTGCTCAACTGCATCCCAGACGTCATAGGAAGGTTCCCCTTCTTGGAGTTGGTCTTGCTAAACCTTTCAAAAATCTTATCCAAATAAGACTCCTGACTCAGTGATAAAGTCTGTCGTGATCTATCTCGGTAGATACGGATTCCCAATATGCGTTGTGCCTCACCCAGATCTTTCATCTGGAAATGGTTTTTCAACCATCCTTTAACCGAAGATAAGAGAGGAATGTCATTCCCAATCAAGAGTATGTCATCGACATACAATATCAAGAAAACAATCTTGCTCCCACTCGACTTGATATATAAGCATGGTTCCTTGACCGATCGAGTGAAACCATACTCTTTTATCACCTGGTCGAAGCGATGATTCCAACTCTGAGAAGCTTGCTTAAATCCATAAATGGAACGCTTAAGCTTGCACACTTTCTTAGGATTCTCAGGATCTATGAAACCTTCGGGTTGCACCATGTACAACTCCTCCTCCAAATAACCGTTTAAGAAGGCGGTTTTCACATCCATTTGCCAAATTTCATAGTAATGAAAAGCGGCAATCGCTAAGATAATCCGAATGGAACGCAGCATAATTACGGGTGCGAAAATTTCATCATAATGCAAACCGTGCACTTGAGTGAAACCTTTTGCCACTAGTCGCGCCTTATATGTATCTGGTTGCCCGTCTACAGAACGCTTTATTTTGTAAAGTCATTTGCATTATAGAGGTTTTACCTTATTAGGTAAATCAACTAGATCCCATACGTCATTCTCATACATGGAGTCCATCTCGAATTGCATTGCTTTGAGCCATAGCTTTGAGTCAGAACAGGTCATGGCACCTTTATAGGTAGCAGGTTCATTACTCTTTAGGAGCAAAACGTCACTCTCCTCGACCATACCAATGTAACTGTCCGGAGGATTAGAGACTCTACCCGATCTCCTAGGTTCCTCAGGAATATTAACCGTATCATCAGTTGGAGGAACAACTTCCTCCATCTGTTCCTCGGTTGTTGGTTCTTGAATCTGCGACAGCTTGAAGGTTCTATTACTTGTCTTGTTCTCGAGAAATTATTTCTCTAAGAACGTCGCACTAGCCGCAACAAAAACATGATGTTCGGTAGGCGAATAGAAGTAATGACCAAAAGTTCCCTTTGGATAACCAATAAAGTATGTCTTGACCGATCGCGGGCCGAGCTTATCCTCGTGTCTCCACTTGACATAAGCCTCGCAGTCCAAAACCCGAATAAAGGACAAGTTAGGGACCGTTCCCTTCCACATTTCATATGGAGTCTTGTCGACAGCTTTAGTCGGACTTCGGTTAAGTATAAGAGCAGCTGACAAAAGAGCATAACCCCATAATGTATCAGGCACTTGTAACGGAAAATTCACGTGGTACCCTCGAACTTTGTCATTTTGCACATGGTATCCAACTTTTTAAGTTTGTGTACATTATACCCTCTATGTTTGAATTTCATGCACAACATATCCTTTTTGTCGCTTTAAAAAAACTCAATTGCGCATAATTCCTAGATCGAAATTCAGAATCGGCTAATTTTTTTTCGTTAAATGATTATCTTGTCATAATCTACAATTTTGAGAAAAAAAAATTGTCGACTGACATTTTATAGGGTTTTTTTTAACGAAAATCTCAAATCAAACATATCTTGGATCTTAAATTTCCGAATGACCATTTTCATTTTATCAATATATAGATCTCGAAGAGTTAATCAATTTGAAAAAAAATTTAGTCAATTCCAATTTCTGATCTATAATTTATGCTCAATTGAAAATTTTAAAAACGATAAAAAGGGCATGTTGCGCTTGAAAATCAAATTTCAAGGATATCATGTACACAAACTTAAAAAGTAGGGTACCACGTGAAAAATGGCAAAGTTTGAGGGTACCACGTGAATTTTCCGTACTTGTAATATTAATAAATATCTCATTTTATAATTTAACATGCCGGTTAAATAAAATATCATAAGTGATAATGATAAAATTTACGTTATATGAAAATTACGGAAAATGGAACCAACACAAATGGCTCACTCTTGAGCCCAATAAATAAAACATGCAAAACCCAATGCAAGGAACATGTTAAGCCCAACAGTTGAATCATGTCAAGCCCAATAAAAAGACCTATTAAACTTGACAAGTCAATCATGTGAAGTCCAACAAACTAATTATATGAAGTCCAACAAATATAAAACAACAAGCTCAATTATACGTTTATGCATACACTTGACATCAATGTAACAAGTCCCACGTAATTCAACCTCAAGATCATTTCAATCACAATGATATTTAAATATCACTTACTTCGATTTCAGGACTAATAATTTAATCCACACAAAACAATTTCAAACAATGGCAAACTTGACCCTATAATAATCGACACTCAGGCATGCTACATAATATAACAAGCAAGACATATAAAAATATAAACCATTCAATGGCGCGGAGGAAGTATTATACTCGGCCTCTATACACAACCATACCCGGCCCTAATCAGTCCCGGTTACTCCCCAAAACAGCCACCTTAAACCCGCCAACAACCGCCCACGCAACCACCATTTCTGCTACTCAAAAACACGGTCCAAAACAGTCCTTCCACGGCTCCAAAACAGAGCCCAAATCAGTCCAATGAATGCATACAAAACGTCCCAAAACTCAGCATGTAATCGTCTCAAAATTCGTCTCAAAACCTGCATTTTTAAGTACCAAGACAGTTCCCAACAAGGCACTATTTACACGACTAAACACGGTCCCGAATGCCCTACAAAAACGCCTCGAGGAAAACCCAAAACAGTCCCATTTCAGCTCCGAAAACCCATCCCGAAAAAAGTATTTTACCGTCCAAAAATTAGCACCAAAACAGTCCCAATCTTAGCATGAAAACCGTCTATCACAGCTCCCAAAAATGATACTCAACAGTGCAGACCACCCCCCATTCTGACTGCCTAAATCAAAGGACAACAACGTCCCAAAACAATCCATTTCAGACATTAACATAAGATGAAAACTTACCAAACACATGAGACAAGCAAAGAACCAAACTTTATCATAGAAAGGACATATAACCGACACAACAAGACGGAGTTTCGACATTTGTTGAGTAACCTATCACCGTTACCTTAGCCGCTCATTATTCTTCGAATAAATGGTCCCAAAAGCTTCAATCTACCACATGGTCTTCGAAACCTTCGTCATGGAGCAAGAAAACGGAAGAGATTGAGGTAAAACCGAAACTTTATAAGATGGGTCAAAAACGAAAGTCATACAAGATTGCAAATTTCTTACCTTAAAAAATGAGGAAGGAAAGGGGAAGCTAATGGTGCAAGAATTATGAAATTTGGTTGAGAAATAAGGGAGAAAACGGAGGTTGAAGGAGACGGGAATGGTGTACGGTCTGTTGCTGCTGTTGTTGCTTATGTTCGTAGGGAGAGGAAGAAGGAAAAAATGGGGGTGGGATTCACGCATCTCTCAACAACAACAATAACAATAATAATAATAATAATAATAATATATAAATAAATAATAAAGAGATATTTAGGGGTGGAATGTAAGGGGGGTAGGTGAGCGTATTGTCGAATTCTGGTTGGTCCGGATTAAAGTAGGTACAAGGTGAAATGTGACGGTCTATAGCTGGACGGAAGTTAAGACGGGAATTATTATTACAGTCATTATTATTATCCGACCAAAAATACGTATACATTTATTATTATATAAATCATGCCTTAAAGATATAATTTAATCGTACGTATTTTTATATAAACGAGCTTTTATATAATACGTTTATAAAAATCGTGTTTGACATAAAATTAATTAAATTGAATAATCCAAAATTATAAAATAAAGTAATCAAACGGTTTAATAAATTTTAAATGTCAAAATGGGAAATTTGCGGGTGTTACAACTTCCCTTTTGATAATAATTTTTGCAAAGTAGTATTATCGAGATCTATTTATTCTATTTAAATCATTTATTATCGTCTTTCTAAATAATTTAAACTCTCGCTGAATTAGTTGTTTTCTTAAAACTTTTAACTTGATTTCTTTCTTATGTTTTTATACTTGATTGTATACAAAATAGAAGTTTATACATAAATATATGTTCACTCTTTTGTTCCTGTAATTTCATTCTTATCTAGAAATTAATTCCATCGTGGCTTTTCGAAATATATTTTTTTGAAATGTTTTGTTACGGAAAAGTCTTCGTAATTGTTTCCAAAACTCTCCTACCCTTGTAGAACCTAACCTTAGCAAGTGTAAGTGCATGAGGCGTTAACTTTTTATATGACATAAATGGACAAAGATACGTATACTTGATTGAGGATTATATTACTTGACGTAGAGTAAGAAAGGAAATATATTATTTGAGGAATGGTCATCGATAAAAACTTTGGAGACAATAGTTTCTACTAGAAAACAATAAAGGATTAGAAATAAAATGAACCCTTACTTATGGATATTAACTTGTGAAATAGTCGATGATACACTAAGGTTATCGATATATAAAGAAATATGGCGGAATAAGATTGTTAGCATTAAGGGAAAAATAAATTGCAAATTGTGGAGTGTGCAATATTTAGCTGATCTAAATTCTCGGAGTAACTAATTTGGTTTTGGAATTTGAAAGGATAATACAAAAAATATAGACTTTGTTTTATGGATAATAGTTGTTAAACTATTTATGGGTGATTTAGGATATCAGTATATAATTCATAGAATGGAATAAGAGAATTTGTGAAATGAGTTAAGTGCATGTTGGTATGATAATAAATTCTAATGGAGATGAGAAATTTGGTATCGAGAATGACTTTATATAGAGGTTTACATTGAATGAGGAAATAGCAAAGTAAATCGATGAATGCTTTGAAGATATAAGCTTATTGTAAAAAAAACTCCGAAATATAATGAGTGGGTATGTGTGAATTTGTGTTATGAGGATAAGCGAATTCTAGGCGGAAAAAAAGAACAAATTGGCAGAAAGAAGACTCATCAATGATACTTTTAGAGTAAGTGACGTCTTACGGTTTTGGGAGTAATTGTGAGCCACTTGTATTTACAGAGTACTGAAATTAATGGAGGAGTTTCAAACTTTAGGACTTATTACAATAGAAAGATTAATTTAATGGCCAAGTATTTTTCTGTTAATGGAATATTTATGTAATTGAGAAACGAGTTTCGAGAAACTTAGGATATAGACGGTCATAGATAGATAAGTAAAGTTGAGGTGATAATAAGAAAGTCATATTACAAGGGACAATTATAAAAAATGCAAAAAGATTACAATTTATTTCGGCAATTATTAAGCTAGTCAAGAAATGATGAATTTTGAGGATGTAGACTTATTATCTCTTAAAGGACACTCGTATGTTCATATAAGTTTTCCAATTTTTCGGATTAGTGGCAAATGTCCAGGAACCTAAACCAGTATTTTTCGTACATTACAAGGTTCGAGAACGAAATTTTTTGTTAGAGGGTAGAATTGTAACACCCCTAGATTTTAACAATCTTTTTATAATTTCGTCCTATTTTACATTATATTTTAATGGATTTTTAAAACTTCCAGACCCCTTTCTGCGGGATCGACAAAAATTCCACATTTTTTATTTTTCAAAAATCATCGTATTTTGACCCTCTTCTAAATTCAAACATGTCACTATTGATTAATTATTTTAAACATAATATTTTTCTTTTTTTTTTGGATAAAATGTAAGTATTATATCAAGAGGAAGAAAGTTGTCCATACAAAATGAACTCTAGGCCCGTACATCAAGAAATAAGACTTGGGCTCACTCCTAACCAAAACGATATGGCCCATACATAAGACTCTTACTGAGTTACTGAGCTTAAGACATCAAGGAAAAAAAGACAACAACAAATTGAAATATAATCCCAATACCGTCTATCATCTTTTGCATCTCATCATCTTCTTCAATCAACAAAACCAGATCTATGCAATCCATGTATTTGCAATCTCCTCTTTACTTCTTCTTTCATCCTCTGTCCATCCCAATTAGGCAATGCATCCAGAGTTTATCGTTTTTTGGAGCCGTCTTGTAGAAAGCCCCTATTCTGATCCTAACTTCCTCAACAATGGTGTTAGCCACTTTCCTGGGACGAGCGATAAAGAATTCATGCTTGCTCATGTTCTGTTGCTTCCAAACATGATAGATACACGCATTAATCACGACATTTATCAGATCTACTTTGGTTTTCGGACCTCTCCTTCCCAATCTCCATTCAAGGACGTTTTGAGCAGGAAGAGATACTCCAATCCATTCACCGACAAGCGAAATCACCTCCTTACTGTATTCGCACGCAAAGAAGAGGTGCTCCATAGTTTCAGATTGACGGCCACAAATGAGACAGATATCGTCTGTAGTTATGCCTAGTTTATAAAGCTTCTCCTTTGTATTCATGTTCTTATGTTGATAAATCCAAGCCATAAATCCATGTTTGGGTAAGCACCACTTAGTCCAGATCATATTATGCCAATTGATTTTCTCTCCCTTAGCTCTTATGTACTCATAGCCTTTAGCAATAGAGTACTATTTGCCTGTGACAGTGCTCCATTGGTTGTCATAATAATTTTCAACCTAACTTAAGACGGACATAATTCTCTTACTATCTATTATAATCGCGTGCATTTCTAACCTAATATTAATACGACTATAATAAGTCGATCTAACTTCTAAAATAATATTTTTCGTATTAAACTAAATCTTCAAAGATATTATTTTAAAATGTAATATTTTATTTAATGGTTGATAATACTTAACTTTTTAAGTACGTTGTTTAAGTAATTTATGTATAATACGTTCTAACATTGTCTATTATTTGTAGTAGTAGTAGTATTAGGTTGGTAGATAATAATAATGTATGTGAAACCATTTAATGAAACCCGAACCCGAACTTAGAGTATTATTGTTAAATAGGACCGTTAATTATAAACTTTCACCACCCAAAAATATGTAAAATAAAAGTTTACTTTGTATTTCATCTTATAACTATTTTAAAACTTCTATTTAATTCATCTCAAAATCGTTATTCTTAAGCGCATTTATTAAAAAAACGAGTCAAAAACCCGACGCAAATTTCTGAGTGGATCACAACCCTCCATGAGACACTTGGCATTATGCATGTGCTATAATGCATGCATTGGACCAGTGTAGTAATTAGTCTTTCCACCAATCAAAACACATGCATTACATTCTTCTTGATGAGTCATATTTATATACATTTATGTGTCTCACCTTTGTTACTTTTGATATGGTTTTCGTGCTTAATTACATTATTTATATGCCATTGATATTAAGATGTTGTTACTTCCACTAATTGGTGTTTAATGCAGGAATGATGCATTTGTGGAGCAAAAGAATAAAATGTAGCACCGCGGATATGGCATGAAGGAATACACGAAGCAACGACGGAAATCTAGAAGAATAAAGGAAGAGAATTGAAGAAAACTAGACGAAGAAAAGAGCTGAAGCAAGGAGTATTCCATCATGTTTCCAAGTACTCGATCGAGTGGTGTGAACTCGATCGATTCCCCTTATACTCGATCGAGTATACATCGTTCTGACACTTTTTGCGCAAGTTTCCAAAGTCAGTTTATGTTTATTATAAATACCAAACTCGTGCCCTATTATGGGGTTATGCTTTGTTACGCCACTTTTTACTCCAAGAACTCCTAGAAACTCTTAGGTTAGTTTTAGCTACTATTATCATTACGGATTTACGCTCTCTAATTTCGGTATTCATCAATCTTTCTTTATTAATCGTTAATTCAAGTTCTAATTTAATAGTTGCTTGTTATTCATCTTTACATGCCTTTAATTATGTTCTTCATTCATCTTATTGTTATATATCTTGTTAGTATGAGTGAAAGGGGATCTAGGTTGTTAGAAGGGGGATTAATTAATGAAGTGATAGTTCAATTGCTTCTTTGTTGTTGTTCAGTTGATTGTTTTGAATCTAGTTGATTAGTTACTGCAGCATTGATTAATTAGTGTTGCAAACTAGGATTTTCACCGACCGAGTTAAGACCAGTATAGCCTACGATAACTGAATAGAACTAACTTAATGATAGCGACCGCATGTTAAGTTAGATCTAAAGGACATATTAGAATCGACCGATCATATGACCTTAAAGAACATAAATTACTCTATTAATGAATTAAATCTCACCCCCGGATAACTACCTAGTGAACTTGATCCCTAGACTCTTTAATCTTATTGAATTTATCTTATTTACTTTCACAATTAGTTTTAGAAATCAACTCAAAAACAAACAGAGAATTGTTACTTTAAGACAAACTTAAATATTAGCAAACTGAATAATTACCACCTCCCTTTAGATTCGATCCTTTCTTGCCACTAGCTACCTGTTAGTAGTAATTTAGGATTATTTTGATATAGGCCATACTACTAAAACATTATCACTTCGAATCATTACTCCATTTAATCATAATTAATGGAACAATTTCCTTCTCTTTCCACCTCATTGCTGTGAAAACCCCTTCACCATACAGGAAAAAAACTCTTGATTTTTCATTAATTGATAAACTAATTACTAATCAACTCAATCAAGCCCATTTATAAATATTATTAAATGTAATTTTTATACATATTTTCCTCTTAAACTAAGTTCTTATTATTACTTTGATTCTGATTATAAAATTATACTACTCACAAAGTCACAAGTAATAATATTTTACTATTTTAAAACTAATTTTTCTAAGAAAGTCTCAAATATATTTTTAAGGGTGGAAAAATTTACATCCTTTTTATATGTGGCCCTTTTAAAAGAAAAACAAGAAGAAGGGGAAGTTGGTAACGACATTTTGGATACTCAAGAATCAGAAGTTTTGGGACCAATAAGCTCTCTTATTCTGGTAGACTGATACTGGTGAACTCTGTTATGTATGCCCTTTACAGCTACTTGATAAATATATTTATAATCCCAAAAAAAGTGTTTAACAAAATCAACTCCATCTGTAGAAATTACTTGTGGAATGGGAGTGTAGATTACATAAGAGTGCCCATGGTGAGCTGGGAAAAAGTGTGCTCTCCTAAGGCAGAAGGGGGGTGATGCGTGTCTTTTATATGATGTTTTAAATCCCATTTTACACGCATTTCAGAGCTCATTCATGTAGTTTATGCTACATTTCTCCCTATTTCCGTCTACTTCCGTATTTTTGTATATTATTGCAGAAATGTGAAGAATCCAGCGGAAATCGAGCTAAATCCGTCCCCGAGTATCCTGCATTGCATATGACATGAAGTATTCACCCGAGGAACGAGCTTGGTGCGCAATTCAAAACCCAAAAGACAAGTCCACGAGTTTTCGGAAGTCAAATAGCGGCTAAAGCGATCGATCGACCAATGCAATCATCGATCGACCAACCATCGGGTTCGAAGCTCTACATTTCATCGAAGACCGTCGATCGACCACCATGATCATCGATCGACCAAAGCGCTATTCGCACGAGAATTAAAAGACCGAGGAAGCATAAGCCCACTATGTTTTAGGTTTTGGAAATAAAAGTTACGTATGTTTGCTATATAACGTAACATAAACATTGATTTTCTAGTCGGTTTTTACATCTAGTTTAGGATCTAAATTTCACATTCAATATCGAATTAGGGTTTGGATTATTGTTGAGCATTGGATTTTCAGTTCTTATTCCTAATCTTTCCTTTGCAATCTCGGTATTCTTCGCCTAATTTTAGTTCTTCTTTATTTTCATTAGTATAGAATTGCTAGTTAAGTTCCCAAAGCCAATTCATTTGTTTAAGTTAATTGTTTACTTTGTCATTTCAAGCATGAATTCAGTGGTTAGTTTCATCGTTATTATTATTGTTTTTACCCTTAGCATGAGTAGCTAGATTATTTGTGCTAGGATGTAGGCGAATTTTAGCGTAGGCGGCAAAGTATTGAACACGGCCTGATTCGCGTGTCAGTCGATCGACTGACATTCTCGGTCGATCGACTGACCTCGTAAGGTTACCCTTCGTTTTAATTGATTTTAATGTTGTATTTAACGAATCGAATGCATGCGACCAGTTAGATGCTTAGTTTATGACTGACCCATTAGATCGAAAGATAGGGAAAGTTATTTGAGCACCAATTAAGATGACTAAACTGTGCTGAGATCGAAAGATAGGTATAGTTTAAACCGTTAGTCACTCTTCAGGACGAGAGTCAGTATTAGTGATATTAGGGATCTATAGCGAGATCGAAAGATGCTATTTGTTAAGAGTGGACCGAGAGGACCTCTTGTTTCCCGCCTCACTTGTGTTCGATTTAGACTGTTTAGTATCTTTGCCTTGAAGCTTTAATAAACCGACCATCCTAGTACTCCTTCTTTATCTGTTTAATCCGTCTTTCTAGTTTATTATTTACTCTTAGATGTAGACCAATTCAACTCAACTCCCACACTTGTTACCTTAGACTGAATTTAGACAACTAGAATTTACATCTGCCTCTTTGTGGTTCGACCCGACTGCCGCTAGCTATAGTTGTAGTTGGAAATTATAAATCTTATTTTTGACACCTCACGACGGGTATCAAATTTTGGCGCCGTTGCCGGAGAGGCAATAGTTCTAATTTTAGTTGTTTTATTTTTTAGTCTTTCTCAGTTTAAGAGACTTCTGTTCCTTAAACTTTTCTTATATTCTTTTTGTAGTTTCTTCTTATGCGCAGGTTACAGGGTGGTGAACTAGTACCATTTGATCCTGAGATAGAGAAATCTTTGCGCAAGTTGAGACGAACACAAAGGGTATTACCGACAGAAGAAGAGCTGAGTACTCTGTCAAGCTATTACGAGAACGACCTGTTCGAAGAAGACCGACATTCTTCACCCGTTTCCACTTCTTCAGCCGAGACAGTCACTTCTCCAGAAATTCCAGTCATGGCCGAGGAAGCGAGTATAGCTAGTCATTCTGAGCCGACAGCTGAAAATTTATATAAGGGGTTCGAATTACCGGGAGATGACGGGAAGTTCGAACCAAAGCCTTCATACATCAATATGGTTGAGAGAAACCGATTCGGGGAGCTGCAAATGAAGATGCGACTAAGCATATGGAGACCTTTATTGACTCTTCTTGTTCCATACCCCCACCCACCGGCGTGACCCAAGACCAGATCAAGGAGACCATGTTTATCTTCTCCCTTCGTGATGCTGCAAGGGAGTGGTATAGAGATCTAGACCGAGCCGTTCATGGGATCACCGACTGGAATTCCTTGGCATTGGCATTTTACAAGAAATACTTTTCTGCTTCAAAGACGATCGCTATTAGAGCCCAAATCACAAGTTTCAAACAAGGGCCGGATGAGAACTTCCACGAGGCATGGGTCCGATTTAAGAAACTGGTGCAAACCATACCGCATCATGGTTTCGAAAAATGGAGCTTGTGCAATCATTTCAATAATGGGTTGTATGACGATCAGGGGGCTATTTTGGATGCTGCAGCCAATGGCCGATTTGCTGAAAATTTGGGAGCAATCAAGGGTTGGAAGATCATTGACGATCTAGCTACTCACAAGGCTGAGTATGGGAATTCCAGAGGGAACCAGAGGAGAGCTGCTGAATCTTCCTCTGTTGCTACACTTGAAGCTCTCACTGCAAGATTTGACAAATATGAATTAGGAGGAGCTTCTAAAGGTCGGATGTACCAAGTAAATGTTGTGTCAGACGGTCCTTTCGTCTGTGAAAGGTGTGGAGCTGAGGGACACGTTTCGAAGAATTGCCCAAGTCCCTTTGAGTCTTGTGCTGCCTTCTAACATTATAGGTAGACAAACACCTACTATGAGCCTAAAGTTCATCCCAACCTGAGGTGGAGTAGCCAGAATGTCCAAAATCCCACTCCACCTCCGCAGCAGCAACCCTATGTGCCCCCTCATCAAAAGCAACAACAATATCAGAAACCTCCTTATGTGCTGCAGAAGCAACAACAATCTCACGATTCGATTTTCTTTGAGTTCAAAAACTTGTTGCTAAAGGAGTCCCAAGCACGAGAGGCCGGGATGAAGCTACTAGAGAGCCAAATTGCTCAATTGGCTAGTAAGAGTACCTCTCGAGCTCCGGGACACTTGCCGACTCAAACCGACCAAAAGGAGACCTTAAACGCCATCACATTAAGGAGTGGGTCCACCCTAGAGGGGCCTGCCATGGTCGAGGATCTTTGTTGAAAAGAATGAGGCGGATCCGAGTCAAAAGAAAGTTGTAACGAATAATTCAAAGAAAAAGGCGTCTACGGGTATATCGGTCGATCGATCGATACACCCGATCGATCGGCGATATGCGGGTTACTGAGAGCTTCGAAGGCTGTGCGGCCGGTCGATCGACTGAGGAGAGTGGTCGATCGACCAAGATTACTGCTAATAGCGAGATTGTTCGTCCTCCGATGCCCGATAACTTGAGGGACTATTTGTTTCGGGGCACGACAGCTCCGAAAGTGTTAGGGCCGGACCCAAGTGTTGATGGGTCCATCCCAATTCCGAAGTTCGATCCGACGACGGTTAATGGCTCACATTTGAGACGGTCTGAGGAGGATTCGAGCTTTAACAAGGAGAAAGCAGTGGACTTCCAGCCTAAGTCCACGGATGCCGGCATGCGCAACCTAGAGGAGAGGGCTAAGGTACTTCTTACAGCCCCATATCCGGAGAGACTAGTGCCAACAAAGGAACAGGTATCTCTCAGTAAGTTTGAAAAAGTTATTCGTAGCTTGAATGTTCAGGTACCCTTCCTTGAGTTAGTTAACCAGGTGTCGGCATACACTAAATTCATGAAACAACTCCTGTCAAAGAAAAAGTCGCTTGAACATGTTCACACTGTCGCTTTAACTAAAGAGTCATGCTCTTACTTGTCTCACACTGCACCCCATAAGCTAGAGGACCCGGGTAGCTTTTCTGTTCCTTGCAATATAGGTACCTTCTCTATTGAGAGGGCATTATGTGACTTAGGAGCTAGTATAAGCGTCATGCCTTTGAGTCTAGCTAGGAAGCTTAAATTGACTAGGTTTGCAGTGACAAATATGACAGTTCAGATGGCTGACCGATCTGCGGTCCAGCCAATAGGGGTCTTAGAGGACATCCCTGTCCAAATAGGAAAGTTCTTTTTCCCCGTCGACTTTGTTGTACTTGACATGCATGAGGATGCTCATATACCCATTATTTTGGGTAGGCCATTTCTGCACACTGCTGGTGCAGTCATAGATGTCGGTCTAGGAACCTTGACTTTCAAAGTGGGAAAGCATTCTATTGTCTTTGCCCAACCTGCTAAGAAAAAGGACCCCATGTGGCCTGTGACTTGTAATACGGTCTCTGAGAAGAAATCGTACTTTGTGCTTCCTGAATTGCCTGTCTCTATTACTATACGTGTTAACCCCTCCGCCCCGGATCGGGAGCAAATTGGAGGAAGATTTGTCTATTTTTGATAATGCAGGGGCTGGTTTGGGGAAGGAAGAGCTGCAAATTCCATAGAATCGCGAAGAAGCCTATCATTCAAAGAGGAGGTATTGGTTGCCTGAGCTATGGAATTAATGACGTTGTTGATGACGAGCCGGTCAAAGCCAGAAAGTCTGATTTGGATTCTGATAAGCCCGAAGAGATCCTTGACTGGGGAGATGATGAGAAGGTTGAGTCGTTGAACAATACGGACATGGAAGCTAAGAAGGTGCATCTGCTCAGATAAGCACCATTGAGGCTACCTCGAGTAGCCGGAAGCCGACGAAGTGGGCCATACCGTGATCATTCTTGATCAACTATTAGTGGATCGAGCTCTTCATAAACTTCATTTTATTTGCTTTTGTTAAGACACTTTTTATTGCTTTTGTGTGCGCGAAAACTTCGCATTTTATTTTGCTTGCTTAGGATTTTATACGTTTGAGACTTTGTTTTGGGTTTTTGCGCAATTTTGGCGCGTATTATTGTGCACTTGCAGGTTTTAGACCTCATTAGCTCAAGTTATTGAGCAAATACGAAGAAATCAGAGTACAATGATATTTTCGATCGATCGATCGTCAGCCACATTGGTCGATCGATCGAGTTGCACCTTCCAGGAGCTCTGTTCTCGACACATTGGTCGATCATTCTTTGTCCTTAGTCGATCGACCAAGGACGCTTCTGTACATGTTCACGACCTTTCCCCTGCTGTGTTTGGTCGATATGCGGACTTAAGGGAGTTTTCTACTCCACTTTATTTTCCGTCCAATTATTTATTTCTTCTATTTTCTCATTTGTGCACAATTTTACCGCTTCAAATTATCTTCTCGATTTTATGCGTTGATTTTGTTTGTCTTTTCAGGTACCTATTAGTAGCACTCTTGCTCATGAAACCTCCTAGCTCACTTATTTGGTTTGGGAGGTTTCCTTTGCTGCGCTTAAAGTCTTGTAAGTTCCCGATTTCCACTTCACGTCTTGTTTATTTATTTCAATTTACGCAAATTCCCATTTCTCTTTTCTTCATTACATGATTTTGCACAATGGGGACATTGTGCGATTTGGTTTGGGAAGGGTTTTGCGTCGCATATCATTTGCTTGCATTCACGTTTACATTCTGTTTTGGATTGTTCATTTCATTTTATATATATACGAAATTCAAAAAATTGAAAAATTTCAAAAATTTCCATAAAATGCACGTTTATTTTAGCATATAGGTCGAGTCGGAACGGTAGTATTTCAAGGATGATATAGCATTTGCACCTGTTTTTGCCCGAGCCTTGCTTGATTGACATGTTATTAGTAGAATCGTAATTGCATATCTACGAGTTTTCGTTAATTATTTGCTGAACTTGAGACTTGACTTTGAAAATTGGCAAACTACATCATATTTCTGAGATTTAGAGCCTATAACTGGTGTCATTCATGACCAGTTTATCTAGGGTGTGAGTAGTACTCCTTATGAGGCATGTCACATAAATGTGCATAAATATGAACTTGATCTTCTTAATACTTGTACGCATTCGGTCTGTGGTTAGTTGACACATGTGGTAGAGGTTTCCTTCTCTCGTTTTGCCCATGAACTCCACACTGCCAAAAATATCCCTTTTTGTCCCATTTACTACATCCTACATTTAGCATGTCCTTTGTCAAGCTAGTAGTCTGTGTTCTTGAGGTTGTTACTCATTTTTGGAAGCATATGCTCATGTTTGAGATAATATTGGGAAGATGAAAAGAAGGAAAGAAAGAAATAGAAAAGGAAAGAGAAAAAATGAAAAATGATTCGAAAGAAAAAAAAAGAGTTAGATCTTTGTTTAAGCGGTCGATCGACTGCCCTTATAGGTCGATCGACCGAGGTTCGAGAAAGAGAAAGAATCAAATTCGCATAATTCAATCTTTATCTTTTGGCGATTTTTGCTCCCATGTGTTATTCATATTTTATGGGGAGTTAGTTGATTACTTTTATCTCTGGAAATTGTGAGATTTGTGCTTGCTATAGCACCGTTTCTGTTGATTATGAGCAAGAAGTTGGATGTTGCCATTTGGTTCCGTTTTGGTACTAGCTTGATCACATGTACCTCTACTTTACCATAAAACGTTTTGCCTCTTCTTACCCATACCTCACATATCCACATATATACCTCGGCATGTGTCATGGTCTCTTGTTGGTTGGAATGCGTGTGTACGGTTGTAGAGATTATTTTCATATTAGACTGCAGGCATGTTCTTATAGGTCGTAGTTAGGTGAGCGTCATTACATTTACTTCTTTTTATCTTACATATATTCACCTGTACTTATTGAGTGATTTGAGCGACCCGTGAGAGTCCATTTTGATAAGTCTCTACTGATTGATGATTGCAGATTTTAACGACTCTATAACTCGTTTGCATGATTCATTTGCTAATTGATTGTTGGTTGTGCATTAAAATGGTTTAGGCTTTACATGTTGCATTTCGCTCTGAATTGAACTCGTTCCATTAGGTCATTAGATCGAGTCCAGTTCTTGCTTGGGGACAAGCAAGGGTTTGGTTTGGGGAAGTTTGATGCGTGTCTTTTATATGATGTTTTACATCCCATTTTACACGCATTTCAGAGCTCATTCATGTAGTTTATGCTACATTTCTCCCTATTTCCGTCTACTTCCGTATTTTTGTATATTATTGCGTAAATATGAAGAATCCAGTGAAATCGAGCTAAATCCGTCCCGAGTATCTGCATTGCATATGACATGAAGTATTCACCGAGGAACGAGCAGTGCGTAATTCAAAACCCAAAAGACAAGTCCACGAGTTTTGAAGTCAAATAGCAGCTAGAGCGTCGATCGATCGACCAATGCAATCGGTCGATCGACCAACCATCGGGTTCGAAGCTCATTTCATCGAAGACCAGTCGATCGACCACCATGATCAGTCGATCGACCAAACTGCTATTCCAGACGAGAATTAAAAGACTGAGGAAGCATAAGCCCACTATGTTTTAGGTTTTGGAAATAAAAGTTACGTATGTTTGCTATATAACGTAACATAAACATTGATTTTCTAGTCGGTTTTTACATCTAGTTTAGGATCTAAATTTCACATTCAATATCGAATTAGGGTTTGGATTATTGTTGAGCATTGGATTTTCAGTTCTTATTCCTAATCTTTCCTTTGCAATCTCGGTATTCTTCTGCCCTAATTTTAGTTCTTCTTTATTTTCATTAGTATAGAATTGCTAGTTAAGTTCCCAAAGCCAATTCATTTGTTTAAGTTAATTGTTTACTTTTTCGTTTCAAGCATGAATTCAGTGGTTAGTTTCATCGTTATTATTATTGTTTTTACCCTTAGCATAAGTAGCTAGATTATTTGTGCTAGGATGTAGGCGAATTTTAGCGTAGGCGGCAAAGTATTGAACACGGCCTGATTCGCGTGTCAGTCGATCGACTGACATTCTCGGTCGATCGACTGACCTCGTAAGGTTACCCTTCGTTTTAATTGATTTTAATGTTGTATTTAACGAATCGAATGCATGCGACCAGTTAGATGCTTAATTTATGACTGACCCATTAGATCGAAAGATAGGGAAAGTTATTTGACCACCAATTAAGATGACTAAACTGTGCTGAGATCGAAAGATAGGTATAGTTTAGACCGTTAGTCACTCTTCAGGACGAGAGTCAGTATTAGTGATATTAGGGACCTATAGCGAGATCGAAAGATGCTATTTGTTAAGAGTGGACCGAGAGGACCTCTTGTTTCCCGCCTCACTTGTGTTCATTTAGACCTGTTTAGTATGCTGCCACCGAAGCTTTAATAAACCGACCATCATAGTACTCCTTCTTTATCTGTTTAATCCGTCTTTTTAGTTTATTATTTACTCTTAGCTGTAGACCAATTCAACTCAACCCCCACACTTGTTACCATAGACTGAATTTAGACAACTAGAATTTACATCTGCCTCTCTGTGGTTCGACCCGACTGCCGCTAGCTATAGTTGTAGTTGGAAATTATAAATCTTATTTTTGACACCTCAAGACGGGTATCAGGGGGCTGGGTATAAGGGATAGCCAGTCTTGGAACATTGCTGTAATGGGAAAACTAGTTTGGTGGATTTACTATAGTCCAGACAGATTGTGGGTAAAATGGGTAAACCAGATCTACTTGAAAGTACAGAATTGGGATTATTACAACCCTAGTGGAGACATTAGCTGGGGATAGAAATTAATTTGTAAAGTTAGAGACAAGATAGCATATGGTTTTCAGAATGGTCAATGGATTTTGGATTCCAAAGGTTACACAATCCAGAGTGGGTATGAACTGGTCAGGCAAAAGTTTCAGACAGTGCAGTGGTACAAACAGGTATGGAATTCTTGGTGCATCTCTAGGCATCAATTGGTGAGGTGGCTTATTGCTAGAGAAGCTCTTTTACTCAAAGGAAATTTGATGGCTCTGGGTATAGCTACTGATGATGACTGCGTTTTGTGTGGCAGAGGGAGTGAAAATCATGCTCACTTGTTTCAAACATATGAGTATAGCAGGGAGTTACTTGATGATTTGGCCAGGTTTTTGGGCGTTAGCTTCTCTGTTCCTAATCTCCTGCAATGGATAGGAGCTGGGCAGCATTTGTAACTGAAGAAAGGTGTGATCTCGTGTGTTGTGTTGGCAGCATACTACCACATCTGGTTACATAGGAACAAAGAACGGGTTGATGGTTGTTTACTTAGGCCAGAGCTTGTGAGGGATCGTATTGTGAGGGAACTGAAAATTCGAGTGTCAACACGGCTTAATCAAGGTTTATATTGTAGAGATGTTGTATGGTTAAGAAGTGTTAAATTGGCTTTGTAACCCCTTCGATGGGTATTTAAAATTGCTTGTAACCAAAATGAACTAGTTGTAACTCTTTTGTTACGGTTTTATTGGAAATGCTTACATTTCATACAAAAAAAAAATGATGACTACCCTTGAAGCTTTTATTTGCAAAAATAAGATCTTCATTGTATTGTTTAAAAATCTTGCATGCATGATATGTTGGGTGAATATTTGTGTAATACTACGTATTTATGAATCTCTGTTACTCTGTCGAGTAAGGGTGAGTTGCAGTTTAAAATAGTTTCTGACATGTTGGGTGCTCGATCGAGTAAGGGGGCACTCGATCGAGTACCTTAGCTACTCGATCGAGTAGTCGGTTTACGGGGGATGATTTCTCGGGTTTTGTTAATAATGCGATTAGAGTATATATTACTTCCGTCATTGTTCTTTAAACACTTTTTAAAACCTAATCACTGTGAGAAGAGAAATCAAACTACGTTATTCGCTTTAATCGCATTGTTGGCAAATCCCGGAGCTTGGAAGGTCGGATTTTATCTTTCTTGATATATTTGTGATCCTTGCGTCGAGGGTAAGACCTACGTACCGTTTTTATAATGTTTCCTTAAAGTTAGTTAAACCCTAATTTGGGGATTTGGGGGTTTTGTTGTTTTGTAAGATTGGTAGTGATTATATGTTTGTATGTTAGGAAGAGGATTTGTAGAGGAAGCGTTTTGATATCTGCTGTGAGATCGTCTGATTGTGTTGTGCTTTCCAGGTAGGGTTTCCCTACTCAGTATTAGTCCCATAATGCTTTGTTGGTGTTGTGTAATTGCTGATTATTATCGTATTGGTTTTATGACGGTTGTTGATTGATTGTTGTTGATGGTTGTGATTGTTTGTCTCTGGTTATCGAGATGCGTTCTCGGCTGAGTGGAGTCACTTGCGGGAGTGGCTTCACGCCCTAGTTTCACCCTTCGTGGAACCCGCCACGGAAGGGGATGTGCACATTAATGAGACAGGGTTATCGCTCGGTATGATGAGCGGAAATTTGGTGGGTACGGCTGCGGTCCCCAGCTTTGGTGGTCAGTCCCGGTGGACGATCGGGGACGGAGATTGATTGGTGTGGGTGATTTGTGTGTGTTTGTTTGAAATTTTGTGTTGTTTCTTGTCGTTGATTATATAAATTGTGTGATTAGTACTAACCCGGTTAATGTTTTAAAAACGTGGTGATCCATTCGGGGATGGTGAGCGATTATTGAGCGGTATGAGTCGAGCTCTTTGGGATAGTAGGATGTGCCATGGTCTGATGATAGAAGTCTTCCGCTGTAGCTAGTAGTTTAATAAACATTTCAGTTAGCTGATTAGACAGTTGGTTTGAGACATGTATTCGTACTTTTGGTTTTGGTTTTGAGATTGTAACCTTTCGCTAAAGTATTTCTGTTCAAATGTTGTTTCATTATTGTTTATTTGATTATCATTGCCTCGGGTAACCGGGATGGTAGCATCCTTATACCGGGGTGGTCCTGGTAAGGCACTTGGAGTATGGGGGTGTTACAATTTGATTTTATAATAATGAAAATTTATTATTAGCAAAATTTATGAGATAAGAATGTGAATATTATGTTGCATGTTAGTTACTGAGTTTAAAGATCTTTACTTTGTTGTATAAGGTTAAAGTAGGATAAATTACTAGACTATTAACTTAAAAACAATTCATATTGCACTTGTATCTGATCTATATAAAACCAAAAATATTTAAAGCATTCTCCTTAAGCCACATCATCATATACATGTTTATATTTTTTATTATTTTAAGTAAATGTGGGACCCACAGAAAAATATAGAATTAATTGCTGAAAAACCACTATGTTTATGTTTTAGACGTAAATGTTTACGTTTGTATTTTCTACACGTAAATATTAGTGAATAATAACGGAAAATAAATAATTTAAAGCGTAAATAATTTAACCCAAAATTTTACTAATAAATTACACCAACTGTTTAAATTTTAGTCCAAATTTTTACTTAAATAATAAATTACAATAACAATTAAATTAAAGTACGAAAAAATACATCAACTGATAACAATCAATATTGTTACAAAAATACTAATACTAAATTTAATTTTAAATTAACCGTAAATGGAGTAAGAAATTAAAGAACAACACTAGTGTGTAACCCGTGCATAAATATACGGGAATAAAATACATTTGTGTATAGAAAGCACATCAAATGTACATACCGATAAATTTCCTTTTATAACCAACGTGACATTTCCTAAATATTTTATAAAATTTAGGGTAAATCATTAATAAATCAGTTTTTCTATCCTATGCCCACTAGGCATAGGATAAGAAACTCAAAGAGGAAAGTATTAATGATGTTTTATGGAAAATTACAATATTCTATCACTTTACAAGAAAAACATCATTAATTCTTTCCTAATATATACGGAGTATCACTTTTTTTTACTTATTACTACCTAACATAAAAAAAATAACTAAACCTAATAACGTACTATGAAACACCTTTTTCTAACCACTAACGCCTTGAATCACTTTCAACTACATATTTTCCAGATTCCGATAAAAAACACCGAAACTTAGATTTGTTCATCCCAAAATACATTTTTTTATTAGTTATCCCTACCTTATTCGGACCAAATTAACGACAATCCATCCCCCATTATTGTATTCCATCATCGTCTTCTTCTTCTCTTTTTTCTTACTCTACTTCTTTTTACTATATTCTTGCTCGCATACTCTTCCCTCACCACTTTTCATTTACCATGTTAATTTAGTTACTGCGTCTCCTTAATCCGTTCTATTTCTTTGTTGTAGCTTTTATTCACTATAAAAAAAAATGAAGTTAGAAGAAGGGGATGCAAATTTTCCAGAATTTAGGAATGGAGAAGATTGCATGAAGAAGATGAAGAAAACATGAAGGAGGACAAAGAGAAATAGAAGACATAAGAAAAACACATCAATATGTGACCAATGTAAGTCCTATTATTAATGCTCAACCAATACAGAATTTATCTTATCATACTAACATAGTCTTCCTCACTTAGCCTAAAAATAAACATGAATTGATCAGGCCAAAACACACACACAAAAAAATCCTATACAAAAACAGTATGCACTCTTCAGTCTCCTGAACCATCTTTCATCCCTCCCCTGCAATGGCTTATGGATCTTGGCTGCAATTCTGACTCCAACTTCTTGAATGATCTTGCTTGCAATATACTCTGGTCTGCAGATAATCTGAGAACTCCTCCCTTGATTCTTTTGACACCAAATATGGTACAATGTTGAACTATTCAATACAAACATAGCTCGTCCGATAAATTTCGAAGTTCTCCTATTCTTCATCCATCTGAAAGTATGAGTTCAAGGTACCTTCAACTACAGCCTCTGCTGCTGGAATATTTCCAGAATTTTTCTGCTATATTCACAGTTGAAAAAGAGATGCTCATTCTATTCCTCACTACTTTCACAAATACAGCAGGTAGAAGTATCACTAAGATCTATTATGTAAAGTTGTCAACAACCCAATATCTAATTGTGAGAGTCATCACTCGAAGCATGAAAAACAATAATATAAATTATTGCTCCGGACTCCACGTGTAAGAACTTGTACAGGTATACACATAAAATCAAGTTTAGCTATTATATATAACAAAGATATCAAAGAAAAGGATAAATAATTTGAAAAGGTATACATTTTCAGCTAAAAAACCAAGTCAGAATATTTGTTATGAAGAATAAATAACCGACTTTTAGCATTTTTTTTTTTCCTTAAAATAAGAAGTGGCTTTTACCCAAATCAAAATAAACTCGCTCAATGAAATAGGAGAGTGATGGCGCGATTCTTCCCTATATATTCAATGTAATTTTATTTAATTCATTTCCTCGTCGTGGCTTTGTAGCTTTTATCAACCTTAATTCTCCTATTCTCCAATGGCGGAAAGGTTATATTTGAGAGGTATTATAACAAATGAGTGATCACATATCATGTAAGAAGCATAGTTGACATAGTTTGACGAAAACCCCAATCACTTCTCTTTTTTTTTTTTTTTTTGAAGGGATTACTTACTTCTCTTGATCAATAGATTGTTTACATTTGAGTAAAATACTCCTTACAAAAGAAAGAATTTAAGTGTAAACAATCTCTTGAGTCAGAGGGAGTTAATTTACCGGGTAAAAAAGTTGTACCTTTGTACCCCTAGTTCCTAACTGAAAGATGCTCTTCCAAGTATGACCCTGTTCACAAATACCTATCATACGAAAAATAGAACTTAATGAGCCACCCGAGTAATCACACGTTTGTTCAAACATTAGTTTAACCTGAAAGATTGAACTTTAGATGAAGGATTTCAAAGAAGGAGAAATCAGAAGGTTCCGAAAACCCCAGTTCATTAGGCTCATCTCCTACCAGTCAGAAATTGAATGATAAAATCGAACGTCAATTTATTTCACAATTCCGTTTCTACACTACTGGCAATGGAGAAAGACGTTGTAGAAAAAAAGGTAATCGTATGCGAACCAAACTAATGTGGGTTCATCCTTGACTATCTTATTACTCCCTTTTTAAGGATGTGCGTAGTTTGATCATCACTTACTTAGCTGACATAGTCTTAAACATAGAAATTTTATATCATTTTTTAGCTTATGACAATAGGAAGAGTGCATAGAAAAAACAGGTTAATAATCCGTAGTATTTTTTGTACTAAAATCGAAATTAAAATTGATATGACAGAGAACAATACTATCTTATATATATATATATATATATATATATATATATATATATATATATATATATATATATATATATATATATATATATATATATATATATATAAAATTGGGTTGAAACGCTGTGGATGCGACACGTGGCGTTTCAACATTAATTACAATCATTTATTTCAACTAATAATAATAAGTATGAAATAATAAATACGGCATAATCTCATAAAAGTATTTGTTCCGGGTGTAATTCCGGAGCAGGATTGTGACCACTTGAGCTTGTAGAACGATGTCGTTGCTCGTCTCTTCCTTTCACTCTTTCCTGTAAAGATGAACAAACTGAGGGCTCGGCTTGGGGCCGAGCGTACTCACTCCGACGCTCAAGTCAGTAAACTTAAAAGAGATAAGTTGTATGTTTAACTTGGCAAAGTATATTGTAGAGAGATAAGGGAGTTTTATACCAGATTTTCCAGTTGATTTCTCAATGAGAGATGTGGAGTATTTATAGACTTTCACCTTTTGTCACGTAGTGGCCAAGTGGCGTAGCAGGTGGAAAGACTGTCTTACCCTCGGCCGAGGGACCCATGACAGGCCGGCAGGCCTGGTTGACTCCATGCCGAGGGGACTGGATGCGAGTATACGGATATGCCTCTCGGCCATTGAAGCTAGTTCGAACCGAGACCCAGTGACAGCCGACAGGCTTTGTCGGTTAGGCCGTTTTTCTTTTGACTTGTTGTCTTTTAGCTTTGACCTTATTCAATATGTTGACTTGGTCAGCGAGTGCAGAATATGCCCCATCAATTTGCCCCCAGCGTAGTCTATGCCGTGGTATGGACCTTCGATGCGTGTTGAGCGTATTCTGCGCATGTCGAACTTCTTCCTCGGCTTGGTCATGTTCAGGTCGTACCATATCCCCCGTCCACATTGGTTGTGTAATGGACATCGAATGTGAAAAAGGAAATGGCGCTGACCGAGACCAAGGTTGGGAGTGTCGTGTGCTTTTGAATGCCCCCGGCCGGTGCTGCCAAGCCTGGTTGATCAGCTAGCCGTTGGCAAGTAGATACCAAGGAGCGTGTCGAAGAAGATGGGTCACTGTATGTCGATTGACATTCTGCGGCTGCATGCTTGACACGTGGCCTGGTTTTGATTGGTGGACGCTTCATGGACTTTGCTCTGATTGGTCCACTGAATGGGCTTTGCTCTATAAATAGAGCAGTATGCCCCTCATTTTGCTGTGCAAATTTCTTTTTCAAGAAAAATTTCCTCTCTCTAGTTTTCGAAGAGTTTTCTCTCTCTAATTTTCGAAGCGTTACTCGGCGTAACACTTTCTTTCAAGGTAAAAACAAATTGTTCCCCAACTTTTATTTGTTAAGTATTTGTTGCCACCATGTCTGTTGCTGACGCTCCGCCTAGTACCTCAACCCTGGGGGACGAACCGCCACGTCCCGCTGAACAGAAGCCATTGGTTGTCTGCCCGGTAGGGTTTGGGGGTCGCAAGTCGTCTTCTCCTGAAATCGACGAGGAATATCTCGAGGATTTTGATGATGAGGAGGAGGAAGAGACCCAATCTGATTCAGAGAGGCCACATTACTTGTGGCGCGGCGAAGCCTGCTCGATTAAACCTGATCTCGTTTGGACGAACAAGTTCGCTTGTGCCTCCGGGCCTGAACTTTTCGAAGACCACTACAACTTCGGCAGGGGGTATAGAATTATTGTCCCTGTGGGTGATCAGGCAGTCTGTTGCCCTCCCGAAGGTTGTATAGGCGTGTATATTAGACATCTGGAGTATGGGCTCCGTTTTCCTCTTAATGAACACGTCTCGGCCATAATCAAAGCCATGAATGTCGCCGTGGCACAACTGCACCCGTTGGCCATTAGGACGATTATTGGCTTCGTATGGTTTTGTCTCTTTAAGAGGGAGACCCCAACGGTGAACCTTTTCCACCGCTCCACCATCTTGTTTGTCTACCCAAGGCGTCATGGGGGGTGGTACGTGCGTGCACCGAGCGGGTTACGTGACCATCTCAAGCCGACATCCCGCAAAGACCGGAAGGGGCGGTGGGTATATGTCGAGATTCCGGAGGGCTATCCATCGCCGGTCCTTCCAGCCGCGCGTCAATTTATTTGTGAGAGTCAGGGGGAGCATGAAAGATATGTCTCCCGTAATAAGATTAAGATGGACGCCAAGAAGGTTTATCTTAATGACGACGAAGTGCGGGCAATGAGCATGTTCGAGGCTGAGAAGGATGGCACGCCGAAGGGATGGATGCCTCCGACGCAGATCGTCCTTCAAGACGAGCCGCTTTGTCACGTCGGCCTCATATCGGCCCTCAGCCAGGGTGAGTGGGGTCGGTATGAGGCCCCCCTTTGCTTTTATGCTTCGATATTTGAGCCTCGGTTTACTTCTTTCGCTTAACTCCTGCTTTGTTTCTTGCAGATCGATTTGGCCGGGATCTCTCTGTCTCCATACTAAGCAAGTTGGGACTTGACCAGGACAGGAGAGTTGTTGAACTGCACCCTAAGGCTGCGTCGCGTGATCGCAAGCAGGCCCCGCACGAACTCATGGAGCATGCGTTGAAAGCAATGGACGTGGGGGCGACTCAAGCAGAGATTGGCGGTAACGTGCCGCGCCGGAGAGCAAAAGCAACGTCTTCGGCGGCTACGACGTCAACTCCAACTCGATCTCCAATCCCCCATAGTCCAAAAAGATAAGGAGGTCGTCAACGTTGACGAGGACCTCACCGTTCTGGAGGGTCCTCCTTCACATAAGAGGAAAGAAACAACGCCTGCTGCTGCTGTTACCGAGGCAGGGAAAGAGAAGGGGTCAGCCGGCCCTCCAACCAAGAAGGCTAGGACTGGTACAGATCTAACCCATGGCTCGGATTTAGCAGGTTCCTTATGCATTCCTGATGACAGGCTTTCTGATATGTCGATGAATGTTGACATGGACGCTTTGTCTCGGTTTTTTCTAGATCAGCCGTCGCCAGCTGTTGCTTTCAACGAACGGCAATTTGAGAAGCAGCCTGTGCAGATGGGCGACAAAAATGTCGCCGCCGACACCTCGTCCAAGAAGGCCTCCTTCGCTCAGCTCAGGGAGGATGGCATGAGGTTGGCCAAAAGGCTGGTGAAGTGGGCTGACGTTGCCGGCACTCATCTTATCCATCAAGAAAAGCTCGTGGCTCAAACTGCCCCTACGCTCGAACGGCTTAGGCTTGAGCTTGCCGCTTCTAGGGAGGAGGCCGAGAAGGCGAGCGGGACTTCTCGCCGAGCGAAAGCTTAAGGAGGACGCCGAGAAGGTGGTCTGGCCGAGAGAGCTAAGGTTGAGTTTACGTTGGCCGATGCCGCTAAGTTGCGGGAGGAGAGAAACAAACTTGAGGGCGGTTATAAGGCCATGGTTGAGCAGAGGGAAAGATGGAAGACCCTGCATTTGGCCGAGGTGAAGGAACATAAGGGCACAAAGGCTATCCTTGCTCAGAGGGAGAAGGATATTGAGCTGCTGAAAACCGTCATCATCCCCGAAATGTGTGCCGTGCACGGACCGAGTGAAGATGCTACAAGGATGCGATTAAGGAGCTCCTTCTGAAGGCACTTTTCCGTGGCAAGATTTTGACAAACTTCCGGATGAGAAAGGCCGCCGAGGAGGCCAAGGCCGCGGCCGAGGCGAAGGCGGCGAAGGTCGCTTTCAGGAAGGTGCGCCAAGGCGGCCCATGATGCTAAGGTGAAGGAGGTTAGAGAGGAGCCGAGAAGGCAAAGGCACGTGAAGCCGCCAAGTCGTCCTCGGGCCGTCCACCGACGGTGATGCCGGTGCTGCTTTGCCGGTGGCGAGCGGCAATAAGCATAGGGAGACGGGCGGTCGTCACCAGATTCACTGGCCCTTGGGACGCCACTATTTGGGGGCCAACTTTTGAGCCTTTCCTCCCCGCCATCCTTTTGGCGCTTCATGTCTTAATGTTGTAATTTTTGTTGTTCCTTCTTTTTTGTTAAACTTTGGTAGGTTGAGCTTAGGCTATCCCTATGGGGACTAGTCGACTTTATCTTGTCTCACTTATAAACATTTTCAATGAAGTTTGTTTATTTGCCTTCGGCTTGGCCGAGACTTTGATCTCATCCTCCATTCAGTTGTCTTCTTACGTTTTTAAACATATTGAGCGCTTTTTCGTTTTACCTTCGGCTTGGCCGAGGCAATTAGATTGCGTATCTCAATTGTACTTAAACGTTTTTAGCATATTGGTCGTGCCCTCCGCACTGAACAAAGCCGAGGTAGCAAGATTCACGTTTCCCAATTTGCTCAACAACATGTTGGCATGTCGGTCGCTTCCTCCTCCGCTCTCGGTCTAGCCGAGGCGGTCAGATTTGCGCTTCCCATTTTTGTTGTAAACATGTTAGCATATCGGTCGTTTCCCCGTCACTCCCGGCTTTGGCCGAGGCAATCGAGGTTACGGCTCGATTGCATTCGTATCTATAGACATATTGATTGCTTCCTCGCCACTCCGGATTGGCCGAGGCGATCGATTTTGCGTTTCTCAACTGTACTTATACGTTCTTAAGCATGTTGGTCGCTTTCGCGAGTATCAACTGCATTTGTAGTGACTGCCCGGCTTTGGCCGTGGCGTCTACTTTGGTACGACTACGGAGGGGACAAGCATTTCGATGGAAAACTTGGATCACTCTTCATAAGATATAATCACGCGTTGGGGTGCCCACAACGATCTCGGACACCTCCGCCGCTATACGAAATATTTCCTAAGGTTATCTGTGTTCCAATGGCTCATTAGAGGCACACCCTCCATGTCCGTCGGTAGGTATGTCCCCGGCCCCATTTCTTCAACCACCCTGTAGGGTCCCTCCCAGTTGGCCGTCATCTTACCATGGATGTTTCCTTTGTTGGTTGCGGCCGACTTTCTCAGGACTAGATCTCCTACTCTTAAGTCCCTTTTGTGGACCCTACGGTTGTATGCTCTTCTCATTCGGTTTTGATATACTGCCAAGTTGAGCCGTGCCGTATCTCGACTTTCTTCGACCAGGTCGAGGAGGCTCTCGGGCCTTCTTCATTTTCGATGGGTTAAAGGTTTGCGTTCGAATGTCGGCACCGATGCTTCAATTGGCGGGACGGCCTCGGACCCATAGACTAGGTGGAATGGATGCACTGTTGCTTCTTTCTCCGTGGTTCGAATGGACCACAGGACGCCGGGTAGTTCATCAGCCCATCTTCCCGAGACCTGCAACCAGTACTTAATCCCCTACCATTTGCACAGTGGGGGATGGATTTATTAGGACCATTTCCGACGGCCTCCGGAGGAAGGAAGTACCTGATTGTCGCCGTTGACTACTTCACCAAATGGGTCGAGGCTGTCGCGGTACCTTGAAATAAAGTGTTACGCCGAGTAACGCTTCAAAAATTAGAGAGAGAAAACTCTTCGAAAACTAGAGAGAGGAAATTTTTCTTGAAAAAGAAATTTGCACAGCAAAATGAGGGGCATACTGCTCTATTTATATAGCAAAGCCCATTCAGTGGACCAATCAGAGCAAAGCCCATGAAGCGTCCACCAATCAACACCAGGCCACGTGTCAAGCATGCACCGCGAATGTCAATCGACATACGGTGACCCATCTTCTTCGACACGCTCCTTGGTATCTACTTGCCAACGGCCAGGTGATCAACCAGGCTAAAGCGGCCGGGGGCAATCAAAAGCACACGGCACTCCCAACCTTGTTCTCGGTCAGCGCCATTTCCTTTTTCACATTCGATGTCCATCACACAACAATGTGGAGGGGGAATATGGTACAGCCTGAACAGGACCAAGCTGAGGAAGAAGTTCGACATGCGCAGAATACGCTCAACACGCATCGAAGGTCCATACCACGGCATAGACTACGCTGGGAGCAAATTGATGGGGCATATTCTGCACCCACTGACCAAGTCAACATATTGACCAAGGTCAAAGCTAAAAGACAACAAGTCAAAAGAAAAACGGCCTAAACCGACAAAGCTCGTTTGTCGGCTTTGTCACTGGGTCTCGGTTCAAGAACTAGCGGCCGAGAGGCATATCCGTATACTCGCATCCAGTCTCCTCGGCATGGAGTCAACCAGGCCTGCCGGCCTGTCATGGGTCCCTCGGCTGAGGGTAAGACAGTCTTTCCACCTGCTACGCCACTTGGCCACTACGTGACAAAAGGTGAAACTCTATAAATACTCCACATCTCTCATTGAGAAATCAACTGGAAAATTTGGTATAAAACTCCCTTATTTCTCTACAATATACTTTGCCAAGTTAAACATACAACTTATCTCTCTAAGTTTACTGACTTGAGCGTCGGAGTGAGTACGCTCGGCCCCAAGTCGAGCCCTCAGTTTGTTCATCTTTACAGGAAAGAGTGAAAGGAAGAGACGAGCAACGACATCGTTCTACAAGCTCAAGTGGTCACAATCCTGCTACGGAATTACACCCGGAACAGTATTATTATAGGTTAATAAATATTACGGTATTTATTAATCATTAAGTAAGTACGTTTTTTATCCTTACATTATAGTCAATGGAACATATTATGCATATACATAATATTTGATATTTCCAAGATGCATAGGTATTCTAATTTAAAATTCCAAAGACCATGTTCATCAATATATTCAAAGAATACAGATCGATCAATATGAGTGGTGTGTACACATTAAATAATCAACATACTTATCTTCAACCATACACCCTACATACAGCCTATATAAGTATATAAATAGAATTCTTTCTTCTCCTCACAATAGAGTACGGAATAAAACGTGAGAAACAAAAAAAATAAAAATAAAATCTCTATTTGCTACGTTTACATCGATGATACAATAACTTTTTGTAAGTGCGACATTGCTAGCCAAACTTGAAAGATATGCTCAAGTTGAAATTGAAACGTTAAGAATGACCAGGACGTAGTGTAAGGTAAAGCCAGTGATCAATATCCATTAAAGTGATGAGTGGAAATAGGGCTGAAGTGATGAGGTCTTTGGTGAAAGAAGAAACCGTCTGATCTATTTTTTATTGTAAACTCATATTTGTGATAAGGTACAGAATGAATGGTTTATTCTTATTTGAATTGCTTCCTAACGTAAAAACTATACTACGTTATATACACCAAGGTATATCGATATTGACGGAACGAAATAGTTACAACAGCTAGAAAATATTCACCATATGGGAAAGGATTGTTCCTTTGTAATTTTAGTTGAGAGTTTTTCATTTTGAGAGATACTTTATGTAAATTCTAGAAAGGTCATGTAATACACATAAGGAGGTTATTAAGTAATAAATCAAAGAAATAAACTTGATGAGTGCCCATATTGGCAATAACAACTTACAAACAAGGAGTATCATTGGTATTTTTTTATACAAGAAAAAGGTTAAAAAAAAGCGTCCCTGATTGTTCAACAACCGAAATAGTGGATATGAAGGAATATCTACTAGAACAACAATCAGTGGGAGAAGGTGACCTAGGACGATGACGAGATTACGAGAACGATATGGGTCGACGTCGTATATGGAGATGAATGGAGATGGGTAAGAAAGGGGGAATGAGTCCCTGAGTAGTTGTCCAGATACTATAAGATTATGAGTTATATGCACAACTTGATTTAGAGTACAATTAATTATGATGAAGTTTTGTTCATGTATAGCCAGAGTAGGATCTGATAATTTATAAATACCATAATTGGGTTAACATATTAATATGTTTAAGTCAAGTAAATGATTTTGATATTATATTGATATAATTGTTCTTTAATTATTTAAAATAAAAGCCTTTCACACATTTAAATTAAAATTGTTAGTATGTGACTCGTATGTCGCATACAAAGTATGTCAATGTTTGATTACGGTGAGATAAATAAACTAAGGAAGATTAGAGATGAAAACAAAGGTGATTAAAAGTGACAGAGGAAGGGGCGAGTCGCACGTAAACGTAAGTCTGATGCAAGAGACGATTTCCGTTGAGTGTTGATGCTGTACGTGAAGTTTAATTAGTTGCACTAGTTACAAGCTAATGGGTCCCGCCTACTTTCCTATGTCATGATGGATTTGGCATTATTTTCTATGGTGTGAAATTAGCCTTTGATTAAGAGATCTCGTTGGTCCAGTTTATTTAGATATTTGTTTAATTATTTTATTTCCTAATTGTACTAGTGTTTGTTAGGGTAGTTTAATATATAAACACTACTTTAACCTAGCTATTCTTTAAGGAGAGATTTGTGAGGCAAACACATTGAGAGTTTTAAGAGGCAGATCTAGAAAAACTCTGTGCTCATCTTTTGTAATCTGTAATTCTCCCGACATAGTGAATTATTCTCCCTCGCCCTGGTGGATGTAGCTATCACATTGATAGTGAACCACGTAAATCTTTGTGTCTTTTTTTTTTTGCATCTACTCCGTATCGCTTCCGCACAACAATTGGCACCAGAGCTTAGGTTTTTGGATCCAGGGAGGAGAAGATGGCAACTGACACAATAAGGATTGAGAAGTTCGACGGGAGGAATAGTTTTGCACTATGGCAGATAAAGATGAGGGCTTTGCTAAAGGAGCGGTGCATCTGGAAACCCTTGACGCCAGGATTCTCCACGAAGGTGACGAAGACTGAAGCTTCGGCTGCGGGTGTTGAACCTAGGGTGACTGAGATGGAAGATCCTGCCTTGTTAACAATGGAGGAGAGGGCTCATTCATCGATGTCCTAACTGAGGTAGCCGATGAGGCGACTGCAATGGGGTTATGGCTGAAATTGGAGAGTTTGTACATGACAAAGTCGCTCACCAATAAGTTGTTGTTGAAACAACGTCTGTTCTCTTTCAAGATGCAGATAGGTATGTCACTTCGTGATCATCTAGACAAATATAATACTATATTACTAGATCTACGTAATATAGATGTTAAGATTGAGGATGAAGATGCTCCTTTAATTCTGCTGGTTTCTTTACCTGCGTAGTATGGGAATTTTGTGGATTCTTTTATTCTTGGTAAAGAAACATTGACCCTAGAGGAAGTGAAGTCAGCACTTTGCACTAGGGAGTTGCGACAAAAAGCAACTGTTGACTTAGAAAACGGATCAGGGGCAGGTTTAGTTGTTGATAATACTAAAAAGGGTGGAGTTCGGAAGAAAAAGGCTAAGTCTAATATTCCGGACACCAATATCGCGATAATTCGTTATCTGTTATCTATGTAAAGAACCCGGGCATAAAAGACCTAGTTGTCCTAAGTTGAAAGCCAAGTCTAATGCGGCTGTAGTTCAAAGTAAGAATTTGGAGTACGATTCTGAGGCGGACTATGCACTTGTGGTTGATTCTGTTCGTCCTAGTGATCGTTGGATTCTAGATTCGGGGTGTTCTTATCATATGTGTCCACACAAGCATTGGTTTAATACTTATGAGTCCTTTAATGAAGGTCGCGTTGTTGTTGGTAACAATGCTACTTGTGAGGCAGTCGGTATTGGGTCAATCAAGGTGAAGACGGTTGAGGGTAAGAAGTGTACTTTGACTAATGTGAGACATGTTCAAGCTTTAGGGAAGAATCTTATATCACTTGGTTTATTAAGTTATTTAGGATATGAGTTCCATAGTAAATGGGAGATTTTGTCTGTCACGAAGGGTTCTAGTTTGGTGCTGAAAGGTGTCAAACAAAATTTCTTGTATGTATTACAAGGTGAAACACTGACTAATTTTGCAAGTTGTGCATTCGTGAATCACAAGAGGAAGACTAAGGTTTGGCATAAGCGGCTTGATCGTCATATGGGTGATAGAGGGATACAACAATTGTGCAAGAGTGATCTTCTTTATGGTGTCAAGGTGAATAACCTTGAGTTTAATGAGCAACATGTGTTTGGTAAGAAACACAGTTTTAAATTTAGCAAGAGTGTTCATAAAACAAAAGAAGTCCCTGACCCTTCGGGGTGCTGAGCTTAAGGTGGAGCATCCTTGAGCGGCCCGGTCCAGGGCTAAATGGACGCAGGCCTAGTCAAGGGCTTATTGGACGGCAGACTCAGTCCATGGTATATTGGATGGTTATAGACTCAAGGTGGAGTCTATGGTGTTCTAGTGTGAGATCTCAATTTGCTAGAACATGGCAGATATAAGTCTACTTGAGTGACTTGTATAGTGGTCGAGTGATTTGAAAGTCGTTTGCTAAATGCGACTGTCCGAGTCAAGTGGAGAATTGTTAGTATGTGACTCGTATGTCGCATACAAAGTATGTCAATGTTTGATTATGGTGAGATAAATAAACTAAGGAAGATTAGAGATGAAAACAAAGGTGATTAAAAGTGACAGAGGAAGGGGCGAGTCGCACGTAAACGTAAGTCTGATGCAAGAGACGATTTACGTGGAGTGTTGATGTTGTACGTGAAGTTTAATTAGTTGCACTAGTTACAAGCTAATGGGTACCGCCTACTTTCCTATGTCATGATGGATTTGGCATTATTTTCTATGGTGTTAAATTAGCCTTTGATTAAGAGATCTCGTTGGTCCAGTTTATTTAGATATTTGTTTAATTATTTTATTTCCTAATTGTACTAGTCTTTGTTAGGGTAGTTTAATATAAAAACACTACTTTAACCTAGCTATTCTTTAAGGAGAGATTTGTGAGGCAAACACATTGAGAGTTTTAAGAGGCAGATCTAGAAAAACTATGTGCTCATCTTTTGTAATCTGTAATTCTCCTGACATAGTGAATTATTCTCCCTCGCCCTGGTGGATGTAGCTATCACATTGATAGTGAACCACGTAAATCTTTGTGTCTTTTTTTTTTTTGCATCTACTCCGTATCGCTTCCGCACAACAATTGTTAGGGTGCAAACTCATGTCCCACATCGGTTGAATAAAGATGAAAGCTCATCTTTATAAGTGTCTACAAAATATAATAGTACGAGGCCTTTTGGGAAGGAGCCCAAGAGTAAAACCGTGAGGGCTTGGCCCAAAGCGGACAATATCGTACTATTATGGACAGTGGACACCGACGCAGCAGAGGCCCAACACGTGATATTCACGCTTCCGCACAACAAGTGGTATCAGAGCCCAAAGTTTGACTTGGGCTAGACACAGAGATTCATCAGGCCAAGATTTGAAGGTGGATGTACACTATAAGGCGTGGAACTCCTATAGCTCGAGGGAGAGCTAATATGTTCGCGAGAAGCGACATGGTCTCACGGCGTTGAGACGGCAGGCCGTCCAAGAGAAGATCGTCAGCCACCCGGCGAGGTGGGCTGAGGCTTAATGGAGGCAACAAAAAGCGGTCCATGGTAAGTCCAAAGGTGTGGTCCGATGTGACGCACTGAGGCTGGGGATTCGGACCAGTCCAGGGTATATTGAATGTAGAGGAGTTTGGTACGCAAGTGTAGCACGAGCCCCGTGAGACACATGGTGTGTCGTTTAAGGGGAGGTTATCAAGACTTGGTGATGCGGGTGTCTAGGTGATGGGATTGCATGGTGTGGGGAGTTCTCCGTGGAGGTCAAGGTCCGAGTCAAAGATGATGGTCCTTGGTTTGATGGGAGGATTGTTAGGGTGCAAACTCATGTCCCACATCGGTAGAATAAAGATGAAAGCTCATCTTTATAAGTGTCTACAAAATATAATAGTACGAAGCCTTCTGGGAAGGAGCCCAAGAGTAAAACCGTGATGGCTTGGCCCAAAGTGGACATTATCGTACTATTATGGACAGTGGACACCGACGCAGCAGAGGCCCAACACGTGATATTCACGCTTCCGCACAACAAAAATTTTGAAGCACGTTATAAACGGGAGGAGATTATAACTGTTTCGGAACAATACGATAATTTAGCATCTACTTCATTAAGTTAGAAGCATCAAATTAAAATTGGAAAAAAAAAAATTTGTTAACTAAAAAGTGGAAAGGAAGGAACCGAAGAAACAAGAGTATTATTAACTGTGTCACACTAACATGTTATGTAACTAATGATCATGACCGATAAAGCACATATTATGAGATATTAACAAATTTTCACTTTTTCTACACTCTTACCGTCCTACTTCTTTGGTTATTTTATCAGAAATTCATTACTACTTTTTCTGTAACATTTACTTCAAATCTCTCATTCTTTCTTACCAACAACCATTTTATTCAAAATAAGATATTCTTTTAATCAATATTAATTTCGAAAGAGGTTAATTAATACTCCCTCCTATTCACTCATTTCTTCACCTTTCATTTTGCACAAGAAATAAGAAAATGATTTTGTACCGCACAAAACACTCAACCCCACATACAATTGATTTTGGACCATACAAAACCTTCTAAAGAAGGAAAGGGGGAAGAAAACCCGACTACCATTAAAACGGAAAGAGGGAGGAAATGAGTGAATAAGATGGAGTATTTATAAAAATTAACTTTAGTCACGCTTGAAACTCCTAGAGTATTATTTTCGCAAACAAAAATTAATGCAAGAGATTAGGAGGCATGGTTTTTATAAAAAGTAAGATTTATAAAATATTTCTACATTATGGATTAGTAGAATAATTAGTTTCTAAACACGATGTGATGTTACGAGTATTCACCCTATAAATTAATTTTAAAGTTTCAACAACAACATATAAAACAGGCAGTGTCAACCCAGCCTTAAATACACGTATTAATTATAGTTAAAATTAAATACAAACATAATAAATGTTGTATAAATCTCAGCAAAATATTAATTATAGTTTAATAAATTATTATAAAATTATATTAAATAATTATGATAATTTGATTCTAAATTTACTAAAAAGTTATTTTGATAAAAATTCTAAAATGTAAATAATTACGTTCATTGTGAAAAATGCTTTCAATTGAGTATAATTTTGGTTATATTATTAAAATATTTATTTTGATATGTAGAGATGATTAAAGTGAATGTCTCACAATATTTTACATTTACGTTGGGAAAGTTATAAAACTTAGACTATTAAATCCATTAAGAAAAATATATTTGGAAGAGTCATTGTATATATTAAAAACACAACTTTAAAAAAACTACTAAGAGATAAGTTTTTATAGTCTGGGAATGAAAGAAATTATATTGGGCAAATTGAATACATATGAGATTTTTTAAGTTTCAATAGTGTGATAACGAGTATGTGTACGAGTGTGTATGTACATAGTGATCCCGAGTGCAATTGAATAATCAAAACAAAAGTAATCATTATTAAGTAATATAGTATTATAAACGACATGAAAAAGTAGAAAACACGTTACATTTTTCTTTAATATCTTTAATTAAATATGTATAAGTCAAATATAAAATATTGATTATGACTAACCAAATACTCTGTATTACTTTTAGTTAAATATTTTTTATGTTATCTTTTAAATACTTTGAAGTTAAACATCAAAAAATAATATTTGAGAAAGTTCACCTATTATATTTACAGGTAATAAACTCTTAAACATCATTATATATAATTGTTTAAAAAAACAAAAGGTGCAAATTTCTCATAGATATGTTTGACACATATCACATATTATACATAAAAAATTAAATATAAGATAAAATTATGTTCACATAATTTTGAATAAATATTAATTGATTTGAGACATAAAGTATAGTGACATGATATAATTTGAGAACTTACTGTTGATTGTTGTATTATTCGAATAAATTTTATTTTGATTAATATGATATTTTACCAGTCACAAATTTATTTATAAAACGTTAATTATGCATAATTAATTATCACTTATTTTGTTTTAATTAAAACTCTTATGTATTTTATTTTAAAACATTGAAGTTAAACCTAAAAATATTAAATTAGAGAAAAAATTATTTACAAGAGAAAATATGGTCATATATGAATTATATAATTTTTATTCAATTATAATCCTAAAATATTAAAACAGGCCGCGCGAAGCACGGGATACTACCTAGTTTCTCAAATAATTGGGATAGAATGGAAACAAATAAATAGGCTGATGGTATCGCCTCTAGCATCCAGTACACAAAATCTCATTGAAGACGGGCACTATCCGTCACAAGCTGAAGACGGATAGTGCCCCTCTCACATGATGCAAGTGGCAATATGAATGGGTGCTCCATTTTCTCTCCCACTTGCCAACCCACTTGCTTTATGCTTTATTGTGAGAGGTATTCAGCTTGTGACGGATATTGCCCGTCACAAGCAAGACGCTTTGCATCCAGTATGACAACATTTGAGTACAGGGAGGGTGAGGTAGACTACAGACTCTATGATGGCAATTTAAAAACTAATGGAACTGTTTGGAGAGTCCACCTGTTGTCGGTGCACTTGTGTAGTACAGTAAACATAGAGCGACCATCCCAACTTGATACTCTATGGTTGATACAGAGTACTTAACAACCTTTGTTTTCAAGCAAGCAATTAAAACATTTCATACCTGTTGATCATCTATTTCATCCAGTTAGTTTTGCTAAAGACGGGTCGGAGTAAGTGACGGGTAATGTCCCTCACAAAAAACGGATAGGGGGGGACAAGGTGGGGGCACCCCCATGTGTTTCCCTCTCTCCTCTATTTGGGTCATTTGTGAGAAGAAATGATATCCGTCACTCCAAAATGACAGATACGTGTCGTCTTCAATGAGATTTTGTGTATTTCATCCAACATAATGACTCCCTTGTGTGTCTGACTTTTTGACCAATTTTATAACTTGTTTGACGCAAGTTGGTGAAAAATTCATAGTCTATGAAAAAAAAACTCCATAGCTGACGTCTTTAATCAATAATTAAAACAACTATTTAAGACAAAGAAGAGGGAAGGGCAAAAATAACCTTTAAAAATGATTACTGTGTATTATTTATTACTATTATGGGAGGAAAAAAAAAGTATTGCAAATGTTAAAATTTTGACTGAGCAGGATAGCGATGACTCCCAATAAAATGCACAAGTATGAAAAGTGGAAGAAAAGATATAACTAATCAGGTACACACAATAATGGTTTAGCAAGCTAATGTGAGAGATGGAAAGACATGTAAATAAGTATTGAGACTATCAATGTGAGATACACTAAAACTGCCTAGAGACTATAATACATTGATTAAGGTTTTCCCTGTTTGTTAAGGAGTCAAATAATTGAGAGTAGCAACAACTATACAAACAATAAATAAAGTAACATATACAGAGTAACTAACTTACTTCTGTTTCATCCATCGGAGAACGTTATTCACTTTGATCGTCTATTAGATAGCTATTTCTGCAAGGTGAAACAAAATGTAAGGAAATGACTATTATAGGATTGTGAAAATATCATTATCTATGAATGAGAAGTGGAGTATAGAAGAGGAATATGAAGGGAGCAAAGAATGACTAAAATAACAAAAAAATCAATCAGAATAATGTTATACTGCCTGTGCCCCAATCATTTATTTGTCTTTTTTATTCTTCATGAGGGGTATTTTAATGAAAGACAAACAAATGATTGAGACGGAGGGAGTATAATGTTTACTGCACAGGTCTACTTCTCACTATCAAACTCACCACAGTCCCACTCAAAACTCACTGCTCTTCGATCACTACCATCATTAATTTGGGTTCAAACAGACTATAATTTGAGGATTAAAAATCAATCAAAGATCCCCTAACTTTTTCGGCCAATAATTTCATAACAGTTAAATTAAGGGTCTTTAAATTTCACCTTAAATCACAATCAGACAACCTTATAGTACCAAAATCTAAAGTATAGAAAACAGCACTAAATAATGTTGCCATCGTCCTAGAGTTTGAAAGATCATCATGCTAGAGTTTCAAAATAAGGAGGAAAAATATTAGACTAAAATTAATCTCCAAACTAAATCACATCTTAAAAAAAATTAAGCATCACCTAAAAGGAATTAAGAAGAAATAAGGGAATTACCAGATAATTAACGGACGGTAACCAATTCGCCTTTTGGGCTTGATTGGAATGAGAGTAATTATTAAGGGAGTAATAGAGCTAAAATAAGAAGAAATAGAAGGAGATTGGTTGTAGAGTGGCTTTTGCTTTAATAGTATTAATGATGATTAATGATGATGATACTAGAATTTTCTTTTTAAAAAATAAAATAATAAGCTATTATCTCATAAATATATTTAGTCAGATATAATTTTTCTATATGACATGCATATCGTTTTTTTATATACAGTGCATTTAATATACTCAATACCATGTTTTAAGACTACCTTTTTGCACTATTTTAACCTATTATCACTATAAGAGAAATGGAGTATAAAATATTTATGTATTTTGGTTAATAATTTTTAAATAATAATTATTTACGACAACTTGCTTATTTGCACGGATTGAAAACTAGTTAATTATAAATCCTCGCATCCATGTGAAAAATGATTATGGACAGATTATTAACTTAAATAAAATGGTTTAATATAACTTAAAACCTTTAAATTTTGAGTTTGTAAATATTCACTTTTATTGTATAGAGTTAGATCCACTAATAACAATGGCTTTTTTTTTTTTTTTTTTTTTTTTTTTTTTTGATGACGAGGGGGTTGAGTCCCCCCCGGACCCATGCATTCCTACACCACCATATGGACCATGTAAGCCACCCCCTTCGGGGGCTGCAGTGGCCAAGTGATCATCGCCCTAGCTGGTAGTCGAACCCGGGACCTCTCAACTCCTGCATTTCTGCAAACTTCAAGGTTTAACTCAGCTACCACTGGACTAACACCACTTGGTTACTAATAATAATGGCTTAATATAACTTAAAACCTTTAAATTTGGACTAATAAAAATTAATATATGGGAAAATTATGAGATTAAAATTTGGGGTCATAATAATGATATTAATATTCAGGAAAATTAATTATGGGTTGAAAATTTGGTAAAGTTTTGGTCAAAACCGAATTTAAATCAGTAAAACGATTTCCAGATCATAAATGAATCACTAAAAAATTTATTTATGGAGTTTTTGACTAAGACTGTAATACCCGCCCTTTTAGGACCCTTTGACCATCGTTGACTGTCCTCGGGAACGGGAGTAATCTTAGAAAAGTATGCCAAAACCTCTTTGAGCTGCGTGTTAAGAGTGGTACTCGATAGAGTAGAGGCTACTCGATCGAGTAACTAGGGCACTCGATCGAGTAGGGGGTTACTCGATCGAGTATGTTGGGTACTCGATCGAGTGCTTGGTTTTATTGGGGTTTTATATCGCGTTTTGTTAAATCCGCAAATCACTTTCGCCACTTTCCTCCTATCCTTCAGCCGCCTCTTTCCCTTCCCTTCACCTCAAAACCTCCATGGATGCCTTTTGAAGACTCTTGAGCCTTAGGAGAGCGTCCCTTGAGTCGGGTAGCGGTCTTTCGCCTTGTCTCTCCCTGTTAGGTATGTCATGATCATCATCCGTGCCTTTGTTTCCATAGTTAGGGTTTTGCTTGTAGTAATAGATATTTACATGATGGTAATAGGCTTTGCTTGTGCGCTGGATGCTGTGTTTGTCGGCGTGGATTGGTTGCGGATGCGTGAAGGTAGGTTCGCCTACTCAGTTGCTGTAGATCGTCTAGTGTGTCGGTCGTTGTGATAGTATTGTGGTTGCTTGACATAGTAATTGTATGGTGTTGTGGTTGTGGTTGTGATCGTTGTGATGGTTCTCGAGATGCGTTCTCGGCTGAGTGGGGTCGCTTGCGGGAGTGACTTCACGCCCTAGTTTCGCCCTTCGTGGAACCCGCCACGAAAGGGGATGTGCACATTAATGAGCAGGGTTATCGCTCGTATGATGAGCGGGGCTTAGGTGGGAACGGCTGCGGTCCCCCATCGGGCGTGGACCGGGTCCAAAGGGACGATCGATGATAGATTTGGTTGGATTGTCATGATTGTGGTTGAGTCTGGTATCGTTGTTTGTGTTGTTGCGGTAGTTGCCGTTGCCTTATCTTATCTCAGTACTGACCTTGTGTGGTTGTTTGTTTGTTATGTGTCTGCCGTGATCCCTTATGGTGAGCAGTCGGTCTTAGCAGGTGTTGGTGTGGATGATAGCGGAGTCGGGCGGGGATGAGTCTTCACGACATATGATGGTCATAAGCGAGTAGTCTTGAGTTGTACCTTGTATTGTATTTTGGTTTAAATCACTTGTAACACAACTTAATAGTTCTTTTATTGACGTTTGATATTTACTTACCTCGGGCAACCGAGATGGTAACGCCCTTATATGCTAAGGAAGGCCTAGTTAAGGCTCCTCCGAATATCGGGGTGTTACAAAGTGGTATCGAGCGACGATTTTGGAACTGTAACAAATGAACATAATGAACGTAGAGAGTCTAATAAAATGAACCTGGTGTATGTGTAATGGGAGCCCCAGGTGATGCTAGATTTTGGGTGAGTAGGCGCCCTCATTTCAAAATCTTGGCCCCATGATACTTAAGCGGACACATGGGATGGGAATGTGGAGTCCGTGTGTCTATGTGTGCTATGTATGTTAATTGTGCTGGAGCTACCTCCGGTTAAGTTTTTGTTAGAATTAATAGAGGTGTGATAGTAATGTTTGGGCAGAGTATGGTAATTATTGATGAGATTATTGAAGCTCGTTGGATGATTAGTGAGCTTATATGATAGCTAGGAGTTATGTGACGAAATTATACGTCATGGAGATGCGTGAAAGTGTGCATTTGAATGTGTAGTGTGAGTAGCGAACATGTAAGTGTTTGTCATAAAATTTATGATAATTATAGTATGGATGAGTAATAATTCGAATCACGGGATGTGGTAATGTGTATATGCTTCGCTATTTAGTTGAAATTTTTCATTGCGTAATATTTGATTTAGGCAAAATAAATTGCTTGTGATAGAATGTGAAACATGGTAGATTAGTTTGTTTTGAAAAGTATGCATTTATGTAGTACGTGAAAGAATGAACTAATATTGATTTAAATGCCTCAATTTAGTAGTAATATATATATAAAGTAAGCTTAAATGTAGTACGATGATGTGATTATGTTTACGGAAAGTCGGTAGCGGGTAAACCGAGTAGGGTAAAGGTTGTAGTGTACGTGGGATAAGCTTCATTTGTTTGGCAATACGGTAGATTTTGTTAATGATGGTAATACGTGAATGAATTTGATAATGAGTGCGAATTCGAACTTGGTTGGAATCGACACGCGGTGTTGTTTTGAAGGAACCTTCAAGTTACTTCGTTCTTTTGATCGAGCACTTAGCCATACTTGACCGAGTGCGAGTGCGTACTAGACCGAGTAGACCTCACTCGATCTAGTCAGGAGGCTATAACGTCGGAATGTGGGAAAATTCCCCAGATTTACTCGATGATTTAGCTCCTACTCGATCGAGTAGGGTGGTACTCGATCGAGTACCCTGGCACTCGATCGAGTAGGTTCTTGTGCAAAGCATTCCTACGGGTTTTCTTAAAACCCTTTACCTTTCTATTTCTTCTTCTTATTCTTCCATATTTAAGCACAACCATCCTATATCACTCTTAAATCCCTTAATCTCTCCCAAATCCTCTCTTTCTCTTGGGTTAGTAGTGATTCTTGGGGTCGATTTTCCTTGTTTAATTCGTTTCTTTGCTCTACTAATCAATCAAGGTAAGTTATTCTTCTCAATTTATGTGATATGTTACTTTGAATGTGTTAGAATGTGGAGGTAATCTGAAATTTTCGATTCACATGATGTAATAGTTGCTTTAGATAGTTGAAACATGATTCATATGCCTCTTTTCCATGTTTGTTGGTGATTAATTGCTGTAGATTAGATTAGAAAAGTTGCAAGGGTGAAATCGAAATTTCTAGGGTTACAAATTAGAAATTGATTTCTGATTGTTCTACATTGATTAGATGATGGAATTAAGTATTATACATTGTTTATATCATGTGGAAAGGTGAATTCTGATGATTATCACCTTAGAAAGTTGCCTTAAAACTCCGTCTTAAAAGTGCCTTATGGGAAATTCGTGACTTAGAATTGGAAAATTGAAGTGGTAATTGACAATATAAGTATAAGTTGAACTTCAATATAATAATAGAAACAATGATTGATGAATACATGCCACAATTTTCACAGCTGTAAAGACCGTCTGAAAATTTTGATTGAATTGTTTTACATAATAGTGAAGAGTGATATTGATTTGTCATAAATTATTCTTTCTCTTGCATTAGTGACATGTAGTTTGCAATGTAAATGGAACGACCTTTAGAAGCATGCTAGGATATTCAAATTCTTTGAGTATATGTGTCCACATGCCAAACTTTCGTAATTATGGTTTATAAGTGGCTACAAACTGAGATCATATGATAAAATTGAGGAAACTATTGATGAAATATGAATACCTAGCGAAACATCTAAGCCTAATGACATGAACTATGAGCCTCGAGTATGGAATTGGTTAACGAGTTAGTGAAGTTGCCAATTATATAAAACTCGAATTGTATGAAGTGTATGCCTACATGTTTTATACAAATTGCTTGAACTTGTATGTCAAAAAAATTGAAATGTTGATAAACATGTGCACTTATCTTAATATTCAAGTTTAATAACATGAATTATGTGCTTCACATGTCAAAATTGTTGGAAAATTGTGTGCTTAGCTGGATATGTGAATTCAAGTTACATGAAATAAGTGTTTGGATGTTTATACAAGTTGTTTGGACTTATGCCTAGAACAGATGCCGAGACTAAACCTTGGAACCCGTCAGAGTAAACGGGGAAGGGTTGATCCACTTGAGAGGGGGAGGCTAGTGGACCGGCAGCACCCGCGATCTCCGAGTACCCTTACATTGTCTTCGTTGACTTTAAGCAAAGAGAGCGTTTTGTAGCTTTACAAAAACGCAAGATGAGACCCACAAAGTGTATAGACACCGGTGTGCTAGAGGAGTTGGAAATAGAGACGGATGTCCGTCATATATTCGAGACCTTGGGTTTTATTGGTTTGTACCGGGGTGAGGAAGCACACTTACCCTTTTCTTACCCTAGAATTTATGAGTTCCTTTAACTATGACCGGTGGGTCGGTATGGAGTTCGGACTAATGAATACCGGTTTCCTTTTGACCATGGATTTGTTTGCCTCTCACCTTGGGTTGGCCAAGCCTCCCAAGGACTCCATCACCGACATTCCGGTGAGTGCGGCGTCCGCCGCCTAATGCCTTGCTTGATCGGGAAGCAAGCTCCCACCGCGAGCAATATCTTTGATTAATGACGTTCAACACATCACTTTGAGAATCTTTCTCCGTTCCCTCTCAAACCTCCTCTATGATCGAAAAGATATCGATAAGTTGAATAACCATGAGGTCTTGCTTTTGATGTCGTACCTCAATCCGGAGCGGGCCAAGAAAGTGGTCTTTAATGCTCCTTCCATAGTTTGTCTTTGCTCTTGCCTTGATGGCTTCCTCTACTTCTCGGTACTCGAGTGTGGTGCCATTGCCACTCGGTTAGGTGAAAAGCTAACCTCCTTTGAGGCTTCTTCAAGCGACGTGCCTCTAGCTACCCCCGTGCCTACCATGGATCGTGACTACTATCTCGACCTGAAATGGTTGAGAACCTTGGTCGACGGTAGCCTAGCGTGGAGGGTGCTTGGCATGAGTTGGATGAAGATTCCAGCTCTGAGCACCTCCCGCCCACGAGCCCTTGGAGCGGCGGTGGTGACTGTGGATGGGGACGATGAGGAGGAGGAGGAGGAGGATGAGGACACACCCCGCCAACTGCAGACCTATCTCATTGATGGCACGATCCTCCAGGAGATGCCGGAGCCGACGAAGGGCGAGAATGCGGAAGTTCAGAGGGTGGAGAGACCCAGAGTGGTGAGGGGACCCCGTCGAGTGAGGGAGAGGGCCCCGGAGGCTAGGCCACCCGCAGCACCACCGCAGCAGCAGCCCTTCCCGTGCTACCCTTACCTCGACACCCCGGAGACGCGATCCAGTTACCTAGCGGAGAGAGTGTCATCTACCTTGACACTCCGGAACATGCACGAGTTGGCGTACACTCAGGGGATAGGGACCGAGGGACCGCATCCAGTCTGGTGGAGTGGAGTTGGGAGTTACTCGGGGGTTTTCCATTCCTACGGGGTGGAACGATCGACATGGGGAGCACCTCGGTCCTTTCCTTATGGAGGCTTGACGCCTTGGTACGTGGGCCCGGGAGCGGGAGCGGGGGTGATGCGGGAGTAGGTTCATCCTGGAGGAGGTGGTGGTGGTGATGATGAGGTGATGTTCGAGCAAAGCGAAGAAGCAGCAGCAGCAGGAGTGATACTCCTTGTTTTATCTTCGTTCATGAGTGTTGATAGTAGTTGATGTTAGATGGTGGTATTGTTGTTAGACTTTGATAGTTGTTTCCTTTTGTTTTGAGACTTAGTTGGATCTGTATGATTGGCCATAAGGCCGAATTTGATATTCTAACTGTTTTGCGGGTATTAGAAGTCGGGAGTCGTCCCGACTCGATTTTTATATGTCAAGTATGCGCATTGGTGTTAGCTCGTGATGATTTATGAGGAGTTGGCTGTAGGTACTCGATAGAGTACCCGTACTCTATCGAGTAGCTGCAGGATGACATGAGAAAAAGCATTCTGATCTCGGGCTACTCGATCGAGTAGCCAAGACACTCGATCGAGTAGCATGGCACTCGATCGAGTACCGATACTTACTCGATCGAGTGTCACTGTTACAGGGGGTTTTTGAAAATTCAAAATGTTCAATTGTTTTATAATTGCAAGTTTAATGTTTAAAGCAGTTGTGAGTGCGTAGTAACACATTTGAACCGTTAATTTCATATGTTACAAGTCATGATTGAAGTTTTATAAGCGTATTTGTCACAATTAGTGAGGCGATAATAATTTCTTGTTGCTTTTATTTTGTATGCGCCTTTTTACGATCTATTTATCAGAGTTGTAGCTTCTCGTACTTTTGTGCTTACCATATTAATATATGTTATCAATCGGTGGCTTGTTATTCCGGTGACATGTGTATGATTTTAATTTAACGAGTGTATAATTAGTGAGTAATGTCCATAATAAATAATATGGTTATCTTTAATGATTAGGATACAAGTAGTAAATTATGTACGTGATAATTTGGGGTGGTGAACTTCGGGGACGAAGTTCCTTTTAGAGGGGAAGAGTAATGTCGCGGAATAAAAAGGTTGTTTTGAATAATGTCTTGCTCGTTCATAATGTTGTTAATAGTTGTTTGTAATATTGTTGGTATCATGTATGGATAATGTTTTGCGTGGTTATAACGTTGTCGGTAGTTGTTTAAAATGTTATTGATGTTATGATCTGCTTTAGCATAACGAATTATCTTAGTCCTTTAAAATGAAAGTGAGTGTGATTGTATGTTTCATTATGATGGAATCGTGTTGCCAAATAACAAGGCGGTAGTAGTCACACCACATGAAAGTTGATATGAGACATGTTCTAGATTGACAACTCGATAATTGTTATGGTATGTTGGGAGATCACGAATGACGTTTCGCATTGCAAGTTGGACGTTTTATATATATATAAAATAACGGTTGACTGTGATAAAGTTTGCATGATAGTGGCAAGAGTCGATAGGTATAAATGTGGTCGGTGATGATGATGACATGGGGGGGGATGGTAGTTTCAAGAGGTAATGGTTTGACCGGGAAGTTGGTAAGGTTGTGTGAGTTCCGTGTTGTGAGCAGGAGAGGTGAGTTGAACTTCGGGGACGAAGTTCTGTTTAAGGGGGGAAGACTGTAATACCCGCCCTTTTAGGACCCTTTGACCATCATTGACTGTCCTCGGGAACGGGAGTAATCTTAGAAAAGTATGCCAAAACCTCTTTGAGCTGCGTGTTAAGAGTGGTACTCGATAGAGTAGAGGCTACTCGATCGAGTAACTAGGGCACTCGATCGAGTAGGGGGTTACTCGATCGAGTATGTTGGGTACTCGATCGAGTGCCTGGTTTTCAGCGGGGGTTTTATATCGCGTTTTGTTAAATCCGCAAATCACTTTCGCCACTTTCCTCCTATCCTTCAGCCGCCTCTTTCCCTTCCCTTCACCTCAAAACCTCCATGGATGCCTTTTGAAGACTCTTGAGCCTTAGGAGAGCGTCCCTTGAGTCGGGTAGCGGTCTTTCGCCTTGTCTCTCCTCGTTAGGTATGTCATGATCATCATCCGTGCCTTTGTTTCCATAGTTAGGGTTTTGCTTGTAGTAATAGATATTTACATGATGGTAATAGGCTTTGCTTGTGCGCCGGATCTTTGTGTTTGTCGGCGTGGATTGGTTGCGGATGCGTGAAGCGAGTTCGCCTACTCGATTCTTGTAGATCGTCTAGTGTGTCTGGTCGTTGTGATAGTATTGTGGTTGCTTGACATAGTAATTGTATGGTGTTGTGGTTGTGGTTGTGATCGTTGTGATGGTTCTCGAGATGCGTTCTCTACCGAGTGGGGTCGCTTGCATGGGGTGACTTCACGCCCTAGTTTCGCCCTTCGTGGAACCCGCCACGAAAGGGGATGTGCACATTAATGAGCAGGGTTATCGCTCGTATGATGAGCGGGGCTTAGGTGGGAACGGTGCGGTCCCCCATCGCGGGATCTGGTCCGGTGGGATGATCGGTGATAGATTTGGTTGGATTGTCATGATTGTGGTTGAGTCTGGTATCGTTGTTTGTGTTGTTGCGGTAGTTGCCGTTGCCTTATCTTATCTCAGTACTGACCTTGTGTGGTTGTTTGTTTGTTATGTGTCTGCCGTGATCCCTTATGGTGAGCAGTCGGTCTTAGCAGGTGTTGGTGTGGATGATAGCTGGAGTCCGGGCAGGGATGAGTCTTCACGACATATGATGGTCATAGCGAGTAGTCTTGAGTTGTACCTTGTATTGTATTTTGGTTTAAATCACTTGTAACACAACTTAATAGTTCTTTTATTGACGTTTGATATTTACTTACCTCGGGCAACCGAGATGGTAACGCCCTTATATGCTAAGGAAGGCCTAGTTAAGGCTCCTCTGAATATCGGGGTGTTACAAAGACACATTCTGAAATTTTATACACTATTTGAGTAAAATATTATGAGCCTTTATTTTAAAAATTAGCTTTATTGGAATTGTATAACTTTAAAATTATATTTATTATTGAAAAACGAACACGAAAATTGAAAACCGACATAGGAAATTTATTTTCGGTTAAAATCTTGTTTTGGGACCCTTAAGACTGTAGGGAAACTCCACAAAAAATTTAATAAAAGGTTGATAAGATTTGGGGGTCATTTAAGATTATTCTCAAAATAGTAATTAAAACCGTCTTTATTGTTAAAAATGAAAAGTAGTAAAATACCCGATAAAATAAGCTCACATTCTATTTTCGGACTTCAAATAATATACATAAGTTACTTGTTAAGTGGTATTCAAAAATTCTAATGATTAAGTTTAGTGGCCAAATAAAAACTGTATTGATTATCACGAGTTTAAAACCGACCCTTGGTCAAAATGGTCAAGTTTAGCTAACTAAGTTCAAGTGGGCCCAAACCATCAGACCGAATGATTAAGTTTAGTGGCCAAATACCGGCTTATAAATAGGAACAAAAACGACTTTAGAAAACCGTAAAAATTAAATTATTTGCTACGTGTTGGAACAAAAACTTTTACCAAGGAAATGAAATTTATCTTACCAAGTAGAACTTGGTTATGAGAAATATGAAAATGGGAAATTGTTTTGAAAATAAAATGATATTTTGCATTTTATTGAGCATTTTTATGAGGTAGTTGGGAATCTCTACGAGGGGGAAAACATGTTTATACTATTGTAAACGTATAGACATGGAAGAATATCACTTAGCTTAACCGCATAAAATTGTTCGTTACGTGCAAAGGGTCTTTGGATGTATTGATATTGACTCGAGAGTAGGCAGGAGTGTGGCCATACTTTAGGTGGGTACCTGATCAGTCTCGTACGTGTTAGGTGGATCGCATCCGGGTTCTCGAAAGTCTTGATGTAGTGATAGACCTAGGGGATAAATAGTCGGGTGGTGTTTAGTCCGTGGTGCGGGTCTATCAACCTCACGCACCGGCATTCGACCCTGTAGTTTAGAAGATGAACTTAGATATAAACGTGCTTATGTCATTACGATAAACCGGGGTAATAATATAAGCCCCCTGGTATCGGGATGATTGGCGATATATGTAACACCCCGTAAATTTGAAGACCTTTATTATATTTTAAAAGTAATATTTTAATCCATTTTAATTTAATATTAATTTATTTGAAATAATAATAATTTGATAAAATATAATTTTATTTTAGTTTGAAGTAATGTAATCACTTTTGATAGTTTAGAAATGTTTAAAAGTAATTTAAACTATATTTGAACCTTTTACTTTGATAAAATAGATTTCTGATAAAAGTCGTAATATTGGGATTTTCCCATTTCCTACGGTCGTTGGGTAAACGAGTTTGGATATTGGGCAAATGAGTACTTAATCTTTTAGTAAAATCGTGTTTAAGAACTTTCATATTCTCGGAAATCGCGTTCGACGAATATTTCTAATTACCGTCGAAGCAAACCCAAAACGTAAACAATTGACCAACCTCCCCATGCCCATTTGGACCGCCCATCACCCTCCAATTGCCTCCTCTTTCAATTTTCATTTCCTCCATTCTCAATCTATCTCCTCCTTCTCTCAAACACCAAAAATCTATCAAAATAACCTCCTTACAAACCCTAAATCCTTCATAAATCCCTCATTTCTCCACCAATTTGCATAAAACTTATATATTTGGAATCCTCTCTTCAATCCGTTCCTCATCTACTAGTAAGCTTTATTTTCATTTCCCCCAATTTCGTTTCGGGTCTTATCTTTTTAGGGTTTCGAATTTAGGACTAATTTATGTGTTTTTGTTGTTCTTATAGGTGAAGAATATGAAGATGAGTTAGGAGACTCATATATTGTGGAAGATGATGCATAATTTTGGGTTTTAGAAGTTTTCTCAAGTTATTACTTGTCTCTTTGCTAGCTTAAGGTAACTATTCCGAGTTACTCGACGATTTAATGTCACATTGATGTTGTGTTTGGTTATTGTTAAGTGTTTAGGTGATTGATAATGTGTTAGTTTCGTTTTTCACATGACTTGTGTTGTTAAAGTTTACTAATTTGTGGTTATTTCATATACTTGAGTAATGAAACGAAATGGGTATTGTTGATTGTTGCTTGAGACGGTATTAAATTGAGCTTGAAACGGATTTTGGTAGGAAAAAGAGAAAAGGGCGGAAAAACCGCCCAAAACAGCCCGTAAAATGGCGCGGCAGACCCGACAGGCCTGGTGGGTCCGGCCCGGATTTTGACCCGTCACTTTGGGTCGGGTCTTGGGTCTATTGTTTGATGTTTTGGGCCTATGGTTCATGTTTTGAAGTATGTTGGTATTTTGGCATGTTGGAAATTGTTTAAGCTAATATTTCCGTTGAATTGGTTATTTTATAAGTTGGCATATTTTCTCTATGTCAATAGTTTTCACATGATAGAAATTAAAAATGGCAAGAGTATGACATTGTGGATAATTCCGTGATGTGGGCCAAGACTCTGAGCTGGGCCAATTTGACCAAATGAGTTTGGTCAAGCTAGGTTTAAACCGGTCAGCCTCGATTTGACTGATGACCCGTCGCGGGACTAGGGTCGAGGATTTGTCTTTGAGTATGATTGTCTTTTCATATGTTGGTTGTTGGATGAATTGGTTGCCTTATACTTGAGTCTACTTGCCTTGTTGCCATTTTAGCTTGTTCTCATGAATTATGAGATTAACGGTTCGCTGAGTTTTGGATTACTAATGAAATTGTGGATATTGTTGGATTGTCAGCTGAATTTACATTTTTGTAGTCTTTCACAAGGAAGGATGTTATCCTAGAGTCCTTGATTTGAGTATAAGTATTTATGTTGCCAGTTTGGACTCTTTGCCCTTCTTATGGTTAAGTGGGTGTCCTACTTGTCTTGTGTGGTGTTGGTATCTTAGACCATCGTCATAGATAGGCCCATATAGTCTTTGACGAGTGTATGTTCACCGCTTAATAGCCTTTGTGTCTTAGCTTGGTGGGTTTATATCCAAGTTAGGGTATGACTTCCTGACGTACTCTTAGAAGTATGTAGTCAGCTTAAGTACTAGCCAACCCTTTGGTGGAATCCTTAGGGGTACTCATGTGTTGTTATCATGGGTCTTGGATGCGGTAATTTTCCGCATGTCGCTAGGTCTGTGCAGGTTTAGGACTAGGGTGTTTACCTTACCTCGTGGTATAGACTCGAGTTACAGAGTGACTATTGACTGTACTAGGAACTTATGCCTGTCTCTAGATATATTGTCCTTTCTTGTTTGATGATTCTATGAATCATAGAAGGTGAGATGCAAGCCGGCTATGGTTGATAGAGTTTGAATTCCTGGATGTTATGTGATTCACATGATAGTGTAGTATGAGTCGGTCTAGTATTCACATGCTAGGACTATGTGTGGTTATATTGTTGTTCACATGATAAACACGACTGTCTAGCATCCATATGCTAAGGCTATGTGTTATTCACATTCATATTCTTATGTTTACATGTTATATTAATTATGACATTTCGTGGCTGGGAGAACTCGGAGTTACTCCCCACTGACTGTGGCTTTCGTATTTGTATAAAATACGATCGACAGGTATGATGATGCTTATATGGGGTTCATGGACGAGCTAGCGAGCAAAGTAACCTTGGGACTTACTTAGATTTGGTTTTATTTGTAGAGACTCTTATACGAGTTTTTATGTCACATACATTTTAGGGACATATGTCTCCCTCTTTACATTTGGTTGTATAACTTTGCTATTCGCGACTTTAGCGATGGTTATGTTATGAAACTTCTATTTAGACCTTGTATGTTTTGACACCTCTCAATTTGGATATCTTTATAACAGGTTCAGGTTTTAAAAATTACAGGTTTTTACTCAAATGAACCTATTACAAACATATCCATGCAGTTTTATTCTAGAATTACGTGTTTACTTTTCCGCAATGAATGAGGGTGTCTCAGTTGGTATCAGAAAATATTTGCTCCCGACGCACGTTTGTGCACCCCTAATATAAATAACTTGACCATAAAATAATAAACTTGAGAGATGGGTAGGATGGGTAGACTTATGACCTTATGTTGTAGTCTCCTTGCGATTGCTATTTGTTAGGTGCTAACCAATGTTCTCTTTGGCAAGATGGCTCCTCCAAGATCGGTAGATAATGCAATCTTGCAAGCTCTTACTCAGATTCTTCAGAATCAGCAAAACCAACCAGCTCCTCCTCCCCCTCCTCAGATTCCAGAAGGTGATATACCCGGTTCTTACACTTGGGTGGCAAGTCAATTGAATCGAAACAAGACTCAGACTTATGGTGGTGAAGTAGACCCGGTGGCACTCACCGAATGGTTTCGGGAATTGGAGAAGAGCTTTGTCTTATATGATGTTCGTGAAGGGGACAAGGTGAAATTGGCTTCTCACTTCCTTGTGAAAGAAGCTGATAGATGGTGGATCATGACTAGTCCTACTTCCACTCTTGAGCCTGGTTTTGTTTGGGATCGCTTTAAGGATGTAGTTGAGACTAGGTTCTATCTAAAAGAGCTGAAACAACAAAGGCTTAAAGAGTTTATGAATTTGAAGCAAGGAAGTCTTTCTGTCCAAGCCTTTACCGACAAGTTCAATAAACTTGCTCACTATGCTTCTAGACTTGTCAAAAATGAAGAAGAAAAGGCTTTCTTTTACCTTGACAGCTTACTCCAAAGCTTAAGAGCTTGATCCGTAGGGATTCTACTTCCTTTGTCTCAATCTATGATGATGCATTATGAGCCGAGAGCTCTATTCGGGCTATTGATGAAGAGGCTCGTGCTTCTCGTACTTCCCTTGGCAAGAGGCCACTCTACTCCACTTCTAGGCCTTATGTTGCTCCTTCTAAACCCTTTGTGCCTACTTCTTCCCCCTCTTATCCTAACAAGAAGAGGTTTGTTCCGAGTGGACAAGTAAATCAAGGTGCTCGTGTTCTATCTCCTAGCAACGACAAAAATCCTAAGGGTCGTATGTGCTATCATTGTAAGAAGCCTTTGCATCCCGTAATTGGTGATAAGCAATTTGTGTGTTTTTCCTGCAACAAGCCTGGACACAAGGCTAATGAGTGTCCTGAGAAGAAGACTACTACTACTCCTGCTGTTCCTGAGAGGTCGAGAGGTCGCATCTTTGTGATGAGCCATGCTGAGGCTGAGGCACACCCAGACATAGTCACTGGTACGTTCTTAATATTTGATGTCCCTTGTTTGATTTTATTTGATACCGGTGCTTCTTTGTCATTTATATCGATGAAGTTACCTCTTGAACCTTCACTTGGAGATAGTACATCAATATCTTTACCCTCCGGTGACATCTTCTCTTGTTCTTATTTTTATTCGGATGTCCCTATATCGATAGCGGAATCTATTTTCCCGGCTAATCTCCTTTGATTTCCACTTGAGGAGTTTGATGTTGTTTTGGGCATGGATTGGTTATCTACTTATCATGCTCGATTTGAATGTCGAGATCAAAAGATTGTTCTTAAAAGCCCTTTGGGTACTCGCGTATCTTATCAAGGGGTTAGAAAGCAAACAGGTGTGAAGTTGATCTCAGCTATGAAGATGGTGAATGCTTTGAAGAAGGGTCATCAAGCATTCCTATGTGTAGTGACTACTTCTAATTCTCCTTCTCTTCCTCCCTTGAAGGATGTTCCCATTGTTTGTGAATTTTAGGATGTATTTCCGATGAATTACCCGGATTCCTCCTGAAAGAGATGTTGAATTTTCTATTGACCTAGTTCTCGGAACCGGTCCTATTGCTAAAGCTCCTTATCGTATGACACCTTCCGAATTGAAGGAGTTGAGAGTTCAACTTGATGACTTGATTGAGAAAGGCTTTATTAGGCCTAGTGCTTCTCCTTGGGGTTCCCCCGTCCTCTTTGTGAAGAAAAAGGATGGATCTATGCGACTTTGCATTGATTATCGTGAACTCAATCGTGTGACAATCAAGAACAAGTATCCTCTTCCACGAATTGATGATCTCTTTGACCAATTACGTGGTGCTTCTACTTTTTCCAAGATTGACCTCCGATCGGGTTATCATCAAATTCCGGTGCGTGAGTCCGATATTCCTAAGACTGCTTTCAGCACGAGATATGGTCATTTCGAATTTAAAGTGATGCCTTTCGGATTGACTAATGCTCCGGCTATCTTCATGGATCAAATGAATCGTACCTTTAGTGAGTTCCTCGATAAGTGTGTGGTGATGTTCATTGATGATATCTTGATTTTCTCAAAGAATGATGAAGAACATGCCCTACACCTCCGTATCATCTTAGACATTCTACATCGTCAAGAGTGGTATGCTAAGTTCTCGAAATATGAATTTTGGTTGCATCTAGTAACTTTTCTTGGACATGTCATATCCAAAGATGTTGTTATGGTAGATCCTTCTAAGATTGAGGCCGTTGTTGATTGGAAGAGTCCGAAAAATGTGACTGAGATTCGAAGCTTTCTCGGTTTGGCGGGTTATTACCTTCGATTCGTGAAAGATTTCTCTAAGTTAGCTAGACCGATGACTCAATTGTTGAAGAAGGAGTCTAAGTATGTGTGGACCGATGAGTGTGAGAATGCCTTCTTAGAGTTGAAGACTAGGTTGACTACCGCTCCAGTGTTGACCTTACCTGAGGATGGTGTGGACTACGATGTTTATTGTGATGCTTCAAAGCATGGCCACGGTTGTGTCTTGATGCAAAACCGAAGGGTTATTGCTTATGCTTCTCGACAACTGAGGGTTCACGAGGTGAACTATCCGACTCATGATCTTGAATTAGCCGCCGTGGTACATGCCTTGAAGACATGGAGGCATTACCTTATTGGAGTTCATTGCCGCATTTATACCGATCATAAGAGTTTGAGGTGTATCTTTACCCAGAAAGAATTGAATATGAGGCAAAGAAGATGGCTAGAGTTGGTGAATGATTATGATGCCGAGTTGATTTATCATGAAGGGAAAGCAAATGTGGTGGCCGATGCTTTGAGTAGGAAGACTTGTCACTCTGTGAGCACTATCCGTGTGTTACCTGATGAACTTACCACAGAATTTCAAAAGTTAGGGATAAGCCTTGTTGGGAAGGGCTTTGACTATCTTAGTGCCTTGAGTGCAGAACCCGACTTTTACCGTGAGATCCGTACTTGCCTACCTAAGGATGCTACTTTCAAGTCCATTCAAGCAAAAATCCAACTTGGGCAAGCTAAGGATTGTGTGGTGGATAGTGATGGATACCTTCGTTACCAAGGTAGGATGTATGTTCCGAGAGTAGCTGAGTTGAGGAAGAAGATCCTTGATGAAGCTCACCTTTCTCCTTACTCAATTCATCCTGGTGGTGACAAGATGTATAAAGACTTGAGATTACAGTTTTGGTGGCCTAGGATGAAGATTGATGTCTTAGAGTATGTTAGCAAGTGTCTTACCTGTCAGAAAGTGAATATTGAGCATCAGAAACCCGGGGGTTTGCTACAACCTTTGGATGTTCCCCTTTGGAAATGGGAGTCCATCTCCATGGACTTTGTGATGGCTTTACCTAAGACTGCAAGCGGAAAAGATGCGGTTTGGGTGATTGTAGATCGATTGACCAAATGTGCTAGGTTTATACCTATCAAGGAGACATGGAGATTAGATGTCCTAGCTGGTGCCTACGTGAAGGAGATAGTACGCTACCATGGAGTGCCTAAGGATATAGTTTCAGATCGTGACCCGAGATTCTCGTTCCCGTTTCGGACCGCTTTGCAAGAAGCCATGGGTAGTAAGCTACTGATGAGTACCGCTTTTCATGCCGCTACAGATGGACAGACTGAGAGGACTATCCAGACTTTAGAGGACCTCCTCCGTGCTTGTGCTTTAGACTTCCATACTTCTTGGGAGAAGTGCTTACCTCTTGTTGAATTCTCCTACAACAATAGCTATCATACTTCTATCAAGATGTCACCTTATGAAGCTTTGTATGGTAGGAAGTGCCGTAGTCCGGTCTGTTGGGATCAAGTCCAAGATGCTCATGTGTTGGGACCCGATTTAGTGACTGAGACCATCAATCAGGTTCAGATCATTCGAGAGCGTATGAAAGCCGCTCAAGACCGACAGAAATCGTATGCTGATGCCCGTCGTCGACTACTTGCCTTTGAGGTTGATGATCGAGTATTCCTTAAGGTGTCACCTATGAAAGGGGTGAAACGTTTTGGTGTGAAAGGAAAGCTGAGTCCCAAATACATTCGACCTTTCCGTGTGCTTGAGAAGATTGGTCCCGTTGCTTACCGTTTAGAGTTGCCCCCGAATTTAAGCAAGGTTCATAATGTCTTCCATTTGTCTCAGTTGAGGAAGTACATTAGTGATCCGAGCCATGTTATTCAAGAAGAAATCCCAGATTTGGAACCTAACTTGGCTTTGAAAGAAAGGCCGATCCGAATCCTCGAAAGGGCAAACAAGCAACTTAGAAACAAAGTGGTGCCCCTAGTTCGTATCCTTTGGCGTTGTGGAAATGTCGAAGAAGAAACTTGGGAGCCTGAATCTTCTATGTTAGATAAATATCCCGAACTCTTCTCGTGAGGTACTTTCCATTCCTTTATCTAATCCCTGTGAGTTTTAGCTATCCTTTCGAGTGTTCCTCTCCTTCCCTGCAATTTTCTCCGCGTTAGTAGTCATTGCTTAGTTGTATAAGAGCCGTAGTTAGAGTTTAGTCATGATTAGTGGAGTCATCATCCTTATTGAAGAGTTTCGAACTAAAGATTTTGAAAATGTTTTAATGTTTTCCCACTGGTTTTAACGTCAATGAGTGTTAAGGCTCGTTATTGGATACGTCCGATAATTAGTTTTCTCAGTTGTTGGCGTAAAAATGTATTTTTGTTCTGATTTGGAATGTTGGTGTTCTCGGGCGACCGACGGGGATATTTCCGTTCCATTGAAAGGACACGTATATTTTCATAAGTTCATGTTTTGAAGATGTTGATTAATTGATTTATGGAGAAAGACCTACATATATACAATGTTCCTTCTTCTAAGTTTCGGGGACGAAACTTCTTAAAGGGGGGGATGATTGTAACACCCCGTAAATTTGAAGACCTTTATTATTGTGGACAAGGCCCTCGGGAACTGCGTCCGCGGGATCCACACTAGGCATAATCGACTCGAGGTTCTTTCGAATCGAATTAAGACATATTAGAGTCGCCACCAAGTTTTTTGGGAACTTGGAACCGTTCAAGTCAACTTTACACCTTTCATCGAAAAGCATAAAGCCAATCGACTACGAGTGATTAAAGATAAAGACTTGTACCCTATATCACTCGATTTGAATGACTCTCGTAATCCAATGGTATTTAGACGGATCCACAAACCATAGATCTTGAGTAAGGGGTGAGGGTACGTGTTGGGAAGCCCATAAGGACACCCAACCCCGCCCGTCAATAACGGCCTCTACTAAGTCAAGTATGGATTTCAAACAAGGTCATAGCTACTACGATATATGAAATGCAAACATCGTTTTAACCCTAACATGTGAAGTTTCTATGTCGATTTAGATGCAACTAAACTAACTTTGTCAAAGTTGTAATTTAGCATGTGGGTTGATTGATCTAAGCAACATATAAACGAAAGCAAACAAGGCTTAGGGGGAATGGGGGAGCCGTTGGGATCTACCTATTACAAACCAGGCATTTCATGCCGACACAATAATAAATTAAAGATGCAACTCGATCTAAATACAATTGCTACATACAGAACCGTACACGACACATTACACGGCCAATCGGCCTAGGAAACCGCGCACAAGAGGGGTGGCCCATGGCTTACATGACTCATGGCCTAAAAGGGGTCAAGTTAGGTCAAATTCGCTAATTAATTTAACTCATCGAGTGTCAATAAGAAGGTGCTAATCACGCACTCTCATACTAGCGAGAAATTATGTGAAAGAGAGATGCATTCGATTGAATTACAGAATTGTTAGTTGATTTTAAAGCTTATGTCGAAGCCACCTATCGTGTCTAATTAGGTTATTAAATTGATCTAATGTCATCTAAATAAGTTATATGTTAACAATCAGAAGTCATACTAACATGCAACGGGTCCTAAGGTGGGTCGAATTGGCCGAGACAAACAAAGGGTCAAAAACGAGGAGCGAAGTTAGAAATTCGTTTTATTTATGCCCTACCTTGAACACGAGGATATGTAAATGAGACGGGGGTGTACGACCGACTGATGTAGCGGTTTCTTTTCCCATCTCAAGTCAACGCGGGTGTTCATGGTGGTACTTTAACTCATACTCGGACTAAACTAGTTTCATAGTTAATTTAAACGATAAATAAAAAGCGATAAACAAACAAAACAAACTATAAGAAAAACAAACATAAAAACGAAATAAAAAAGGAGAAAGAGGAGGATTTAATGCACCCTCAACCTACATGTATCGTTGACACCGTCTTGGGTCGTAATCAATGGTAGATTTTATCTCGAGAGGCCGTCGTCGACGAAGAAACAAAGCAAACACGCGTTTTTATCGAATCTGGACAGCAACTTTCAAACAGCGATTTCTCCCTCGTTTCACGATGAAAGTTCGATTTAAAAGATGTTTTGAAAACTAGAAAGAGAGGAGAACAGAGATCTTAAAGCAACCCCTGCTCGTTTTGAGTTATTGGGCACGAAAAACGAGCACAAACAGAACTGGACAGACAGAACAAACAAAAAACAGAGTGTATAACACTCTGTTTTTCGTGGGATTTCGTGTACTCTCAAGGGCAATTTGGCTCGTAAATCTTTGTCTAATGTGTAGATGGATGTTATATGGTTAATTAGGAACAAGAAACTCGAGTTTTGATGGAGGAACGAAGGAGGAACGAATTGTTTTTCGAAGAGGACACACAAACTGTTTCAGTTTGGATGTCGGTTTTGTGGAGGGTTTTTGAGAGGCAATTAGGGTTTGTTTCTGAGGTTTAAAGCTTTTAAGTGAAGGTAATATGTATGGAGAACTTAGAGGAATGAATGTATGGTGAAGGGTGGGTATTTATAAGGAGTTAAAGTAGGGTAAAAGGGAGGAGAGGCAGACGGGCTCGGCTGAACATAGCTGCTGTCCAGCAGCTTTTGGGGGGTTTTTTAGGGTTCGTTTGGGGGTTTTTCTTGGTGATTAAGGTAAGGTAATATGGGTAGGATATTAGGGTATGGGTTAGGGTTAATGGGCACGGGTTTTGGTGGTAATTGGAGCGGGTTTTGGGCTCGGGATTGAGCTGCAAAACAGGGGGCTGCTTGGTGTTTTGCGCGGGCTGTTGGGGGTGATTTGGGACGGGATTTGGGCCATGGCTATGGGGTTCGAACTGGGGTTGGATGGGTAGTGGTCTAGGTTGGTTAGTGTACTCGAGATTCGTGCCAATTCGTAAAGAAAACGGGCTCAAAAACCGAGCTAAAATCGAGCTCAAAAACACATGTTCAAAACGAGTTCTTTTCGATTTTCAAATCGATTTTTCAAATCAAATAGCACATTAAAATAAATGATTTTTCAAACCAAATATACTCATAAAATGATTTTTCAAATCAAATATTTATTTTATTTTCAATAAAATAAACTTGGGAAATTAAATTCAAAATAAAATAAAATAAATTGAATTCACCTAAAAAAAACCATAATTTAAATATCATTTAAATTAATAAAATGAACTCACTAAAAAAAACATTAATTTAAATATCATTTAAATTAATAAAATATTTCATCGACGACGCCCATTCTACATCGTAAAACGAGCTCCAAATAATGACAATGACAACTAAAGAATACATGTGTCCTATCATCATCGAATGTTTGTCGGGTTCTCTATAAATTCCAATATCGACGGATACGGGTATCTACAGAGCCCCCACTTTTACTGAGGCTTGGACAAGGCGAAAGTCAAAGTATACCCCAGGTCCCTCTCGACCTGAGGATTCTTCGGGTCGTTTATAGTCCATTAGACTTGCGTATATAAGCTCGCCAGCCATAAGAAGAGATCATACCTTAAACTTCGTCGGGGATTAACTCTTCCTTCTGTTGCGTCGAATTATCATCGTTGGTCATCGACCCCTAAATTGCATATATGGTGGATTGAGCCTTATCCTTAGGCGCCTACGTGACCGTTTCTGACGGAATCAAACCCGCGTCGTAGTTCGGCAACTGCTGACACTTGCCCAAAGTTTATCATCTGCTGGCGTTTGTCCAAAATGGGACGGGACTTTCCAAGGAGGTTGCCGCCGCTTTCATCATTTGCTTTCAGTTACGGAATTCTTCCATTTCATACTCTTGTATTGAATTGAATTCTTGGTGGATGTCATCCTTTGCATCTTGATAATGGTCTCTGAAGCCAACGGCTTCAGAGCTGATTTGTGATGGCTCTAAAGTCGAAGACTTTAGAGCCCTGATTGAAGCATATCCTGCTATATTTGAAACACAAAACGTACTAGCAATAATCATCACATAAGCACATTTGGATCATCGATCTTAAAATTGGATCATTTGAAATACTGGGTCATCGACCCGAAAATTGAATTTGAAAATTTTGAGTAATTGGGCCACCGACCCGAAGTTGAAATTTGACATTACTTGGTATGTTGGGCCATCGACCCGAAATTTGAATTTGAAACGAATCATTTGGGTGTTGGGTCGTCGACCCAAAATTTGATTTTGAACTCTGAGGTTTGAACCTTGACTTGGATCATCTATCCATAATGCGCAAAAAGTTTTTGAAATTTTGGAATTCTGAAATCTTTGGCATTTTGAAATCGAACCTTGACGGGTGAGCAAGAAATACGACTCAGACACTCTGTATGACCCGTAAACAACGTGGGCGTAGCCCGCTACCGTAAAACAAAAAAGGAAAATAAAACCGTAAGTGTGCACGAGTTTAAATTCAATTATTGACTTGTTGGGGGTAGAAATGTGAATTGGCCATTCTGGCGCCGAAAGATGGCAAACGGGAATCACAAGGCCATCGGACTTGAGACAGGGATATCGTATGGCATGGGCGTGCTCCCAAGGGCACATGGGAATCAAGATCACTTGGCATTGACAAGGTGGATTAAAATCACAGAGAAACAACGTTGGCTTCGCCCGACACTAAACACAAACTGATCTTAGGAAAGCACTTAGACATCACACATCACTCTTGTTGGGAACATTCTGTCACTCTTCTCCTCGCCTCCTTTCTTTTCAGCAAGTTTTCATCATTTCTTACCACCGCCTTCTTTCTTTTCAGCGGGCTTTTACTATTTTTCTTCCACGCCTTCTTTCTTTTCAGCGGGTTTTTCATATTTTTTGTTCCCAACACAAACCCACATCTATGTGACTCAGCATCTTTGCCTAAACCATTAGATAAAGCTCATTCTGAGACTCGATGCTATTCATCCGAACCTATATCCTCATCCTAGGCTACATCGAGTGCTAAGACCGACTCAAACAAAGGTGGCTTCATTTGGACTTGGTTAGGACCCGTAAGAAACGGACAAGATGACAACTTGGTTGATGAGTGGATTGAATCCCTTATTCTGAAGGACTGCCTACGTATTCGCGTGGAGCGAAATCAAATCCGACGTAGTTCGATCCTGGTGCATAAATATGACATTTTGATTGTGTGTACACACTCAAAGGTTTCACCTAAGGTATCATGTCATATCCCATTCTAGCCTGTAAGGTACCGTTGTATCCCGTGTCTTGGGTTGGTACAAAAGGTTGTGATTCTTTGGGATGTGGAGCTTGGTAAAAATAGGTTCGCAAGGTAAACCATCATTCTGAAGGTTCGTTTTGTGGTGCTAAGGCTAAGGGCTATGGCTTCTGATGTGGTTGGAAATGGTGTCTCGGGTTTGATGAAACCCGAGTGCAAATGGGTTGGAAAATGATGTGGGTTCAAATTTCCATGTATGGACCCTAAAGGCTAGGTATAACAACACAAGCGGAATGATTCTCAAAATTCCCGACTATCCCCTTGTAACTGTCTCAAGAAGGACTTAGAGGGTAAAGAGGTCACTACTTACGCTTTTGGGCGTCGCCCATTAAACCTCAACTATGGGTACTCGACTTGAATTCTGGCTTCCGTAACTTCGACATTCAACTAAAAAGCATTCCGCAATAACTTCAACATCTTTTTTCTTTTTTCTTTTTCTTTCATCACTTTTCATTTTTTTTCTTTTGCTTTTTTCTCGTCCTTTTTTTTCATCTTTTCATTCTTTTTCATGTTTTTTCTCTCTTTGAAAATGATCTTCTATTCATTCTCTCAGTCATAAATGGATACACCTTGAAAACTTGGCTTCGCCAACTAATTTGGGTAGGAACTAACAATTCCTTGTTAGAACGGGTTGATATCTTCTCTCTTCGAGATGGGATGATTTTGTTGGGGAAAAGGCTTGCCTTCCATCATCGATAGGGGAAACAAGGAGCTAGTCCGGGTTCGTCATAGAATCATCTAAAAGCTTGTCATAAGCACTGGTTCTGATGGAGGTTTTCTACCGCCAGACATGGAATAGGTAAAGGAATCAAACACAGGATCCTAGTGTACCTTATATTTTGAAACGGGACATATTTCTACCCCAGGGATGCCTGATACGTGCCTAATGTATAGTCTTTTTAGCTTATTTTAGCACGTATTTCTATGCTTTTTATGTAGCATCTGGCTACAAATACCCCCGAATATTCTACTTTGGTCCGTTTATTGTATTTTGCAGGAATTGACCGAAGAGGAGCTAAATCGAGCCTTAATTGTCCCAATTGTATGCATTCATGGAAAATAAGGAGCCGGAGCCTGGACACTTAACAATTGGAAGACGTATGAGCTGAGTTTGGAAAGCAACTCAAGTCCTAACATGCCTATATAGCTCGATCGAATGGTCAACTGTTCGATCGAATGCTCTACACACTCAAGATTGGTCGATCGACCAGTTTAAGGAGTCGATCGAGGAAGTTCTGCAAGCAGTGCTCGATCGAGAGGTTGTTCTCACTCGATCGAGTGATTTGCGTTCGATCGAGTAATCTTTCTACTCGATCGAGGGGTCTTCGTGTTCTTTTAGTTTATTTCCGCCTAATCTTTTATGGGCTTTTGTAATTAGTCCATAGATTAGGTTTAAGACGATTTTCTAGTATAAGACTGAAGAGAGTAACTACGTTACTCATCTCTGGAACTTAGATATTAGTTTGGTTCTATTCCTTGTCACTGTTCTGGGGATTTTACCCTTCCTTTACCTTGCTACTCGGATTTGGATCTCACGATTGGTATCATCATTCTAAATTCATTCTTAATTCTATTCACTGCTTTAATTCTTCTTCTCTTATTCTATTGCTTGATTCAATCTTATTTAGTTGTTATAATGTTCAAATCCAATTGTCTATTTATTATTATTGTTAATTCTATTGCAATGAGTAACTAATTTCCCTTGCTAAGACTATAGGGGATCCGTAATATGAAGGGAAGGTAATCGATTCATTAGGTCAATGCTAGTACTGTTTTAGTTGCTTAAATGCTACAATTAACTGTATCTTTCTAATTGAGTCGACGCAATTAGACCTATAATTCCTAGTGACCCTTGACCTGGACCGAAAGGTTGGAAAAGGTAGACTAGTAGAGAGCAATAGAGTATTGCAGTGAGGGCGAAAGTTAAGCTGTTTACACTTTAGGGTGAATTAAGGACCGAAAGGTGACGTTCGCTACCCCTTAGACCGTATTTGCATTGACCCGAGACCTAGATTGCCTGACCGAATGATTACGGTGAACCGGTTGTCTTAGCTATTTTTCTCTATCTGTTATCTCCCCTGTTTTTAATCCTCTTTCCTTATCATCTTAGTTTAGAAATCACAATTCATAACCCCCCAAATTGGTTACCTTGACGAACCTAGTTTTAGCAGACAATTTCCTACCTCTCTGTGGATTCGACCCGACTTCCCTAGCTATATTAGTTAGAGCCAGTTGGTATTTTTGACAGGTACGCGACAGACGTGTCAAATTTTGGCGCCGTTGCCGGGGAGGTGGCGCATATTTGTCACTTAAATTAAGTCCGTCTCTCGTCTCAAGGAATTCATTCCTTGAGGCTGATCTCATTTTTGCGAAGCTTTGATTAGTTTTGCAGGTTAGTAGCCTATTTGCCAAGATGCCTACGATTACAGAGCATACAGAGCCATGCGGTAGATGTGGCGAGGAAGGGCATGACCTTTATGAATGTGTAGCAAGTATAGAGCGTGCCCTTGCTTACAAGAAGTACAAGCAAGGGGTTCCTTTTTCTCAGCTATATGAAGAGATAAAGAGCGTCTCTACCCCTTCTACGCCAGTACCACAACCGGTCTCTCCCTCTGCAAGAGAAGAAATTGCCGAGTTGAAATCCATTATGATGAGTATGTCACAGAAGTCTGATACGGTTATATCGGAATTGAAAGAGCAAGTCGCGCAGTTGACACACGCGACGGATCAAGCCAAGTTTCTTCCAATATGCGATCCAGCCAGTGCGATGAATTTTCGAAATGACCTTATTCATGAAGAAGGCCAGGTTTTGACAGCTGATGAAGACTCAGATGATGGTCTAGACGAGTTGTTGCAGGAAATACTTGCTGCGTGTGCAGTAACCACTCGATCGAGTGACTCTTCTACTCGATCGAGGGGTTCTAATCGTCCAGTAACTCGATCGAGTGACAATGGTGCTCGATCGAAAGGTGCAGAACTCCAAGACGGTCGATCGAGTGACACTATTACTCGATCGAACAACCATGCTGAAGATACCACTCGATCGAGTGAAGAACAAGGTCGATCGAGCGACAAAGGTACTCGATCGAGTACTTCAAGTGGCGGAAATTCTAATTTACTATCTAACACCACCACCGTGTCATCTTCCCCTGCTGTGGAGACGTCACGCATTGATAAGGGTAAAGAAAAGGCTGCAGGACCGCTCATCGCTACCAGGGTACCCTTCCCAAGTCGTCTGAAAGACGCAAAGATCAGCAACGAGACGGTAAGTTCGTGGACATCGTGAAGAACCTCCGTAATCATACCTTTTTCCGAACTTGTTACTCAGGTACCCACTTACGCCAAGTTTATGAAAGATATTGTGACGCGTAAGAGAAATTTGAGTGAATTTGAGACGATCTCATTTATGGAAGAGTCGAGTAACTTGCTGTTAAATAAGGCCCCTCCTAAAATGAAAGACCCGGGCAGCTTTTCTATTACTTGTGTCATAGGTAATATGGTTATTGATAAGGCCCTTTGCGATTTAGGTGCCAGTGTCAGTGTCATGCCCCTTCTTGTCTGCAAGAAACTGAAGATGAGTCACTTCAAAGTGACTAACATTACCCTACAGATGGCTGATAGATCTGTTAGGAGGCCCTTAGGTGTCTTAGAGGAGGTGCCCGTGAAAAAAGGCAAGCTCTACATCCAGTGGATTTCATTGTTTTGGATATAGCTGAGGACACTAGGACCCAAATTATCTTAGGAAGACCATTCCTTTTACAGTGGGTACATTATTGATGTCGAGACAAGGGCGTCGACTCTTGCGATGAGGGGATGATGCTATCACATTGATTTGCCCAAGAGTACTTTAGCTCACCCAATGATAGAGGACACATGCTATTAGGCCGATATCATTGACGAGTCTATTTATGACTTACGGTGGGTTCTTTTTACGAAGGACCCACCGGAAGCTCTCATGCTTTTTGATGAGTGTGCGGATAGCCCAGGCAGCGATGATGACTGCGTTGGATTTGCTTGTTGATGATTTAGATGGGCATGAGGGAGAGCAGGTGGAACAAATGATCAGCACTCTTTGCTCCATTGAGGTAAAGGTACCAGAACGTAAGCCTCTCCCTTCTCATCTTAAATATGCTTTCCTAGACGATCTGGAGCGATATCCGGTCATTGTCGGTGCCAAGCTTAGTGATGATCGGTGACCTCCTTGTTAGCGTGCTTAAGAAAAACAGGAAGGCAATGGGCTATTCACCTGGATGATATCACGGTATTAGTCCCGATATTTGTATGCACAGGATAGAGTGGAGGAGGATCACAAACCTTGCGGGCGGGGTCGGCGCCGGGGAACGAACGAGAAGATGCGAGGATGTTGTGATGGCTGAGGTAATGAAGCTTTGGATGCGGTATTATTTATTCGTAGGTAATTCTAGATGGGTAAGCCCGATCGGGTAGTCCCGAAGAAAGGAGGGACAAGCGTAGTAAAGAATGAGAAGAATGAATTAATACCTACCCGAGTAGTAATTGGTTGGCGGATGTGCATAGATTACGGACGGTGAATGCCGCCACCAAGAAAGATCACTTTCCCCTTCCTTTTATTGATCAAATGGTAGAAAGGTTAGCTTCTCATAAATTTTTCTGCTATTTAGATGGGTATTCAGGGTTCTTTCAGATCCCCATCCACCCAGACGATCAGGCTAAGACCACATTTACCTGTCCTAAGGGCGTTTTTGCGTATCGCAGAATGCCTTTTGGTTTGTGCAATGCCCCTGCCACCTTCCAAAGGTGTATGATGGGTATATTTTCAGAGTATATCGAGTCTATCATGGAAGTCTTTATGGACGATTTCAGTGTATATGGAAGTGATTTTTCTGACTGTCTGTCCAACCTTGAGAAAGTGTTGTGATTTGTATTGAGGTTAATCTTGTCTTTGAATGGGAGAAGTGCCACTTTATGGTCAACGAGGGAGTTGTCTTAGGGCACTTAGTTTCTGATAGGGGAATAGAAGTTGACAAAGCAAAGGTGGAAGTGATTCAGCAATTACCACCTCCTGTTAATGTTAAGGGGGTGAGGAGCTTCCTTGGTCACGCCGGTTTCTATCGCCGGTTTATCAAGGATTTCTCCAAAATTGCTAAACCACTTACACAGCTGTTGCTTAAGGATGCCCCTTTTGTGTTTACTGATGCTTGTCTTTCTGCTTTTAACAGGTTAAAGCAGGCCTTAGTCTCCGCGCCGATCATACAGCCTCCCAACTGGGACTTGCCGTTTGAGATCATGTGTGACGCGAGTGACTATGCACTAGGAGCGGTGCTTGGCCAGAGGAAAGACAAAGCCTTGAATGCTATTTACTATGCGAGCCGAACTCTGGATGAGGCTCAAGTGAAATACACTACCATCGAGAAGGAGACATTGTTTGTAGTTTATGCCTTAGAGAAGTTTCGTACTTATTTAGTTGGGTCGAGAAGTCTTGTTTTTCTTGACCATGCAGCTTTGAGGCACCTCCTTGCTAAGAAGGAGGCTAAACCACGACTCTTGAGATGGAAACTCCTCCTTCGGGAGTTTGATTTGTAGATTAAGGATAAGAAAGGAGCCGAGAACGTTGTAGGCGATCACTTGTCGTGGTGATGCGACAAGAAGGGGAAGATTCCCTACCCATTGATGATTCTTTCCTGAGCGATTCTTTAATTCTTTGTTATATCGTCTATTGTTAACCAAGAACCTTGGTATGCGAGATATAGCTAACCGTTGTCGGTGGCAGTTGCTTTGACTTTTCTCATCGACAAAAGAAGCGTTTTACGTATAATGCTAAGCGATGCCAGGATGATCCTTACTTGTTTAAGGAATGTGCGGACGGTCTCTACAGACGGTGTATTCCGCAGTGGGAGACCAAAATAGTCTTGGAAGGCTGTCACTCCTCTTCATATGGTGGTCACCACGGTCCATCGCACACCGTGGCTAAGGTACTTTGATCTGGTTTTTCTTGGCCTTCTTTATTTCTTTGCGACGCCAAGTCTTTTGTTTCGACTTGTGATGCTTGCCAACGATCGGGGAACATTTCGAAGAGACATGAGATGCCACAAAACGGCATCCTAGAGGTTGAGGTTTTCGATGTATGGGGCATTGATTTCCAAGGACCGTTCCGTCGATAAAAAAAGGTAACAGTACATCTTAGTAGCATGTAGACTATGTGTCAAAATGGGTTGAGGCAATTGCTTCACCTCATTGTGATGGTAAGACAGTGATAAAAATGTTCAAAAAGATCATATTCCCCCGTTTTGGTGTCCCTAGGGTCGTCATTAGTGATGGGGGGATGCATTTTAAGGAAAAGAAACTCGCTTCCATACTGTCTAGAGTTGGTGTCCAACACCGGCGTGGTTTGGGGTATCATCCCCAAACTAGTGGTCAGGTAGAGGTCTCTAATCGCGAGTTGAAAGAGATCTTGTCTAAGGTAGTTTCTAAATCACGGAAAGACTGGAGTCTTAAGCTAGATGACACATTATGGGCTTATAGAACTGCCTTTAAGACACCAATCGGTGCATCACCTTATAGGTTAGTCTATGGGAAATCGTGTCACTTACCTGTTGAGCTGGAATGTAAGGCCTGGTGGGCAATTCGTGAGCTTAATTATGATCCTAAATTGTGCGGTCAGAATCGTCTTTTGCAGCTAGATGAATTGGAAGAGTTCAGGCTTAATGCCTATGATAGCTCGCGCATTTACAAGGAAAAGACGAAGAGATGGCATGACAAGAGAATCCTACCTCGGGAGTTTCATGTGGGCGGAAAGGTCTTTCTTTGTTTAATGCGGGTGAGATTATTCCCTGGCAAGCTGAAGTCCAGGTGGAGTGGTCCATACACGGTGACAGCTGTTACCAAATTTGGATCCGTAGAACTTGAAGATTCCGAGGGTCATAGATTCAAGGTGAATGGCCAATATGTGAAGCACTACCACGAGGCGAGTGAAGCGGACAACCGCGTTGAAGTTTTGCGCTTCGACGAGCTCGCACTGCGATTAAGCGATACCGAGAAAGGTCGTGCGGGACCTCTTAAACAGCGCTCTCGGAGGCGGCCGGACTGTTTTTTTTGTACTTTTGTTGAACCATTTATTTTCCTCTAAGCCTTACGTTAAACTTTAGACGCTGTTTATGAACTCCCTCTGCATTTTCCTTGCTTTTAATGCGTCTTTCGCAGGTTACAGTACTCGATCGAATGATTTTGTGTTCGATCGAGCACTTTCTGATGCGGCAGTTACTCGATCGAGTGATGTTCTCCTCGATCGACCAGATTCAAAGGTCGATTCAAACCCGTGTTTACTCGATCGAGTGGGTTGTCCCTCGATCGATCCCTTCCAATACACTGGTTCACTCGATCGAGCTGTTCCAGGCGCTCGATCGAGTAGTTATGATCTCCAATTCTTTGTCTTACGTTATTGGAGCCACTGCTTGACTTCCTTTGACCTCCCATGTTCATGGTCGGTTTGGGGAGGTCCCTCCTTACGACGTTTTGTAAGTTTTCCGACTCCACTTTTCCTTGCCCTTTCAAGTTTGCATTTCTTTCCCTATCTTTAGTACAATGAGGACATTGTACGGTTTGGTTTGGGGAGGTATGCATCCATATCTGTGTCTGCATGTTTCATTGCATTTCCGCTTCCATATTTATTATCTTCGCATGCATCGCTGTTTGTTTCTTTAAATCCAAAATTTTTCAAAAAATTTCATGTTTAATTTGAGTCGGAACGTTTGAACATTGACGCTACTTTGAATCCTTAATTGAGCCCTGCATATTCTTGACATTTAGTTGGCATGATTATGTGCATAATCTACGAGTTTTTGTTTCCTCCTTATCTGAACGAATAGACTTGATTCATTATGTCGGCAAGCTACATTACATTCTGAGGCTAGAGCTTATAAACTAGTGACATTCATGACCGGTTTCATTTAGGATGTGAGTAGTACTCTCTCTAAGACATGTAACATCAATTTGCATAAGCATGAGTCCAGTCTTCTTAATACCTGTATGCATTCGGTCTGTGGATGGTGACACGTGTTAGGAGAGGCAATCCCCCTTATTTCATTCTACCCATGAGCCCCACATAGCCAAATTTCCTTTTTGTCCTATCAACTACTATCTATAATACTGCCTACCCTAGCCGAGCTAGTGACGAGTAGTTGTTGGAATGTGCTATTGCAATATGGTTATTTTATCTGATTTCAGAAGATGGTGGAAAGATTGAAGGGAAAGAAAGAAAAAATAAAAGAAGGAAAATGTTGAATGAAAAAAAAAAGTATGAAAAAGAAAAAAAAAGAGAAAAAGAGAACGAGAAATGCGAAAACAAGAAAAAGAAAGAAAAAGAACAAAAACAGAAAGTTTATCTTTGAAAAGGAATGCGAATTGCACAATGTTTCACGCTCCCATGCCTTATTTATATTTTATGGGGAGTTGACGATTTTTTGTGTTTTGTGAGTCCAGTGCATAATTTGGCACCGTTCATCTTGCTGTTATGAGTACGAAGTTGGGATGCAGTCTATATTTGGATCCGTTGTTGCTAGCCTAGCTATTAACCCCACATATCCAAATTCATTTTAGCCCCTTCTTACCCATTACCTCACTAACCCAAATGTAAGTCCTCGGCACGTGTCTTGGTCATTAGTATGGTTGGAATGCATATGTACGGTTGTAGAGACTTTATTCATGTTAACTGCATTCATGTTCTTATAGATCGAGTTAGGTGAGTGTCTGATTCTTCCCTATCTTTCACGTTTATACTCATCTGTACCCGTTTTTGAGTGACGAGCGACCCGTGAGAGTCCGACATCTTTGAGTCTTGCAAGGTCGACGGTTCAGTAAGCTTGAAACATTAATTTAACTCGTTTGCACTTTTCAGTTGCCATTTTGTCATTTTGTTGTATTAAACTAGTTCTAGTGGATGATTTGTAGCTGATGCGTTGGTCCCGTTCCATTGTTCATCCTTAGTTGCATTCATATTTGCTTGGGGACAAGCAAAGGTTTGGTTTGGGGAGATTTGATACCTGCCTAATGTATAGTCTTTTTAGCTTATTTTAGCACGTATTTCTATGCTTTTTATGTAGCATCTGGCTACAAATACCCCCGAATATTCTACTTTGGTCCGTTTATTGTATTTTGCAGGAACTGACCGAAGAGGAGCTAAATCGAGCCTTAATTGTCCCAATTGTATGCATTCATGGAAAATAAGGAGCCGGAGCCTGGACACTTAACAATTGGAAGACGTATGAGCTGAGTTTGGAAAGCAACTCAAGTCCTAACATGCCTATATAGCTCGATCGAATGGTCAACTGTTCGATCGAATGCTCTACACACTCAAGATTGGTCGATCGACCAGTTTAAGGAGTCGATCGAGGAAGTTCTGCAAGCAGTGCTCGATCGAGAGGTTGTTCTCACTCGATCGAGTGATTTGCGTTCGATCGAGTAATCTTTCTACTCGATCGAGGGGTCTTCGTGTTCTTTTAGTTTATTTCCGCCTAATCTTTTATGGGCTTTTGTAATTAGTCCATAGATTAGGTTTAAGACGATTTTCTAGTATAAGATCAAGAGAGTAACTACGTTACTCATCTCGGAACTTAGATATTAGTTTGGTTCTATTCCTTGTCCTTTTGCAGGGATTTTACCCTTCCTTTACCTTGCTACTCGGATTTGGATCTCGCGATTGGTATCATCATTCTAAATTCATTCTTAATTCTATTCACTGCTTTAATTCTTCTTCTCTTATTCTATTGCTTGATTCAATCTTATTTAGTTGTTATAATGTTCAAATCCAATTGTCTATTTATTATTATTGTTAATTCTATTGCAATGAGTAACTAATTTCCCTTGCTAAGACTATAGGGGATCCGTAATATGAAGGGAAGGTAATCGATTCATTAGGTCAATGCTAGTACTGTTTTAGTTGCTTAAATGCTACAATTAACTGTATCTTCCTAATTGAGTCGACGCAATTAGACCTATAATTCCTAGTGACCCTTGACCTAGACCGAAAGGTTGGAAAAGGTAGACTAGTAGCGAGCAATAGAGTATTGCAGTGAGGGCGAAAGTTAAGCTGTTTACACTTTAGGGTGAATTAAGGACCGAAAGGTGACGTTCGCTACCCCTTAGACCGTATTTGCATTGACCCGAGACCTAGATTGCCTGACCGAATGATTACGGTGAACCAGTTGTCTTAGCTATTTTTCTCTATCTGTTATCTCCCCTGTTTTTAATCCTCTTTCCTTATCATCTTAGTTTAGAAATCACAATTCATAACCCCCCAAATTGGTTACCTTGACGAACCTAGTTTTAGCAGACAATTTCCTACCTCTCTGTGGATTCGACCCGACTTCCCTAGCTATATTAGTTAGAGCCAGTTGGTATTTTTGACAGGTACGCGACAGACGTGTCAATGCCTTTGAGTGTGCTGTGCATTTTATCATTTTTTCAGAATGATTGAGGATTGAAAACAAGACATATTTGGAAACGAAACTGCAACTTTTTTATTGGAATGAGAAAAGCTTAACAGACTCGAAAGAACGATTCCTAGGACACACCCTAGGTCACCGCGGAACAAACGACTCAACTTCAGGAAAAGAAAGTCCTAGACTCGACTCGACTAAGATAAGAAAATAGATCCCGACTCATAATTTCAAATCTGGTCATGAGCTTTCCCTTGTTCTGCTGTCAGCTTAGATGCTCGGCTTTGGTCCTTGATCCCTTTGATGGTCTGCCTCCATCCCGAGGTAGTCCTCTTGAGGATCTACGCCAATGATGAAGGTCGGTGAATCGAATTGTCCTTTATTAACTTCGTTAACGAGAGGAGTACATTCTGGAGCAAGACTCCCGACTTGAATTTCATTCTTCGGGTTTGGCAAGGATTCACAGCAATCCACAAATATTTTCCCGATAAACACCTCTTTCAAGTGACATGGGCGGATAAGATGAGAATAATCGACATTGTCTTCGACAGAAACAAAGTTAGTGTGATCGCCAAATGGATTGGTGATGTTATTGGGTTTAACAGTTGGGATCGGGAGTGTTCCATTCTCAATCATGTCTTGATTTCGTGCTTGATCGATAGCACCTTTCGAGTATCATGGCCTTTCCCTTGATGAAAGGCACGTGAGGCATTTGGTTTATACCATTTACCTTGTTGATCAGTGGGAGGGTCCGGAGTTGGACCAATAGGCTTCAGCTTTCCTTGGGCTATGAGCCTTTGGAGAGCGTATGTATAAGTGCATCCGATATCGGTGAATGCCCTAGGTGTTTGGCGCTGCGACTTCTTCGATTGCCCTTCTAAGAGATTGATGCCTTCATCAATATGGGTCGTTGCTGGGGCCTTGGCCTTAGACGACGAGGCCCCTTGGTATCCTTTCGGCTTTTCAGCCTCCGCCCTTATGACATCATCTTCTACCTTTATCCCGATTCTTATCAACTCTTTGAAAGAGCAAAAATTCTGGTATTTCAGAGCATTACGGTAAACAGGTCGTAAATTCTTCACGAACTTATCTACCATTTCAACTTCATCAGGCTTCTTAGCTAGTTTCACGCTTTCAGCGCGCCATCTTGCGAGGAATTCAGTAAAGCCCTCTTTTTCCTTTTGTGTCATAACCTCCAAAGTTCTTATGTTGGTTTGAATCTCGACGTTGTCAAGCATAGTGCTTCTGAGAACTCCACCGTAATATCTTCGAAAGTGGGGAAGTTCTTAAGGTCAAGATTATAGAACCACGCCTTCGGGTGTTCATCCAGAGATTGAGCGAAAATTTCGAGAGAGCATGTCAAGAAAAGTACTCCCTTCAGTGCTAAGTACCCCTTATAGGCCTTAACATGGTGGACTGGATCTTCTGTGCCTTTAAACTTTGGGATATCAGTGAGTACGATGTTTGTGGGCAACTTATCCTGAACTGGGGCATAGGCCCTAGCATTTTCGTAGTGGATGTTCTTCCCCAGGAGAGTTTCGAGACGGTCTTCGATGAACTTGAACCGTTTCTCCGGATCGATCGAGGTGGAGGGAATCTTCACCCAGCTTAGATTCGATTGCATCCATTCGGGTCATCATGAGGTTCACGGCCTCAGTGAGCTTGTTAACAGCATCTTCCATTGCTTGACGTCGGGTTTTTGGCGGCCTTTTTACAAGAAAACCCCGTACTGAGTCAATATTTAAAGTAAGAGCTCCTGCACAATTAAGGACACGACCCCAACTTGACTCAAACAAAGACTGACTAACCAAAGGTTCGACTCACGGTTGGATTTAGACCTTGGTTCATTTTAGACTCGACAAAACGACATGACTCAAACTGTCATAGCACGATTCTAAACCGGACTCGGAGTGACTAAACCCGTGATTGGACCAACATAGTCCTTAGGTTCGGGTGAAACATCCTAAAGGGCCTAGCTTGGACGTGTCTGTGGACTATCCTAGACCAAATGGTCGACCAACATGACTCAAAGCCCAAGAGGTGAGCTTGGGTGACCCAACAAGGTCATGTTCTAGACTCTTAGAACGAAACACACCCGGCCTAACACGGCTATGATCTGGACACGACTTGACGCATTTCATGCTTGGTTGAGGTTCGAGAGGCATTTTGGATTGGTTTTGGAAAAAAAACGAAAGATTGATTCGAAAATGAGATTTGAAATGGGCGCATCACGGCTATAAAAGCTCATTTTGGGCCGAAAATTCTAGTCCTATTTGGGCGCATTCGCGTTTTTAAAACCATGCTATTTTGAAAGTAAGTTGTTCAAAAGTTCGGTTTTGAAAAGGACATGGGAAATTTCGAAAAGACTCGGGAAAACAATTTGCACATTGTCATTCTCATGTTACAAGGATGTATGCTCCTAGACATCTCTAAGTCTCGGCAAGTCTTCTACAAGAAGGTCTATGCCCTCCATCCTTTTGCGGTCTTATAGAGTAAGGTGTCTTAAGGTAGAGTACCTAGAAGATCGTCCCCACCATCAAGAACCACGCGAGGTGAAGTGGAAGCGAGCAATGTGCAGCTTCCTAGCATAGTGGGACGTCGCCCCCCACGCATCACGAAGAAACGCTGGGACGGCCCGGGCAAGTCCTTAAGGGTTTATGCATGAATCGTAGCACTATGAGTAATGTTTTACTTTCCAACACTTTCTTTTCAAGTTTCACCTCGGAGGAAAAGACCCTAGAAACAAAGTGTAACTAGTCCTCTTTTCCCAGTGAGTCGCCAAAGCGTGGACAAGGCCCTCGGGAGCTGCGTCCGCGGGATCCACACTAGGCATAATCGACTCGAGGTTCTTTCGAATCGAATTAAGACATATTAGAGTCGCCACCAAGTTTTTTGGGAACTTGGAACCGTTCAAGTCAACTTTACACCTTTCATCGAAAAGCATAAAGCCAATCGACTACGAGTGATTAAAGATAAAGACTTGTACCCTATATCACTCGATTTGAATGACTCTCGTAATCCAATGGTATTTAGACGGATCCACAAACCATAGATCTTGAGTAAGGGGTGAGGGTACGTGTTGGGAAGCCCATAAGGACACCCAACCCCGCCCGTCAATAACGGCCTCTACTAAGTCAAGTATGGATTTCAAACAAGGTCATAGCTACTACGATATATGAAATGCAAACATCGTTTTAACCCTAACATGTGAAGTTTCTATGTCGATTTAGATGCAACTAAACTAACTTTGTCAAAGTTGTAATTTAGCATGTGGGTTGATTGATCTAAGCAACATATAAACGAAAGCAAACAAGGCTTAGGGGGAATGGGGGAGCCGTTAGGATCTACCTATTACAAACCAGGCATTTCATGCCGACACAACAATAAATTAAAGATACAACTCGATCTAAATACAATTGCTACATACAGAACCGTACACGACACATTACACGGCCAATCGGCCTAGGAAACCGCGCACAAGAGGGGTGGCCCATGGCTTACATGACTCACGGCCTAAAAGGGGTCAAGTTAGGTCAAATTCGCTAATTAATTTAACTCATCGAGTGTCAATAAGAAGGTGCTAATCACGCACTCTCATACTAGCGAGAAATTATGTGAAAGAGAGATGCATTCGATTGAATTACAGAATTGTTAGTTGATTTTAAAGCTTATGTCGAAGCCACCTATCGTGTCTAATTAGGTTATTAAATTGATCTAATGTCATCTAAATAAGTTATATGTTAACAATCAGAAGTCATACTAACATGCAACGGGTCCTAAGGTGGGTCGAATTGGCCGAGACAAACAAAGGGTCAAAAACGAGGAGCGAAGTTAGAAATTCGTTTTATTTATGCCCTACCTTGAACACGAGGATATGTAAATGAGACGGGGGTGTACGACCGACTGATGTAGCGGTTTCTTTTCCCATCTCAAGTCAACGCGGGTGTTCATGGTGGTACTTTAACTCGTACTCGGACTAAACTAGTTTCATAGTTAATTTAAACGATAAATAAAAAGCGATAAACAAACAAAACAAACTATAAGAAAAACAAACATAAAAACGAAATAAAAAAGGAGAAAGAGGAGGATTTAATGCACCCTCAACCTACATGTATCGTTGACACCGTCTTGGGTCGTAATCGATGGTATATTTTATCTCGAGAGGCCGTCGTCGACGAAGAAACAAAGCAAACACGCGTTTTTATCGAATCTGGACAGCAACTTTCAAACAGCGATTTCTCCCTCGTTTCACGATGAAAATTCGATTTAAAAGATGTTTTGAAAACTAGAAAGAGAGGAGAACAGAGATCTTAAAGCAACCCCTGCTCGTTTTTAGTTATTGGGCACGAAAAATGAGCACAAACAGAACTGGACAGACAGGAACAAACCGCGATAACAGAGTGTATAACACTCTGTTTTTCGAGGGATTTCGTGTACTCTCAAGGGCAATTTGGCTCGTAAATCTTTGTCTAATGTGTAGATGGATGTTATATGGTTAATTAGGAACAAGAAACTCGAGTTTTGATGGAGGAACGAAGGAGGAACGAATTGTTTTTCGAAGAGGACACACAAACTGTTTCAGTTTGGATGTCGGTTTTGTGGAGGGTTTTTGAGAGGCAATTAGGGTTTGTTTCTGAGGTTTAAAGCTTTTAAGTGAAGGTAGTATGTATGGAGAACTTAGAGGAATGAATGTATGGTGAAGGGTGGGTATTTATAAGGAGTTAAAGTAGGGTAAAAGGGAGGAGAGGCAGACGGGCTCGGCTGAACATAGCTGCTGTCCAGCAGCTTTTGGGGGGTTTTCTAGGGTTCGTTTGGGGGTTTTTATTGGTGATTAAGGTAAGGTAATATGGGTAGGATATTAGGGTATGGGTTAGGGTTAATGGGCACGGGTTTTGGTGGTATTTGGAGCGGGTTTTGGGCTCGGGATTGAGCTGCAAAACAGGGGGGCTGCTTGGTGTTTTGAGCGGGCTGTTGGGAGTGATTTGGGACGGGATTTGGGCCATGGTTATGGGGTTCGAACTGGGGTTGGATGGGTAGTGGTCTAGGTTGGTTAGTGTACTCGAGATTCGTGCAATTCGTAAAGAAAACGGGCTCAAAAACCGAGCTAAAATCGAGCTCAAAAACACATGTTCAAAACGAGTTCTTTTCGATTTTCAAATCGATTTTTCAAATCAAATAGCACATTAAAATAAATGATTTTTCAAACCAAATATACTCATAAAATGATTTTTCAAATCAAATATTTATTTTGTTTTCAATAAAATAAACTTGGGAAAATAAATTCAAAATAAAATAAAATAAATTGAATTCACCTAAAAAAAACCATAATTTAAATATCATTTAAATTAATAAAATGAACTCACTAAAAAAAACATTAATTTAAATATCATTTAAATTAATAAAATATTTCATCGACGACGCCCATTCTACATCGTAAAACGAGCTCCAAATAATGACAATGACAACTAAAGAATACATGTGTCCTATCATCATCGGGTGTTTGTCGGGTTCTCTATAAATTCCAATATCGACGGATACGGGTATCTACAATTATATTTTAAAAGTAATATTTTAATCCATTTTAATTTAATATTAATTTATTTGAAATAATAATAATTTGATAAAATATAATTTTATTTTAGTTTGAAGTAATGTAATCACTTTTGATAGTTTAGAAATGTTTAAAAGTAATTTAAACTATATTTAAACCTTTTACTTTGATAAAATAGATTTCTGATAGAAGTCGTAATATTGGGATTTTCCCATTTCTTACGGTCGTTGGGTAAACGAGTTTGGATTTTGGGAAAATGAGTACTTAATCTTTTAGTAAAATCGTGTTTAAGAACTTTCATATTCTCGGAAATCGCGTTCGACGAATATTTCTAATTACCGTCGAAGCAAACCCAAAACGTAAACAATTGACCAACCTCCCCATGCCCATTTGGACCGCCCATCACCCTCCAATTGCCTCCTCTTTCAATTTTCATTTCCTCCATTGTCAATCTATCTCCTCCTTCTCTCAAACACCAAAAATCTATCAAAATAACCTCCTTACAAACCCTAAATCCTTCATAAATCCCTCATTTCTCCACCAATTTGTATAAAACTTATATATTTGGAATTCTCTCTTCAGTCCTCATCTACTAGTAAGCTTTATTTTAATTTCCCCCAATTTCATTTCGGGTCTTATCTTTTTAGAGTTTCGAATTTAGGACTAATTTATGTGTTTTTGTTGTTCTTATAGGTGAAGAATATGAAGATGAGTTAGGAGACTCATATATTGTGGAAGATGATGCATAATTTTGGGTTTTAGAAGCTTTCTCAAGTTATTACTTGTCTCTTTGCTAGCTTAAGGTAACTATTCCGAGTTACTCGACGATTTAATGTCACATTGATGTTGTGTTTGTTGATTGTTAAGTGTTTAGGTGATTGATAATGTGTTAGTTTCATTTTTCACATGACTTGTGTTGTTAAAGTTTACTAATTTGTGGTTATTTCATATACTTAAGTAATGAAACGAAATGGGTATTGTTGATTGTTGCTTGAGACGGTATTAAATTGAGCTTGAAACGGATTTTGGTAGGAAAAAGGGAAAAGAGCGGAAAAACCGCCCAAAACAGCCCGTAAAATGGCGCGGCAGGCCCGGTGGGCCCGGCCCGGAATTTGACCCGTCACTTTGGGTCGGGTCTAGGGTCTATTGTTTGATGTTTTGGGCCTATGGTTTATGTTTTGAAGTATGTTGGTATTTTGGCATGTAGGAAATTGTTTAAGCTAATATTTCCGTTGAATTGGTTATTTTATAAGTTGGCATATTTTCTCTATGTCAATAGTTTTCACATGATAGAAATTAAAAATGGCAAGAGTATGACATTGTGGTAAATTCCGTGATGTGGGCCAAAATGGGCCAAGACTCTGAGCTGGGCCAATTTGACCAAATGTGTTTGGTCAAGCTAGGTTTAAACCAGTCAGCCTCGATTTGACCGATGACCCATCGTGGGACTAGGGTCGAGGATTTGTCTTTGAGTATGATTGTCTTTTCATATGTTGGTTGTTGGATGAATTGGTTGCCTTATACTTGAGTCTTCTTGCCTTGTTGCCATTTTAGCTTGTTCTCATGAATTATGAGATTAACAGTTCGCTGAGTTTTGGATTACTAACGAAATTGTTGATATTGTTGGATTGTCAGCTGAATTTACATTTTTGTAGTCTTTCACAAGGAAGGATGTTATCCTAGAGTCCTTGATTTGAGTATAAGTATTTATGTTGCCAGTTTGGACTCTTTGCCCCTCTTATGGTTAAGTGGGGGTCCTACTTGTCTTGTGTGGTGTTGGTATCTTAGACCATCGTCATAGATAGGCCCATATAGTCTTTGACGAGTGTATGTTCACTGCTTAATAGCCTTTGTGTATTAGCTTGGTGGGTTTATATCCAAGTTAGGGTATGACTTCCTGACGTACTCTTAGAAGTATGTAGTCAGCTTAAGTACTAGCCAACCCTTTGGTGGACTCCTTAGGGGTACTCATGTGTTGTTATCATGGGTCTTGGATGCGGTAGTTTTCCGCATGTCGCTAGGTCTGTGCAGGTTTAGGACTAGGGTGTTTACCTTACCTCGTGGTATAGACTCGAGTTACAGAGTGACTATTGACCGTACTAGGAACTTATGCCTGTCTCTAGATATATTGTCCTTTCTTGTTTGATGATTCTATGAATCATAGAAGGTGAGATGCAAGCCGGCTGTGGTTGATAGAGTTTGGATTCCTAGATGTTATGTGATTCACATGATAGTGTAGTATGAGTCGGTCTAGTATTCACATGCTAGGACTATGTGTGGTTATATTGTTGTTCACATGATAAACACGACTGTCTAGCATCCATATGCTAAGGCTATGTGTTATTCACATTCATATTCTTATGTTTACATGTTATATTAATTATGACATTTCGTGGCTGGGAGAACTCGGAGTTACTCCCCACTGACTGTGGCTTTCGTATTTGTATAAAATGCGATCGACAGGTATGATGATGCTTATATGGGGTTCATGGACGAGCTAGCGAGAAAAGTAACCTTGGGACTTACTTAGATTTGGTTTTATTTGTAGAGACTCTTATACGAGTTTTTATGTCACATACATTTTAGGGACATATGTCTCCCTCTTTACATTTGGTTGTATAACTTTGCTATTCGCGACTTTAGCGATGGTTATGTTATGAAACTTCTATTTAGACCTTGTTTGTTTTGACACCTCTCAATTTGGATATCTTTATAACAGGTTCAGGTTTTAAAAATTACAGGTTTTTACTCAAATGAACCTATTACAAACATATCCATGCAGTTTTATTCTAGAATTACGTGTTTACTTTTCCGCAATGAATGAGGGTGTCACAATATATATACGTTATTATACATATTTTGAATAATTTAATATTATTTGGAACCCGTGTAATAGTAGGTCAGTATGTCGTGATAAAGTTTCTTTTAAAAACAAATAATACAACCTCTTAATTTTGATCTTTCATAAATTATTAATATGTGATTTGGTTATTTGGTGATTATTCATTTAATGTTGCATATTTTAAAATGTTGATCATCGATTCACTTACCTGTTGTTTTATTTTATATAATTGTATATTCTATACTCGTATATGAGTTTTAACAACAGATTCTGTTAGAAGACCGACTCTACCCGTGGACTTGGGCTTGGATTTTGAAGACGAGATTGGTTAGCTATCTTATCATATATCAATAATATGCTGTAATTTGACTAAGTTAAGATAATGTTGAGCACTTATATAATATTTTGAATTAGTTAACCAGTTAATGACTCGGATTTGTATTATGTCTTTCGCTGTTTCCTATTTTAGACTTTATTATTAAGTCTTGAAAATCCGGGTTGTTACACTATTACATGTCTTGGGTTACACGAAATCCCTTGTAGGATAAGATGATTCAGGCCCTCTTTATTTAGGCAAAGATAAAGAGAATACTTCGTAGAGTTTTATTAATGCTTTGAATTTGCCAAATCTGAATTTTTTCAAAAGAATGATTCATTCTCACATTTTTCTCTATATATACTTTTAGAATATAAGAGTACACATATGATATTTATAGATAAAATTTTCACGCAGGTTTTGGACCAAAACAAACGAAGCAAAATAACAACCACCAAAGTCACCCACTTATTACGCAGTTCCAAATAATGTCAACCCTGATAGGGGACGTAGAGTTTGCATTAAAAACATGATAAACACATTTATCAAACCTTATCCATATAACACATGAACTCGACAATTGCGATTATATGAGTGTACACTCCGTACTTCCCGACTCACATTATATCGATTCCAAGCTCAAACCGAGTTTGACATGAAATACATAATACACTTAAATGACTTTGTGATCAAAATCTCCAACATTCCTCCCCCATTTAAGTGTATCCCTTGTATCCAATAAAATAACAAAACAAACAAATCTATGCTTAAATGAAAGTGCCCCAAGGATTGAACTTTCACATTAGTATATTACACATTCGAAACATTCGAGAATCAGGGTGTCGCACGGATTAAACCCTTCAAACCATTTTGAATACATGAAGATAACATACACATAAATTCAAATAACTCCAAAAACATTATTCTTGACACTTTTCACAGCCATGCGTCCATAGCCATTCATGAGCGCATACAAAGCCAAGCCAGAACTTTAAGAAGCGGCTACACTTCACACTCATATAGGTAAATTCTTTTAATCATTCCATGCAATAGCATTTTATCAAAGATCCTACCATTCTTGCAGGTTCAAGCACATCCTTTTGGGACATTATAAATTACGTGCTTCAATCTTTCATAATAGGCTTTCCACATTAAACTCAGCCTCTAACATATATTAGAGGGGAGTCGGATGTCCTACCACAAAAGATCAATTTAGGCTTTACCATCCCGATAACTGACTTGTTAACCAAGTCTATAGTTGATTCTTTATGCAAAGTGATCCACTATATACGTTCAGATCTCATTAAAACAACCAAGATCACCTCATTTATGATAGTACATAAACCGTGTTATAGCAAATACCCTGGTGCGCACCATTATTCAATATTAAAACATGGATGAAATTGATCTAATACTTTAAAGAATACCGTAGATTAATTTTCATAGCTACTTAGCCTTAACCGGCTATGCTAACACTACGCATACCAACTTCAATGTCAAACTCATAATGCAAATTCACTTCTTGGAAACCCATAGGCTAATGGTGTCTCCTCTAAGCAAAAATACCCTACCATTTGTAGAAAGGACCATCAACATTAGTAAATCAGTTTGCATAACATTATCACTCTATGACCGAAAGAAAAGCGACATAGGACAAACCATAATTCATGGTTAATTTATTAACTTTCACACTTGCTTAATCGCTGCCAAAGATGAGTACTGGCTATACTAGTATACTTACTTAACTTGTCAAACCGCAATAATAAAGCCCTTGTGAACATCAGAGTCATGACTCCACTTTCATTATTGGATAAAAGCATCATACTCGATCCTTGGGAGTTCTACCAGAGAGTAATAATCATACTCTCACCCTTGATCCTAATACCAAGGATAATATTACCTCCCCTATGTCCTCCATATAAGAACACGATAACATAACCACCTTTTACAATGTAAATCATCTCTGGTGTAGGTCGAAGGTCGACTTGTCATTATTCCTACAACAAATGACAACTCCATAACCGGACTTGTCAATTAGTTGTACTGTAATACCACAGGTTTCGGATCTTAAGGGGACTCGGTCGAGTAGGGCTTACACGGCCGAGTATGTGTTCTGGTGTCGTGAGTTTGGGTTATGGATTGTCAGCACTCGACTGAGCATGCTGGTACTCGGTCGAGTAGGTCGTACTCGGTCGAGTACATCAGGTACTCGGCCGGGTGCCCGGTTTGTTACGGGTTATTTCCGCGGTTTTGATTAAAATAATTAGAGATTATATATAAGTCGTTTGTCAGTTTCTAAAATCATTTCTTCCAAAACCTAAACTACGTTTCATTCTCCTCTAATCATCTTCATCAATTCCAAGGCAAAGGTCGTCGATTGTGGGTTCTAGCATCTTATTCCGTTTCAATTGCCATAGTAAGTGTCTTATCCTTGTCGATCTATTCTTGTTCTTACAAGTTAACAAATCCTAGTTTGGGTTAATTTTGGGGTTTAGGGTTTTGGTCATCGTATGTGTTGTTGATTGTTGATTATCGTTCTTGTAGGTGATGATGTGTTACTCGTTGTGCATTTGTATGATTAGCTGCGTCATAACAAATTGCGAGAAGGTAGGGTTTCCCTACCCGGTTTACTGTTTAATTGAATTGAGATTGTGTTGTAATTGTTTGTATGATTGATATCATGATTGATTGCGGTTGTTGGATTTGAGTTGGTGTTGGTGTTGAGATGGTGATGTTCCCGAGGTGCGTCCTTGGCTGAGTGGAGTCACTTACAAGACTGGCTTCACGCCCCAGTTTCGCCCTTTGTTGAACCTGCCACAGAAGGGGATGTGCACATTAATGGACAGGGTTATCGCTCGTTGATGAGCGGGGCTTAGGTGGGTATGGTTGCGGTCCCCCACTGGCTGGGCTACACACTTTAGTCTCTAATCAGTTACATGATGTGATGGGAGTTGGAGGTGGATTGTGATCAGCTGTTTAACTATATCGTACTTGTCTTATTTTGATTATGCAGTGAACTGACCCCGTTGTTGTTTTATAAAATATGTGGTGATCCATTCGGAGATGGTGAGCAGATTGTGACAGGTGATGATGGTCTTTAGCTTTGGGGACGAGATGGGGAGTCATCACTTCGAGTCTAGCTTCCGCTGTCATGATATTTACTATTTTAGTTTAAGTTGTTTGAGCACTAATGAACCTTTGTTTTGGATTTGGATTTGGTTTTGGAACTTGTAGTCGTTAACTTTAACTTTATACTTAATTAAATGTTTTGGAATGGTAACTTTGATATACTAGCCCCGGGAAACCGAGATGGTAGTAGTCTCCCATGCTAGGGTGGTCTTGGTAAGCCACCTTGGTATTCGAGGGTGTTACAAAGTGGTATCAGAGCACTACAAGACATTTATTAAATAACCGATCAAATATCCATTGATCAAAATATCATAATACCCATCTCATTAAACTTGTCCCAAATAAATACGAAGGACTAACAATGAGACGAAAATTAACATAAAATAGGTCCCTTTTCATTGGTAAGTCTCCAACAACTTCTTTAAATAAACCATGGATGGCCGAAGTAACAATTAACCCGAACTATCCACCACCCAACCACATATACACTTTGCTATGGAGCCATACAAGCAAGCAACCGTGTGGTACCGCTCAACCCGCATTACCATGTATAATATCAAGGAGGATTTCACTAGAGATATTCACACCCACTTTCTACATTCAATAATACACCGCTATTGTTATAGTACACATACAATAAATAATAATATATCCATTATTGTAACTTAATACAAATTGTTACTACCAAAGGGAATCCCTCTTAACCATACTATAAATATATCTTGCTCGTACATGTATAAATTAGACATGGAACAGCCTTAAACGCCCTTCTTGTAAAAGGCATCAATTATTACGGTATGATTGATTGCTACACAATCAAAAACAATGATTGAAACATGCTGTGCAATTTTTCTGCAGTACATAAAAATAGCATTTGACAACTACCATATACCATGGCGACTAATTCATGATATCATACCATTACATAATAATGCCATAATAAAAACATGTCTGAACTTGAAAATAAGCATCTAAACCGATCATTATTCATACTATTTTACCATAATAAACATTATAGGTCAAATGAATTACACTTTGACAACTATCATACCAACATGAATCATCGCCATTCAGCATACTTCATTATAAAATGCATTGTTCCACAACTTCTTCCATATGACATATAGTCAATACATACAATTACTTAATAAAGTACCACTATTAAGATTTATATACTCATCAAAATATGTTAAAAATCCAAGATATCCAATACATTATATCTTAATTACATGGTTAATGACGACATATATCCTTGTTGTAACCTCTTAAAATATCATGATCACACAAGCATGCTACATGTGGATCAAAGATGGAACAAAGATAAACTAATCATTCTTCATCCAAAGAGGCATTCAAAAGTAATTTTTATTCAAATGAATCAACCATCATAAAAGAACATCAAATCAATGGACACCATTGCATGAAGTTCATAACCCCAATAACCATAATGTAAACACACTCTAAACATGTATCAAAGTTCAAACTAATATATTATAATGAAATCATTAATGCAAATTGAACCATGGTATCCAAACCCATCACTGTCAAGATGAAATGGACAGCATAATAGTCTATGCCATCCCCAAGCAGTGGTCGCGCTAACTAGGTCGCGAGTCGATTTTACTCTTAATCCTACCTTATTAACCTTGATCCATTTTCACCCTCCTAAGCAGAAGGTCGCGACCTAGGTAATCAACCCAATCATTATCCACTTTACAACATTCCCAATCATTTTTTTTTATTGTTTTATAATTGTTCAACCAATAAAAAATTGACACGTAGAAGGTCAATAAGACCTCTCTTTTGATCAACCTTGGTCACAAATTGACCAACCTGGGTCACAAATTGACCATTTCTTGTTTTTGGTCACAAATTAACCACCCTTGGTCACACATTAACAATATTAATTACTTGATTTACCGTGACCAAGCAAGGTCATGACCAAGCAATTGACCTTGCTTGGGAATAGTCTTAAGAATCAATTACAAGTATCACAACTTGCAAGCAATATCCCGTACGGAGTAAATGATAATTACGGACTCTAGATAAAGTATCATATGAATCAAAACAAGAGTATAGTTTACTTATCTTGTGAAGTTTCCATAATTAGATTTGCCAGTAGTTATAAAACTGATCAATCACATGATCAACGTCCCAAAAATAATCCAGAATAAGGTGTACGTCCCCTTTAGCATGTCAAAATTCTCGAAACGAATTCACAACCTTCAATACTCCACGGAGATGTAAATGTCTCCTACAAACTGTATCGATCATTATCACCAAAACGAAATTACTCTTAAGAATGTTGGATAAATTGTATAGGGTAACAATGATAATGATCGTAAACTTGGATATCAACCGAATTACGAATAGCACGATTTCCTTAAGAGTATTTCAACCCTATTTCATGCCTTGGGTTACACAAAATCCTTGTAAGATAAGACGGTTGAGGCCCTCTTTATCTAGGCAAAGATAAAGAGAATACTTCATGGAGTTATATTAATGCTTTGTATTCCCCAAATCTGAATATTTTAATAAGAATGATTCATTTTCACATTTTTCTCTATATATACGTTTAGAATATAAAAGTATATACTATATGATAAGTATGGATAAGATTTGCACGCAGGTTTTGCACCAAAACCAACGAAGCAATATAACAACCGCCAAAGTCAACACAGTAATTACGTAGTTACAAATAATGTCAACCCCGATAGGGGACATAGAGTTTGCATTAAACACATGATAAACACATTTATCACAACCTTATCCATATAACACATAAACTCGATAATTCCGATTATTTGAGCGTACACTCTAGTCTCCCCGACTCACATTATATCGATTTCAAGCTCAAACCGACTTTGACATTAAAAGCCAAATCCATTTAAATGACTTTGTGATCAAAATCACCAACGTCCAACTAGGAAAACAAATCATAGTTAACAACCGATTAAATGTTTGTGTAAAGTTATAGGTGGTATTATCAACCCAATTTGTTTTCATAATTTAACAGTGTGGACAAAGGCCACCCGCATGCCAATCTGTGGACATGCGGCAGTCTGAAAGCCACGTTCGGGGATGTAGAAATGCTTTCGACCGAATCGCTTTAGATCGGTTGGTTTCATCTCGATGAATGTCTCGAAACGATGCAGAGATGTTGGAGTCGCCACCAAGCAATTATGAGATGCTTAGAAACCATTCGAAATCCACTTTATACCTCGGTCAAACTAAGCACAATGCAGTGCTTGACATAGGTACTAAAGATAAGGACTCGTCCCTCTTTCAGCATCCTATCGCTAGAATGACTCTCTTACGCCCTGGATAAGGCCATCCACTATCCAAAGGGTTCCAAGTAAGAGGCGAGGGTACGTATTAGGAAGCCCTTTAATCGGAGACCTAATCCCGCCCGCGTTAGCAGCCTCTACTGATCGATCTTGGTTGGTTAAGTGCAAAAGTTGATAAAACGGGTTAAATGCATGAATGCGCATCCATAAGTTTAAACCTAACATATGAAATTTTCTTTGTCGGTTGTTTTTCCAAGTACCACGTAATTGATGCAAAGATGGAAATTACACATCAATTTACCATGTTAGGTTTACGGTGCTTAACACGATCCAATTGTCTAAAAAAGGGTGTTTAAAATATGAAATGTAAAATATAAACTCGTCAATCTGATCCGTCATGTATTCGGGTTAACCGAAATCAAGATCGTCCTAGACAAGTGCTGGAAACGAGGCAGAAACAGTGCCAGGCAGCCTTTGAGGCGCAAGCCTATGGGCGGTGTAAGCCTTGTTTTGTAAGAGGTGAAGAATAGAAGAGCATTGGGGCGCGGGTCAGGCGGTAGCCCAAGTGTACCTTCCGGTTCTGCAAAAAGGTTGTTAAACCTTTTTAAAAGTTTGTTAAGAACTGCTTTTGTTGAAAAGGCCGTTAAGACCGCGTTTGTGTTAAAGTGTAGAATATGACTCGGAGTATTCATCATTATGTTGATGATATTCGTTGTCGGGTTGGAATTTGCAAGCTTGACATAAATAGTTTTGTAAATAAACCTGTAAAATGTATTTGCTCAACCATTTTATCACTGTACTCGAATTAAATGGACATGGCACATATGTTAGCCAAGGGTGACATGCAATATGGTTAAGACAAAGGGGAAAATAAAATGAAATAAAATGGAAAGTGCTTGATATGAACTAATTATATTAAGTTCATTTCTTGTAATTAGTCAAAATTTATCATCGTACTCGGAATTAAACCGACATGGTATGTAGAACCAAGGATGATTATGAATATGACTAAAACACTTGAAAATGTGTTTGAATGAGAAAAATTGTTAAAATGAAGAAAAGAGTGTTAAAATACCCTTTAAAGTGTAATTAACCAAATAGTGTCATCGAAACACGGAATTAACCGTCATGGTATAAAGAACCAAGGTGATTATGATTTATGGTTAAAAATGTTTATCATAAAAATGATTTGAAATGGTAAAAACCGTTTTAAGAAAGAAAGAAAAAAAATGAAATAAAACAATGAGGAATGATGAACTCAAACAAGTTGAGTTATGACCTGAGAAGCCATATGAGGCGCGAACCCCTAGGCGAGGCAACGGGCTTTTATCTCTTGCCAAAACTCGGTTTTTATGGCTCAATCTTTCCGCGTTTTGAAACGTTTTGTGTATATTTTATGATGTGAAAGTCATGAAAACAGTAAAAAGGATATGAAAGAAGAAGATTAATTACACCCTCATACTTACATTTTCGGTTGCTTGACGAGAAATCGACAATGTGTAAAACTTATGAGTCGGAAAGCTCGATTTGAAAAACCATTTTATAAATATGGAGTATTTCTTTGCTTTAGTATGAGTGTAGTTGGTCGAAGTGGTAAGCCAAGTGTTTTTAATGTACGATGATGATACCAAACAATATGTAAGGCTCGTGTTTTCAATCGGTAGCTCAAAAACGCCTATCGGTTTTTGACTTTAGAAGTCGAGGTTAAGAATTTTAAAACATAAAGAAGGGGCGGACTCTTGCGTGGTTGTAAATGGTGGTGCTTGGGGGGTATTTATTGAGGAATGTGTGGTGTTTTTCATTTTGGGCGACATTGCCATGCCGGCCACCCAAAGAGGTGCGAGCATGTGAGCGATACAAGGGTCGTCATGTCCTTTTCGCAAATTTGGAATTTGTGTTTTGTTTTATCCTAGGTTTTGTTAGGATGTGTTTTGTGGTTGATTGAGTTTGTGTAGTTGTGTAAACTTGTGTTTGGGTGTTATTTAGAGTCGGTGTTTTGTGTTTGACTCGGGTTTGATTTTGTGTTGAGTCAGGATTTGAATTTTGAGTCGGTTTTTGGTCCGGTGTCAGTTTTGACTCTAATTAGTGTCATTGTGACCCCGTCGTCGTGCATAAAATACTCTAGGTAATTTTTAAATGTCTTAAAATGTTTTTCATTTTCGAAACCGTTTTCTGAGCTTTCCGACACGTAGTTATACAAATCGTCAATCAGACGCAACGATTTCTGAAATATGTTGTAGTCTGATAATCATCGGGTGTTTGTTGGGGATTCTTTAGGTACTGGGTATCTACAGAGCCCCCACTTTGAATGAGGCCTAAACAAGGCGAAAGTCAAAGTACATGTAATACTACGGTTTTATGAGTCTTTGGGTACTCTATCGAGTGGGGCTTACTCTGTCGAGTAAGTATGTTTAGTATACAAAATAGTAATCTGCCTGTAGGGTACTCGATCGAGTAGCCTTGGCACTCGATCGAGTAAGTGGCACTCGATCGAGTAAGTGGCACTCGATCGAGTACGTGACTTACTCGATCGAGTAAGTCGGTTATCGAATGTTGTTTGACGGGTTTTGTTATTAAGGCGAATTAATATATAATACCTTTCGTCATCTTCTTTAAACACTTTTACAAAACCTAATTCACTGATTAAGAGAGATTTCAAGTTACGTTGCTTTGTTCTTCCGCTTTATTGGCAAATCCCGGAGCTAGAGGTTACGATTTCCTTTGTTCTTTATACTTTTGTGATCCTTGCGTTAAGGGTAAGTTCTACATATCATTTTTATAGCAATTGGTTAATGTTGGTTAAACCCTAATTTAGGAATTGAAGGTTTTATGATTGTATTATTGTTGTAGTAATTGTATGGATATGTGTATAGGAGGGTTCGTAGAAGAGAGGTTTTGAGACAGCTGCTAAATCGTCTGAGTCTGTGATTGCATTCCAGGTAGGGTTTCCCGGCTCGGTATTAATTACATGATGTGTGTGGTGGTTGTATTATTATTTTTGATTTATCGTACTGCTGGTGATTGTGACGGTTGTTGATTAATATCGTTGATTGTTGTTGTTGTTGTATCTGTCTGTTATCTTCGTGGTGCGTCCCTGGGTGAGTGGAGTCACTTGCGGGAGTGGCTTCACGCCCTTGATTCACCTTCTGTGGAACTCGCCACAGAAGGGATCTGCACATTAAGGAACATGGGTTTATCGCTCGATGGAGATGAGCGGGGCTTAGGTGGGAACGGCTACGATCCCCCACTGGCTGTGTGGAGTATCTGTTGCGATGGGTACTCTGGCAGGACTACACACTTCAATGTGTAGTCAGTTGTGTAGAGATTGATTATGGAGTTTGGGGTTTGATGTGACGATTGAGCTGTTTGGAATTGTTTTATCGTGATTTGTATTGTGTAATTAGTACTGACCCCATTGTTTATTTTGTAAAACTGTGGTGATCCATTCGGGGATGGTGAGCAGTTATTGAGCAGGTTTGATATGATGTATATGGGCTAGTTGTGATGAGTCATCACTTGAAGTTAGAAGAGTCTTCTGCCGTGTCAGACGATGTCCTTTAGTTATTCAGTTTTATCAGTGGACAATTTTGGTTTGGTTGTATTTCACTTTACAGTTCGGTTTGAGACATGTAATCACTTAAACTATATTTACTTTTAAAGTACGTTTCTTTATTGTCTTATGATATTCATTGCCTCGGGTAACCGAGATGGAGACGTTCCTATACCTAAGTGGTCCTGGTAAGGCACTTGGAGTATGGGGGTGTCACTATACAACCCTCTGGTCAATCAAAGATTACAACCTGAAGACCGGAGCGACATCGAGGCGACCCAAAAGGATTTGAGCAAAGGACCTGCCGTCGGGAAGGGCGACGTCTAGGCGACTCGGGGTTTCAAGTAAAGGACTTGTCGTCGGGAATAGTTTAGAGTTTGTCGACTGTGGGTGCGGGTCGTTTAAAGTCCGGTAGACTACGTATAAAGGCTCGCCAGTCATAGGAAGGAGTCATATGTAACACCCCACTTAGGAAGAAGTCTTAACAAGGCATTCCCGACTAAATGAACGTGTTACCATCTTGGTAAATCGAGGCAGTGAATAACAAAGTAAAAACAATCAAGGTACTTTATTAAATAAACTTACCTCGTTATAAAACTCTGTCATAAACTGGCCAATTACAACTTCCAAACCAAAAGTTTAAAATAAAATTACAGCAGAAATAAAACAAACACTACGCCAAATAATAGTATCAACAACGGTTAGATAAGGTGATATACCGTTGTAATAAAAACCACGGAACTGTTATTACATCGACCGTTGTTATTTTGTGACAACGGTTGTTAAAAAGGCGGAACCATTATAAAATGTGAATAACGGGTTCAAATAACCGTAATACGATATTAAGAACAGTTCAAAAATCGTTGTCTATAATATTGAAACCGTGGTAGCATTAGTTGGAATGCTCTACAGAAACCTCTGACAACTGTTTTACTGAAACAAAACCGTTGTAAAATATTAAATATGACAACAGTTTTTGCTTATTAAACCGTTTTAAATGTGATGAATTCGACGATGGTTTTATTTCGTTATATTATATTTTTGGCCGTAGCATTATGGATGAATATTGTAATACCCCCGCACCCCAGAACGCCTTACGAAGGACCATCCCAGTGTATGAGGATGTTACCATATCGGTCACCCGAGGTAGTAGATCAAATAGAAAATAAAGGACATTTATAAATTAATTACTTTAATTCTTTACAAGCAAATACAAAGCTGATTACAGGTAATAGCTATGACTACTATGGAACTCGTACATCAGGACATCTAAGACGGTAGCGTTATGACTCGATCCCCTCCATGCCCAACAGCATCAAACCAACGGTACCTGCTAAGCCAACTGCTCACCATCCCCGAATGGATCACCACAGTTTTTAAAACATAACACGGGGTCAGTTACTGAACAATTAAAATAATACAAGTATAATAAGTAACCAGCTGATCATCCACCATCTGCGGTCTCCCGATCTCACATAGTAACCGACTACACATCGAAGTGTGTAGCCCTGCCAGACTACCCATCGCAACAGGTAGCCCACGCCGCCAGTGGGGGACCGCAGCCAATCCCCACCAAAATCCCGATCATCAACGACTGATAAACCTATCTCTTAATGTGCACATCCCCTTCCGTGGCGGGTTCCACGGAGGGCGAACTAGGGCGTGAAGCCACTCCCGCAAGTGACTCCACCACAATCATTACCACATCATTACACACACCACACCACCACCACACCTACACTCCGATGATCAGCAGACAACAATCATACACAGTACAATCACAATCTTAAATTAATTAATAGTAAACTGAGTAGGGAAACCCTACCTTATCGCCAACCATGAAAATGCATCCACAAACAGTCAAACAAGACTCCGAGACGCATCCTAATAACACGGACCGACGGTAACATGGACGACAACCACACACGCATCCTTCCTATGCAAACCCCGTCCTTCCCATGGTTGAGGTGTAGGCTACATATAAGAGTGTATGGAGGTAGAGGTGATTGGTGAGAGAGAGGTAGGCTAGGGTTAGAGGAAGAGGAACTGTCGAAAATGGGAAATGAAATAAATCTTGCGAACTCGCGTTTTTATATCAACGCGTCAACAACAGCCATACTCGGTCGAGTACTCACATACTCGGCCGAGTAGGCTCTACTCGGTCGAGTATACACAATACTCGGTCGAGTAGTCCCTACTAGGTCGAGTAAACACTACTGTGAGGTACCTATCCTAACCTAGTCTCTCATCTATCCCTTCCTAAGGTTTTTCCTAGTCAAAGGTTCGGTCAAAAGAGTCCTTAAACATCGTGGGTATTACAGTCTTCCCCCTTAAAAAGGAACTTCATCCCCGAAGTTCAGCCCACTCATCTCAACAACGAGGTTAGTCACCACCAAGACGTTCCACCTAGCATAAAGACGTGCCAACTTCGACCACCACAAGATAACACCACAAGTATTATCCCCAAACCTTCATTGCATACGACAGTGATCATTATAAAACTCTCGACCAACGACTCAACTATATCACGAAATTCTTATTCTCTTATCAGTTATCACACATTAGTTCATGACAACTTAACCAGAAAAATGAACATAGAAGACAACCTTATAAGGAAAGAAGGCTAAGCACCTAACAATTTGTTGTAACTTTTATTTATATGGACACTTTTATATTGCCGCGATATGTTATATCTACCCCTCTAAAAAGGAACTTTGTCCCCAAAGTTCAGTGCACCCAAAGACAACGATTACCCGTAGATAGACACTATTACAAATCATACATTTATTATATGACCACGACACGTCTATACTCAAACTCCACACTATACTACAACTTCTAAGCAAGAAAAGATGCACACATTCATTCTACCGAAAGAGCTACGCACAAAACATCCTGATTCTACTGTCATCTCAACCCAAGTACATGACGCATTAACGTTACTACTACACCTGGGCAATGTACTCCACACGGAAATATGAAGATACAAGTAAGTTAACATAGAACACCCAAGACAAAGAATTACACGCAGAAGGACTACGAGTTATAAATACCACGCAATATCCTGGTACTCGGCCGAGTATAAGAGTGTACTCGACCGAGTAGGCTCTACTCGGTCGAGTATGCTTGTATACTCGGTCGAGTTTTCACGGGCAAAGGCCGAAATCCGTAGTGAAATCCATTTCACCCATGAGCTAACCTGCAAAAGTCGTAATTTCCATACCAAAGTTCATGTCCAAATCTAGCAAGCCATAACCATAGTATGCTAAAACAAGTAATGGTCTTAAGGCGAAGTACAGTCATCCAAAATAAGAGTGTACAACAAGAAACGATAAATGTCCATCCACAACTGAAACAAGTCTAAACAAAACAAGAAAATCACTGATATGGACCCCCATCCATCTCATCATCGTCGCCTGCACCTGAAGCTCCGGCCCCCGAAGTACTAGCTCCCGGATAACCCGCCGCTAAGTAATCTCCTCCTCCTAACTGGCTGCCATAGTTGGCTCCCCACGGTCCCGCGAGGCAACCAAACTCAGTCTCCTCAGGTGGCCTCCAAAAGCCGGGGTCAACTCCATAGCTGTGGAAGACTCTCGTGTCTACTCCGGGTCCTCTCCACCAGACGGGCTGTGCTAGCTCAGTCCCTATGCCCTGATTATGGGCCATCTCATGCATGTTTCGGAGCCTCAAGGTGGTGGAGATCCGCTCGGTCAAGTTGCTAACCTGCATCCTGGGTTCATGCACTGTGGGGTAGGGCAAGTACTGCTTTGGGTAGTAGCTCGGCATGGAGTAAGAGGGCTCAGTCTCAACCGGGTCCGCCCTAGGCTGTCTGACCCTACGACGCTCTCGAGATGGGGGAGAAGCCTACTGTCCCTTGGATGCTAAGGTAGGCTTAGGTAAGTCCAACAGAATGGTAGGGTCAATCAAGTAGTACTGGGTTCCAAGTCTAAGAACACCACCTATAGGCTCCCACTTAGCTAAGTGGTCAACAACGGGGAGGCGGGCAGGGTCGGGAAGTACCATCCACATAGATCCTCTCACTCTCCAGGCATAAGTCTCATTATCCATCTTCCTCAACCATCTGTTCTGACACTAATACTTGGCATTCATGGTAGGCACAATCTCAACAAACCCATCCCCCGAGGGAGGTGGGGCCTCAAAATCAGTCAGGCGTTGGGCTAAGTGGGTCACTATGGCCCCGCAAGCAATGTGACGGTTCGGGAAATGTGCCATATACTCCAAGCTAGCACAAACCACCCCCGGAGCGCTATAGTAAAAGGGCTTCCTACGGTGCAGGTTCAGGTAAGACATCAACAGCATAACCTCATGAGAATTAAGTTTACTCACATCATCTCTCGAGTACAACATACAAGTCATCATTCTAAGGAACATACGAAGGGACACGTGCTGAACATCATAATCAGCATAGCACTAGCACTAGGAGCAGTTCGGCCAGTCAAGTAAGGAAGGTAAAGAGGTGCACCACTATTCTTATCTACATCACTAAGATACCCCGTCCCCTCAGCCTCTAGGCCCAGGTGGCCAGCAAACTCATCTAAAGTCAACTCATGGTCTTCGTTCATGTGGCGAAAAGAGACCGTCTTCTCTTTTGCATCATAAAAAAATGAGCTCAAAAACTTCAAGGTCAAATGAGAGTAGGACTTCTTGCTCAGGTGATACAACCCCTCCATTCCCAAGGTCTCAAAGATGTGGGTTATGTCTTCCTTAATCCCCAAGGTCTCCAAAATCTCGGGACTCACACACCGAGTAGGTCGAAAAGGATGACTCATCAAAGCTATGAAGGTCTTACATTGCTTGAAATTAGAAAAGATTACCGATGGATAGGCCTCCACCGGTGGAACAACAGGTTCTTGGCTGGATTGACCCGTCTCAAATTGAACATTGGCACGGGTCCTCTTGTTTGTGTTGGCTCTTGTTTTCGGCATACTACAAAGGATAGGTTTTAACAAAGACACTTTACACAAAAATTTTGCCATAAATGGACTGTTTTTCTGATTGTATACAATTTTGAGACGAACTTTTAAGACGGAAATTTCTCACCAAAACACCCAGTTTTTTACTCAAAGACCTCATTCTCAACATCAAGGGGCTTTGAAATAGCATGTTAAAACAAGCAAAAGACTGAAATTTTTGACTTGAGTCAAACCCTAGAAAATTCAAGAAGCAATTTAAGCCATGAAATTGCTCTAGTGACGGCATAGACGAGGTTTATAAGCAATTAAATCCAAAGAATCAGAAGAAAAATCTTGACTTCAGTTACACATGATAGGGGTTCGAGTTTAAACAAAAACATACCACCACTTTAATAATAAAGGAAGAAATTGATTTAAAACCTTACCTTGAAGGAAATTTTGGCAAGCAAAGAGCAAGTAACCACCAAGAAATCACACAAGGGCTTGAGAGAGAAGTGATATGGATTTTTAGAGGAAACAAGAGGAAGGTGTTGGAAGCGGAAATGAGAAAAGAAGAGGTGATATAGGGTTTTTGAATAACCCGGATGAGTCAGGCTAAAACCGTACTCGGTCGCGTATAGGTCTTACTCGGTCGAGTATTCTGAATACTCGGTCGAGTACTCGAAAACAGTAGCGATTCTATTCTGACAAGAATGGGCACTCGGTCGAGTGCTTGTATACTCGGCTGAGTGTAGACTACTCGGTCGAGTATGCGTCTTTACTCGGCCGAGTGTCAAAGAGCAGGAATGAAATTTCGAATCTAATGCACCTGCAAAACAAGTAACATTGTTCGGAGTCCCGTGCAATCGGGCTCGTCATCGTTAGGGCTTACTTCTACCACATAAACATGCATCGTAGCCGAATCACACGTATCCATTACCCAATCAACCAACATTCCAACTACGTTCCTTACCTCAACCACTGCAATAATTATGTCACAATCCAACAATGGATAATATAAAGGTTACAAGTCTAAACTAGCTACATACCGGCAAAGGTCGGTTTATAACGCTACAACATCACAATTTCCACAATTCATCTTATACCCACATTACGCAAGACGTTCGTGAAACATTAACCATCACATGATGCAACCATTATTAAACAAGTTATTCAACTTAACCTTGCTATACGCAACAGAATTTCACATTTCATCACTCACAATTTCTAATCACCACTCAATAACCATTCCAACCAATTCAAGACTTCATCACTACCATCGTTACTGCATGCAAGACTCGCATTGGTACATGTGATACGATTAACAAACATACTTAGCAAACACTCTTCAAGCAACTACTTCTATCGACTACCCTTTCCCAGTGGCTGGCTTAAGCACGATGGGGCCGTGATTTTGAAATGAGGGCGCCTACTTACCCAAAATCTAGCATCGGCTGGGGCTCCCAACACACATATACCAGGTTCATTTTAATTTGACACCCTATATTCATTGGATTCATTGGTTCAGGTTCCAAAATCGTCGGCTCTGATACCACTTTGTAAAACCCCCGCACACCAGGACGCCTTACCAAGGACCATCCCAGTGTATGAGGATGTTACCATCTCGGTCACCCGAGGTAGTATATCAAATAGACAATAAAGGACATTTATAAATTAATTACTTTAATTCTTTACAAACAAATACAAAGCTGATTACAGGTGATAGCTATGACTACTATGGAACTCATACATCAGGACATCTAAGCTGGTAGCGTGATGACTCGATCCCCTCCATGCCCAACAACATAAAACCAATGGTATCTGCTAAGCCAAGTGCTCACCATCCCCGAATGGATCACCACAGTTTTGAAAACATAACACAAGGTTAGTTACTGAACAATTAAAATAAGACAAGTATGATAAGTAACCAGCTGATCATCCACCATCTCCGGTCTCCCGATCTGACATAGTAACCGACTACACACCGAAGTTTGTAGCCCTGCCAGACTACTCAACGCAACAGGTAGCCCACGCCGCCAGTGAGGGACCGCAGCCAATCCCAACCAAAATCCCGCTCATCAACGAGCGATAACCCTGTCCCTTGATGTGTACATCCCCTCTAGTGGCGGGTTCCACGGAGGGCGAACTAGCGCGTGAAGCCACTCCCGCAAGTGATTCCACCACAATCATCACCACATCATCACACAAACCACACCACCACCACACCAACACTCCGATGATCAGCAGACAACAATCATACACAGTACAATCACAATCCTAAATCAATTAACAGTAAACTGAGTAGGGAAACCCTACCTTATCACCAACCATGAAAATGCTTCCACAAACAGCCAAGAAAGACTCCGAGATGCATCCTAATAACGCAGACCGATGGTAACATGGACGACAACCACGCACGCATCCTTCCTATGCAAACCCCGTCCTTCCCATGATTGAGGTGTAGGCTACATATAAGAGTGTATGGAGGTAGAGGTGATTGGTAAGAGAGAGGTAGGCTAGGGTTAGAGGAAGAGGAACTGTCGAAAATGGAAAATGAAATAAATCTTGCGAACTCGCGTTTTTATATCAACGCGTCAACAACTGCCATACTCGGTCGATTACTCACACACTCGGCCGAGTAGGCTCAACTCGGTCGAGTATACACAATACTCAGCCGAGTAGTCCCTGCTAGGTCGAGTAAACACTCCTGTGAGGTACCTATCCTAACCTAGTCTTTCACCTATCCCTTCCTAAGGTCTTTCCTAGTCAAAGGGTCGTCAAAAGAGTCCTTAAACATCGTGGGTATTACAAATATGTCAACGGGTTTCTATTTAAATGCGACCGTTGTCAATATATTTATTGACTACGGTTTTATTTTGAACCGTAATCTAATTTATAAATATTTTTAAAAAAAATTGTTTTAGCAGGTTGCAACAGCTGCTGAAATGCTAATTTTTGCAGTAGCAGGTTCCGCTGAAATGTTACTGCAAAATAGCATTTCAGCAGCTGCGCATTGCAAAAATTCACTTCTGCGTCATCAGAACATTACAGAGATTGATTTATTCAACCTAACATCAAAATATTATAAACAGGGTGACCAAAACTAAATACACATGGTTGTATATACACACACATACATAATAAGCGGACTCCTGACCATCCGTTAATGAAATAAAATAAGTGGCCCACTTATTTCTCATGTCGGTGATGTTTTCCTTCGAATAGGTTGGGTCTTTGTTTTTGATTGAAAGTGGGAACTACAAATAAAAATATACATAATCAAAATAGACATAATAAGTGGAATATTACACGGAATTAAACCCAAGTTATGTTTAAAATAGTTATTAAAACACACTAACCGATGACTCTATACTGGTATATTTTCGGGTGATAATCTCTCACATGGACCGACAACTGTAAAAGGCGCATTGTTTGTCGTCCGGTTGTAGAGTAGACTATTATATGAATCACATACAAATAAGCTAAATTAGATCAACCTCTCGCATAAGCATAAATTAAATGATAGGAGTAATTATTAAGAATAGACTTACTTTTATCTGGAGAATAGTTGGACTTAATGCTCCAATTGCTCAAAACACACTAATTCATAAATATATACAAGAAATTATAATTAACATTTGGCTCAGTAATATTGATGAGACATTAAAAGGAGCCTAGTCTTCAAAGGCCATACAATAACAAATGACATTATAATGTAAGCTTGTAAACTTACTCGGTTACAAACTTTACAAATTTCTCAGAGGGACCATGTTCGTCCACAAGAGTGAATCCAGTACACTATGCTTTTTCTCACATTGATTGCCACTAGCAGCCAATGGTTGCTATGAAATACTGAAAATTGAACCGTTAGTTCATATACATGCATGTAAGAGTGTTAATAAATGAATAGAATCGTGATTCATTATAATAAAGTACTATACATACCGATTCTCATTGTATCGGGCAAGCCATAGGCTTTTGTCGTCAACCGTTGAGCAATTTTATCGATGTGATCTTCGTATGTATCTCCATGCACATTTAGAGAGAACACATCAGGTTTCAAGAATCCGTAGTCATGAGAAACGTAGTTCCCCTCAACGATGTGTGTAAACAGGTACCTATTACGTCAAATGGAACGAAGAATGTTATTTTCATTGATGGTTTAAAAAAACATCACTATTCGTAAAACCAAATGACAAGTTTTATTAATGAACTTACTTCATCCAAATTAAAATGTGCATAGCATCTGACTCGTGAAGGTCGAGAAACTGACACAGTGATTCCCCATCTATGATAACAACTATACCTTCGCCCACAACATCCTCTTCGATCTGAATAATGAGTACATCCTCGTTAGCTGCCTTCCTTTCAACAAGTTGGTGCAAAGCTCCGAGCATTGGAGTATTCAATTTTTGCTTATAATCATCTCTTTGATATTTAGCTTTATGAGAAGCAGCAGGCTTGTGTGTAGCAAAATTAGATGGCTTATAATATAAGTCGTCTACTTTAAGTTCGGTCTACAATTTAGAAAATAATATATATATATATATATATATATATATATATATATATATATATATATATATATATATTAGAAGGGTTCTCATAAGGCCCTTACATCTTATGAGTCCCTAAGTTCTTATAAGGACCTTAGGATGGAAGGAATGGAGGGATGAGATTACATCTCATTGAAGGGTCATAAATCTCCCTCCCTAATCTCCCTCCCTAATCCTTGAATAACTCCTTCTAATCATGTATAACTCCTTCTCCTTTCTAATCTCCCTACTCACTCACTCACTCATCATCCATTCCATTCATTCACATTCTTCAATCATTCACCCCCTCTCCTGATTCATTCTCTCCCAACAAAAAAAAAACTCAAAAAATAAAAACAAAAACCAAACAAATACTCTTTTGTTCATCAACAAACAATAAAAACCCAATCAAAAAACTACTTCTTCTTCTTGAATCTGGAAAAAAAACAACAATAAAGAATAAAAACCACAAAACCACCCACAACCACCCACACGCGGCCCACCACAAACCACCCCACCTCGGATCTTGCGCCTGCCCACACCGAAACCACCCCACCCGATCTTCACCCCGAGCCAAAACACCCACAACCTCCTTCCTCTCCTCTCATATATTCACTCTCGAACTTTGCGTAGTTTTCCACATGCATTTTTTGTAACCTAGTCAATCATTTTTTTGCATAGTTTTCCACATGCATTTTTTGTAACCAAGTCAATCTATGCTACATAGCTGCATTTCGGTCACTATATAGCAAATTTGGTGGATTGAGTTAGCGGTGGGTAAACATGAGATTTTTGGTTCTTTTTTTGTTTTTTGTTTGTTTTTTTTTATATTTATGTTTTTCATTGTTGTCGTCAATTTTGAGTTTGTGTTGGTTTTGGTTTTTCATTGTTATCTTTGTCGTTTTTGAATTGTTTCAATTTTCGTGTTTAATTTTCGTCAGTTTGTGTTGGATTCGTTTTTGGTTTTGGTTTTTCATTTTTACCTTTGTTTTATGTTTATTGTCTATTTCTTTGTATTTTTCAGATTTTATTTAGTTTATTGTTTTTTTTTGTGTTGTTATTTACTTATTTTAGTGGGTTGTTATTTTTTTAGATCTAGTTTTTATATTTTTAGATATGTTTTAATTTTTTTCATATATTTTTTCATATCTATTTACCCTTAAAACATTCAAGTGACACTATTTACGACTAAAGTTATACCCTTGAAACATTAAAGTTACATAAAGTTATACACTTAAAACATTAAAGTTATACTATTTACGACTAAAGTTATACCCTTTAAACATTAAAGTTATACTATTTACGACAAAAGTTATATTCTTCAAAAATTAAAGTTATACAATTTATATTATTTTGTTGTGTGTTGTTATTTAATTATTTTTTATTTTTTTATTTCAAATATGTCTTATATTGCATTTTGATATTTAGATAATGGCTTTATTTTTTCAGATCTAGTATTGTTGGTTTTAAGTTAGTATTGGTGGTTTTTAGGATTTCGGTTATATATTGGACTAAAGTTATACGATTTTGGACTAAAGTTACACAAAAATGGACTTAAGTTATACAAATATGGAGTAAAGTTATACAAAACTGGACTAAAGTTATACAAATAAAGACTAAAGCTATACAAAAATTAACTAAAGTTGTACAAAAAAAGACTAAAGTAATACAAAAATTGACTAAAGTTATACAAAAATGAGATTGAAGTTTTTTTATTGTACTTTTTTGACTTATTGGTTTATTTTTGTTCACAAAAATGGACTAAAGTTATACAAAATAAGGACTAAAGTTATACAAAAATTGACTAAAGTTATACAAATAAGGACTAAAGTTATACAAATAAGGACTAAAGTTATACAAAAATGGACTAAAGTTATACAAAAATGGACTAAAGTTATACAAAAATTGACTAAAGTTATACAAATAAGGACTAAAGTTATACAAAAATTGACTAAAGTTATACAAAAATTGACTAAAGTTATACAAATAAGGACTAAAGCTATACAAATATGGACTAAAGTTATAGAAAAATGAACTAAAGTTATACAAATAAGGACTAAAGTTATACAAAAATGGACAAAAGTTATACAAAAATGGACTAAATATGTATAACTTTAGTCCTTATTTGTATAACTTTAGTCCATTTTTGTATAACTTTAGTCCATATTTGTATAACTTTAGTCCTTATTTGTATAACTTTAGTCCTTATTTGTATAACTTTAGTCAATTTTTGTATAACTTTAATCAATTTTTGTATAACTTTAGTCCTTATTTGTATAACTTTAGTCAATTTTTGTATAACTTTAGTCCATTTTTGTATAACTTTAGTCCTTATTTGTATAACTTTAGTCCTTATTTGTATAACTTTAGTCAATTTTTGTATAACTTTAGTCAATTTTTGTATAACTTTAGTCCTTATTTGTATAACTTTAGTCAATTTTTGTATAACTTTAGTCCATTTTTGTATAACTTTAGTCCATATTTGTATAACTTTAGTCAATTTTTGTATAACTTTAGTCCATTTTTGTATAACTTTAGTCCATTTTTGTATAACTTTAGTCCTTATTTGTATAACTTTAGTCCTTATTTGTATAACTTTAGGCCATTTTTGTATAACTTTAGTCAATTTTTGTATAACTTTAGTCCTTATTTGTATAACTTTAGTCAATTTTTGTATAACTTTAGTCTATTTTTGTATAACTTTAGTCCTTATTTGTATAACTTTAGTCCATATTTGTATAACTTTCGTCAATTTTTGTATAAGTTTAGTCCTTATTTGTATAACTTTAGTCCATATTTGTATAACTTTAGTCAATTTTTGTATAACTTTAGACCATTTTTATATAACTTTGGTCCATAACAGTATAAATTTGGTCCATAACAGTATAACTGTGTATACTTTAGTCATTTTATATAATTTTTATATAAAAATGTGAAATATAATATTAAAAATCAACAAATTATAAAAATTTTTATATAGCTAAGATTAAAACAACAAATTTTATGATAAATATTTTAGTAGATCTTAGATGAAAAAAATATATCACCAAAAAAAAAAAAAAAAAAAAAAAACGAGTTTATAGAATTTACCGACGGCGGTGGTGGAGGTTGGTGGTGGGTGGCGGTGGAGGTGGGCGGTGGGTGGTGGAGGGTGGGATAGTGGTGGATGGTAGTGAATGAGGAAAAGATGAATGAATGATTTATTTGGGTTTTTTAATTTATTTGGATTTTTTGGGTTTTTTGATTTATTTGGATTTTTTGGGTTTTATTTATTTATTTGGATTTTTGGGTTTTTTATTTATTTGGATTTTTGGGTTTTTTTTTTATTTATTTGGGTTTTTTTTTGAGAGTTTGAGAAAAGAGAGAAATGAAATGTGTAAGATGAGAGAGAAATGGATGAGTGGAAAACAAATATATAGTAAATTAGTGATTAATTAGAGTGGATTAGTGAAGGAGGAGAGAGATGGTGAGATTAGCTATTAAACACACTTTTTCGGGGTTGATCTTGGCCATCCATTTTCACCATCCAATGGCCCTTAATAGAACTTATGGACTCAATACATATACATGGCCTTAGTTGATCTCTCTCTCTCTCTCTCTCTCTATATATATATATATATATATATATATATATATATATATATATATATATATATATATATATATATATATATATAAATTACTCGAGACGTCATATGTAATTTAAATAACAAAAAAAAACTCACAAACTATTTTTCAAATTATTACTACCTCTTGAATTTTGGGTGGAGAGGCAGTCGAATCAGTGACTTTGGGTGTTGACGTAGTAGTCCTAATTTCAGCCATAATGGCTTCGTATAACTCCTGTAAATGTAAATATTAAAATACTTACTATATGTTAGATAAGGTTACCCTAATAAATTTAAAGACGTTCATTATATAAAATGTCTTAGCTTTAGCATAACCACCCTGGAGATGTCAACATTAATGAATGCTTCAGGCCATTGCACAAAAGAACCCATGACATATTGTAAACACCAATCACTAAGTGGTACTATTAGAGTACCATACTCCTCTAGATATAAGTGGGTCACTTCCACTTTCCTCCAATTCTGACAGAGGGCAATGCCATGAACCTAAACTTCTTGAATCTGGTCGTAATAGAGCGAGACTCCCCTAGCAACAACAATTTTGCTGGATGGTAATACAAGGGCATTGTAATAAAGAACATAAGGCTTCTTGCAAATACTCTTCACATTTTTATTTAATTAATATATATACATGCACTACTTTAAATCATAAATTTAATTAATTATTATATATACAGCAATTATAAACTAGTCGTAGTAGCTAATACCTCGTCAAAAGCCGGATTTGGAGATGAGAAGAACATGTCATTATCAACTACCTCCACCTCCACCTCCTCTCTCACGGCCTTTCATGGCTTCCTTTTCAAATACCCGATCTTGATCCTTTGACATGTCTTCGGCTCCCACCTCATTCTCCTTTGTCATGTCATCCTCAGTTCGCATGCCTGCTTTTTCCTTCCCCTCCCCTGCTTCCTTTATGACTTGCCGAACTATCACTCACTCTTCTTCAGATGGCTTATCCTCCGTTTCCATCCTTCTCAGTATCAAGTTGGCCATTGTTTGTAGTTGTGTAGTAGAAATGAATATGATTAAAGTAAGTAGTATAATTTCAGCATATATATATTTATAAATTATGTTGAATAAAAACAGTATTTATATACCCTATCATCACCACTCATTGTCCTTCGAGTAGTTTTTTTAAAATACTTAGTGATACCAATGGTTCGTCGGTTTTGTTACTCGTCGTCAAAAGTTACCTTGACCAAAACAATATTTATAACTTTACAAACTACTCTTAGTAAAGAGGAAATTAAAGGTCGGATCCCAAGGGACGGGTAATGATGTAGGATTTTGAATTGCAAATGGTTGTGTCTAGGGGTGTCACAATTTGGGTTGAGGTAATGTAAATAAAGTAATGAAAATAAGCAAGATGATTAAAATGAGATGTAAACAATTGATTACAATCACTAGGGTGTCATGGGTTCATAGGGGATTCATGGGATTTGATCATACAAACATGTTCTCTACTAGATGCAAGCACTTATTGTTGTGATGAGATCGAGTTAGTGTATATCTTACAATCCCTAAGAAGGTTTGAGTTCCGGAGCCGAATCGATTAGATTGTACAACACCTACAAGTCGACTTAATCCTTCCTATCCAACTATATGCATGGTCTAATAAGACTCGAGTTGGTTTATGTCTTACAAGTCTCATTGAAAAGGTAAGTGATGGGTAAAAAATGCAAGGATTCATAGGCTCGCATTTCATCAAACATAACATGTGCATAAGTTGGAATCACGACAAGCAAGCAAATTAATTATGAAAACATATTAGATTAAGCATGAATCAATCCCCATGTTGGTTTCCCCTTATTCCCCGTTAATCCTAGTTAAGGAAACTACTCACTCATTATCAAGTTTAACATGCTAAGAAGGTTGTCAATCATACTAGCAAGGCAAAACATGATGAACAAATAAAAATAATTAACAATAATTAAAAGGATTAAGAGATAATTATACCTATGAAGATGATTTCAAATAATAAAGCAAAGAATAATAGAAGAACTTGATGATTGATGGAACTTTGTCAATCCTCCAAATAAACCCAAATATTCTTCTAATTACCCAAAATAAATGATGAACAATAGAGAAATTAAGGAAAGATTAAGGAATGAGATTTGTATTAATACTAGATTAAAAGTTGAGTACAAGATTAAGATAGGATTAAGATTGTATTGAGATGACATGCTAATGTAGGTAGTACAATGGGGTATTTATACTAAAGATTAGGTACAAAGATTAGGGTTACTAAGAGCATAAATGACTATTAAGACCCTTAAGAAAAGTTGAGGAAGTGCTCCTCTCCAAGGAGATGCGCATCTCCGTTTTGCTTGTCCCACGAAGATAAGCTCGTCCCGAGCGTCTAGGAAGCTGGCACGGTGGAGTCTGTAAGGGGATCCGATCGGATCATGGAGGAGACGCTCGGATTGCTTGGCTTCAAGACGAGCGTCTTGGCATCGGGACGCTCGGATTGCTGGCTGGGAGATACTCGGACTGGCTGCAATCCGCTCGGATTGTGAGACAAGCACTACTCTTTTCTTCTTTCCTCAACAATCCGCGGGGATCTTGCTGGGGATGCAAGGATCCTTTCATCATTGCCCAATCTACTTTATTATCTACATAGGCCTTCTAGTATCGTCTTTCCTTTGATGCTTGGTCATTGAATGCGATCAATTTAGCTCCATTTCGCAATGAAAATGCAAGCTTTGCACTCCTCTCCTACCAAGGAAACAAAACCTCAAAGAATATGCAAAATGGGAAACTAAAGATAGTAAATGACACAATTATGCACTATAAAGCATAGGAACGAGGCTAATTCGGGGACTAAATGTGCTCAAATATGAGTCACATCAAATATCCCCAAACCGAACCTTTGCTCGTCCCGAGTAAAGAGGTGACAAAGACAAGGACCCTTATTAAAACTAACCTACTAATATAGCCGATGTGAGATAATTAGCGGGTCTCACTCCGCCCCTTCAACTCACAACAAGACAACCATGAGGTAGGATACCTTTTTGCAAGGCAAGGTGGGGCTTGCCAAAATGGCGATACATCCAAGCATTAAAGCAGATAAAACAAGGTAATGGATGCATCTACAAATATGAATAGCCACTTTCCTCATCTAAGTGGCGGAAATTATCTACAAGGGAAGCAATCTAAGGGTACACATTCCATTATAGATACGGTTTCTTAAAACTATTAAGCCTAGAAGGATACCAATAAATCACCTCCAAGTTGTGTCAAGCTAGGGTACCTTTGTCCTCAATTTTTAAATGCTTTCGTCAAGTGTAGACTCCCTATTGTGTTAGAAACACTGGAGGATCGCGGAATTCCCCTTCTTTCCTAGACAAGAAGAAGGGTCGTTCCCTCTCTACCATGCACAAAAGTGGATACGATGTAAAAGGGATCAATAGAATTTGAGTTTCATATGGGAGTTTGCTTTTTGTTGTTGTTTTTCCCCCCCATTTGTGGCATTTGACATTTTGAGAACATTTCTTTGCCATTTCTTTTGATGTTTGGCATTTCAACACTTGTGACAATTTCAACTTTTTCCTGTATTTCTTTTGAACATTTTCAAAGTTACCCCATTTGTAGTAAAGGTGCTTGTATTTGAAGCATAGGAGTTTTCATTGTTGTTACTCCTCTTTTGTTTTGATGCAATTGCAAACTTTTTCATTTTCATTTCAATACTTGAACTCAAATTTTGAACAATTTTTGTGCCCATTCCCTTTTTGATGACAAAATGTGGTAGAACATGGATGATGGTTGCATGGTTTCAAGGGTCACCTTGGAATAAACGGTAGCCAAGGAGTTATCACACAACAAGGTACTCTTGACTAGGCCTTAATCCATGGGTCGAAGGATACTAGCATGACACATCTTAGGGTGTTTTACAAGTATTCTAACAAGCAACGTCTTAAGAAGAAAAAGTATCTACAAGGGCCTTATATACACTTGTCAAGCTTCCCAAATAAATGGTTTCACAAAAATTTTCCTAAATGCGACTATATGCCATGATGCAACTAACATTTATACAACCTAATGAATATGATTCTACCAACTAGTATGCCAAATAATCTAAATGCAATCCTATAATCACATTGTTTATACCGCATCAATCAAAATAAAGCCACATAGTCATCAACATAAAGAGGAAAATGGAGATTGGAAAGATCATACCATGCGGTATTCAATATCCTCATGTCTCGGATGTGGCGTAGTCGATCAATGTGAAAAAGGATGAGCAAACACAATATACACAAACACAATATATACAAGACTACACTATGAAGGAAATGAACATATTTTTGGGGTTTTCAAATTTTTATGGTTTTTATGATTATGAAATAAAAAGACATGTTTTTGTATTTTTCAAAATTTTTAAATTTTTATCATTTTTGTTTTTAAAAGTCATGTTAGAATTTCCTATCCCCACACTAGTATGGGCATTGTCCTCAATGGCCAATACGATAGAAAATTATGCAAGCTATATGAAATGCATGATTTCTAAACTAAATGCAAACTATATGACATATAAACAAGTGATGAGACTACACTATACTTTATGATGCATTAGTTTTTTCTTTGTTGGAGAGCATACTTTAAATTAACTCCCAATGCATATGCATAAACTTCTCCAAACCAAATTAGACATTATTGCTAATGTCAAAAATCGGGGGAGTTCATGCATAAGGATGCTATGCATGAAACTACAATTGTAATTTTGGATTTTAAATGTGGGAACAATAAAAGAAAAACCTCAATGGGACTGAGGTGTGAGTCCTCTAAATGATGCTAGGACTCAAAATCATGATCAAGATAAAAAGTATATGAAAAACAAGAGAAATAAACAAAGCCTAAAGGAGGTGTAGGAGACTCACAAAGTATTGTGGCATCCTCCCAAGAGCTTTTTAATCCTCAATCATCGCCCATGGCGATCACTATAATCATCACCAACTTCTTCACTAGAATCTTCTTCAACCTCCATAGATCCGGAGGTTTCACCACTTTCATTTGAACTTCCTTCTTCTTCCTCACTACCCTCTTCTTATTCACCTTCTTCATTTTCTTCATTTACTTCACCTTCTTTTCCACCACTCTCAACAACAACCTCCTCTTCACCCAAGATAGCACCCCTAAAAGCACTAGGAAATAAAACTTCCCTATCCGTCCAACTAGGCAAAGGGCAAGATGGGTCAAGAAGTCCTTGCCTAGCTAGATTGTAGGAGAGGCGGATATTGTGCTCTATATGCATCGACTCAATCCTCATGGGCGTCCTTGTGCATTTGTTGCATCAAAAGAGTCAAGTAATCATTCCCCGCCGTAACATTTTCGGGTTGAAACTCATGGTAGGTGAATGGGTAGGGTGGAGTGATAATAGAGGAGGAGGGCTCGGCAATGTCCTCACTTTGGTGTTGTATTATGTACTCTGTGACACCCCGCGATAAAGCGGAAAATATAACTACTAAATTAAAGCGGAAATTTGTGATATTTTAAAAACTTTTAAAATTACTAGTTAAATAATAGCACGCGGGTGCCACAAAAGAAATGAAACAAATACAACAATAGACAAATTTAGGTTATTACAACCCAAGTCTAGAAAACGGGGAAAAGATATCCCACGAATAAACATATACGGGGTTTCTAAACTAGCAACTAAGGTCCAAGGGTTTAGTTCTCGCTAGCCCACATGTCTTCCCCACGTAAGCATCTTCACCACCTGTCATTCATGTAAACATGAACGCCACAGTCAGTGGAGAGTAACTCAAGGTTCTCCCAGCCACAAAAAGTCGAAACGAACATAACAAAGAACTAAATAGGTAAGTCATGTATGATACTTACAAAAGATATGAATATCAAGTTTATATTTAAACATGGCAATTAAATGAGATGAAACCAGATAGATCAAAATTAGCATAATAAAGATTCAACTAATCATGTGGGACAATTAAATAATATGAAAGACAAGAATAAGGTCATTTATACAAGGGCACACATTTCAAGGAAATTCAACATAGATGTGAGATTAGAATTCGAATCATGTGAAACATTTAAGTAAGGGATCAACCAATGCAAGTTACAAGAATAGAAACTGTAGCCATTATTTGGAAAACCACTTGGCAAACATTGTACGGGATGTGGCTACTAATGTCAGATTCATACTTATGGCTTGCATCTCACCATAAGAATGGATGGGATCATCAATCCCGACGATCATATCGCAACTATAGGGCTTATAACTCACCCCTAGTATCCGATAGGACCAAGACAAACAACACAAGGCATAACTCTTACCTTGAAAGACAAACACCAATATCTATAACCAAGCAAGACCTTTACTACTCAAATATCAATATATAATTCCCCTGGTAGGACGACAATGGTACTCCCAAGACTCAGTCCTAGTCTAAATCTGGCCAGATTCTCGGGACAGTACAGTTCCCGATTCGGCATGCGGCAGAACAGTCCGCATCCAAGACCCGAACCCTAAATTGGAAATCGAGAACCCACAATCGGCAGGACAGTCTGAAAGAGGCGGAAGATATGAGCTAAACCCACAATCGGCAGGACAGTCCGAAAGAGGCGAAAGATAAGTCAAGCAATACGGTATAGTATAAAGGCATTATCACGAATACGACTCAACCAAGCGATACGAAACAACTTGGAATGAGACTACTACATATAATGAACCGATGATAATCCAAGTGAGACATTTTATGCCAGATCATAATCATGAATATGAATAAGTAACCTATTTCTTCAATATTTGTCACTTGATTAAGAACATAAATAAATAGTAACGGACCATTTATAATGAGCAAAACAAGCATTTAATTATAAATTACTCGAGCGTAAGATAAACCATTTACTACTCACAAGGCATGAATAATTACATTGGGCTCTTATTAAAATGGAAACATGTCATTTCTTAGACAAATAAAATAATTAATAAATGCATTTCATAATTATAATTTCATGGCCCAAATATTAAAAGGGTGTGAGCCCATACATAAAAAGGTAGTGCGCCCAACATAAGATTTATATAGAATCCAATAAGTGGCATACAACAAGCCCAAACATTTATTCATGTACAACCCAAAAGTTTAGTCACAAGAAGTCCAACCATTTACTCACATAAAACCCAACAATTAAAATCAATTGAGCCCAATAAACTAAACAAATGAGTCCAACAAAACAAACATGTAAAAGAACGATATTTAACGGATTACGTGATATAAAACACGAGACGAGATTTAAATATTTCAAATAACCAAATTACGGCAAACGAACTATGACACGACTCAAAGGATTATTTTCTAGAAGACTAATTAAGTAGAGTACGCAATCAGTAGCCGTGGCCGATAATGTGATACGGGTAATGGCACAATAATTGATTGGTCGGCCTGCCATCCCGACTATAATGATTCTAAATTCTCCCTCTTCTAGGGGCTGCCATATGTTGTTGCACTTCTTTTTCTTCCTCGGGTTTCTGCACTTTCGTCCCTTTCATTCTTTTGTTCTTTTTTCGTCTTCTTTTCTTGTTATTTCGACAAATTGTTTTCATTACTTAATTTTATCAAACCTTTTCTAATCCTTTTCGACTTAAATCCCCTATAATCAATATTTGAGGGTTTTCGTCACTTTATTCAAACCCGGATTTTAAAGGTTCGATTCTTCCATATCACGTCTTTATAATTCGTCTTTTGTACATACTTTGTTTTAGTTATTTTTCCAGTTTCATTAACCTTTAACTCTGTTCTCGTCTATTTATAGGTTAAGTTTCAATCCGACATCGTAAATAACCATAACTTGTAATCCGTTGTAATATTTCGTTTTAATTCTTTTTTTTTTTTTCTCTCCTTATGACGATCTACAGCACATAAGCATGCTAAATCACTTTCACTCGAGTCGTATATCAATAACCAATGTAAATTAACCAAATGAACAATAACGAACAACGAGTCTGACTTTCACAGTCAGAATCCAACTCGAGAACAGTCGCATAAACCGATGCGCCTCTTCCAGGGGACGTGGTTTATGCTGCGCCTGTTCTGAGATGGCTTCTGCCTCTGAACTCGTCTCGCTTTGACGTGGGCCTTTCTAATTAGGATTTTAATCAACTATTATTCTTATTATCACCATAATTCGACATATTTTCCATATAATTCATATTTTCTAGATTTTCTATTTTATTTTTATTTCTTTATTTTTATTTTCCTAATTTATTTTATTTCCTATTTTCTTTTAATTTCCATATTTTTCCAATTTCCTTATTTTTTCCAATTTTCTTATTTTTCCAATTTTCTTATTTTTCCAATTTCCTATTTTCTTTTAATTTCCTTATTTATTTTTCTTTTATCGTTTTTATTTCTTTCCTAAAATCTTTTGGCATGTTTATGACATAGATCGTTTGTCACTTGTAATTTCATTATAATTTGTAATATTTCATATTTATCTTGTATGATTTACTTCCTTGGCATATTCATATGTAATGAATCTAATTCCAATTTCGACCCAGTTGAGTGCTAAATTGCTTGTTAACCGACATAGTTAATTGTCACATGCTAGGATGAAAACGTTGGATGTTGCATTGCATACATACAAATTGACAACATGTCGAATATAAATAACTTCCCTGATCATTAGTAGAGGCTGCTATCGAGGCGGGCGGGATTAGGTGTTCAAATAAAGAGCTTCCTAATACGTACCCTCACCCCTTACTCAGATATATGTGAGCATCCGTGTTCATTGGCATTGCGAGAGTCATTCTAGACATAGAATGATAAGGGTAACGAATTTCTTAGTGTTCATGTCACTATTTTGTGTCTTGACATCGCGCGAGGTATTCGAACGGTTCTAATTTTATATAAAAATTGGTGGCGACTCCACAAATGCAGGCTTGTCAAACCTTTCACCGGTTTCAATGCTTTACAAATCGGTAATGACCCATAACGTGCTTTGGCTCGCGCCGGAGTTCTGTGGGAGAAGTGCCGCCGCCTCGAAACCAACGCGCGGGTGCGGGTGGCTGTGTCCACAGTTTGGCGACTCCACTGGGATGATACACTTAGACTAAGTCTTGTGTTACCTAGGGTGAAACTTGAAAAAGGTTAGGGAATAGTTTATATGAGACAGTTGTCTGTTTTCATTACTCGACCTTCTTAGGTCGTTTTAACCAGCCTTCCTAGGCTTAACCCAATCAATTCGACCAATCGTCTCGTCCGGACGGTGCAAATTCCAATTTGTGCCCAAAGATGGATAGCGATTGACGTCAACCATACCACGATGCTTACTCATGTTTGTATCAAAATCTTTCACTACTCGAGCGAATGGACTAGGAACCGACCCGACTCAAGTTTGGCACGGACCTCTCCACAGACCAGGGTATGATAGCTTGGTGTGGCAACCCACCCTTCTAAACCAAAACCTTTTAAATGCACTCAACATACTGTTATAATGCCTGCTTATATGTGTACATTTTGTGTGTTTTCCAAATCAATCACGTATCTAAATTCCTCATTTTTAAACAAAATCATGTCAAATATTTTGTATAAACAAAATTCATTTTCAAACCTTTGAAATGTCGCTTTTGTAAACCAAACAATGCCAAATTTTCTAGAGCCAGAATATCAATTTTCTAAAAATCTTAACTTTCGAATATATATATAAAAAAAATGTTTTCCAAAAAAAAAAAATCCTTTTCACAAAAGCCATAAGTCAAAGTCAAAATTCATACCGACTATGTCCTAGGGGAAACTCTGTCCAGTTATAAACCCGTCTTCCCTTACATTTTGGGTCATTTCAAATTCAAGTCAAGTCCTAAGGCGTCACGCCATCATTTTGGACCCCCTACCCCAATTCAGTTAGAATTTAAACATTTCCAACACCTCAAGTCACACGTGCCCGAGTCGTACACAAAATACTTAATGGGGCTCACCTTTCAAATCCATTTTCTTTCAAAACCGCCTTTTTAAAAACCTTCCTAATGACACGTCCTAAACACGAGTCATCAATCCCGTCAATAAGGTCAACCATATAAGGGTCACTTCGTCATAGTCAACACTCGAGTCTAAAATCAAAGTCAAGAACCGTAAATTCAAACACGAGAAGTCGCTCACGACATTTTACAAATTCGCAAGTCAAAGTCTAGATATTTCGTCTTTTCCTCGTGATTACTCATTCCTTCCTGTGTTCGTTGCCTGTCGCCAAAGTATGCGTGATCCCATGTCAAATCGAGTTATAATGGGCGTAAATTCTGTCAAGTAGGAATCCCGCAAGTTCCGTCAGTCAGCAAAGTCACGAAGCAGTTCAAGCCACAATCACCATGTCTCTCCAAGACGTTTATGCCATGGTCCTACGAGTTCAATCTACTGTCGAAAATTTGAGCGTTCGCGTCCTTACCCTTGAAAATGGGATAGTGAAAAAGAACACGCCACCTCGAGCAAACACTAGTCAAGGCCGTCCAAAGCCTATATCTTGCAATAACCGTCATCCTAGAAAGCCGAAAACAGCCGAAAGGAAACCTGGGAGGCATCAAAGGGTGCTTTCTGATTTAGGCATGTCTTATGCCGATACTTTGAAGAGACTCTCTGCCCAAGGCAAGCTACATCCGATAGGTCCGACTTCGGATCCACCTTTATAAAAGTAGGTGAACCTCTGGAAGGGCAACAAGTACTGCTTTTATCACCATGGTAGAGGTCATGATATTAAAGAGTGTTTTATCTTGAAGCACACCATCCAAGATATGATCGAAGAGGGCAAGCTTCCAGTGTCGCCTTCTGTCGAGCAATTCGAGAGGATCGACCCTCTTAGGTCTAGCAGCACTAACCATGACGAAGAATCATCCCTAAACCATTCTCATCTCCTCGATCCTCGTGACGACAGAGAGATCAACGTGCTTGAGGAAGATGATATTCAAAGTGGAATGCTCATGTTTTCCATTGCCTTCAACAATAAATTTTCCAAGTTAGAGGGAGCCATTGATAACCTAAACTCTCGGCTTTCCAACATGGAGAACCAATTTGCTGAAATGGGTAAGAAGCTTGAGACCTAACCTCTCAAGATGAAAAGTGTTCAGACAAACCCTCAACCTGACAGTCCTCAGGAGAAAGCAGCAAGTGAGAAAGTTATTCCTAGTTCTTCTCATCCAAGAATCAAAATCAACAAAGGCAGCCTCATGGAGCTTTCGCCAAAGAAACCTAACAACTCTCCAAGGTCATTCACAAATATAGGCGTACCTTATGCCTTAGCCTTGAACAAATTTTCTTTCCTAGGTCTTCTCTAACCTATCGGTCCAACCCCATACCCATAAAAGAAATATAAGTGTTGGGATGGCTATTTGTATTGTCAATACCATAGAGGAAGGGGGCATGACACCGAGAGTTGCTACAAACTAAAAAATATCATCCAGGATAATATCGAGAGCGGCGAGTATCATGTATCGACCTTTGCTCAAACTTACATTAAGTGTGATAGGGCTAAACTCATGAAAGCTCCACCCAGAAGACCGGGACGGGCTCCTAGAGCATTCGCTAACCTTAGCATCACTTATACAGCACCGCTACAAATGCTAGTATCAAGAGGCAAATTACACTTGCTCGGTCTGACTCCAGACCCTGAAAACATACTGCCGAGATGGAATAGTAATGCATATTGCTAATATCATCGTGGTCGGGGACATGATACAGAAGCATGCTTTTGTTTGAAACATATGATCCAAGATATGAGTGAAAGTGGGAAATTGTCCCTCTCAACTTTTAACCCACAAGGCAGTCTAGACAATCCTCATGGATATGCCACTTATCAGGAAACTCTTCTTGACTATTATCCTTCTAGTATTCCCAACAATGAGGACGAGGTACTCGAATGGATGGAGGCTCAAAGCCGAATGTCGAAGTCAGTTGCTGGAAGGGGAAATGTTCAAGCATGGGTCGATGACTATGAAGTCTAGATCAAAGATCGAGTCAGAACCCAAAGTCTACGTCTGAGTCTTAGGCTTTCTTTCCTATAATTATTCCAGTGTCTGTTTGAGTTTTTATTTCTATTCCTAGTGACAACCTGGGGGCTGTCCCACGAGTCATGTCTTCTCGAGTCTATGATAAATACACACATTAATCATTGCAATAAAAGTACAACTTTTTAATCCACATATTCTATCCTATCTCTTCCTTTACCCTTGCATATGACAACAAGAATTCGTTTGAGACATTTTTAAAATGAACAACAATTACCAACCCATGCTAAGTCAACGTGAGTACACTTAAATGATGTTCCGTTCTGAGTTGTAGAGGATATGAAACTCTGTGTTCTTTCCTTACCTATTCCATGTCTGGCAAAAGAAACCCCTGGTGTATTTGGATAGCGAAAGTGGAGGGAAATGAAGGGGAGGGAGAAGGAGGGAAGAGAAAGGGATGGAAGGGAAGGGGAGGGAGAATGTAGGAGATCATTTTCCCTCCAAATCTTGCCTTTGTTGGAGAGGAAATAATTTGGCTTAGAGGAAGGAAATGGAGGGATCCATTTTCCCTCCCCTTAAAATCCCTTCACCTCCATTTTGCTAACCAAACAAAGGAGTTATCACCCCTCCCTTTCCCTCCCCTTCCTTTCCCTCCAAATCCTCTTATCCAAAAACGCCCTATAGCCTAGTTTAGTACAAGTGTATCTCAAGAGATTTTAGGACAAATCAAGACCGTCTCCTTGTTAACGATCCATGACGGAAGGCAAACCCATTCCCCACAATAAACAACCTGTTTACTAAAGACCAACCCATTTCACATAAAAGGTGCTAGTCTGACCCAAATCCATGGTAGTTGTAACACCCCTGATTTTCGGCTAAATTAAAACTCTCTTTTACATATAAAACGCGCCGAAATACAAAGATATTATAATTAATATACAATGTCTCTTATTACAAATCTCTTTTACACAAATTAAAAAGGAATAAAATAAAACTTTTACAAAGATAGAAACTAAAATAAAATTTTCTTAAAGTCTTTAATAAAAATCTTGACTCGAAATCAAACCCTTTTGTACAGCAGCGGAAGTCACCTGAAAATAAGATAAGAAGACAAAAAGGAACTACCCCCACGACGAGTAGCCCCGAAGGGAGAAAACACGTCAGCCGGATAGCTGAGTAACAGACAATACCTCAATAGAAGCAGAATAATTTTTGGTCATGGTGTGGAAACACAAACATTTAAAAATAAAAATAAGCAGAGAGAATAATAAAAACACTCCCCGTTAACTAATCAGTACCTCAAACCAACTCCGTTCTATTTCCATGATATAGTACACTCTCTAATCCAATAATTAACCAAGTCTCAAATCATTAGTCCGTCACACTCATTACTTTGTTTTAGTCATTACTCCGTCTTATAATATAATACTCCACACTAAAGTAACCAGATATTATATTCTCATCGTCGACCCTAAGCCAAGGACAAGGGGTGAGTGAACTGGCGGGTAAAACCGCTAAAGAGTATTTCCATCTCCATATTGATTTCAAACTCATAATAATATAACTCAATAATCATGGTCATCTTGACTGTAAACATAGTTTGGCTCAAAGGCCTCATAACTCAATACCAGTAACCAATTTCCATCTCAATTTCAACATCATACTGTCAGATGTTCTATTCAGAACTGCTCAACATTTAGAATACAAGGCTCTAAGTTACTCACCCGTAAGTCAAGGACAGAGAAAACGACAATTTAAAAACAATAACACCAAAGTGAGTTTTATTATTGTACAAGTTCTCCACCCGTAAACTCACTGGATCTCCCTTAATGCTATTAATTGCTCATGGCTAAATACTCACCCACACTAAATACTCACCCACAATAAGTACTCCAACAAAATAAACACATTCAGTTTTCATCCAACAAAAGCAAACTTAACAATTCACACGACTTAGCCTTAATCAATTAAGTCCTACTGCAGGGTCATCTACTACCCGTCCATCTCACAAACTTAGCAAAAGAATAATATTATACTACATATAATAACAATCTATCATATAATCAAATTTTAGCATATAAACAACTTAAATAAAGAATAAAAATTTATATAACCCCGAACAATAATAAGAGTATTAGTATCGGTAGAATCATATTACCTTAAATCAGAAAACCCGATTAACTAATAATCGAAAACGGTACGAATCTTGACTCTTGGTCTGGATCAAATCAATAGAGAATGGATGGGTAACAAGGCAACTGTAAGTCGGAAACGAGAGAAATAGCAATAGGGGCACATGGATTCACCGTGACAAAAATATAGGATTTGCACAGATGATGGAATTGCAAAAAGGAGAATTTGGTGGATGGAAACAATGAATTTATGGAAGTTGTAGTTCAGACGGCTGAAAGGCTAAAAGAAGCTATCAAAATAAAACACATATATACACTTTATATATAAGAGTTTACCCTTGTTTTTTCCTTTTAAACAATTGAATTTTCTTTATTTCAAAACTAAATAGAATTTGAAGGCAAAGTTAAATATTAAATTATTATTTATTTATTTTTATTTATAAATATACCAATTCATAAAAACAATGAATATTCATAATATTTGGGGTATTACAATCGTCCCCTCTTAAAAGGAACTTCGTCTCCGAAATTCGAGTTTAGAAAAAATAAAACCAGTTTTAAAATTCGAGTGGTATTACATTCCACCCACCAAAAAAAGAAAGTTCATCCCCGAACATAAATTTTAAAATAAATGACATTTAAGAAGAGTTTAAAAAGTTAAAAGAGCGGTGCTAAGATGTGACGATCTCAACACCTGACCAAGAAAGAACCCGCTCTGATACTAATTGTAACACCCCTGATTTTCGGCTAAACTAAAACTATCTTTTACATTTTAAATGCGCCGAAATACAGAGATATTATAATTAATATACAAAGTCTCTTATTACAAATCTCTATTACACAAATTAAAATGGAATAAAATAAAAATTTTACAAATATAAAAACTAAAATAATTTTTTCTCAAAGTCTTTAATAAAAATCTTGACTCGAAATCAAACCCTTTTGTACGCAGCGGAAGTCACCTGAAAATAAGATAAGAAGACAAAAAGGAACTACCCCCATGACGAGTAGCCCCAAAGGGAGAAAACATGTCAGCCGGAAAGCCGGAAAGCTGAGTAACAGATAATACCTCAATAGAAGCAGAATAATTTTGGTCATGGCGGGGAAACACAAACATGCAAAAATAAAACTAAACAGAGAGAATAATAAAAACACTCCCCGTTAACTAATTAGTACATCAAACCAACTCCGTTCTATTTCCATGATATAATACACTCTCTAAACCAATAGTTAACCAAGTCTCAAATCATTACTCTGTGACACTCATTACTTTGTTTTAGTCATTACTCCGTCTCATAATATAATACTCCACTCCAAAGTTCCTGATATTGTATTCTCATCGTCGACCATAAGCCAAGGACGAGGGGTGAGTGAACTGGTGGGAAAAACCGCTAAACAGTATTTCTATCTCCATATCGATTTCAAACTCATAATATTATAACTCAATAACCATGGTCATCTTGACAGTAAACATAATATGGCTCAAAGGCCTCATAACTCAATACAAGTAACCAATTTCCATCTCAATTTCAACGTCATACTGTCAAATGTTCTATTCAGAACTGTTTAACACTTAGAGTACAAGGCTCTAACCTACTCACCCGCAAGTCAAGGACAAAGAAAATGACAATTTAAATACAATAAAACCAAATATAAATTCGAATACTGCCAAGGTTTAGCTTAATTGTCAATAACAATTCACCTTCACATATATTAACCATCTTGTAAAGTGAGTTTTATTATTGTATAAGTTCTCCACCCGTAAACTCACTGAATCTCCCTTAATGCTATCAATTGCTCATGGCTAAATACTCACCCACAATAAGTACTCCAACAAAATATACACATTCACTGTTCATCCCACAAAAGAAAACTCAACAATTCACACGACTTAACCTTAATCAATTAAGTCCTACTGCAAGGTCATCTACTACCCGTCCATCTCACAAACTTAGCAAAAGAATAATATTATACTACATATAATAACAATCTATCATATAATCAAATTTTAGCATATAAACCACTTTATAAAGAATAAAAATTCACAAAACCCGGAACAATAATAAGAGTATTAGGATCGGTAGAATCGTGTTACCTTAAATCAGAAAATCCGATTAACTAATAATCGAAAACGGTCCGAATCTTGACTATTGGTCTGGATCAAATCAATAGAGAATGGATGGGTAACAAGGCAACTGTAAGTCGGAAACGAGTGAAATAGCAATAGGGGCACATTTCATCGTGACAAAAATATCAATTGGTCTCCCTTGTGACGGGTTACCATTTGTGACGGATATTTTGTGAGTTAAAATGGTAACAAAATGGGTTAGTGGAGAAAGGAGACCACATGAATAGTGTTGCAGAGAGAGAAAAAGTGGGTACTTTGTGAGGTAAAATGGTATCCGTCACTCAAGAGTGACGGATATGTGCCGTCACAAATAAGAATTTGTGCAAAAATATAGGATTTGCACAGATGTTGGAATTGCAAAAAGGAGAATTTGGTGGAGGGAAACAATGAATTTATGGAAGTTGTAGTTCAAACGGCTAAAAGGCTAAAAGAAGCTATCAAAATAAAACACATATATACACTTTATATATATAAGAGTTTACCCTTGTTTTTTCCTTTTAAACAATTGAATTTCCTTTATTTCAAAACTAAATAGAATTTGAAGGCAAAGTAAAATATTAAATTATTATTTATTTATTTTTATTTATAAATATACCAATTCTTAAAAACAATGAATATTCATAATGCGTTGGCAGTCCTCAAGGACATAACCACCCCAACCACCAACCTTTAACCTCAATTACAATCCCTTCCATAACCATCCTTTTTTTTTACCTCTTTACTGTGGGCTCCTTCTCGTCGCCTAGTTTCTTTTTACCAAATTCCAGAGTCATCTTCTCATCCTGGGGGCTTCTCCTCCAAGGCGCCACCCGTCCTTTATTCCTCCCTTTTAATCTTCGAGTCTCATTTGAGTCAAGGTAGTGTTCGGTTTGGACAAAGACAAAGATCTTAGATCAATTCTCCAAGTTATCATACCTCAAGAGGGGTCTCTTTTACACCAAACGATGTCAAAGGATGTCCAAAGAAGACAGTTGATCCATATGCATTGCAATTCTTCTTCCTTTAAAACTGATAAGCGTTGTCACCCACACTTGGCTAGGGGTTGCACATACTTAAGCAAACTCTGTCAAGGTCATCCTTGTGTAGCGTCAAATCTAAGTCAGTGTTGCTTCAGTCTGTCGTCTTGCGTCCTAGTGAGTCGATGTCGTGTCAAGTCATGTGACTAGAGCCCATTGGATATGCTCAACGCATTTCAAGCAACAAATTTCGTATTTCAAGTTTTAAACAAGTTTCATGAAGAAAAGAGCTTTCAAAACTTGCATGTCTCCTTCCTTATTTGAGGTCCATGTGCTAATTGTTTATGTGCTTATGTGCTATGTGCTATTTTTATTTTAGATTGTTTGTGTGGCCACTAACCATGCTGATAGTCAAGAAGCGTAGCTCGCTCCAACTGGGGGCTTCGCCCAAGTCTTCATTCTCCCCAGCGGCAGTCAAGATATTCCCTAACAGTATTCGCAGTGGTGCTTAAGGTTTCTTCCATGACGATCAAGATGTTATTAATCGTCGATGGGTTCCCGAGCAAGAGTTCATTGCCGTTATACATCCTATATATTTCTCGATCAAAATAAAAACGCGCTTGAGACGATGCAAGCAGATTATTTTTCAACGGTTCGTAGAAAGTCCCGCCTTCGACCAAATTGATTATTATCAGCATTTCTCGGAAAGTCCTGCCTTCCTATCAGCGTTTCTCGAAAAGTCTCGCCCTTCTATAAAGTCAAGTTTCTTCAGCGGTTCTCAGAAAGTCTCGCGCTCTATAAAGTCATGTTCCTACCAGCGGTTCTCAAAAACTCTCGCCTTCTATAAAGTCAAGTTTCTTTAAGCGGTTCTCAGAAAGTCCTGCCTTTCTACTCAGCGGTTCTCGGAAAGTCCTGCCTTCTACATAACGGTTCTCATAAAGTCCTGCCTTTTTCCTCAGCGGTTCTCGAAATGTATTGCCTTTATCCCCGGCGGTTCTCAGAAAGTCTTGCCTTTGTCCCTGCGGCTCTCAGAAAGTTCTGCCTTATTTCCTTCCAACAGTTTCTACCGAGGTCCCGCTACTTTCAATATTACTATTTCCTCACAGAGTTCAACGAAGGTGTCATTCTCCAGAAGTTCCCAAACCAGAGCTTCCTTCCTTAGGTTTGTAAACCCAAAGTTAGGATTCCTACCCCTAGATTCTTAGATCCCAAAATAGATTCCCTTAGGTTCCTAAACATCAAAGCTCCCATACAAAATGTCCTTAGGTTCCTAAACCCATAAATCCTTTTGAAGTTCTTATACCTTTTTTCCTTAGAAAGCCTGAACGCATGCGTTCAAAACAAGAATTAGTAACCTAGTAGTTCCTAAACTTAACCTTAGGATCCCAACTCCTCTTAGGTTCATAAGCCCTCAAGTTTCCAAACCAGCCTGTCCTTTTAGGTTCATATACCCAGGTTCATACTCCCAGCTCTTTAGGTTCCTAAATTCCCTAGAGTTCAAACACTTCTAACATTTCTATCTTTTATGATCACACTCCTTTAGAGTACCTACACCCAAACCTTGGTTACTCCTCAAGTTGAACTTATATTTGGCCTCCTTCCCGTCGATCTTTTTCTTTAGGGCCTCACACCATAGCACCAATCCTTACATATCTTTTAGGTCTTACCCTCAGCTTATGCGCACCTCCGGAAACATCTCAGGAAATTAGTCTCACGTGTGATTTCTTCTTATGGATGACGAGCTTCCTTACGTAGTCTAATGGACATTAAACGACCCTCCCCGATAGTCGACAGACTAAAATGTTCCCGACGACAGGTTCTTTGCTCAGACCTCTTGAGCCGCCTCGCGTCGCCATAGTTTCCAAATTGTAATCTTCGATTGACCCGAGGGCTATACTTTGACTTTCGCCTTGTCCAAGCCTCAGTCAAAGTTGGGGCTCTATAGACACCTCATTTCTGCACCTTCCGCCAAACACTTAGTGATGATTGGGCCGCATGTTTAGCATATGTCGCGACTTTATAACGTTTTGTAAATAGGTTAATAAAAGGTAACTCGTACACTTGTGTCTACCACATGGTTGTCATCTAGGTGTCATTACGGTCATTTTGACAGTAATTAGAGTACATTTGGAGTCCGGGTAAAAAAACAGTCTTCATTTTCTAAAACCGTCAATCCCGAGTCAAAAAGCAATGTGCTTATCTACCTAAGGTTAGGATGTCATAAAATGTTAGTAAAATATCTTATTTTGATTCCTATGTCACTTCTTTAAGCTAAACTTAAGTTTACATTGCAAAATGTGCATTTCATTTAGCTAAAATGACGACCCAACCTTCAGTCCCATTTTACGAGGTGATAACAACTTTTTTGGGTCTGGCCTATTTCACTGAAAGTTCTAGATCTTTCACTTAGCTTTCCAATACCACAAAAATTACCTTTATACGACTCTTGTAGGGATATTTATGCCTAAAATACGACAGAGTGTCAAACGCCCTTCCTTGCGCAGATGGAAAGTACTCGAGAGATAACGCAGAAAGTGGTGCGCCTATTCTGTGGGATGCAACACTTGTTGCGCCTTTTCTCAGGGCTTTATTTTAATCCAAGTTTCCGTGTTTCAACTTAAGTCGGTTGTTTCCTTTTCTAATTTCGTCACACCTCTTTCCTAACCCCCTACCTCGTGATTAGTATAAATAGAGGCCTTCGCCACACATATTTCTCACGCAAGTGCCCGCCCTTCTCTTCTCCCTTTGCACTCTAAGACCGCGCTCTTGCTTTTCGACGCCTACGTGCTTGCTCTACGCGACTACGTAAGTCCAGATTATTCTGGGTACCAGTAACGTTTGCATGACCGACCAATTTGACCACGACACAATCATTTAATCAATCTTTTAAAATCCTTTTTCAAGGGCACTTTCATATTTGCATAGATCGAGTCGAGTTACCATTAAAAACCGATTTAGTTAAATCTCGCGACGCTAACATGTAAGTCTGAGGGTGTAAAATCCCACTTTAATCTTGTTTTATTTCTATATTATAATTTATGTCATAAACATGCTAAAACCGTCTTTTAAAATCATCTTGTAATGCCTTTTTTACGAAACAACAAATATTTGGCGTGGAGAAGGATTACATCAACTGATGCGCCTTCTGGAAGGATCGCAGCATCTACTGCGTCTCTTCTAGGGGCTGCCATCTGTTGCCGCACTTCTTCTTCCTCGAGTTTCTGCACTTTCGTCCCTTTCATTCCTTCGTTCTTTTTTCGTCTTCTTTTCTTCTTATTTCGACAAATTGTATTCATTACTTAATTTTATCAAACCTTTTCTAAACCTTTTCGACTTAAATCCCTTATAGTCTTTAGAATTCGTCTTTTGTACATACTTTGTTTTATTTTTTTCCAGTTTCGTTAACCTTTAACTCTGTTCTCGTCTATTTATAGTTTAAGTTTCAATCCGACATCGTAAATAACCATAACTTGTAATCCGTTGTAATAACTCAGTTTAATTCCTTTTTTTTTCTCGCCTTATGACGATCTTCAGCACATAAACATGCTAAATCACTTTCACTCGAGTCGTATATCAATAACCAATGTAAATTAACCAACGAACTGTTGGAGTGAGTGTCCTCCACAATAGTGCGACTACATACTAAATTTCGTATAAGGAATATCAGGGATTTATTTTATATGTTTGTCAGTTGATCAACGTTTCTCGTTAACGCTCGGCTGACTAGAGTTTGACGTTACTGTTGTGTGATGGCGGTGATCAACTGATCCCTTTAGGTAACACCTATAGGATGACTCCCAAATTGAATAAATTAATTATTTGTATGAGATACGATTTAATTATTTCCTTGTATTAATTAACTTTTAATAAGACAAGTGAATGTATTATTTGATGACAAGTTACGAACTCGGGCCAAGGCGATTTATTACTTAATTACATGATAATTAATTAATAAATATTTATAAGAATTTATTAATTAATAGTTAATTAAATAAATTACTACGGTATGTGTGTATATTGTGAGGCGGAGGTAATTAGCTATTTAAATTTACAAGAGGTTGTAAAATTAGCTAATAAGGGTACATAAGACACATTTTATATTGATAAAATGGTTTAATAATTACTTAATAGTCAAGTGGTCTTTAGTTGTTAATTTGTATTATTTAAGTGTTAATAATCAAATTAATATTTAATTATATAAAATAATTAAATATAAGACTTATAAGCATTTGTGGGACAAATGTCGAAAACAGAAATGGCCCCAAAAATAGGCCATATAACCGGTTTTTTTCACGGTCTTATGAGAACCTCCATGTGTTAAAATGTTGGTATAAAACACATGGTATGTACTCCATCATTTGTTTACGTTTGATGTTCTATATATACCCCTCAACACACACATTTGCATGGATGAATTTTTAGACAAAAAATCCTCTAATACTACTTCATTTGGCTGGTTTTTACAAGAGGAGAAAAGAGTCCATTTTTCTTATCTTTTCTCTCTAAAAACAACTTGATCAATGTGTTGATCTTCATCAAAATAATTCACAAACATAATAATACATTGTCTAATATTATTAGTGTACTAATATTATATATTTTACAAGGTTCATTACTACAATTACCTAGTTAGTAATTTTAGTAGTTTTTGGGCTAATCTTGGGTGCAATCAAAGGAGGTACTGAAATTTGGGTACTTGAGGTTGGAGGATCATCCTTATCTTTTTTAGCTCAAGAACTATAAAGGTAGGAGACCTTTGTGGTGCCCTATATTGCCCTTTTCACCATTGTAAGGTATTTTTCTTATTATATTCTTGCATGCATGTAGTATTTAGACCAGCACATAAAATTAACTAGTAATTTTAATATCATTAGAAGAGTCTAACGAGTGTCTAAATACTAACAAGTGGTATAAGAGCTATTGTTACATACATGCATGTAGTCATAAGACGATTTTAAAAATTTATAAGATAAATTGATAAAATTTGATATTTTGATGTTAAATTTAGTTTTATCACAAAATATGATCTTGCATGTCTATAATCTGGTCTTAGAAAGATATGGGTCGAAAATTTGATTTTTATAAAATTTAATGGCGTATTATAATATTTTACTACATAAAATGGCATAAAATTTTGTAAATATGAATTAATTTTAACAAAGAGTTAATAAAATTAAGTTGCTTGTTAATTTTATGCATATTTATTTAAAAATAACCACATGCATGTTCTATTTATGAGAATTAGAATTATTATAAATTAATGTGATTAATTTAGTTAGTTTATTGATTTTTATTTGATAAAAAATTGGTAAATAATGGTGATTTTGTAAATAAATTTTATGGCTAAAATTTTTCACATGCATGTAATTTTGGTATGTGACTAGAATGTACAAAAATAAAATTTTATTTTTCTATAAAAGTTTTGATTCAATTGAATTTTTCATAAAAGTTATGAATTTTTAAGCTATTTTTGCTATAAAATAATTTTTTAAACCCATTTAACCACAAAATCATTAGTGAGAATAATTATTTTGGGGTTATCCTAGATTTTTATGAGGAGTACATCTTAAAATTATTTTAAGAATTGATTATGGATTTTTAATGGTAAAAATTCCGCAAAACAAGCTCAAATGATAGTTGTTGGTAAGTTCGACGATTTGGCATGACATTCCTTTTGCATATTTATTTTCATATAGATGAATGGAATTTATTTTATATTTATTCATGTAATTTTACCTAATATGACCATAGTTAGAAATTGGTATTTCCCGTAATGTAAGGAAATATCGATTTAATTTGTAATTAATTGCGATTTCGTATCGCTAATTTGTAATTAATTAATAGTTTTAATTTTATTACAAATTGTATAATAGGATATTGCTATGTAATTTGATTATTAGTTGTTAGTTTGAGTTATCTCAAGACGGAGTATCCTAATGATGGTGTTTTTGGAAAGGCGTTCCGAAGTCCAAAAGATGGAGGCCATTCTTATGAAGATTCAAGGGACCAAGGAGTTGGTTTCCGAAGTGTAATAATTTTAGTTAGTTAGATTAACTAGGTGGCCATATTAGGACTAATTGTTTTTATATTTTTGCTTTCATGCCAAATCGTCACTACATGTTTTCTTTTTGTTATCGATTTTAAATTGTCTAGCATTCATCTATTTAGTTCACTTAAAAGTGATAGACAATTAAATTGATAAGATCTCTCACATATTAAAATTGAGATTAGCCTTACCAATTAGTAGAACCTATGAGTCCCTTCTTCATTAGGATCTAGGCTCGGCTCATCGGGGTGCCTTCTTTTTACGTTGGGTAAGTAGGGTGATAAATGTTAATACACGCGAAAATTGGTTGGACTCAACGGAACAAATACATGATGTATCGGCCGACCGTGCCTATATTTGTTCTGGGGCTATAGATGGAATTTATAGAAAATCCGTCGACCAAGAGTTCTAATAGTAGAATCAGTTAAATGAGTTGACTCACCAAATTTATATAAATATGGGTTGAATCGGCCCACCGTGCCCGTGTTTATATAAAGATGGATCTTGGAATCGTTTATATAATTCAGTGGGAGATCATTATATAAATGAGAACTTGTTAAAATTGTTTTACAAGTATTTTTTTTAACGATAAATGTTAATTTTTCCTTCCATTTCCGTTTTTGTAGTAATCATGATGGCTTCATCTAGTCAAACTCCTAAAAACCCATCTACAGTTCCTAATGATTCATGGCTTCGTTCGTTCATGGACAAATACACTTAAAATTCTAATGGTAGTAATTTTAAAGATTGGGAAGAACAACTTCATTTAGCCGCTGCAAGCGATGGTAAATTACGCAATCTCATTGATCCCTCTCCCCCTTTACCGAAAATAAGGTCTAGTGCCGATGTAAGGAGTGCTCATGAAGATTACCATAGAAATTTCATGATAGTTAAGAACATCTTGATTTTTGCTATGGATCCTTCCTTAAAAAGGCAATCCATCAAATTCCATACCGCTCATGAGGTATTTTCGAGGTTTTTACCTTGTTTTCTCAAGCCCCGAGAATACTTCAATATGATTCCGCCGTCCGTTTCTTTGAGGCAAACCTCAAGGAAGGACAATCCGTGAGTCCCCATGTACTTAAAATGATTGAGTACGTAGAAACTCTAGATGGGCTAGGATGTAAGATCCCTGAAGAAGTTATTGTGGACCGAGTGCTTCAGTCCCTCTCATCGGTCAAGGGATTTACCCAATTTAGGTTAAATTACAACATGGTCAACATGAAGAAAAGTCTTCATGAGCTCCATTTGAAGGAAAAGTAGATCTATGTACTTAACATATTCATATATGTTTTATTTTAATTTGTCATAAAATTAATAAGTGATCTTATGCATGCAAACTTTAAACAAAATAAAGAAGAAATATTCATCCTTACATTGGAATTTCGGTTTCTAGGGCACAAGAGAGATCTCCTTCTCTCTTGTTCTTGTGCTTTCCTTTATGGATGAAAAAAAACCCAAGTATAGGATCTCTCCCAAGGATTAATACCCAAAGCACACTCTTAATAAAATTAATATTATGAATACTAGACAATATTAATTTTGTAAGAAAAATTGACCCAAAATTATTTGGTTTATCTCCCAAAAACCGGTTGAGAGAGAGAAGAAAGGAAGGTGAAATATTTTATCTCTCTAAAATATTTTTGGTGAATGAATGAATGAATGATGCAACAAAATGCATTTTTGTGTATATTAGGTAAAATAGGAGGAAAAACCAAAATGGTTTTTCCTCTCCAAAAACCGGGTGGAAGAGAGGGGCAAAGGGAGCCAATGCATGCTCTAGTTGCTCTTCACAATGAACAATAGGTTTTGCATGGCTAGTCTTTAGGTAATCATCATGTTCTCCACTAATATAATCAACACAATATTAGCCTAAATCCACCCTTAATTTCGGTTTATATATGTAAAATGGAATCCATTTTATTTTTGTCAATTTGTCAATATGTCACATGTCACATAAAATTGTTATGTATTTTTAACATATTAAAAATCAACGTATTAATAAAAATACGTCATACACAAAAATCGACTTAGTAATTCATAATTACTTGTACCAAAATATTTTACCAATTTATAAATCACAATACCTTGTATTTATAATAATTCATTCAATTTCAATTGTTTCCTTAAACAATAATTTCATCTGAGTAATGAAACAATTTGGTTACTCAGACCGTATCTCATTTAATCAAATTTCAATGAGATACGTAAATAATACTTCCAAAATCTTCCGTCAATTTTAAATAATTTAATTGACTCGTAACGTTATACGATCAATTAAATGATCAATTAAGAGTGTTGCCCTATAGGTATGACCTAGGGGATCAACTGATCACCACCGTCGCACGACAGTAATGTCAAACTCTAGTCAACCAATCATTACCGATATGTGTGGACCAGTTGACAGTAAAATATTACTTCCCAATTGTATTCTTTATAATGAGACTTAAACATGTGATCATCATGATCACATTATTGTCGGAGGACACATATTCCAACAATCTCCCACTTGTGCTCGACAAGTGTGCGTCACCAATTCTCTTGTCCTATTACTATCTCCCACTCAATGCAAGGTGTCTTTCAGGTCGTACTTGCAAGTGATCATATCGAGAGTGGTTTCCTCGATCTGGAGAATAACTGATTGACCGGATTTGTCCACCATGGATACATTCCGATCGTGGCCACACATTTCCAGTTCATTACTCCTCGAGTGGCCCTGAGATATTGTTATAACCCTGACTAGGGGTGGACAATTCCTATCGCACTCATTCCCTTCGACTAGCCACAGCCATCATAACCCAAAATATGCCCATTTGACCCCATTTACGAAGGTCGTAGTAACACAAATCAAAGTTAATCTGAAACTTTTCCATCTTAGGACAATAGTCTTTAGTCAAAAGAATCGACTCATTTGAATACTATAGCAGCTCTCGCCACGACCAGGCTATATAAATTTGCCAGAACTATATAAGCAGTCATAAGGCCCGACAAAATGTTCCTAACAGTCTGCCTATGTGATCGACTAGTCATCTCACATGACTCTATGGTACTTGAACTTGCCATCAATCGCATCACACTCTAATCACTTCGAGACGTCACCTCATATAAGTGACTATGGGCAAATACAATGCTAATCCACGTTCACTTTAACGGGGTTCAATTGTCTCCACAACCCGTTTAGATGTAACAAGGTATATGGTGAGTTAATAATAACTCAAACGACAAATGTCGACATCACACTCGGGTAGTCAATACCATATTACAACCTTGTGATGCAAATCGTAAGTGTAAACACTTGTTGATTTCAATAGAAGTTTAACATGTTACGTGTCCATGTGTTCAAACTTCTTAATCGTATTATCCTTTACATTCATGTTCTCACTCATAGAATGAACCTTACCAAGTACACATCAAGGTTCCCGACCTTGGTTTTGGTTCTTTTATCTTGAAAGAACTTCCTTATCGATTATCGCATAACGAACGAATTTGTGGTGAATGATATAACTTGTACCGATCAAGTACTTCATCCACACGCAATGCACTAGGTAAATGTTTTGTAGAGTCTTGCAACAATTTGTCAAGATGATTAGCCTAGCACTTCTCATAAGTCCTAGCATATTAGGAAAGATTAGTTTTGAGCAACTTCTTATTCGACTAAGTATCTTTCCAAACTTCTTATTTCTCCTTTTGGCTTGAAAGGCTTAGGATTCTCATAAATCCTTATGTGTGTTCGGATTTTCTATAATATATGCAACCTCTTGTCACATAACAGAGTATTCTGTCAAACACCGAAATCGCTCATCAAATTCTTCTCGAGAATTCATGACGTTTCTACTATGGCTTACCAATGATTCATCATGCTCTTATGCATATGATTCATAATTGGACATGTGCATGATTATTCTAATGGCGGAAACATTAGTAACTTTTAATCATGTTATCAACTATATTTAGGTTCAAGGAACGACCATGACTGCTAATGGCAATTCCATTTTCATTTAAATGAATAACCTACGTATCTCGTTGATTCGATGTGTATTTCTTAATATTAATCCAATATCTCTTGATGTAATTGGATTCATCATAGTCCATATTCATCCAGAATTGAAAACTCAAAAGCTTCTTTATGAAAGAAGGTATTAGCTCGTCATTCTTCAATGAGTGATGAGTTGTAAACATTCAAAGGATGATAGCTCCCACTAAATTCCATATCTTCACATGATAATTTCTAAACTCCCACTTAATTCCACATGTCAATTGAAAACATTTCAAAATGCGATCGTATGTTGCTTTGCAAAGTTTATTAAGATGAAGCCATATATGTTCCCATCATATCCTTTCAAAATTCCTATTTTGAAGAGGTCTCATCTCAACCTTATTAAAAGAGATTTTAATTTCTAACTCACACATGTCATAATGATGTGTAGCAATGTCATTATTCAAATATAAATAATATCTAGAACACGTCCTTCGAAATCCCTTTCGGAAGGAGGTTTAACCATTTCATAATGAGGTTAAGTAATGACATCTGTGTGGTTAAAACTTGGCTATGGAAGATATCGGTATACCAATCCTTGCAACCTCTAGTCATAAATCTTGTTTATTTTCTAGGATGTTGCTTTGATTCGTTTAGGCTCTTAAGTAAATATCAAGGTTGAAACTATTGGTCAAAATTTTTCATAAACTAGTCAAAACTCTTGTTAAGACTTTATATTAGTCATTTTGTTCCAAAACTTTCTTTTGGTCTCCTCGTGTAGTTATCTTGAGAACATACTCTTATGATTACTTCACTTGGTCTCTTTAATCATATAGAACTTACTAGAGACCATAGATCTCATCTATTGGGTATACTATATAAATAGATATACCTTCATTCAAATCATTCTCTCTTGCGTAGATCTCATTTACACAATTACACAAACTTATCTTGGTGTGAGTTGTGTCCTCACAAACTTATCTTGGTGTGAGTTGTGTCCTCATTTTTCTCCCACTCTATCTTTAGAATAAATACACTAGAGATTCAAAGATAGCATATGAGACACAAATAATGATGTTTGAAGTTTAAGGAGAACTATCTCATAGATTGACTAATAGTTTTTGGATTTCGTAAGTGTACTTGGTGATTGACATTCCTTTAATAGAGTTCATAGACTCAAAATCACTTTATAAATGATCATACACAAGCCTTAAGCATGTGGACATATAATGAATCCCTTCATTATAGTTGTCTATTAGATCACTTTAAGTGAATAATCATATGTTTCTAAGAGCAAGCATTTCAATACGAATTTTAGAACAAAGGATAAAATGATAAAACGGGTGACTTGGGTTGCAAACCAAGCCACCATTATCCAAAATACAACCAAGTATCCAAAATACCTTCCCATGTCGAACACGGAAACTTAAAGGTTCTAAAATTCAAAACATGAATAAAATAAGACAATAAAAAGCATAGCTCCATGAAAGCTATTCCTAGCTTCTTGATGGTTTCTTATGCTTGCTTTTCCTTTCCCTTGTCTTTGCTTGGTGGAGGCCCTATTTACAATAAAAAGGGAGATACATTATCACAACTTTGTATCACAATACCATAGTTGAATTAGAAACATAAAAGAAGGGATAGTCATTTACCTACTGGAGTAATCTTTCCAGCCTTAATATCACCAAGGTATTTGGAACAATTTCTTTTCCAATGTCCCATACCATTACAATAATGGCATTTATCAAGAGGACCCTTCTTGATTTTTGAAGTGCTAGCATCATTAACCTTAGCTTTGGTGAAAGTGGGAGCTTGTTTCTTACCCTTCCTCCCATTCTTCTTGAACTTCCCTTTGCTCTTAGTGCTTATGTTAAGCACATCCTTTGGAGGGTTCACATTTAACCCCATGTCCCTCTCGGCTTGCACAAGTAACTTGTGCAATTCTTCAAGAGACACATCCTTGTCTTGCATGTTAAAATTCACCCGGAAATGAACATACGCTTTGACTTTGGATAATGAGTGTAGAATCCTATCTACAATGAGTTCTTTGGGGATTTCAACCTTTTGAATCTTCAATGTCTCGACAAGCTCCATAAGTTTGAGCACATGAGGGCTAACCTTTTGGCCCTCTTTGAAGTCGAGATCAAAGAATGCCGCGGCCGCCTCATATTAGACGATCCGCGGAGTTTGTGAAAACATTGTCATAAGCTTGGAGTAAATCTCATTAGCGGTGCCCATTTTAAAGGCTCTCCTTTGGAGAGTCGCCTCCATCGCAAATATCAAGACGTTTTTCATTGCGGCGGACTCCTTATGGTAAGCCTCATATGCTTCCCTAGTGGCGGTGGTCGACCTAGTAGTAGGTTCGGGTGGAGAGGCCTCGGTAAGGTAACGAAGCTTGTCGTCACCTTGGGCGTCTAATTTGAGTTGGGCATCCCAATCGGAGAAATTTGACCCATTATTTTCAAGTTTACATCGATCCATGAAGGATCGGAGCCATGATGAATTAGCGAGAGGTGTGACGTTAGGGGTTGGTGTTGCCATTTGTTATGAGAAAAGAAGTGGTCTACAAAACAAAATAGAAGGAGTAAAACAAATGTCGTTTTAATAATAATTCTCGTAAAAATTGTGATTTAAACAAGTTTTATGCATTTTTCTAGTGACCTCTACCCAACTAGATAAATGATTCCAAGACCCAAATTCATATCGACTTAGGCATGGGGTAGCCGATGAAACCTTTATCAATATAACTTGGTGGATTAACCTTTTAATCGATTCTACTTTTAGAACTCTTGGTCGATAAATTTACTCTAATATTTATCTATAGCCCAAAACACATCCGACAAGGGCACGGGGTAGCCGATGAAACCCTTATCAAAAACTTTTGTTGAGTTCAATCCAAATTTCGAATAAATGTGTCCATTATACAAACCCATATTAACTTGGGCACGGGGTAGCCGATGAAACCCTCATCAACATGAATTCGGTGGATATACATTCATCACCCACTTCCCCTACGTAACAAGGTTTGTACCCTGGGGTGGCCGAGTGCACTCCCTCGCGAAATAGGTTTTCATGGTTTCTACTATTTGGTAAGGCTATGTCTCAATTGATTTGTTTTAGCGAGAGGTCTTGTCAATTTATTATCTATCACGTTTTAAGTGAACTAAAGCGGTGAACTACGATAATTGTAATTGACACGGTCGATAAACTCGATGAATGAAGATGCATGTTTTAGTTATGGCGATTTAGCGATGCATGCGACATATAAATAAAATGCAAAGAATAAAAATAAATCCTAGTATGGCCTTCCTAACAATAGAAAATCTAATTAACTATTACATATTCGGAAACCAACTCCATTGGTCCCTTGAACTTCGGTTGTTGCACGCATCTCGAGGTAATACCGTCTTTATGTATTGCCATCTTGAAGAAATCCGTCATTGGGAACTCCGAAACGAATAACATTACATAATGAATTACATAATTTCCTATTATACATTTGTAACTAAAATAAAATAAATCTATTAAATTACAAAACGGTGATACGAGATCACAATAAAATACAACCGAATCGATATTCCCATACATTTCGGGTAATATCAATTAAAAACTAAGGCTATACTAAGTAAAAATTACATAATTCAAAATTACATAAAATAAAATTATGACAATCATAAATAAAATGGAGCATTATAATATGTATGAACATGCCCAATTTTATGCTAAATCGCCTTTAAGTAGCCAATATCGTATATAACTCGGTTTTTACGGATTTGCGTGATTTCAACATTTTATAATCACAAAAATACATAAATTCATATTTATGCATAAGTTAATTACCCTAACCTCTTAGGACTCAAAATTTAGTCTTCACTAATTATTTGACCATAATTAACTCATATTTCTAAAATTTGTTCATTAATGGACTTAAAATTATAATAAAAAGCTATAAACTTCAAATAAATCACAAAAAATTCAAATAAATTCAAAATTTGAAATTTAAACACAAGAACATTCTGGAAAAATACCATGACACTCATAATGTTCAAAAACTTAGGTTAAAAATTTCGAATTTTATCCGAAAAAACAATGTTGCTGTTTATCGGTTTTAACAAAATAATCATAAAAACATGAGAAAAATTATATTCATCAACTTTTCAACTTTAGATATGAAAAAGATAATAAAATGCAACATGTGACGTTTTTCCTTAGTCATGGATTATGTTTTATTAATATTTCACTAATTAACTCACTATTCATGCTATTTTTCTTCAAAAATCCATAAATCATGCAAAAGGACTTTAATATAGCCTATTATTTTACACACATCTTGTAAAATTTCATGTGACAACATACTAAATTTCTATGACCAGATTCGAAATTTATCTCATACTAACCTATTTTATACCTAAAATTGATTTTAATAATGAAAAATCCATTTTTCAAGCATAACAAGTCCAAAAATTATGACAATTTACAGGTCATCTCAAAATAATATATGTGACAACATATCCAAAAATCACTGGAAAATTCGAAGTTTAGCTAATTTTAGTCCGTAAATGACATTTTATTCAAAAAATCATATTTTTAATGTCATTATTATGTAATATGAACAATAAAAATCCATAAATTAACCAAAATATCCTAAAAACATTTTAGGACCAGAAACTTTAACATGCAAAATTATTTTCGTGATATATCATAATAACACAAATTTAACAAGTTTTATATGTTAATCGTATAACTCGGAAAAACTTTTAACCGATTTACATGCAAACAACCATGGCTCTTGATACTGATTGAAGGAAAAGTATATCTATGTACTTAACATATTCATATGTTTTATTTTAATTTGTCATAAAATTAATAAGTGATCTTATGCATGCAAACTTTAAACAAAATAAAGAAGAAATATTCATCCTTACATTGGAATTTCGGTTTCTAGGGCACAAGAGAGATCTCATTCTCTCTTGTTCTTGTGCTTTCCTTTATGGATGAACAAAGACCCAAGTATAGGATCTCTCCCAAGGATTAATACCCAAAGCACACTCTTAATAAAATTAATATTATGAATACTAGACAATATTAATTTTGTAAGAAAAATTGACCCAAAATTATCTGGTTTATCTCCCAAAAACTGGTTGAGAGAGAGAATAAAGGAAGGTGAAATATTTTATCTCTCTAAAATATTTTTGGTGAATGAATGAATGAATGATGCAACAAAATGCATTTTTGTGTATATTAGGTAAAATAGGGGGAAAAACCAAAATGGTTTTTCCTCTCCAAAAACCGGGTGGAAGAGGGGGGCAAAGGGAGCCAATGCATGCTCTAGTTGCTCTTCACAATGAACAATAGGTTGTGCATGGCTAGTCTTTAGGTAATCATCATGTTCTCCACTAATATAATCAACACAATATTTGTAACACCCCGATATTCAGAGGAGCCTTAACTAGGCCTTCCTTAGCATATAAGGGCGTTACCATCTCGGTTACCCGAGGAAAGTAATTATCAAACGTCAATAAAAGAACTATTAAGTTATATTACAAGTGATTCAACCAAAATTCAATACAAGGTACAACTCAAAGACTACTCGCTATGACCATCGTATGTCGTGAAGACTCATCCCTGCCCGGACTCCAGCTATCATCAACACCAACACCTGCTAAGACCGACTGCTCACCAAAAGGGATCACGACAGACACATAACAAACAAACAACCACACAAGGTCAGTACTGAGATAAGATAAGGCAACGACAATTACAAACAACAACTCAAACAAAGACATCGGTCTCAACCACAATCATACAATCCCACCAAATCTATCACTGACTGTCCACTGGACCAGCCCTGCCAGTGGGGGACCGCAGCCGTTCCCACCTAAGCCCCGCTCATCATACGAGCGATAACCCTGCTCATTAATGTGCACATCCCCTTTCGTGGCGGGTTCCACGAAGGGCGAAACTAGGGCGTGAAGTCACTCCCGCAAGTGACCCCACTCAGCCGAGAACGCATCTCGAGAACCATCACCAGTAATCACGACCACCAACACAGCACCATCAATTACCATGCCAAACAATCACAACACTATCATAACGACTGACACACTAGACCATCTACAGAAACTGAGTAGGCGAACCTACCTTTACGCATCCGCAACCAATCCATGCCGACAACCACAGCATCCAGCGCACAAGCAAAGCCTACTACCATCATGCAAACATCTATTACTAACAATCAAACCCTAACTATAGAGACAAGGACACGGATGATGATTGTGACATACCTATTAGGGAGAGACAAGGCAAAAGACCGCTACCCGACTCAAGGGACGCTCTTCTAAGGCACAAGGATCTTCCCAAAGGCTTCCATGGAGGTTTTGAGGTGAAGGGAAGGGAAAGAGGCGGCTGAAGGATAGGAGGAAAGTGGCGAAAGTGATTTGCGGATTTAACAAAACGCGATATAAAAACCCCCGCTGAAAACCAGGCACTCGATCGAGTACCCAACCTACTCGATCGAGTGGCCCCCTACTCGATCGAGTGCCCTAGCTACTCGATCGAGTAGCCTCTACTCTATCGAGTACCACTCTTAACACGCAGCTCAAACAGGTTTTGGCATACTTTTCTAAGATTACTCCCGTTCCCGAGGACAGTCAACGACGGTCAAAGGGTCCTAAAAAGGGCGGGTATTACAGTCTTCCCCCCTTAAAAAGAACTTCGTCCCCGAAGTTCAACTCACCTCTCCCGCTCACGACACGGAACCAACACAACCTTACCAAACTTCCCGGTCAAACCACTACCTCTTGAAAATACCATTCCCCCTCATGTCATCATCATCATCGACCACCTTTATACCTAACGATTCTTGCCACTATCATGCAACCTTTATCACAGTCGACCGTTATCTTACATATATATAAAGCGTCCGACTCGTGATGCGAATCGTCGCTCACGATCTTCCAACATACAATAACAACTATCAAACTGTCAATCGAGAACATGTTTCCTATTAATTTCCATGTGGTACCACTAGTGCCACCATGTTACTTGGCAACATGATTCAAATATGATCACACACACTTTGAAGCATTAAAGAAAGAAAGTAAGTTGTTTTTTTTTTTTTTTTTTTTATTTTATTTTATTTATTTTTTTTATTTTATTTATTTTATTTTTTTTAACACATGATACCAACAACATTCTAAACAACTACCAATGACTTTATAATCGAGCAAAACATAATACCGACAACATTATAAATAAACAAAGCATTATTCAAAAACAGCCTTTTTATTTCGCGACATTACTCTTCCCCTCTAAAAAGGAACTTCGTCCCCGAAGTTCACCACCCAAATATCAACACGTATTACTCACTATGGGCATCAAAACATGAAAGAGAACCACATTATTATGGACATTATTCACTAATTGTACACTCGTTAAATTAAAATCACACACACGCCACCGGAATAACTAGTCACCGTTGATAACACACATTAATATGGTATGCACAAACGTACGAGAAGCTAAAATTCCGATAAATAGATCGTAATGAGGCGTATACAAAATAAAAGTAACAAGAAATGATTACCGGCTTACTAATTGTGACAGATACGCTTATAAAGCTTCAATCATGACTTGTAACATATGAAATTAACGGTTCAAAGGTGTTATTACGTACTCACAACTACTTTAAACATTAAACTCGTAATTATAAAACAATTGAACATTTTCAATTTTCAAAAACCCCCTGTAACAGTGACACTCGATCGAGTAAGTAGCGGTACTCGATCGAGTGCCATGCTACTCGATCGAGTGTCTTGGCTACTCGATCGAGTGGCCTACAGATCAGAAACTTTTTCTCATTCTATCCTGTAGCTACTCGATAGAGTACGGGGTACTCTGTCGAGTACCTACAGGCCAATTCCTCATACAACCTATTACGAGTTAACACCCATGTGCATATCTATCATATAAAATTGAGTCGGGCGACTCCCGACTCCTAATATCCCGCAAAAGTTAGAATATGAAATCCGGCCTTATGGCCAACCATACAAATCCAGCTAAGTCTTAAAAATAAAAGGAAACACCTACCAACGTCTAACAACAATACCACCATCTAACATCAACTACTATCGACAAATATAAGAACGAGGAGTATCACTCCTCCTGCTGCTGCTGCTGCTCTAACATCACCTCATCATCACCACCACCCGAAGTACCAGCTCCTGATGTCCCAATCCCCGCATCCACTCCCCGCTCCTGCTCCTCCCGCTCCCGGGCTCGCGTACCATGGAGTCAAGCCGCTGTAAGGGAAGGACTGAGGTGTTCCCCACGTCGACTGCTCCACCCCGTAGGAATGGAATACCCCCGAGTAGTCCCCAACTCCACTCCACCAAACTGGATGCGGTCCCTCTGTACCTATCCCCTGAGCGTACGCCATCTCGTGCATGTTCCGGAGTGTCAAGGTAGATGACACTCTCTCCGCTAGGTAACTGGATCGCGTCTCCGGGGTGTCAAGGTAAGGGTAGTATGGGAAGGGCTGCTGCTGCTGCGGTGCCTCCGGCTGTGGCCTAGTCCCCGAGGCCCTCTCCCTCACTCGACGGGGTCCCCTCACCACTCTGGGTCTCTCCACCCTCTGGACTTCCGCATTCTCGCCCTTCGTCGGCTCCGGCATCTCTTGGAGGATGGTGCCATCAATGAGATAGGTCTGCGGTGGGGGTGTATCCTCATCCTCCTCCTCCTCCTCATCGTCCACATCCACGTCACCACCGCCGGCTCCAAGGGCTCGTGGTGGGAGGTGCTCAGAGCCGGAATCTTCATCCAACTCATGCCAAGCACTCTCCACGCTAGGCTACCGTCGCCCAAGGTTCTCAACCATTTCGGTCGAGATAGTACTCACGATCCATGGTAGGCACAGGGGTAGCTAGAGGCACGTACGCTGAAGAAGCCTCAAAGGAGGTTAGCTTTTCAGCTAACCGAGTGGCAATGGCACCACAGCTCAGGTACCGAGAAGTAGAGGAAGCCATCAAAGCAAGAGCAGCACAAACTATGGAAGGAGCATTAAAGACCACTTTCTTGGCCCGCTCCGGATTGAGGTACGACATCAAAAGTAAAACCTCATGGTTATTCAACTTACTGATATCCTTTCTATCATAGAGGAGGTTTGAAAGAGAACGGAGGAAGATTCTCAAGGTGATGTGCTGAACGTCGTTAATCAGCATATTGCTCGCGGTGGGAGCTTGCTTCCCAGTCAAGCAAGGCATTAGGCGGCCGACGCCGCACTCAGCTGGAATGTCGGTGATGGAGTCCTTGGGAGGCTTAGCCAACCCAAGGTGAGAGGCAAACAAATCCATGGTCAACAAGAAGCTGGTATTCATCAATCTAAACTCGACAGTCTGACCCGCTGGGTCATAGTTAAAGGAACTCCTGAATTCTAGGGTAAGAAAAGGGTAAGTGTGCTTCCTCAGCCGGTACAAACCCGTAAACCCCAAGGTCTCGAATATATGACGGACATCCGTCTCTATTTCCAACTCCTCTAGCACACCGGTGTCTATACACTTTGTGGGTCTCATCTTGCGTTTTTGTAAAGCTACAAAACGCTCCCTTTGCTTAAAGTCAACAAAAACAACAGAAGGGTACTTAAAGCTGGGTACTACCGGTCCACTAGCCTCCCCCCTCTCAAGTGAATCAACCCTTCCCCGTTTACTCTGACGGGTTCCAAGGTTTAGTCTCGGCATCTGCTTTAGACATAAGTTCAAACAATTTATATAAACATGCAAGCATATACTTCATGTAATTTGGGTTCTATATACTTAGTAAGTTTACTAATTCATCAACCAATTCCATATTTGAAGCACATAAATCATGTCACCAAACTTAGTTGCTCAGCTAGATACACACCAATTCTCCAACCATTCTCAGCATGTGAAGCACATAATTCACGTTGTTACTTTGGGTATGAAAATAAGTATACATGTTCATTAGCAGTTTCTACGATTTCATCACACAAGTTCATACTATTACTACTCATAAGGCATAGTGGTGAAAGTAATTATCATGATGGCCGCATATGTTCAGCGAATTTGAATACCCTATCATGCTTCTAAGGGTCGTTCTAGTACATTGCTAATTACATGTTACTAATTCAAGAGAATGAATAATTTATGACAAATTTATATCACCCTTCACTACTATGTAGAACAACTCAATCAAACTTTTCAGACGGTCTTTACAGCTGTGGAAATCGTGGCATGTATTCATCAATCATTGTTTCCATTATCATTTTGAAGTTCAATTCATGCTTATATTGTCAATTACAACATCAATTTTCTAATTCCAAGTCACTAATTTCTCATAAGGCACTTTTAAGACGGAGTTTTAAGGCAACTTTCTAAGGTGATAATCATCAAAATTCATTCTTCCACATGATGTAAACAATGTATAGTACTTAATTCCATCTTCTAATCAATGTAAAACAATCAAAAATCAATTTCAAATTTGTAAACCCTAGAAATTTCGATTTCAACTATGCAATCCCTACTCTAATTTACAGCATACAATCACCAACAACCATGAAAAAGGAGGCATATGAATCATATTTCAACAATTAAAAGCATCAAATTGGCCATTATCATCGAAATTTCAGTTTGTTTTACTATTTTGACACATTCAAAGCAATAAACCATGTACATTAGGAAGAATAGCATACCTTGATTGAGGAACAAGTAGAGGAACGAAAATTAAACTAAGAAATTAACCCCAAAATCACTACTAACCCAAGGTAAAGGGAGGATTTGAGAGAGATTAAGGGATTTGAGAGAGGTTAAGATGGTTGTGTCGAAATAGGGAGGAATAAGAAGAAGATATAGGAGGATTAGGGGTTTTTAGAAAACCCGTAGAAATCACTGTACAGTAACCTACTCGATCGAGTGCCTGGGGTACTCGATCGAGTACCACCCTACTCGATCGAGTAGGAGCTAAATCATTGAGTAACTGCGGAAATTTTCCCACATCCCGACACCATAGCTTCCTAATCAGATCGAGTGAGGTCTACTCGGTCAAGTAAGCACTTGCACTCGGTCAAGTATAGTTAAGTACTCGATCAAAAATACGAAGTAACTTTGAAGATTCCTGCAAAAACAACACCGCGTGTCGATTCCAACTAAGTTCGGAATTCAACACTAATTATCGCATTCAATCACGTTTTATAACCGCCGTCACACAAAATACAACTCTTCAACAACTAAGAGACATATCCCGTTACGTTATACAAATTACCCAACGCGGTCTACCTGTCACCGAGTTATGTACAAATCTAGCCGTGTCATTTTATTACCTTTAAACTTACTTTTCATGCCATTACTAAACTCGTGTTTACATCAACTTGAAACGTATAGTTCACATTATTTCCCCATATTTACTTATCACGTAATTATATTCTTTGCCAATCACTTAATCAATTATGCCTTACATGTTATTCTAAGCAATCTATTTTGCATAATTCAAATATTTCGCAGCGGAAAAATTCCAACTAGCTAATAAAGCATATACACATTACCATATACCGTGATTCCAATTATTACTCATCCATACTATAATTGTCATTAATTTTACGACAAACCCTTACATGTTCGCTACTCATATTACACATTCAAATGCACACTTTCACGCATCTCCATGACGTATAATCTCGTCACATAACTCCTAGCTATCCTATAAGCTCACTAATCATCCAACGAGCTTCAATAATCCCGTCACTAATTACCATACTCGGCCCAAACATTACTATCACACCTCTATTAATTCTAATAAAACTTAACCGGAGGTAGCTCCGGCACAATTAACATACATAGCACACATAGACACACGGACTCCACATTCCCATCCCATGTGACTGGCTTAAGTGTCATGGGGCCAAAATTTTGAAATGACGGCGCCTACTCACCCAAAATCTAGCATCAGCCGGGGCTCCCATTGCACATACACCAGGTTCATTTTATTAGACTCTCTACATTCATTATGTTCATTTGTCACAGGTTCCAAAATCGATGCTCTGATACCACTTTGTAACACCCCGATATTCAGAGGAGCCTTAACTAGGCCTTCCTTAGCATATAAGGGCGTTACCATCTCGGTTACCCGAGGAAAGTAATTATCAAACGTCAATAAAAGAACTATTAAGTTATATTACAAGTGATTCAACCAAAATTCAATACAAGGTACAACTCAAAGACTACTCGCTATGACCATCGTATGTCGTGAAGACTCATCCCTGCCCGGACTCCAGCTATCATCAACACCAACACCTGCTAAGACCGACTGCTCACCAAAAGGGATCACGACAGACACATAACAAACAAACAACCACACAAGGTCAGTACTGAGATAAGATAAGGCAACGACAATTACAAACAACAACTCAAACAAAGACATCGGTCTCAACCACAATCATACAATCCCACCAAATCTATCACTGACTGTCCACTGGACCAGCCCTGCCAGTGGGGGACCGCAGCCGTTCCCACCTAAGCCCCGCTCATCATACGAGCGATAACCCTGCTCATTAATGTGCACATCCCCTTTCGTGGCGGGTTCCACGAAGGGCGAAACTAGGGCGTGAAGTCACTCCCGCAAGTGACCCCACTCAGCCGAGAACGCATCTCGAGAACCATCACCAGTAATCACGACCACCAACACAGCACCATCAATTACCATGCCAAACAATCACAACACTATCATAACGACTGACACACTAGACCATCTACGTAAAACCGAGTAGGCGAACCTACCTTTACGCATCCGCAACCAATCCATGCCGACAACCCAAAGCATCCAGCGCACAAGCAAAGCCTACTACCATCATGCAAACATCTATTACTAACAATCAAACCCTAACTATAGAGACAAGGACACGGATGATGATTGTGACATACCTATTAAGGAGAGACAAGGCAAAAGACCGCTACCCGACTCAAGGGACGCTCTTCTAAGGCACAAGGATCTTCCCAAAGGCTTCCATGGAGGTTTTGAGGTGAAGGGAAGGGAAAGAGGCGGCTGAAGGATAGGAGGAAAGTGGCGAAAGTGATTTGCGGATTTAACAAAACGCGATATAAAAACCCCCGCTGAAAACCAGGCACTCGATCGAGTACCCAACCTACTCGATCGAGTGGCCCCCTACTCGATCGAGTGCCCTAGCTACTCGATCGAGTAGCCTCTACTCTATCGAGTACCACTCTTAACACGCAGCTCAAACAGGTTTTGGCATACTTTTCTAAGATTACTCCCGTTCCCGAGGACAGTCAACGACGGTCAAAGGGTCCTAAAAAGGGCGGGTATTACAATATTAGCCTAAATCCACCCTTAATTTCGGTTTATATATGTAAAATGGAATCCATTTTATTTTTGTCAATTTGTCAATATGTCACATGTCACATAAAATTGTTATGTATTTTTAACATATTAAAAATTAACGTATTAATAAAAATACGTCATACATAAAAATCGACTTAGTAATTCATAATTACTTGTACCAAAATATTTTACCAATTTATAAATCACAATAACTTGTATTTATAATAATTCATTCAATTTCAATTGTTTCCTTAAACAATAATTTCATCTGAGTAATGAAACAATTTGGTTACTCAGACCGTATCTCATTTAATCAAATTTCAATGAGATACGTAAATAATACTTCCAAAATCTTCCGTCAATTTTAAATAATTTAATTGACTCATAAGGTTATACGATCAATTAAATGATCAATTAAGAGTGTTGCCCTATAGGTATGACCTAGGGGATCAACTGATTACCACCGTCGCACGACAGTAATGTCAAACTCTAGTCAGCCAATCATTACCGATATGTGTGGACCAGTTGACAGTAAAATATTACTTCCCAATTGTATTCTTTTTAATGAGACTTAAACATGTGATCATCATGATCAACAGTCGTGGTCGCATTATTGTCGGAGGACACATATTCCAACACCATTCTCTGCTTGTGCAATCATAGAAGGACATGGGAGTGAGTGCGAGTACTAGGAAATATGTCCTTGCCATTAACGTAAAGGGTAAGAAAAAGTTCAAGAGGAATGTTGGCAAGAAACCCGCACAGGTGGAAGGCAAAGGAAAGGCTATTGTGAATAGCTCTTCCAAATCTAAACCTATGAAGGGAAATCCTGCCAAGGATAAATGTAATTATTGTAATAACATAGGTCATTGGAAGCGTAATTGCGCCAAGTACTTGGACGATATTAAAGCTGGAAGTGTGACGCCGACATGTAATTTCTCATCCGAATCGTTTATGATAGACATTAATAACGCTATAACTACAAATTGGGTATTAGTTAATGGTTATGGTTCTCACTTGTGTAATCATTTGAAGGGTCTAAAAAGCGTAAATAATTTAGCAAAGGGTGATGTGGACCTTCGGATGGGCAATGGATCTAAAGTAGCTGTTGTCTCCGTAGGAACATATGTACTTAATCTAGCTTCAAGGCTGCAGTTGTATTTAAATAATTGTTATTTTGTACCAACTTTATCTAGGAATATAATATATGTATCTGTGTTAGACACAGAAGGTTTTCTTTTTGTAATTAAAGTCAAAAGTTGTGTTTTTTCACTTAATGACTTGGTTTATGGCCAAGCAATTTCAGTTAATGATGGTATTTATATTCTAGAAACTACCAACGATGTCTATCATGTAGAGAGTAAAAGACTCAAAATAGGTGAACATGATATTTCTTATTTATGGCATTGTCGATTAGGACATATAAACGAGAATCGCATTAACAGACTAGTATCGACTGGTATAATTACCCTATTTAATTTCGAATCATATGGTCCATGCGAATCTTGCCTCCTTGTCAAGATGACTCATGAACCTTTTACAGGAAAAGGAACTCAAGCAAGTGAGTTATTCGGTTTAATACATACAGATGTATGTGGTCTAATGTCTATCACTGCAAGAGGAAACTACGATTACTTCATCACTTTCACTCATGACCAAAGCAGATTTGTGTTGGAATATGTGTCCTCCGACAATAATGCGATCACAACTGTCGATCATGATGATCACATGTTTAAGTCTCATTTTAAGAATACATGTGGGAAGTAATATTTTACTGCCAACTGGTCCACACATATCGGTAATGATTGGCTGACTAGAGTTTGACATTACTGTCGTGTAACGGTGGTGATCAGTTGATCCCCTTAGGTCATACCTAAAGGGTAACACTCTTAATTGATTATTTAATTGATCGTATGACGATACGGGTTAATTAAATTACTTAAAATTACCGGACGATTTTGGAAGTAATATTTATGTATCTCATTATAATTTGATTAAATAAGATACGATCTAAGTAATCGAATTGTTTTATTACTTAGATGAAATTATTGTTTACGGAAATAATTAAAAAGGAATGAATTGATTATTATAAATACAGAATGTTGTAATTTATGACTCGGGAACCCATTACGGTACAAGTAATTATGAATTACTAGGTTAACTTTATAAGTGGCATATTTTATTAATTTGTTGATTTTTAATTGTTAAAAATACATTTTATATACCAAATGTCATGAAACATGTTACATGTGACAAATTGACAAAATAATGTGTAAAATGGATTTTCCATTTTACACCATATGTGCCGAAAATTAGGAGGGAGTGTTAGGCTTATTTTTGTGTTAATTATGTTTAGTGGAAGGCATAATCATAAGACCTAATACATAGCCTTACATGCCTATATTTCTTGGGATGAATTGAAGCTCATGCATTGGCCATATCCACCCCCTCCTACCTGGTTTTCCTTGTGCAAGGCCAAGGGTCTTTTGCTCATTATTTTTCCTAATATACACTACATACATACTAGTGTATATTGATTCATTCTAACATCTAAAAATAAAGAGTTTTTAGAGAGATTATTACTCTTTCTTCTCCCTTCTCTTAACCGAAAATTAAGAGACCAAATTCAATATTTTTGGGTCAATTTTATTTAGATTCATATTGTTCTATTATTAATAATATTAATCTTATTAAGGGGTTACTTTGGGTATTCATCTTTGGGGGAGATTCTACCCTTGAATCTTTGTTCATCCATATTAGGAGAGCTCAAGAACAAGTGAGTAGGAGAACTCATTTGTGCCCAATAATCCGAAATTTCTATTGTAAGAATGACGATTTCTTCTTTATCGTTATTTTTGTTTGCATGCATAAGATCTAAATTAATTTTATGATTAAATTAAATTGTAACATATAAGAATATGTTCAGTAGTATGAGATATAGATTTTTAACAAGTGGTATCAGAGAATTAGGTTGTTTGGATGCAAATCGGTTATAGTTTTTCCGAGTTATACGATTAACAAATAAAACTTATAAATTTGTGTTTATTATGATATATCACGAAATCAATTATGCATGTTAAAGTTTCTGATCCTAAAATGTATTTAGGATAATTTGGTTAATTTATGGATTTTTTATTGTTCATTTTATATTATAATGGCATTAAAATATGATTTTATGATAAAAAATGTCATTTTTGGACTAAAATTAGCTAAACTTCGTTTTTTCCAGTGGTTTTTGGATATGTTTTATGCTCGAAATATGGATTTTTCATGATAAAATCGAATTTAAATGGAAAAATAGGTTAATATGAGTAATATTTCGAATCTGGTCATAAAAATTTAGTATGTTGTCACATGAAATTTTACAAGATGTGTGTAAAATAATTGGCTATAATGAAGTCTTTATGCATGATTTATGAATTTTTGGATAAAAAATAACATAAATAGTGACTTTAATTAGTGAAAATTGCTAAAACATACTTCATGACTAAGGAAAAATGTCACATGTTGCATTTTATCATATATTTCAGATCTAAAAGTGAAAAGTTAATAAATATAATTTTTCTCATATTTTTATGGTTATTATTAATAAATCCGATAAACCGCAACATTGTTTTTCCTTGATAATTTTTGAAATTTTTAACCTAAGTTTTTTGAACATTATGAGTGTCATGTTATTTTTCCAGAATGTTCATGAGTTTAAATTCAAATTTTGAATTTATTTGAAATTTTTATGATTTATTTGAAGTTTATGGCTTTTTATTGTAATTTTAAGTCTTTTTATGAACAATATTAAGAAATATAAGTTAATTATAGTCAATATGTTTGTGGAGACTAATTTTGAGTCCTAAGATAGTTAGGCTAATTAACTATAATTAACTAATACATAAATATGATTTTATGTAATTTATTGTGATTTTAAAAGGTTGAATCACGCAAATACGTAAAAACAGTTTAATATACGATATTGGCTCCTTAAAGGCGATTTAGCATAAAATTGGGCATGTTCATACATATTATAATGCTGCATTTTAATTTATGATTGTCATAATTTTATTTTATGTAAATTTTGAATTATGTAATTTTACTTAGAATGGCCTTAGTTTTTAATTGATATTACCCGAAATGTATGTGAATATCGATTCGGTTGTAATTTATTGTGATCTCGTATCACCGTTTTGTAATTTAATAGATTTATTTTATTTTAATTACAAATGTATAATAGGAAATTATGTAATTTGTTATGTAATTTATTTATTCCGGAGTTCCTTGAAGACGGTGCCACTTAAGAAGGCGATCTAATTAAAGACGGTGTTACCTCGAGATGCGTGCCAAAACCAAAGTTCATGGGACCAATGGAGTTGGTTTCCGAATTTTCAATAGTTTATTAGATTTACTATTTTAGGAAGGTCATACTAGGATTTTTTTTAAGCTTTGCATTTTATTTATATGTCGCATGCATCGCTAAATCGCCATAACTAAAACATGCATTATCATTTTAATCGAGTATATCGACCGTGTCAATTACATTTATCGTAGTTCACCGCTTTAGTTCACTTAAAACGTGATAGATAATAAATTGACATGACCTCTCTCTAAAAGAAACAATTGAGACTTAGCCTTACCAAAAAGTAGAAACCATGAAAACCTATTTCGTGAGGGAGTGCCCTCGGTCCTACCGGGGTACAAACCTTGTTACGTAGGGGAAGTGGGTGATAAATGTCTATCCACCGAATTCATGTTGATAAGGGATGAATCGGCCCTACCGTGCCCAAGTTGATGTGGATTTGGATCATGGACACATTTATTCGAAATTTAGATTGAGCTCAACGGAAGTATTCGTGACCGTACTCGCATGTGTTCCGGGCTAAAGATAAATGTTAATGTAATTTTATCGACCAAGAGTTCTAAAAGTAGAATCGATTAAAGCGTTAATCAACCGAGTTATATTGATAAGGGATGAATCGGCCCTACCGTGCCCAAGTTGATGTGGATTTGGATCATGGACACATTTATTCGAAATTTGGATTGAGCTCAACGGAAGTATTCGTGACCGTAGTCGCATGTGTTCCGGGCTAAAGATAAATGTTAATGTAATTTTATCGACCAAGAGTTCTAAAAGTAGAATCGATTAAAGCGTTAATCCACCGAGTTATATTGATAAGGGATGAATCGGCCCTACCGTGCCCAAGTTAATATGAATTTGGGTCTTGGAATCATTTATCAAGTTGGGTAGAGGTCACTAGATAAATGCAATAAAACTTGTTTAAATTAAATTTTTACGAGTATTATTATTTTGAAAACGACATATGTTTTATTCCTTCTATTTTGTTTTGTAGACCGCTTTTATTTCTCATAACAAATGGCCACTGCAAACACCAATGCCACACCTCTCACTAATGCTTCATGGCTCCGATCCTTCATGGATCGTTGTAAACTTGAAAATAATGGGTCAAATTTCTCCGATTGGGATGCCCAACAAGGTGACGACAAGCTTCGTTACCTCACCGAGGCCTCTCCACCCGAACCTAATGCTAGGTTGAGTGCCGCCACTAGGGAAGCATATGAGGCTTACCACAAGGAGTCTGCCGCAATGAAAAATGTGTTGATTTTTGCGATGGAGGCGGATCTCCAAAGGAGAGCCTTTAAAATGGGCACCGCTAATGAAATCTATTCCAAGATTATGACAATGTTTTCACAAACTCCGAGGATCGTCCAATATGAGGCAGCCGCGGCATTCTTTGATCTCGACTTTAAGGAGGGCCAAAAGGTTAGCCCTCACGTGCTCAAATTATTGGAGCTAGTCGAGACTTTGAATATTCAAAAAGTTGAAATCCCCAAAAAACTCATTGTAGATAGGATTCTACACTCCTTATCCAAAGTCAAGGCATATGTTCAATTCCGGGTGAATTTTAACATGCAAGACAAGGACGTGTCTCTTGAAGAGTTGCACAAGTTACTTGTGCAAGCCGAAAGAGACATGGGGTTAAATGTTAACCCACCTAAGGATGTGCTTAACATAAGCACCAAGAGCAAGGGGAAATTCAAGAAGAATGGGAAGAAGGGTAAGAAGCAAGCTCCCATTTTCACCAAGGCTAAGACTTTTGAAGCTAGCACTTCCAAGACCAAGAAGGGTCCTCTTGATAAATGCCATTATTGTAATGGTGTTGGACATTGGAAGAGGAATTGTTCCAAGTATCTTGGTGACATCAAAGCTGGAAAGATCACTCCAGTAGGTAAATGACTATCCTTTCTTTTATGTTTCTAAATCAACTATGGTATTTTAATACAAAGTTGTGATAATGTATCCCCTTTTTATTGTAAATAGGGCCTCCTCTTAGCAAAGACAAGGGAAAGGAAAAGCAAGCTTGAGATATCATCAAGGAGCTAGGAGTAGCTTCCATGAAGCTTGGATTTTTATTGTTGTCTTATTCTATGATATGTTTCGGATTTTTAGAACTATTTTGGTTTCTGTGTTCGACATGGAAATGGTTGATCCTTTCTAAACAATTGTTGTATTTTGGATTATGGTGGCTGGGTTTGCAACCCAAGTCACCCCTTTTATCGTATTTTCTTTGTTCTAAAAATTCGTCTTTATATGCTTGCACATAGAAACATATGATCATCCACATATAGTGATCTAATAGACAACTATAATGATGGGATTCATTATATGTCCACAAGCTTAAGGCTTGTGTATGATCAATTATAAAGTGATGTTGAGTTGATGAACTCTCTTAAAGGAATGTCAATCACCAAGTACACTTATTAAATCTAAAACAATTAGTCAATCTATGAGATAGTCCTCCTTATGCTTCAAAATCATTATTTGTGTCTCATAAGCTATCTTTGGATCTCTAGTATATTTATTCTAAAGACAGTGTGGGAGAAAAATGAAGAGACAAAGCAAATTTTTGCAAATTTGTGTACTTGAGTAAATGAGATCTACGCAAGAAAGAATGATTTGTATACCTATATAGATAGTGTACACGAATAGATGAGATCTATGGTCTCGAATAGATGAAATCTACATGACATAAGAGACCAAGTAAAGTAATCAAAAGAATATGTTCTCAAGATAACTACACGAGGAGACCAAAAGAAAGTTTTGGAAGAAGAATGACTAATGTAAAGTATTATCAGGATATTTGACTATACTCAAGAGATTTGGCTAGTATATGAACGAATTTTGACCAATAGTTTCAATATTGATATTTACTTAAGAGCCTAAATGAAACAAAGTTGCATCCTTGAAAGTAAATGAGATTTATGACTAAAAGTTGCAAAGAAAGATATGCCGATATCTACGAAAGCTGAATTAATTGTTAACCACGCTAGTGTCATTACTTAACCTCATTATGAAAATGAAATGGTTAAACCTCCTTCCGGAAAAGGGTATTTTGGGAAGGACGTATATTAAATGAAATTCACATTTAAATAATGACATTGCTACGCATCATTCTAAATGAATGAGTTAGAGATTAAAATCTCTTTCCATAAGTTTAAGATTGAAACCTTTTCTAAATAGGTATTTTGAAAAGATATGTTGGGAACATTTGGTTTTATCTTAATAACTTGGCAAAGCAAAATATATATTTCAATTCTTTAAATGTTTCGATTGAGTAGTCAATTACGAAACATGTGGAATTAAGTGGGAGTTTGAAATTATCATGTGAAGACATGGAATTTAGTGGGAACAATCATCTTGTAAAAATTTATAACTCATTACTCATTGAGAATGACGAGCTAATACTATCTTTCTCAAAAAAGTATTTGAGTTTTCAATTCTGGATGAAAATGGACTATGATGAATCCAATCACATCATAAGATGTTGGATAAGTATTGAGATATACGCATCGAATCAACGAGAAACGTAGGTTATTCATGTCAATGAAAATGGAATTGCCATTAGCAGTCATGGTCATTCATTGAACCTAAGAGTGGTTGATCACATGATTTTAAATTACTAATGTTTCCGCCATTAGAATAATCATGCACATGTCCAATAATGAATCATATGTATAAGAGCATGATGATTCATTGGCAAGCCATAGAAGAATCGTCATGAATTCTCGAGGAGAACTAATGAGCGATTCCAGTGATGGACAGAACACTCTGTTATGTGACAAGAGGTTGCACATATTAAAGTTCAATCACACGTAAGGATTTTTGAAAATCCTAAGCTATTCAAGCTAAAAGGAGAAATAAGAAGCTTTGGAAATATACTTAGTTAAAGTAAGAAGTTACTCAAAACTAATATTTTCTAATATGCTAGGACTTATGAGAAGTGCTAGGCTAATCATCTTGACAATTGTTGCAAGACCCTACAAAACGTATACCTAGTGCATTGTGAGTTGATAGAACACTTGACAAGTGCAAGTTATATCATCCACCACAAATTGGATGGTTATGTGATAAACAACAAGAAAGTTCTTTCAAGATAAAGAACCCAAACCTAGGTTGGGAACCTATATGTGTACTTGGTAAGGTTCATGCTATGAGAGATAACATGAATATAAAGGATAATGCAATAAAAGAAGTTTGAACACATGGACACATGGTATGTTAAACTTCTATTTCAATCGACTAGTGTTTACACACTTACGATATGCATCACAAGGTTGTAATATGGTATTGACTACCCGAATGTGATGTCGACATTTGTCGTTTGAGTTATTATTAACTCACCTTATACTTTGTTACGTCCAAACGGGTTGTAGAGACAATCGAACCCCGTTAAAGTGAACACGGATTAGCATTGTATTCGCCCATAGTTACTTACATGAGGTGACCTCTCGAAGTGCTTAGAGTGTGATGCGATTGATGGCAAGTTCAAGTGCCATGGAGTCATGTGTGATGACTGGTCGATCACATAGGCAGACTGTTAGGAACACTTTGTCGGGCTTTATGACCGCTTATAGAGTTCTGGCAAATTTATATAGCCTGGTCATGGCGAGAGCTACTATAGTATTCTAATGAGTCGATTGTTTTGACTAAAGACTGTTCGCCTAAGATAGCACAGTTTCAGATTAACTTTAATTTGTGTTACTACAACCTTCGTAAATGGGGTCAAATGGGCATATTTTGGGTTATGATGGCTGTGGCTAGTCGAAGGGAATAAGTGCGATAGGAATTGTCCACCCCTTGTTAGGGTTATAACAATATCTCACGGCCACTCGAGGAGTAATGAACTAGAAATGCGTGGCCACGCTCGGAAGATATCTATGGTAGATAAATCCGGTCAATCAGTTATTCTCCAGATCGAGGAAACCACTCTCGATATGATCACTAGCAAGTACGACCTGAAAGACACCTTGCATTGAGTGGGAGATTGTAAAAGGACAAGAGAATTGGTGACGCACACTTGTCGAGGACAAGTGGGAGATTGTTGGAATATGTGTCCTCCGACAATAATGCGATCACAACTGTCGATCATGATGATCACATGTTTAAGTCTCATTTTAAGAATACATGTGGGAAGTAATATTTTACCGTCAACTGGTCCACACATATCGGTAATGATTGGCTGACTAGAGTTTGACATTACTGTCGTGCGACGGTGGTGATCAGTTGATCCCCTTAGGTCATACCTAAAGGGTAACACTCTTAATTGATTATTTAATTGATCGTATGACGATACGGGTTAATTAAATTACTTAAAATTGACGGACGATTTTGGAGGTAATATTTACGTATCTCATTATAATTTGATTAAATAAGATACGGTCTAAGTAATCGAATTGTTTTATTACTTAGATGAAATTATTGTTTACGGAAATAATTAAAAAGGAATGAATTGATTATTATAAATACAGAATGTTGTAATTTATGACTCGAGAACCCATTACGGTACAAGTAATTATGAATTACTAGGTCAACTTTATAAGTGACATATTTTATTAATATGTTGATTTTTAATTGTTAAAAATACATTTTATATACCAAATGTCATGAAACATGTTACATGTGACAAATTGACAAAATAATGTGTAAAATGGATTTTCCATTTTACACCATATGTGCCGAAAATTAGGAGGGAGTGTTAGGCTTATTTTTGTGTTAATTATGTTTAGTGGAAGGCATAATCATAAGACCTAATACATAGCCTTAAATGCCTATATTTCTTGGGAAGAATTGAAGCTCATGCACTAGCCATATCCACCCCCTCCTACCCGGTTTTCCTTATGCAAGGCCAAGGGTCTTTTGCTCATTATTTTTCCTAATATACACTACATGCATACTAGTGTATATTGATTCATTCTAACATCTAAAAATAAAGAGTTTTTAGAGAGATTATTACTCTTTCTTCTCCCTTCTCTTAACCGAAAATTAAGAGACCAAATTCAATATTTTTGAGTCAATTTTATTTATATTAATATTGTTCTAGTGTTAATAATATTAATCTTATTAAGGGGTTACTTTGGGTATTCATCTTTGGGAGAGATTCTACCCTTGAATCTTTGTTCATCCATATTAGGAGAGCTCAAGAACAAGTGAGTAGGAGAACTCATTTGTGCCCAATAATCCGAAATTTCTATTGTAAGAATGACGATTTCTTCTTTATCTTTATTCATGTTTGCATACATAAGATCTAAATTAATTTAATGATTAAATTAAATTGTAACATATAAGAATATGTTGAGTAGTATGAGATATAGATTTCTAACAGTTTGGTTTCATTTTTTTAATAAAGTATAAAAGTGAGGCTTTTGAAAAGTTCAAAGAATTTAAAAATGAAGTAGAGAACCAGTTAGATAATAAAATCAAAAACATGAGTAATGAATTTGATTCCCACCTTTAAAACTGTGGTATTGTATCTCAGTTTACTCCACCAGGCACTCCACAATTAAATGGTGTAGCTAAACGGAGGAATCGGACTTTATTGGATATGGTTTGTTCTATGATGAGTCAAACTGAGTTACCGAACTCATTTTGGGGATTTGCCATTTTATCTGCTCAAAGGTCATTAAATCTAAATCCCACTAAAGCAGCCGATAAAACTCCATATGAGATATGGGAAGGGAAAGTCCCAAAATTTTCATATATGAAAATATGGGGTTGTGAAGCTTATGTCAAGGACAAGTTTGACGATAAGCTTGCCCCTCGACCTGACAAATGTATCTTTGTAGGTTACCCAAAGGAAACATGTGGCTATTACTTCTACAACCGTCACGAGAACAAAGTGTTTGTGACTTGTGAGGCTGTCTTTCTAGAAAAGGAGTTTATTTCTAGAGGACAGAGTGGGAGAAAACTTGAAATTGAAGAAGTTTAAGAGCCACAAACTGAGGAGACGATACAGGATGATTTTCCTTCATCGTCTAGCTCTATGATTGTTCCTTCTGAGTCTAGGAGGTCAGATAGGGTAAGTCGTCAACCTGATAGATATCTAGGAGTTATCGAAGATAATGGTGATTATGAAGTGTTAGTTTTAGAAAGTGACGAACCTAAAACCTACAAAGCGGCTATTACTAGTTCCAACTCTAAGCTATGGCTTGATGCCAGGCAATCCGAAATGGATTCGATTTACGATAATCAGGTATGGGACCTGGTAGACTTACCTAAAGATACTTGATGCCCGTCGTTGTTCACCAAAGATAAATTTATAATTCCTAACTACAACTATAGATAGCGGTAGCAGGGTCGAACCACAGAGAGGCAGATGTAATTATTAGTTGTCTAATTTCAGTCTAAGGTAACGATTATGTGGGGGTTGTTTGAATTGGTCTATAACTAATGAGCAATAAACTAAAGAAATGTATAAAATAAAATTTAAAAGGAGTACTAAGATGATCGGTTCACTGTAGTTTCAGCAGCAGCATACTAAGTAGGTCTGAAATAAACACATGAGGCGGGAAAACAAGAGGTCCTCTCGGTCCACTCTCAACATGTAACGTCTTTCGATCTCGCTACGGGTCCCTAATATCACTAGTACTGACTCTCATCCTGAAAAGTGAATAAAAATCTAAACTTTACCTATCTTTCGATCTTAGCATAGTTTAGTCATTTTAATTGGTAGTCTACCAACTTTCCCTATCTTTCGATCTAATGGGTCAGTCATTTCTTGAGCGTTCAACTAGTCGCGTGAACTCGATTCGTCAAATATAGAATTTAAATCAATTAAAACGAAGCAAAACCTCACGTGGCCAGTCGATCGACCAGGGTGTGCGGTCGATCGACCGTGGCGCGACTCGATTCGTACTATTCTCGCCGCCTAATCTCTGATTCCCTACATCCTAGCACGAGGTATTTAGCTACTCATGATATTGGTAAAAACAACAACAAGATTACCGAAATAAACTACTGAATTCATGCTTAAATTAACGGAACAAAAGATTAGCATAAAACGATAATTATGGCTTCGGGAGACTAATCTATCAATTCTAGCTACGAACGAAATAAAGCACTAAAACTGAAATAATGAACAAAGAAATACCAGTAGAAGAATTGCTGGAAGAAAAGCACGAGCGAAAGGAATTGTATTGAATGATTCAACTCGGAAACCAAACCCTAATTAATGATAAATTAAAACTGGATGCAAGCTCAATGAAAACTGAATACCTAAAGCTTAATGTCAGGTTACGTTATATAGGAATTTAACGTAACAACTTATTCCTAAACCTACAATACATTGGGCTTTCTTATTCTCGATCTTTAATTCACGTCTGAAATAGTGGCATGGTCGATCGACCACACAAGGCAGTCGATCGACTGAGGTATGCTGAACAGGAGTTCCTGTAAGTCGGGCTCTGGTCGATCGACTATAGGGTCTAGTCGATCGACTAGAGTAGCTGATAATCCGCTTTTAATTCTTCATAAAGTTGTCTTTCAAGCTTCGAAATACGCACCAAGTTCATCTCTCGAGTCTCCACTTCATGTCAAATGCAATGCAAGGTACTCAGGGACGGATTTAGCTCAATATCTACTCATTTCCGCATAAATCTGCAATATTACATAAAAATACGAAAGTAGACGAAATGGGGCAAATAGTAGCATAAACTACATAAATGAGCTCTGAAATGCGTGTAAAATGAGGTGTAAAACATCATATTTAAGATAAGCATCAATACTCTACCTCTTCAGTGTAAGTGGATCTTTAAGATCAAAATTGGCATGGATGGACATAAAGATGTCTACAAATCTAGATTGGTGGAAAAAGGTTTCTCCCAGGTTCATGGTTTAGACTATGGCGAAAGTTTTGGACCAGTTGCTATGCTTAGATCTGTTCGGATTATGTTAGCGATTGCTGCATTTCATGATTATGAAATATGACAAATGGATGTCAAGACCGCCTTCTTGAATGGGTTTCTGGAAGAGGAAGTGTATATGATACAACCTGAAGGTTTTATAGATCCTAAAAATCCTATCAAAGTATGCAAACTTAAGAGATCCAAATATGGTCTTAAGCAAGCATCAAGGAGTTGGTATCATCGATTTGATCATGTAATTAAACAGAATGGATTCTCTCGATGTGTCGGGAACCATGTTTGTACATGAAGTTTAGTGGGAGCAAGTTTGTTTTCTTAGTTTTGTATGTGGACGACATACTACTCATTGTGAATGATGTTTCTATGCTTACTTCAATGAAAGAGTAGTTGGGAATACAGTTCTAAATGAAAGATTTGGGCGAAGCTTAGCGCATCTTGGGTATCCAGATAAATAGAGATAGATCGAAAAGGACATTAGCTTTGAGTCAAGAAGCATTTATCGATAATATTCTTGATCGATTCAATATGAAAAACTATAAGAGAGGTTTTCTACCCATAGGTAGTGGGATAACTTTGTGTAAGTCACAGTGTCCTACTGAACCTAAGGATATTGAACGCATGAAATCGATCGATTCCTTATGCTTCCGCTGTCGGATCGATCATGTATGCTATGATGTGCACCCGTCCTGACGTCTCTTAAGCATCGAGTATGACAAGTTGCTATCATAATAATCCAGGTGAGAGTATTTGGATAGCCGTCAGGAATATTCTTAAGTACTTAAGAATGACTAAAGATTCATTCTTGGTGTTTTGAGGAGAAACTGAATTACGTATAAAAGGTTACACGGATGCTAGTTTCCAAATGGATAGAGATGATATGAAATCCCAGGCTGGTTTTGTATTTTTGATAAATGGGGGAGTTGTTTGCTTGAAAAGTTTTAAGGAGTCCGTGACTGTTGATTCGACAACAGAAGTTGAGTACATTGCAGCAGCTGAAGCAGCTAAAGAAGCTATTTGGATTAGGTAACTTTTGGAGGGACTAAGAGTAGTTCCGTCTGCTAAGGATCCTATCACTGTTTATTGTGGTAATAGCGTGGCAATTTTTCAAGAAAAAGAACCCAAGTCTAGTAACATGTCTAGACATGTACCTAGGAAATATCATATAATTAGAGATTTCATTGAAAGGAAGGAAATAACAGTCTGTAAGGTTGGGACAGTTGATAATGTCTCTAATCCTTTAACCAAGACATTATCTCAAGCTAAGCATGATAGTCATGTAGTTTGTATGGGATTTAGATGAATCCCAGAACTGTTGTAAATTATGCGATATGTAATAATTAAGATATTATATTTACTATGTCATATATGATAATTGCAATTATCTTTTAATTCTTATCTTCTATTTTATTTGAAGTTAAATACTTTGTTTTTTCCAAATAGATTGTAGTGACGACATTGAACCATATTAAATTGAACTCGATTATCATTGTATTTTGTCCCTAGTTACTTAATGAGGTGACGTCTCGGAGTGACTAGAATGTAAGGCGATTGATGACAAGTTCTACTGTCATATGGCCATAGAGATGGCTAGTCGATTACATAGGCAGAATGTAGAGACATTTTCTCGGGCATTAACCATTTATAGAGTCCTTATGTGGCCTGGTCATGGTAAGGATTTCTATTTATTCCTTCGAGTCAATTCTTTAGAATTCCGACTATTTGTCTAAGTTGGTGCAGTTTTCCAGTGGCTTAGGTTTATGCTCTAGGTCGCGCCATAAAAGGAGGCCTATGGGCATCTACTGGGTCATTGTGATCTGTATCGAACGAAAAAAATAGGTCAACAGGATTGGCCATCCATGTCATATTTTATCTCAAGGCCACTCGAGGAGAGGTGACAGAAAATGCGTGGCCACGCTCGGATGAGATCTATAGTAGATTATCCGGTCAGACAGTCATTCTCCTGATCTAGGAAACTACTTTATGATATGCTCACGTGCAAGAACGATCTGAAAGACATCTTACATTGAGTGGGAGATATTTATGGACAAGAGAATTGGTAGCGCACACCTGTGTCGGACAAGTGGGAGATTGTTGGAGAGAGTGTCCTCCACAATAGTGCGACTACGTACTAAATCTCGTATAAGGAATATCAGGGATTTATTTTATATATTTGTCAGTTGATCGACATTTATCGGTAATGCTCGGCTGATTACACTACTACAAATGAGCACTTGGGCCACGGCTAAATTCGTGGCGCAAGTGCTAAATTTCCGTGGCTAAATCATTTTGCCACGGGAATACCTTCCGTGACGCAAGTGGCCGTGGAAAAGAGATAGCCAAGGGAAAAATAAGAACGTGGATATTATTTAATTTTTGGCCACGGATTCTCTCGTGGCTAATAACTTCCGTGGCCAAAAAAATTTCCCGTGGTCAAAAAATAATTCTCGTGGCAAACAATATATATGAAAATTAAATAACCAAAACGTAAAATAATTTGTTTTTTTTTTCACAATGGATGTTTTTATTATATATGGAACTGTGACAATTTAGATACTTGTTTTGCTAATTAACTTGATTCACTTGAATCTTTAACATGTTTTCACATGTCATGCATCCGTGAGCATCGGAGAGGCTTCCCTGGAGGTCACCCATCCCAACACTACTCTCACCTGAGCACACTTAACCATAGAGTTATTTTGATGTGCTACTGAATTTGAAAGTTAACTTTGTTGATATAATTAGCACTTTGAATCCTTTTAAGTTTTTTTTTTTCCTTTCAAAATTTACCTTTAATACTATTTAATTACAATGCAAAAATGTTACATGGTTTACAATTTTTTTGCGAGAAACACATTATTTTGGCCAAAACAATCAAATTTTCGATGTTAACCTCCCGGCTATAATTTTGACGTCATTTTTTTTTTGCTGAAGTCAGCAAAACAATTTTCTCCAAAAGGTAAACTTTAATCCTGCTTTCCTAACATTTTTTTATTTTTTTAGTTTATCAACAATCTTATTTTTATTTCTCTTGTACTCATTTTTTCGTATATTTTTCTATACAAATTCTATAATATGACTGTCGTACCTGCGATATGAAAAATGTGACAATTGTTTAAGAAAATAATGACCGCTTTTTACAACTAATGGTCTTTTTTCCGCCCCAAAATGGTAAGTATTACCAAAAATTAGTCACTTTTTACCCATAAAACACGAAAAAGACTATCGTACAACAGAATCGCTTGCTTTCCTAAAGTGATTTCTCTTTGTTATGATTTATCGTTTATTTTCTCAAAAATTTGACATTATTTGCACTTGTGACTTTAAATTATTATAATTTCTATATATTCCCTGTTATGCGCTCATTTTCAATGAAACAAAATTCACCATATTGAATTTTCATATTGATAATTTTTACGATATGTTTTTTTTAATTGATTTGTAGGAGATCATTTTTTTACTTCCATTTTTTAGAGCACTTATTTTATTCAATCAATTTTGTTATCTAATTTTTGTTTCTTTTTCACTCCTATTCCCCAAACTTTTTTTCTCAACAAGTTAAATTTTATATCAAATTCAAATTTTTCTATAAACATATTACAAATAAAGTTGTAAATCTAATTTTGAATTAAACGGTTTGACAATATATTAATTTGAGATTTATCTAAGATATATGGTAAATAACTTATTTATTTAATTTGATATGCTATGTGTTTAAATGTGATACGATAATTTAAGATTGTTATTCAAGATTATAAAGTTTTAATTTAAAATGTAAAAGAAATTAAAAGAAATTCACGACTTTATTAAACAAAATTATATATTAAAACAGATTTCTTAAATTATCAATGTTTTTAAAAACCTACAAAACATAATTGTAATTTGTAAAAAAAAAATCAAAAAATTTAGACGATAAATTTTTCTTTGCTTACATATAAGTTTATAAAATTTTAAAATTTCTTATTAAAGTAAATGAAACAATAAATAATACTAATTAAATTAATCAAAGTGTTTCCAAAATTTTATATATAAATGTATTTTCATAGTTTTTATATTTGATTCATTCAGATTTTGTATTTTTTATAATCAAGCAATTTTTGGGTTTGCCTTAACATGAAAATATCTTAATTTAAGTCAGAAAAGATACTCGCCACGGGTGTTTGTTTGTTTGTGGCTATTTTTTTTTTTTTTTTTGCCACGGGACATTTCGTGGCTAAATAAAATTTCGCCACGGGTCTGACATAGCTCGTGGCTAAAATGATTATTTGCCACAAGTGTAGCCTAGTTCGTGGCGCAAATGACTTTTTGGCATGGGAAAAGTTATCCCGTGGCATAATTTTTTTCTTTCCAAAATAACGAATAAGTTTTTTCCGTGGCTAAGCAAAATTTAGCCACGAATTATAAATTCCCGTGGTATAACTCGTGGCGCAAGTGACAATTTGTTGTAGCGCAAATTCCCTTATCGTATAATTTTGCTCAGCCCTATATTTTCCCCTCAACACACATATTTGCATGGATGAATTTTTAGACAAAAACTCCTCTAATACAACTTCATTTTTCCGGTTTTTACAAGAGGAGAAAACAGTCCATTTTTCTTATATTTTCTCTCTGAAAACCACTTGATCAATGTGTTGATTGATGTGTCTCCTATTTACGCACATTTAGTCCCCTAACTAGCCTAGTTCCTATACTTTTTAGTGAGTATTAGGGTTGTTTCTTGTCTTTAGCTTCCTATTATGCATGTTCTATGAGGTTTGGTGTCCTTGGTAGGAGAGGAGAACTAACCTTGCCTAAACAGAGTGAAGCGGAGCTAAATTGATATCACATAACGACCAAGCATCAAAGAGGAAGCTATTACCTAAGGCTCAATTCAATAAAACCAATAAATGAGCAATGACAACCGACTCCCGCGATCCCTCAAATGATCCCCACAAATCTTGAAGCAGTCACAAGAAGAAGAGCCAAGCTGTCCCATAATCCGGGCATCCCGACCTCAAGACGGGCGTCCCAGGCCATAATCCGGGCATCCCGAGCCCAGGACGGGCGGATCCCAGAGTAGCACGAGCAAGTACTGAGCCAAGACGCGCGTGTCCTCAAGGGACTTGCAAGCTATGACGTGCGTGGCTTCAAGGGACTTGCAAGGCACTAATCTTCTCTTAAGGACTAAATCGTCATTTAAGCCCTTTGTAACCCTAATTCTTGTACTTAATTTTCAGTATAAATACCCCCATTGTACTACCTACTTAATATCCAAGTTTTCTGAGATAAAATCCTTCCTTAGATTAGATTAGGAGTAGATTAGAATAGATTAATCTCAATAATTCCACAAAATTGCACTTTAATCATTCCTTAATTATTATTTAAGATTTGTCTAGTTCTTAAGTTAAAAACACATGATTTACAAATTAAAAAGTGAATTATTTAATATTAAAATTTAAATGTTAGTCTTAGAAATAATAGAAGAGAACTTGATTGATTGATGGAGAGTTGTCAATTCTCGAATAATAACCCAATAATTTTCAATTAATTGCTCGCTTAGCAATACACCTCTCTGAACGATACCTATTAGATGTTTAATCCTTATAAACTTTTATCAATCATTCGAATGGGTAATGATATCTCAAATACACTGGCCCGAGATACAAAACCTCCCGGACTAGGTGGACAGTCAAATGAACCATGATAGTGAAAAATGAGGGAGGAAAATACATTCCAAACTGACAAAGACTGGTGACGAGGATCTCCTGCAAATTTTCCGCTTCATCGGGATCAATGACTTTATTGTTGATTGATTTGAAGAAATAGCAAAATCTAATTATAGCATGTCGAAACTTTGGAGGTAGAATGGAACGAACAACCACAACTAATAGTTGTTGCATCAATGTATGACAGTCATGTGACTTTAAACCAGTAAGTTTTAGGTCCTGCAACGAAACCAAGGCTTCTAATATTAGATGAATAGCCCTCTGGCAGCTTAATACCATGCAAGCATTCACAAAACTCTTTTTTCTCTTTTTTTGAAAGAGTATGAACTGCAGGCGGCAAAAAAGTCCGATTCCCTTTTTTTTTAGTTGCCAGCTCGGGCCTAATACCCATCTCAACCATATAATCCCTAGCTGCCTTATTGTCTTTTGTCCTACCCGGAACATTCAGCAGAGTATTGATTATATTATCACAAACATTCTTTTCAATGTGCATAAAATCTAGGCAATGTCTAACCGGTAGGTCACGTCAGTACGGAAGTTTGGTAAAAAATATGGTTTTTTTTATAACCACGAGTAGAAAACTTAGGTCCCTTATTTCCGTACGTTCTCTCAATATCTATCACTTTCTCATACACTTTATGACCATTCAAAATCTAAGGATTCCCACGTTGCTCAGGACACCTATTAAACGCCCTGTGAAGCTTACGATAATGATGATCAGGGCATAACCATCGACGATTTCCCCTGTACACATACTTGCGAGAATGCTTCAAATATTCTGATTGAACATTCCCCCCCCCCCTCCCCCCACAATGGGCAAGCCTCTTTCCCATGTACAGTATGTCCGGAAAAATCGTCGTACGCCGGAAAGTCAGTTATTGTACGCAATAATATATCTCTCAGATTGAAACTTTCCTTCTTATAACCATCAAACACCGGTATTCCTCTTTTCCACAGAATCTTCAGATCATCTGGAAGTGTTTCCAAATACACATCTATGTCATTTCCAGGTTGTCGAGGGCCAGATATCAACAAAGACAACATCAGATACTTCCATTTCATGCAAACCCATGGGGGCAAATTATAGATGGCCAACACAACTGGCCAAGTACTGCGTTGGGTACTCATGTTTCCCTGAGGGTTCATTCCATCTGTGGAGATCGCTAGACGCAAGTTCCTTGCTTCTTTGGGGAAGTCAGGATATTTAGCGTCAAACTCATTCCACTGTTGACCATCCGCTGGGTGTCTTAACTTTCCATCTTCAATCCTTCCACTATTATGCCAAGTCAACATTCTTACATCTTCTTCATTCAAATAAATCCTTATGAATCTTGGTATTATTGGAAAATACCACAACACCTTAGCTGGGATCCCTTCCTTAGTCTTATAACACCATACAGAGCGGCGCGGACAATAGTTAATTTCTCATAATCTTTACGGTAAAATATGCAGTCATTGGGACAAGCATGTATTTTCTCATATTCCATGCCCAATTCTCTAATCATTTTTTTAGCCTCATATGTCCGACTCGGAAGAACATTACCGTCAGGAAGCATGTCACATAACAAAGCTAGAGAATCCGTAAAACTCTTATCACTCCACCCATTTGCCCCTTTCAAGTTTTATAACTTTACCACCGCGGACAATTTGGTATACTTCTTACAATCAGTAAATAAAGACATTTCAGATTGACTCAACTTCTCAATTAAATCATCAGCATTTATTTCCCCATCACCCGTAGATTCAAAATCATCGAATCCATCATCTTCAGCAAACTTCTCACCTAAAACAACTTCAAGTGTAGGTGAACGATTGTTTACACAGACATCATCTGCCCCATCCCCTATATCTAAACCAACAGCTTCAGGTGTATGATTATTTACCTCTACATCAGATTCCACATCCTCATCCTCTAATTCTCTATGAAAAATCCAACGCCTATAATCTCTATTGAAACTTTTCTTTTCTAAGTGTATTTTGACATCTGGGATAGGCAAAATCCTAATATTACCACATCTATTACAAGGGCAGGGGATTGATGAGTGGAGATGAAAATTTTCAATAACGAAATTGTAAAATTCAGCAATTCCATCATTATAAATGGGATCACCAATTTCACCATCAATCATCCAAGTACGACCCATATATAAGCCAGTAGCTATGAAAATGAGATTACCTTTTTTAAGCTATAAAGATTAATGACGGCGACGACGGCAAAGATGACTTGTTCACCATCAGTCATTCTATTATTAATACCTTTGAAATTTCATTTATTTTTAGAGTTGCATAATCTCAGACGGTTCTTATAAGTACCGGTTTTAATTGTGCAAGCATGCATGAGGTGAATAATGGTCAAACAACCAATAATAGTAGGGCATGCCATTGGTAAACTAAAATCACAAACTTTTCAGTTTTCACAGTGGATCAGTTTTTACAACGTTTTTAAGAAACACCGTTGTTAATTGTTGTAATATGACAACGGCTTTAAAATAACCGTTGTTGATATATGTAATATGATAACGGCTTAACAAAGAACCGTTATCATTTTGTGTTATTATTATTATTATTATAACGGTTCCAATTTTTATTATCTTATTATGCCGTTTCCATTCTTTTTTATTATTATTATAAGTAGAAAGTTAGTCATTATAATATTTTATTTGGTGGATTGCATTTGAGTGTAAGGACTTAATTAAAACGTAGTAACAAATAACATAAATAACTAAACTTTAATTCAAACAACCACCATAATCCAAATTACAACTCATAATGTCAGATAATAATTAAAGACTTAATTAGAATCTGATGAAGGATTAGGATAGTCCAATTTCGGCATAGATCAAGTCGTAGATCAACTCTTCATCATCAGCGGGCAGCGCAGCTGGTGGAATGGCCTCTTTCTCCCATGACATAGGCACGTTGACAGGAATGTGATGCCTCCTGTAATGTGTCAGCAGACGATGATCAACATGGGTCGCAACCCATATATAAGGGCCCTTTTGTTTAGCATCCAAATAAAAGTCCTCTTTCCCCGCATCTTTCTCCGCAAATCTAGCCCCTAATGTTCTTGCCTGACGAAAATTATCATGGCCGTTGGCTTCGTCAAATTCGATAAAAGTGAAGCCTACAAAACCTTGCTTGTTTGTAGACATAGGGTACACTTTTTTAACCGCAGTGAAACCGGAGTCATGAAGCATTTGCGTCAACCACCCAAACTTAGGGTTTAAACCCTTTCGAGTCGATATGCCCTTGTGGATCCCGCGTATCCCGCGGGCCCTGTCCACACCCGGATAAGGACTACTACTATTTTGAAGAAGGTTTAGAGGGTTAGAAGTGCAAATTAAGGTAATGTTGACATGTTACTCGATATTACATGTGTTTGTGTTAATTGTTTGTTAGATTTGGTGATTATTGATTAAAAGATGCAATCTTTACATGCTAATAATGAAATTGTGTAAAATTGTAGACTTTGAGACTAAACTGTGTTAAGTGTCCACTTTCATATGTTAATTCGGGATTCTCTTGTCGCATATTATGGTTTTAACTATTTTGATGTTCGTTTGGATGATGCCTTGAAGTATTAACACCAAAATATGTTGTGGGGGTGTGTCTTTGGGTGGAAATATGAATAAGGTGTGTTATTAAAGTTACTTAACCATGTTCATGCTTAATTCATGGTTACCCCCGTTTGGGAAATTGCATAACAATAGTCACAAAAAGTCTCCATGTGTAGATGAGGATCCTCACTAGGCATCCCTTCAAAATGACTTCGTTCGACTAATTGTATTAATGTGACTCATATTTGAGCACATTTAGTCCCCGAATTAACCTCGTTCCTATGCTTTATAGTTCATAATTGGGTCATTTACTATCTTTAGTTTCCCATTTTGCATATTCTTTGAGGTTTTGTCCCCTTGGTAGGAAATGAGTGCTAACCTTGCATGTACATGGCGAAATGGAGCTAAATTGATCGCATCGAATGACCAAGCATCAAAGAGAAGACATCACTAGAAGGCCTATGTAGATAATAAAGTAAAATGGGAACTAACGAAAGGATCCTTACATCCTCGGAATAATCCTCACGGATTATGAAGGAAGAAAAGAAGAGAAGCAGTATGCCGTGGGATCTGAGCGTCTTCCTTCACCACCATCTGAGCGTCTCCCAGACAAGACGCTCGTCTTGCAGCCATAGTATCCGAGCGTCTTCCTGACCAATCCGCTCGGATCACAGTCCAGAGAGCCCGTGCCACTCCCCAAGACGCAAGGATCGTGGCGAGACTAGCAAAATGGAGATGCTCATTTCCTTCGAGAGGAGCATTTCCTCAACTTTTCTTAAGGACTTAATAGTCATTTAAGCCCTTAGTAACCCGAATCTTTGTACCTAATCTTTAGTATAAATACCCCATTATACTACTTAGTTTAGGATGCTCTCTTAATATTTTCTTAATCAAGTTCAAATCATTCCTTAATCTTGTAATCAACTTTTAATCTAGTCTTAATACAAATCTCAATACTTAATCTTTCCTTAATTTCTCTATTGTTCTCCATTTATTTTGGGTAATTAGAAGATTATTTGGGTTTATTTGGAGGATTGACAACCTCCCATCAATCAGCAAGTACTTAATTATTCTTTTCTTTATTATTTGGAATCATCTTCATAGGTATAATTCTCTCTTAACCTTGTTTAATTATTGTTAATCATTTTCATTTATTCATCATGTTTTGCTTTGCTAGTATGATTGACAACCTTGTTAGCATGTTAAACTTGCTAATGAGTGAGTAGTTTCCTTAGCTAAGGGTAATGGGGAATTAGGGGAAACCAACATGGGAATTAGTAGTTTCCTTGTTGTGATTTCAACTTATGCACATGTTATGTTTGATGAAAAGCGAGCCTATGAATCTTTGCATTTTTTACCCATCACCTATCTTTTCAATGAGACTTAAGCTTATACACCAACTCGAGTCTCATTAGACCATGCGTATAGTTGGATAGGAAGGACTAAGTCGACTTGTAGGTGTTGTACAATCTAATCAATTCGGCTACGGGACCCAAACCTTCTTAGGGATTGTAAGCTTATACACCAACTAGATCCCATCACAACAATAAGAGCTTGCATCTAGTAGAAAACATGTTTGTATGATCAACTCCCATGAATCCCCTATGAACCCATGACACCCTAGTGCTTTTAATCAATTGTTTACATCTCATTTTAATCACCTTGCTTGTTTTTATTACTTTGCTTTATATAGTTGATTAGTTTAGTTGATCTCCTATATCAACCCAAATTGTGACACCCTAAGACACAACCATTTTCAATTGAAAATCCTACATCAATACACGTCCCTTGGGATCCGACCTTTAATTACCTCTTTGCTAAGAGTAGTTTGTGAAGTTATAAATATTATTTTGGTTAGGTAGCTTTTGACAACGAGTTATAAACCGACACCAAAAATGGCGCCGTTACCGAGGACGGTGTTAACTTGATTTGATTTTCATTAATTGTTTTTAGTCGTGTCTTTCTTTACCTTGGGGAAGTCAATCTCCTCAAGGTTGTTCTAATTGTTTTCGAGTTGTTTGATATTTTACATGTCTAGGAGATCACAAGGTAACTTGTTACCCATTGATCTTGAAATTGAAAGAACTTTGACCAACAATAGAAGACTTGCTAGAGGTTCTTTGAGAGGTATTGGAGAAATTGTGAACATTCAACCAAATAACATTGAGTTTACCAACCCTTTCTCAAGAGAAGGAGAGGATAACCCAATACAAAACTCACCACTAAATCAACCCACAATGCCTAAATTCTCATCACATTCTGTACCAACTGAGGAGAACCTACCAAATGGTACTCCTACACCACAATATGTAACCGGTAATTTCATTGCCAAATCCGGATTCATACAATTAGTTGAGAGAAGTCAATTTGGAGGGATGCCTAGTGAAGACCCTCACTCACATATGGAGACTTTTTCTGACTATTGTGATGCGATTTCCCAAACTGGAGTTACTCAAGACCAAATCCGATGGGTCTTATTTCCTTTTTCTTTGATTGGTACCGCGAAACAATGGTTGAAAAGCCAAGACAAGGCTAATCTTGGTATTGATTCTTGGAAGAAATTGGCACTTGCTTTCTACAAGAAATTATATCCTCCGGAAAAGACTAACATGTTGAGAGCCCAAATCACCGGGTTCAAACAAAGGGATGAGGAATCTTTCTATGAAGCATGAGAGAGATTCAAGGACACTTGTCATTCTTGTCAACACCAAGGACTTAGCAAGTGGTTCCTTGTACAACAATTTTGGAATGGTCTATATGAAGACTCCCGAAACATTCTCAATATGGGATCTAATGGTATGTTCATCGAAGTTGATGACAATCAAACATGGAACAAAATTGAAGAAATGGCGGTTCATAACTCGCAATATAGTAGACCTCGGAAGGCTACTAGAGGAGGAAAGCATGAGGTGGATTCCACTACTCAATTGGGTGCTTAACTAAGTGCTCACATTGACACCATTAATTTGAAGTTTGAGAAGGCCATGGCTAAACTTGAAGAGGCCTCCAAATCACCCAAGCAACATGTTAATGCTATGGTGGCATCATCATCAATTCCAAGTGGAGTATGTGAGAGTTGTGGAACTTTGGGACATGACTAAAGTGAATGTAGGGGAACAAGTGAACAAGTGAATGCTTTCCAAGCATACAAGAGGGGAACCCCTTATTCCAACTATTACAATGAGAATACCAAATTCCATCCCAATCTTTCATACAAAAGCCAAAATGTTCAAAATCCTCAACCAACATACACCACACCTCCAATGAGAAACCAAGCTCAAAGACCCTTTTACCAAAGCCAAGGTTATCAAAATAAACCCTCTTACAATCAGTCCAATGACCAAGGATTTGATGTTCAAAAAGCGGTCCTCCAAATGCAAAAGAACCAACAAGAATTTTTCACTCAAATGCAAAAAGATAGCCAAGCAAAAGATATCACCATCAACAACATACTAGCTCACACAAAGATGTTGGAAACCCAATATTAGGTTCATATACCTATTATTAGACTCTTCTAATAGTGAACTAATTAACTTCTTAATATTTATTCTTTAGATCTAGTGCATGCATAACAAAATAAGAGATTAATAAGAAAATTAATGTCCCTTACATTATTATTTTTGGATTTATGGGCACAAGTAAGGTCTTCTACCTTCAGTTGTTCTTGAGCTATGATGAGTATTAGGATGATCCTCCAAAACTCTATATTAAGAGCCCTCCTCTTGATTGCACCCAAGATTTAACCCTTATCTCTACTAAATAATATTAACTAGATATTTATTTAGTAGTCTACCTTAAACTTGATTACTAATACTCATAAATTACACTAATAATATTAGTAATTTTTATGAACAATTTAGATTGAATCTTCTCAAATTTTAGAGAAAGATAAACTATAAATGTGAGAGGAAAGTTTTGCATGTAAAGAGATGAATGAATGAAGTGTGAGCGTAAAAATGAAAGAGCCAAAACTACTCCTAATAGAGTAGTATGGCCGGCTCACTTGAGGCCAAGGAAGACATCTTCCTTTTTCTTTTTGCTCTTATCCATAATATAAGTGTGTAAGGCTACTAATTGTAGGTATGATTATATTAATCTTATCACATAAAATAATATCATCCACACTCCACTACAACCTCTATTTTGGTCCACTTACATAAAATGGACTACCATTTTATTTTGTCCATTTGTCATTTGTCACACAATATGTCACATGAAGTATGTTACATGTCATTAATTAATTTAATGCATATTTATCAAATAAATATCATTTTATAAATTAATTAATTTATATACAACAAATTGACTAGTGATTCTTGATCACATAAATAAAATGGGTCATATAATTATAATTGACAACATATTGTAATTATAATTAACCATTCATTCTTTTCACAATTGTTTTACAAACAATAATAAATTTTAGTAATAAAGTATTTCAATTACTAAAATAAATCTTATTTAATCCCATTACAATAAGATATTAATATTATCTCTCACAATTGAATTGTTCAATTTTAAGGAATTGATTAACTTGTATCGTCATACAATTAATCAACTTTACTGATAAGGGCATCAACCTTTAGGTGTGACCTTAAGGGATCAACTGACCACCACCGTCCTACGACAGTAACGTCAAACTCTAGCAAGCGAATCGTTACCGATTAATGTTGATCAGTGACTATTTAATTTATCATCCCTTTCGTATTCTTATTATGAGATTTAATTATGATATTAAATCATGTGATCGCACTATTGTTGAGAACACATATTCCAACAATCTCCCACTTGTTTGAGATAAGTGTGCGTCACCAATTCTCTTGTCCTATTACAATCTCCCACTCAATGCAAGGTGTCTCACAGGTCGCACTTGAATTTGATCATATCTTGAGTGGTTTCCTCGATCTGGAGTGTAAGTGTTTGACCGGAATTATCTACCATATATACTTTCCGAGCGTGGCCACGCATTTCTAGTTCACTACTCCTCGAGTGGCCTTGAGATTTCAAACAACCCTGACAAGGGGGTGGACAATTATTATCGCACTATTCCCTTTGTTTAGCCACAGTTCATCATAACCCAAAATATACCCATTTGACCTCATTTACGACAGTCGTAGAGCATAAATCAAAGCCAGTCAGAAATTTGTGCCAACTTGGGCGAATAGTCTTTAGTTAAAAGAACTGACTTATAAGAATACTATAGTAACTCTTGCCATGACCAGGCTTTATGAATTACCAGAACTCTATAAGTGGTCATTGCCCGACAGAGTGTCCCATACAGTCTGCCTATGTGATAGACTAGTCATCCCATATGACTTAACTTGCCATCAATTGCATCACACTCTAGTCACTTCGAGACGTCACCTCATATAAGTAACTATGGGCGAATACATTGTCAATCCAGTTCACTTTAATGGGGTTCAATTTGTCTCTACAACCCATTTGGATTTAACAAAGTAATGGGTGAGTTTAACAAAACGCAAACGATAAATGCGATAATCATATATGAATAGTCAATACAGTATTACTACTTCATATCTTATAATCTTTGGTGTACCTTTTACACTAGTTGAATTGCAATAAAAGCTTGGCAGTGGATATACCATATATCCATATATTCCAACGTTATTAATTGCTATTTCCTTCTTTTCGATGTTATCTCTAATAACATGAATTTATCTAAGTATATGTCTAGACTTCTTACCAGACTTGGGCTCTTTAATTTGAAAGATGCTCCCACTGTTATCACATAACTTGTGATAAAGTCATTGATAGAGGAATCTACTCTCATTCCCTACGTTGACCATTTTATCACAATTTACTTAGATTCCTTTTTATAGAATTTGCAATGGTCGAAACTAAAACACTTCTCTAGTTTCTTACTCCTTAGTCAATAAAATCAACCTAGGATTTCGACAAATCCTTCTCGGTTTAGAAACTAAAGTTTGTGTAACCCTTCAACACATAACTTAGTTTATCATCCAAACAATTGAACAAATCCTCAATTGTTCTTTAAGGCTTTCACAAGACCATCTTATGAATAAACCTGTTATTGACTTATTATGCTCCTAGCATATACTTCATCACGGCGTGTGCGTCTGTGGCATACATGATCATTCTAATGGCGGAATCATCAGCAAATGATTTCATGTGATCAACAACTTAATAGGTTCAGTGAATGACCATGACTCCATCATAGTAATTCCACTTTCATCACCATGAATAACCTATTCAACCTTCTTGATTTTAAACAGATTTGAAAGATCTTATCATCACAAGACACTTGATTCTATGCCAATATTCTCTCACATAGATTCAGAAATCTTAGAATATATCGCACCTTTTCCTAGTCTCCCAATCACTCTTCACAGAAGAGAGCATTGGTTCATTATTCTCAATAAGTAATATGTTATCAACATATAAGACATGCGAAAATAATTCTTGCTCCCACTTAACTTCATGTATAATCATGATTCGTCAATCATGTGAATGATACCATTCTCAATTATCACATGAACAAAAGTATAATCCTTTAATGCTTGCTTAAGACCATTCTAGGATCACTTAAGAAAGCTACGCATAATATGTTAGGATTCTTAGATCTTTATCTAAGGTTTTGTGTTCCAAACATATCCTTCTCTAAATTCCCATTTTAGAAAAGCGAATTATTTAATATCATTTGCCATTCTTCATCAAAATGAAATGCGGCATTTCCTAACATAATTTATCCTGATTAACATCTTCATGTCAATCTATGCACTTTGGTACTCTAAAGCTTTATTTACCTTTAAGGAGACCCTCGTCTTAAAGTAAATATACTCTTGAGTAACAATTTTTAGATTGTAATGCTATGGCTCGTATGTAACAAGGTCGATTTGGGACAAGGTCATAATACCATTACTTTCGCAAAACAACATTTTAACAATAAGAGATGTGTACTAAACTCCCACTGAGCTATACTCCTACTCTATCTTTATAGATTATAGTTCCCTTACTTTCACAAAGCAACACATTAACTATAAGACATGTTTGTAACGATCCAATCTACTCCCACTCTATCTCTCAGAAATACATCTATCTTCTTGAGAAATAGCTTTGTGAGTTACAAACATATATATGGTGGAGTATTGGAAGTTTCTCTATACTAACGCATTAGCTCATAAAAGACCAGCTCCATCATGGCAGCTTGATTCATGTTATATGTGAATCTGATCCATGTAATTTGTTAAATAGATTATCTATTTCAGGTATTTCCTGGTTGACCATCCGCTTAGAATTACGTGTCCGTTTTGGATTGTAAATTCCAAAAATTAAGTTCGATAACTCAAACCGACTCATATTAGTTTGATCTTATGGGTAGTGACAGTAGTTCGATAACTCAAATCGACTCATATTTGATTAACTAAATATACCCATATCTACTTAAATCATTGGTAAAAGTGACAAAGTAGTCATAAATTCCCCTTGTGGTGATGCTCATTAGAACACATACGTCGACATGTATTAGTCCCAATAAATCACTTGCTTGTGTCCCTTTACCACTAAAGGAAGTACAAATCATTTTGCGATGGATACAAGATTTGCATATTCCATATGATTGAAAAACAAATGGTTCATTTAAATCTAGTCGACACTAGCTTTCAATGCGTTTCTCATTTATGTAACCTAATCGAAAAAGCCAAATGTACAAATCATTTGGATCCGTAATTATGAGTCTTTTGGTTTGTATGTTATAGATATCCTTAGTTGAGTTGGAAGTGTCTAAAACATGAATACCATTAAGAGAATTCACTTGGCTCCCAGCCATGTCAATTTTCAAACAAAATAAAACGATTGTTTTTGAAGGCAAAATATGAATCCTTCCATGTCTAACATGAAATAATGTTTTAGATAAAATAGGTAGATAATCACCATTATGTAGATTATAACTCAAAGCTATTAGCTAAAACAAGTACACAAGTCCCTCTCGAAGTGGCGGCTACCCTAGCTCCATTTCCTTGTCGGAGATTTATATCGCTCTTGTTTAGCTTTTCCACATCAAGCCCATGTACACAATTACAAAGGTGAAAACCATAACCGGTATCCCATACCCACGTTGAGATGGATGTAGAATTTATATCAATAACAACGATTTCGGAAGATATAGTACAAAGTGGAGTGACAAGTACAACTTTGATATCTCCCAAATACTTGGGGCAATTTCGCTTCCAATTACCCATGACATTACAATAATGACATTCCTCATAGGATTGGGCACCCTTCTTGGTCTTGGTTTTGGTAGTCTCACTATCCATTTCAAATTTATTATCAGGTTTGGGTTCCTGACCCATCTTTTGCTTTCCCTTTAATTATACCATTACTCCTTTCAGTTGCAAGGACACTCTTGCTAGAACTCTCACTGAATTTAATATTTTTTCTTGTTACTACAAACAAGGATGCCTTGGGTTTAGTGAGATTTTATTCACAAGATTTTCTTACTAAAGAGGTAGGCATAAATATCGGAATGGGAGGTATGGAAGTGGTAAAATAGCAAAGATTTCCATCCTGACCAATGCCAAAGCGTAATTCTCTAATCGTATTATTGTCATACTCGAAGCATTTTTCATCGAATGATTGGAGCCATGAATTAATGGTGATTGGTGTAATAGTATTAGATGAATCCATTGCGTATAAATAACTACAAAAACGGAAATGAAGGAAATAATAAACATCTATCGTTTTAATAATACTCGTAAACACTTTAAACAAGTTTATCATTTATATAGTGACCTCTACCCAACTATTATAAATGATTCCAAGATCCAAATTCATAGTAACTCGGGCACGGTGAGCCGATTCATCCTTTATCAATATAACTCGGTGGATTAACTCTTAATCGATTCTACTTCTAGAACTCTCGGTCGATAAAAATTACTTTAATATTTATCTTTAACCCGGAACACATGCGACTACGGTCACGAATACTTCCGTTGAGCTCAATCCAAATTTCGATGTAATAACATTTTATTACCCAGTTACCCAACGTAACAAGTTTAGTACCCAGGTGAGCCGAGCCTACTTCCTCATGAAATTGGGACTCATGTTTTCTACTATTTGGTAAGGCTAATTCTCAATTATTATTTAGTGAGAGGTCTTGTCAATTTATTATCTATCACGTATTAAGTGAACTAAAGCGTTGAACTACGATAATTATAATTGACACGGCCGATGACTCGATATGATATGCATGTGTTGTTATGGCGATTTGGCAATACATGCAACTAAAATAAATGCTAAACAATAATAAATTCCTAGTATGGCCTTCCTAAAATAGAAAATCAAATAATCTATTACAAATTCGGAAACCAACTCCTTTGGTCCCTTGAATCTTCAAGTGGCACGCCTCCCAAGAACTCCGTCTTCATCGGAACGCATTTCAGAATGGCACCGTCTTGAAGAAACTCCATGATTACAAATAATAATAAAAATACAAAGCTATTCCTATTATACATTTGTAATATGGAAAAACTAGTACAAATAAAAGTGATACGAGATCACATTAAATTACAACCGAATCAATATTCCCTTTCCTTACGGGTAATATCGATTAAAACTAAGGCCATACTAAGATAAAATTACATAACTCAAAATTATATAAATAAAAGTCATTAAACAATTAAAATATGCAGCATTATAATATTTATCTATCATGCCAAATTATGTGCCAAATCGCCCTATTTAACTTATATTGATTAAATAACCCGGTTTTATTCAAATGCGTGATAATAACTTCTTAAAATCACAAATTAACACATAAATCACATCTAAGTTCAAGTTAATTATCTTAACACTCTTAGGACTCAAAAATTAGTCATCACTCAATTTTTGACAATAATTCAACTTGATTTAATTTTATGCTCATTTTTTACCTTGAAATCACAACATTTATGAAATAAATCCAAAAATCATGGTTAAAATTTTCGAATTAATTTCGAGAAAATATAGTTGCAATTTATTTGTTTTTTCTCATAAAACATCTAAAGTATCCAAAAATTAATCCAATCAATTTTATAACTTTAGATCTGATAAGTGGGATATTTATGCAACCTAAAATAATTTTCTCATGCCATGCAATTCGTTTTAGCTATTTATGCTAAAATAGTCACTATTTATGCCATTTTTACACTAAAAATTCATAAATCATGCTAAATAAAATCATTTCATTTCAAAATTTACATACAGTGTGTAAATCATGCATGTGACAACATATTAACGTTTCATGGCCTGGTTCGAATTTTAACTATTTTTAACCATTTTACCTCTTTTAATCCATTTTTATTTCATAAAAATCATAAATCATGCAATATTAATCAAATTAATACGAGATTTTACACACAACTTGTAAAATATGCATGTGAGGCCATATAAAATTTTCAAGGTTATTAGTGAAGGTTAACTTATTTTTGTGAAAAAAGTTCATTTTACTCATAAAAATTTAATAAAATTACTAAAAATCATTAAAATGAGCAATAAATTACCATAAATCATAAAAATGACCTAAAAACATTTTAGGACCAGAATATATTACATGCATCATGATTTCATGAATTAATCTTATAAATCACAAATTTTTAGTTTTATATGTTAACATTTTAACTCGGAAAAACAATAACCGATTATGCATGTAACATCCTATGCTCTGATATCACTTGTTAGGTTCATATACCTATTATAAGAATCTTCTAATAGTGAACTAATTAAATTCTTAATATTTGTTCTTTAAATCTAGTGCATGCATAACAAAATAAGAGATTAATAAAAAAAAAATGTCCTTTGCATTATTATTTTTGGATTTATGGGCACAAGTAAGGTCTCCTACCTTCACTTGTTCTTGAGCTATGATGAGTATTAGGATGATCTTCCAAAACTTTATATTAAGAGCCCTCCTCTCGATTGCACCCAAGATTTAACCCTTATCTCTACTAAATAATATTAACTAGATATTTATTTAGTAGTCTACCATAAAATTGATTACTAATACTCATATATTACAGTAATAATATTAGAATTTTTATGAACAATTTAGATTGAATCTTCTCAAATTTTAGAGAGAGATAAACTATAAATGTGAGAGGAAAGTTTTGCATGTAAAGAGATGAATGAATGAAGTGTAAGCATAAAAATGAAAGAGCCAAAACTACTACTAATAGAGTAGTATGGCCGGCTCACTTGAGGCCAAGGAAGACATCTTCCTTTTTCTTTTTGCTCTTACCCATAATATACGTGTAAGGCTACTAATTGTAGGTATGATTACATTAATCTTATCACATAAAATAATATCATCCACACTCCACTACAACCTCCATTTCGGTCCACTCACATAAAATAAAATGGACTACCATTTTATTTTGTCAATTTGTCATTTGTCACACTATATGTCACATGTAGTATGTTACATGTCATTAATTAATTTAATGCATACTTATCAAATAAATATCATTTTATAAATTAATTAATTTACATACAACAAATTGATTAGTGATTCTTGATCACATAAATAAAATGGGTCATATAATTATAATTGACAACATATTGTAATTATAATTAACCATTCATTCTTTTCACAATTGTTTCACAAACAATAATCAGTTTTAGTAATAAAGTATTTCAATTACTAAAATAAATCTTATTTAATACCATTACAATAAGATATTAATATTCTCTCTCACAATTGAATTGTTCAATTTTAAGGAATTGATTAACTTGTATCGTCATAAATTTAATCAACTTTACTGATAAGGGCATCATCCTTTAGGTGTGACCTTAAGGGATCAACTGAACACCACCGTCCTACGACAGTCACGTCAAACTCTAGCAAGCCAATCATTACTGATTAATGTTGATTAGTTAACTATTTAATTTATCATCCCTTCGTATTCTTATTATGAGATTTAATTATGATATTAAATCATGTGATCGCACTATTGTTGAGGGCACATATGCCAACACCCAAATGTCTCAATTAGCATCTTCTAGCTCTCAACGACAAAAGGGGAAATTACCACCTCAAAGTAATTCCCAAGACATGAATCGGTGAGTGCTATCCATTTGATGAGTGGTACAAGGTATGAAGGACCGAAGAGGCCCATTGATGAAGACATTGTGGAGGCTAGTGACAAGGAAAGAGTTGTGGAAAACTCTAAGGAAGAAGAACCCATTCAAGAAGTTTCAAAGAAGAAGAATGAAGAGAAGGCTAAGGAGAAAGAGCCTATTGTGATTAGACTTCCATTTCCAAGTCGTCAAGCTAAGCCTAAGTTTGATGAACAACTTGGAAAGTTCATGGAGATTGTGAAGAACTTGGAAATCTCAATTCCATTCACGGAATTAATCAATCATGTTCCGGCCTATGCAAAATAAATGAAAGATATTCTTACAAAGAAGAAATCCATCCGGAAGCTAGAGACTATTGCATTCACTAAAGTGAGTAGTGCCTACCTACAAGGAAGTTCACCTCCAAAACTCAAAGATCCGGGAAGTTTTTCTATTACATGTACCATTGGCGACACTACAATCAACAAAGCTTTATGTGACCTTGGGGCAAGTGTGAGTGTCATGCCATACTCGGTGTGCAAAAGGCTAGGAATAGGAGAACTCAAGTGCACTAATATCACACTTCAAATGGCGGATCGATCAACAAAGACACCTTTAGGGGTATGGGAGGATGTACCGGTAAGAATTGGCAAGTTCTTCATCCCGGTGGACTTTGTTATTGTTGACATGGAGAAAGACTCCAACATTCCTATTATTTTAGGAAGACCCTTCTTACACACCGCGGGAGCGGTGATTGATGTGAAGCATGGAGAGCTCACACTTGAAGTGGGAGATGAAACAATCACTTTTAACCTTGACAAGACAATGAGAGCTCCCCACTTACATGAGCCATGTTTCATGATCGATCATTATAGCCGAGAAAGTGATAGGAAGAAGTTGGCATCTCAATGAAAAGATCAAACTATGGGTAAAGAATCACCACCCATATGGAAGAAGAAAGAGGATAATCTTCAAGATGCTCCGTCCAAAGAGCAAGGAAATTGCAACAATGAGAGCTTGAATACCTCACCACCACTCATGACAAGTAATGAAGAAGGCCTCATTGGCCATGATAACAAGAAATAGGAGTTGTTTCCATCAACTCATGATACTATAGGGAAACAAGCTAGTGAAGTATGTGCTCTATGGGATGATGAATTCGATGGATTAGTCAATCCCTACATTGGCAATGCTATAGACCAAGGCTTTGGTGACCATCTTGACTCAAGTCACCACCAAGAAGAACACAATGTGCAAAGGTCTTTTGAAGATCTTTATAATGACAATGAACAAGCCTTCGACTAGTTCTACAAGGTGTTGAGCAACATCAACAACACCTTGGCTATGCCCCCTTGACATCTCATCTCAAGAGTGAGAGTTTGGTGGAGTCCTCCCTAAACCACCATTTGTAAATATTCTAACCCCTTAACTCACATTTTTATTCTTGTATTGCATTTTTGTCAAATTTTTGATTTACATTTGTACATTTTGATCAAGATTATCATTTTTAGAGAAAGGGAGGGAGGGACTTAAATGTTTCTTGATGTGTAGTGTTTTGACTTAGTGTGGGGATAACAATTGCCTAGGCTATCCAAGCCTTCGTAGTGCACCCATAATGAAGACCATATGAATGAAGAAGAAATGACTTGGGATATGAAAATACCCACGGGTGGAACTGAACCCGTGAGGTACAGGAATAATCTGAGCATCTCAGAGGGAAGCCGCTCGTCATGGATGAAATCCGAGCGTCCTGACAGTAAGACGCTCGCCTTGGCAGAGCTGGAAAGGAAATTTTTTATACTGGGTACGAATATGAGCGTCTCCTCAATAATACGCTCGTCTATGTCCGAATCCGCTCGTCTCAGTGAGAATCCGCTCGTCCTGGTTACATCAAAATTTGGGATTTCACTCTGACTATGAATCCGAGCGTCCCCAGAATAATCCGCTCGTCTTAAGCCAGAATCCGCTCGTCTCCTCCGAAGACGCTCGTCTCAACACGGGTTTCATTTTCTAATGCTGATTGAACTATAATCCGAGCATCCCGTGCCTAAGCCGCTCGTCTCCTACTACTGAATTGCAAAAAAACATGGGATTTTAAACCCCCTTCCCCATTTCATTTCATTCTTTCAAAACACAAACACACATTCAAAACCCTCAATCCCTCCATCCATAAAACTCAATTTCCTCAACCAAATTCACCAAAATCAAACCCAAACTCCCCCAAAACTCAATCAAATCACTCATTTATCAACAAAAAGCAATTCAAACATCAAAATCCTCAAAGATTGAATCAATTTTCTAGGGTTATAAGCAAATTTCGAAAATCCTAAATCGATTTGGGATTCATTGAAGCTTGAGGATACCAGAAGAATTCAAGCAAATCATTGATTGTTGATACAAACTAGGAGAAGAACAATGGCTAGGACTAAAGGTGGAAACAAGGCACCTACAAAATCAAATCTTTCAAAGAGGCAACAACCTCTTCAAGCTTCCAAAGCTTTGGTGGTTCAACAAGCAAGAGTGGAAATCCAAGAAACTCCTCTTCCTATGGTGGAAGCTACTACTCCTATCCTGGTTATTGAGCAATTACATGAATATCCGGAGGTAACTTTCACATCCGATTCTCATAGGAAAGCATTTATGTCTCTTGCTAAGAAATTGATTTTGCCCACCAAGTTTATTTGCCAAGATGCTTTGACCAAATTGGGTGTCCTTTAAAGAACCAAGAACTTGTTTGAGTCTATGGGGTTGCTTACATTGTTTGATATGCAAGAATTGACTTACCCCTCCCTCACCTTGTAATTTCTAAGTTCATTAAAAGTCACAAAGGTGGAGACTCGAAGGAATATTGAATTCCGCCTTGAGAATGTGGATAGAAAGATGTCCTTTAATGAGTTTGGCAAGGTATTCGGTCTTGATAATGACTCAACTTATGTGAAGAAACCTTCAAAATATGATCCCGCCCCTTTGTGGAAAGCTATCACCGGAAGAAAATTCGAATCATTTCGTGAGTGTCTTGCCCTTTATGTTCACCATCCGGGCATAAGGGTGTGGCACAAGGTCGTGGGAAATACTCTTATTGCTAGGAAGGGGACTAATCATTTCACCGAACTTGATTTCATCTATCTCGAGTCAATCTTGAATGTCGATAAGAAGTTCACCAAGAAATACAATTTTCTTCAACTCTTAATCGAAAGGTGGCTTACAATCGACCATGGCAAAGAAGGTGCGGCCTTTATAGTAAATGGGGGATTGGTAACATGGTTGGCAAAGCACTTCAACCGGGATTTCAACAAAGATGGGACTTACAAGCCGATTAAGGGAGGCCACCTGATTGATCTAGCCAATATGGTTTACAAATTCCATTGGGTCAAGAATGATAACTTTGACAACAAATTTGAGTGGCTTACAAAAGATGCCAAGTCCTTCATTCTACCAAACAAGATTTGCCGACTCAATGTCCGAAGCACAAATTATCTTCTTCTGCTCTCCGGTGAAGCCGAGATGATCATACAACAACAAAGGGAATTTAATGCCGAATCCTCTTCCTCCGCTATTGTGACTCCACCCTACCCGTTCACCTACCAAGAATTCCGACCCGAAGGTGTTGTGGTAGGTAACGATTACTTCACTCAATTAATGCAACACATGCATAAGCAAGCTTATCAAGACCGAGTCAATGCCTATAGAGCTCAATATCCGCCTCTCTTACACCAAGCTAGGCAAGGACTTCATGACCCATCATGTCCTTTGCCTAGTTGGGCGGATAGGGAAGTGTTCTATCCTAATTCCCCTAGGGATGTTAGCATGGGTGGTGAGGAAATTGTTGTTGAGAGTGAAGAAGAATAGGAAAATGAGGAAGAAGAGGATCAAAGTTCAAGTGATGATGGTGAAGCCTCTGGGTCTATGGAGGTAGATGATGATGATACTAGTGAGGAAGTTGATGATGATGATGACAATGGATGTGATGTCGCCATGGGCGACAATTGAGGATTAGCAAGCTTTTTGGAGGATGCCACAATGCATTGTGAGTTACCTACACTTCCTTTAGCTTTGTTCATTTCTCTTGTTTTTAATTTTTTATCTTGATCATTTGTTTGAGTCCTAGTAACACTCAAAGGACTCCCACCTCGGTCCCATTGAGGTGTCTTTTATTGTTCCCATCATGTAAAATCCAAAATGACAAAATTAGTTTCATGCATAGCATTCTTGTGCATGAACTTCCCCATTTTTTACATTAGAAATAGTGTCTCATTTGGTTTGGGGAAGTTCAAGCAAAAGCATTGGGAGTTAATTCAAATTATGCTCTCCAACCAAACAAAAATTCATGCATCATATAGTGTAGTGTAGTTTGCATCACTTGTTTATATGTCATATAGTTTGGATTTAGTGTAGAAATCATGCATTTTCACATAGCTTGCATAATTTCCTATCGTATTGGCCATTGAGGACAATGCCCACACTAGTGTGGGGATGGGAAATTCTAACATGACTTTTAAAACAAAAATGATAAAAATTGAAAATTTTTGAAAATACAAAAACATGTCTTTTTATTCCATAAAGCATAAAAACCATAAAAATTTGAAAAATTGAAAAACCCAAAAACATGTTCATTTCCTTCATAGTGTAGTCTTGTATATATTGTGTTTGTCTATCCTTTTTCACATTGATCGACTACGCCACATCCGAGAGGATATTAAAGACCGCATGATATGATCTTTCCAATCTCCTTTTTCCTCTTTATGTTGATGAGTATGTGGCTTTATTTTGATTGATGCGGTAAAAACAATGTGATTATAGGATTGTTGATACGTGCATTTTGTATAGTCTTTTTAGCCTATTTTATGCACACATTTCTATGCTATTATCGTAGTTTATGCTACGAAATGCCCCGAATATGCTACTTTGGTGTGTTTTGCTCTATTTGCAGAATAGAACCAGAAAGTAGTGAAATCAAGCCTTTTATCGTCCGTTTTGCATGCATTTGGAGGAAGAGTGAATTTGGAGCGGAATTATAGCTGTCTTGGGATGTGTGAAGCTGTTTCGGGAGCTAAAAGGATAAGTCAAAGCCAGAAACTAACGGAATTGTAAGCTGCTGAAGTCAAAGTCACTCGATCGAGTACATTTATGGTCGATCGAGTGCTTCTGCTAGGAATAATAAGTCGATCGAGTACTTTAGTTGGTCGATCGAACAGTTGCATTTGTGTGTTTACTCGATCGAGTGATACATTTAGTCGATCGAATGGTTTGAGTCTGAATTTGCTCGATCGAGTGGTTCTAAATCACTCGATCGAATGGATTCTCTTATGGGCTTGGGATTTTTAGTTTTATTCCGTCATTAGGTCAAATAAATCCTATTTTCTTATAAATAGGAAATTAGGACGTCATGTTTAGGGGCTTCTCCTCTGGGATTTTACCATACAATATCAGACGATAATCTTCTACCGTTCTTTGTTTCCTCTCTTTCCGGATTTATTACTGTAACTCTTTCTCTCCCTTTTCTCCTTAATTTATTTAATTTTTATTGTTCTTGCTTCCTTTATTCTTGTTCTTCCTTATTTTATGTCTACCTAAATTCTTCTGCTAGGATTAGGTGATTCAATAGACCGATGTTAATTGCTAATTAGGTTATTAGATCTGTCGTTGTAGTTAGGTCTATGTTGTTAATCGCTGCTTTAATTGTATCCTGCTAGTTGATTCGAAGCAATTAGCCTTTTAATATTGGTAAACCTTGACCTGGACCGAAAGGTTGGAAGGGGTGAGACCTGCAGTGAACAATAGGATGCTTTAGTGAGGGCGAAAGTTAAGCTAATGACATTTTTAGGGCGAATTGAGACCGAAAGGAGATATTCGTTGCCCCTTAGACCGACACATCGACTGATCTTTGACCTTAACTGCGATTGACCGACGTTCATTGATGACCCGAAATCCTAGTCCTCTCTCCCTTGCTTGTTAATTCTTCTCATTTCTTTTTCTCTTTCCTTAATCTTATTAGTTAGTGAAAACATTTCAAACCCCCATCTTGTGACCGTAGACAGACCGAGCAGACAAGTAGATAATGACCGCCTCCCTGTGGAGATCGACCCTACTTACCGCTGACTTCTGTTAGTAGTAGCTAGGTATTTATTTTTGGTACAGAAACGACCGTATCAAATTTTGGCTCCGTTGCCGGGGAGGCAACTATTTATTTATTTGTTTAATTCTGTCTGTTTTTTGCCTCAAGGGATTTTTCCCTTGAGGCCATTCTAATCTTTTTCTTTAGTGCTGTTTTGATAGGCCTTACAGGTTCTACCTAGACAGTTCTAGGTAAAAGATCGTCAAAGGGAAGGCTTGAGTAACTTTGACCCGTCACCTATGTCCCATTATATGGTGCAGCAGGTGATTTACTGCGGGAGATGTGGTGCTGCTGAGCACAATGCAACCTTTTGCATGGCAGAAAATGACGAGGTCCTCGAGTTCAAGCTTTGGGGACGAGCTAGCCATTCCTCTGTAGTTGTGCCGCCGCATCTACCCTATCAACGAGGCTACCAAGAGCCTCCATTTGTCCGGCCACCGCAACAACAAATTCCTCCTGATATACGGAAAGAAGAGATTGCGGAGCTGAAATCTTTGTTGGAGGCACTTGCATCCAAAAGGCAAGAGTCTGATAGACGTATGGAAGCTCAACTCATTGAGCTGGAGTCTGAAGTTGCTCAGTTAACTGCTGAGTCGGATAATAGGAAACCAGAAGAGGTATACTTTGCCGAGAGCGGTTTTTCCCGTGAAGAAACCATGTTTCCCAATGCTAAGGATGATTTTTATGACTCGGATTACGAATTTCTATCATATTTCAATGCCTTGCACGAGGATTTCAGCACTGTACAGAAGGAATCACTCGATCAAGTGATTTATATTAGTCGATCGAGTGAATTTCCAGAAAAACCGTTCGATCGAGTAGTTCAAAGCACTCGATCGAGTGAAAATCAGGAAGAAAGTTCTCGATCGAATGACAAATCTACTCGATCGAGTAGTCTGGCCAGCGAGAGCATTAATTTGTCATGTGGTTTTGTTCTAGATGACGATTTTGATGATGATAATGGATACGGTGAATCTCCCCTATTCAAAGCCGAGTTGGATGCACTTGAGGCTGCGATTTACGGAGTGAAATCCACTGAGGAGGGTGACGAGGAAGCAGCTGAGTCGGTAATTGCTCCTAGCACGGAAGAGGTAATATCTTCCTTTGTCAATGATTCCGTCATTAAGAGCGACCAACCCGAGGTAGTAAACGATAATTTTATTATTGTTTGTTTAAATAGTACATTGCCTCACTTGACTTATGCTTCGCATTCTAATGCTTTACCCCTCCCCAGTTGGTCAATTAAGTTAACGATTTTTCACCGTCCTTATCATTTTAATTTCGTTAATCTGAAACGGGACCTTACTTTATTGTCAATTGCTCCTGGGCTCCTCTATTTTGTGGATAAATTTAGGAGCTTTCATAGGAAATTTGTCAGGCTTAAACGATTAATTATTTCAATTTCCTATTTCATTTTTATATTATGGTGCTACTTATGCTCTTGTGTAGCACATGCGCAGATGTATGATCTCATGCTAAGAGCTCTGAGCTGTTTTGATTATGACTGATTGGAGCAGCTAGATGAAAAAGAAGGTCGAGCCGGGACCTGTTTAAAACCCGGAGATTTATTTTGATTGTTTTTCAAACATTGATTTTTATTTCAGTTTTAGTTGTAATAATTGGTCTTCGTACCATTGACTATTTCAGTTATGCTTGCTTTGTTAGTTTTGCGGGCTGCTTTTATTGCGTCTTTGCAGGAATATACTAAGGATCACTCGATCGAGTACTTTTTCTACTCGATCGAGAGCTTTTGCTGCTGTTTTACTCGATCGAGTGCTTACATTCTACTCGATCGAGTACCTGCGAAGAGAGAACAACTCGATCGACCACTATTCCTCTCGATCGAGCTGTTTTGGATGCCCTTTGACTTGGATTTGCTTCTTATGACGATATTTGGGCTGTTTAGCGACCTCCCACGTTGCTGCTGGTTTGGGGAGGTCCCTTATTCACGCAATCTTGTGAGCTTTCCGTATTTACTCTCTTTCTCTTTCAGTTTGTGTTTCCTTTCCATGTTTTGGTACAATGAGGGCATTGTACGGTTTGGTTTGGGGAGGTTATGCATCCATATCTGTGTCTGCATATTGTTTTTATTGCATTTCTGTTATCACGTTTATTGCATTCCCGTTTGCATTGTCCTTTATTTCTAAAATTCAAAACTCCATAACAATTTGAAAATTGTTAAAAATTCAAAACATTTCATGTTTATTTTTGCATATAGGTTGAGTCGGAACGGTGGATTTCAGTGATGATATTGCATTATAATTGGTCTTTTTGCTTAAGCCTTACAATAAACTGTTATCTTTTAGCTTTGTCTTATTGCATATCTACGAGTTTATGTTAAATTTAGCTAAACGAATAGACTTGACCTGAAATTTTGGCGAGCTACTTATAAATTCTTAGGATAAGAGCCTTATAAACTGGTGTCATTTATGACCAGTTTAATGTAGGATTGTGAGTAGTTACTCCTTGCATATCATGTATCATTAATTTGCACGTATACGAAATTCAATTGCTTTTTGCTTGCATACATTCGGGTTAGTGGTTGGTGTCACATGCAGGGAGGTGCTTACGATTTCCCATTTCTTTCATTTTTACCCATTTAACTCCACATTAGCCAAATTTGCTTGTTAACCCTTAACTACATTCCAAATTTAGCCTACTTTGTCAAGCTAGTTTAGATTGTTTTGGCGGTATATATTTCATTGTACCAAATTTGGTTCATATCATATCGATTTGGAGTTGGTAGAAAAGAAGAGAAGGAGGATGAAGAAAAAAGGAAATGAAAAAAAAAAGGAATTCGAAAAAAACAGAAGTTGAAAAAATAACGTGGAAAGAAAAAGAAAGAAGAAAAGAAAAGAAGAAACCGGAAAAAAAATAGAAGAAAAGAATTGAAAAAAAAAGATGATGTTTGATGAGACGGTTTCTGCTCCTATGTTCTATCTTATATCATTTAAGCAATAAGTTTAGTTCGGTTTGGTGAGTTTTGTGCCAAATGAAGGGCATGTGCTTAATTCATAATTGGATGAGAAACGGATGTTGTCATATGGTTCTATTTAGGTACTAGCTTGATCACCTATACCTCCACATTCCCATAAATGTTTTGCCTTTTCTTACCCATTGCCTCACTTTACCATATTTTTGTAAGCTCTCGGCTGTAACAGGACCTTGTTTGGTTGGAATGTGTGTACGGTATCTAGAATTGTCTATCATATTAGTTGCATGCATGTTTATGTGGGTCGTAGTTTAGGTGAGCGACTATTTTTCTTTCTCTCTTACATATATATGATTACCATTTGCATCATGAGAGAAGAGTGACCCGTGAGAGTAAATTATTAAAGGTCTTGCAAGGTCGACGGTTCAGCTACTTGTATAAACATCCTACAACTCGTTTGCATTTGACTGTTTCCTATAAGTGTTAGTTTGCTTGCATTAAATTGGTTTAAGTGGGCATTTGTAGCTAGCTCTGAGTTATCTTTTCCGTTCCATTAGTTTGCATTTCGTTTACTCGAGGACGAGTAAAGGTTTGGTTTGGGGAGATTTTATACGTGCATTTGGTATAGTCTTTTTAGCCTATTTTATGCACGTATTTCTATGTTATTATCGTAGTTTATGCTACGAAATGCCCCGAATATGCTACTTTGGTGTGTTTTGCTCTATTTGCAGGAATGAACCAGAAAGTAGTGAAATCAAGCCTTTTATCGTCCGTTTTGCATGCATTTGGAGGAAGAGTGAATTTGGAGCGGAATTATAGCTGTCTTGGGATGCGTGAAGCTGTTTCGGGAGCTAAAAGGATAAGTCAAAGCCAGAAACTAACGGAATTGTGAGCTGCTGAAGTCAAAGTCACTCGATCGAGTACATTTCTGGTCGATCGAGTGCTTCTGCTAGGAATAATAAGTCGATCGAGTACTTTAGTTGGTCGATCGAATAGTTTTATTTGTGTGTCTACTCGATCGAGTGATACATTTAGTCGATCGAATGGTTTGAGTCTGAATTTGCTCGATCGAGTGGTTCTAAATCACTCGATCGAATGGATTCTCTTATGGGCTTGGGCTTTTTAGGTTCATTCCGTCATTAGGTCAAATAAATCCTATTTTCTTATAAATAGGGAGTTAGAAAATCATGTTTAGGGGCTTCTCCTCTGGGATTTTACCATACAATATCAGACGATAATCTTCTACTGTTCTTTGTTTCCTCTCTTTCCGGATTTATTACTGTAACTCTTTTTCTCCCTTTTCTCCTTAATTTATTTAATGTTTATTGTTCTTGCTTCCTTTATTCTTGTTCTTCCTTATTCTATGTCTAGCTAAATTCCTCTGCTAGGATTAGGTGATTCAATAGACCGATGTTAATTGCTAATTAGGTTATTAGATCTGTCGTTGTAGTTAGGTCTATGTTGTTAATCGCTGCTTTAACTGTATCCTGCTAGTTGATTCGAAGCAATTAGCCTTTTAATATTGGTAAACCTTGACCTGGACCAAAAGGTTGGAAGGGGTGAGACCTGCAGTGAACAATAGGATGCTTTAGTGAGGGCGAAAGTTAAGCTAATGGCATTTTAGGGCGAATTGAGACCGAAAGGAGATATTCGTTGCCCCTTAGACCGACACATCGACTGATCTTTGACCTTAACTGCGATTGACCGACGTTCATTGATGACTCGAAATCCTAGTCCTCTCTCCCTTGCTTGTTATTTCTTCTCATTTCTTTTTCTCTTTCCTTAATCTTATTAGTTAGTCAAAACATTTCAAACCCCCATCTTGTGACCGTAGACAGACCGAGCAGACAAGTAGATAGTGACCGCCTCCCTGTGGAGATCGACCCTACTTACCGCTGACTTCTGTTAGTAGTAGCTAGGTATTTATTTTTTGTACAGAAACGACCGTATCAATTGTATTTAGATTATTTGGCTACTAGTTGGTAGAAGCATATGCATTAGGTTGTATATATGTTAGTTGCATTATGGCATATACTTGCATTTAAAAATTTTTTTGTGAAAACATCTATTTGGGAAGCTTGACACGTGTATATAAGGCCCTTGTAGATACTTTTTCTTCTTAAGACTTTTCTCATTAGAATACTTGTAAAACACCCTAGGATGTGTCATGCTAGTATCCTTTGACCCATCGATTAAGGCCTAGTCAAGAGTACCTTGTGGTGTGATAACTCCTTGACTACCGTTTATTCCAAGGTGACCCTTGAAACCATGCAACCATCATCCATATTCTACCACATTTTTGTCATCAAAAAGGGAATGGGCACAAAAATTGTTCAAATTTGAGTTCAAGAAATGAAAAGAAAAAGAAAAAGTTTGCAATTGCATCAAAAGAAAAGAGGAGTAACAAAAATGAAAACTCCTATGCTTCAAATACAAGCACCCTCACTACAAATGGGGTGACTTTGAAAATGTTCAAAAGAAAATGCAAGAAAAAGTTGAAATTGTCAAGTATTGAAATGCCAAACATCAAAAGAAATGGCAAAAAGAAAGTGTTCTCAAATGTCAAATGCCACAAGAAATTGGGGGGAAAAACAACAACAAAAGAAAACTCCCATATGAAACTCAAATACAAATGATCCCTTTATCCATCGAATCCACTTTTGTGCATGGTAGAGAGGGAATGACCCTTCTTCTTGCCTAGGCAAGAAGGGGAATTCCGCGATCCTCCAGTGTTTCTAACACCATAGGGAGTCTACTCTTGGCAAAAGCATTTAACAATTGAGGACAAAGGTACCCTAGCTTGACACAACTTGGAGGTGATTTATTGGTATCCTTCTAGGCTTAGTAGTTTGAAGAAACCATATCTATGAAGGAGTGTGTACCCTTAGATTGCTTCCCTTGTAGATAAATTTTGCCACTTAGATGAGGAATGTGGCTATTCATTTTTGTAGATGCGTCCATTACTTGTTTTGTGTGCTTTAATGCTTGGATGTGTCGCCATTTTGGCAAGCCCCACCTTGCATTGTAAGAAGGCATCCTACCTCATGGTTGTCTTGTTGTGAGTTGAAGGGGCGGAGTGAGACCCGCTAATTGTCTCACATCGACTATATTAGTAGGTTAGTTTAAATAAGGGTCCTAGTTTTTGTCACCTCTTTACTTGGGACGAGCAAAGGTTCGGTTTGGGGATGTTTGATGTGACTCATATTTGAGCACATTTAGTCCCCAAATTAACCTCGTTCATATACTTTATAGTGCATAATTGGGTCATTTACTATCTTTAGTTTCCCATTTTGCATATTCTTTGAGGTTTTGTCCCCTTGGTAGGAAAGGAGTGCTAACCTTGCATTTACATGGCGAAATGGAGCTAAATTGACCGCATCTAATGACCAAGCATCAAAGAGAAGACATCACTAGAAGGCCTATGTAGATAATAAAGTAAAATGGGCAATAACGAAAGGATCCTTGCATCCCTGGAATGATCCTCGCGGATTATGAAGGAAGAAAAGAAGAGAAGCAGCCTGCCGTGCGATCCGAGCGGATCACAGACGATCCGAGCGTCTTCCTTCACCACCATCCGAGCGTCTCCCAGACAAGACCCTCGTCTTATAGCCATAGGATCCGAGTGTAACACCCCCATACTCCAAGTGCCTTACCAGGACCACTCAGGTATGAAGACATCACCATCTCGGTCGCCCGAGGTATGATAATCAAATAGACAAAACAGAAACAACATTTATTATAAATAGTTTAATGAATAAATACAATCCTCAAAACCAAACCAAAGTACGACACAAGATTCTCAAATGACTGTTCTAACTGAAATGTAAAATAAACTAAGGCTACAGCGGAAGACTCCTATCGTCATGTCGTGGCATCCCAGCTATCCCAGTACTCATCTCAATACCTGCTCAATATCTGCTCACCATCCCCGAATGGATCACCGCAGGTTTACAAAACAACACCGGGGTCAGTACTAATCACACAATCAATATAGATAACAATAATAAGATAACAGACAGCTGAACTGCCACACACACACACACACACACCACCAACTCCCATCATCTCAATCCGACTGTCCCTTTGGACCAGCCCGCCAGATGGGGACCGCACTGCCGTTCCCACCTAAGCCCCGCTCATCATACGAGCGATAACCCTGTCCCATTAATGTGCACATCCCCTTCCGTGGCGGGTTCCACGAAGGGCGAAACTAGGGCGTGAGATCACTCCCGCAAGTGACCCCACTCAGCCGAGAACGCATCTCGAGAACCATCAACAAACACAACCACAATCACAACACAGTCATTATATCAAACAACCAAATACAACACATCACCAATATCCCATTATGGGACTAATACTGAGTAGGAAATCCTACCTGGAAGCACAACAAGCAGACGGTATCTACAGCTGTATCAAAACGCCTCTTCTACGAATCCTCCTCCTAACACATAACACATAAAGACTACCAATCACTTACTACTCATAAAACCCCCAATCTCTAAATTAGGGTTTAACCAATCCCAACAAAACATTTTAAAAATTATGTTAAAAGCTTACCCTCGACGCAAGGAATCCAATGACACGAAAAACAACAAGAACCGACCGTCGTCGAACTCCGGAATTGCTAAGAATGCGATTAGGAAGATGAAGTGGTGCTTTCTCTCTTAAACAGGGTTTTAGGTTTTGTAAAAGTGAATTAAAACAATGACGAATATGTTTAAATACCTTAATCGCATAATTAACAAAACCCGAGAAAACTCCCCGTAAAACCGGACACTCGATCGAGTACCCAAGGTACTCGATCGAGTACCCCCTTACTCGATCGAGTACCCTGACTACTCGATCGAGTACCCAACAGTCGAAACTATTTTATTTCGCAACTTGCCCTTACTCGACAGAGTAAGGGCTACTCGATAGAGTACCCCAAGACTTATAAATAAGGAGTATTACAGTCTTCCCTCCTTAAAAGGAACTTCGTCCCCGAAGTTCAAACCACTACCAAACAAAGGTACTCCCCTAACATTCCCGACTCAGCAACCGAACATTAAAACATGATACTAACCCAACCTATCCAGACAAACATCCCGACACAACATATAAAAGGTGTATAAAACTCTTAAAAACTCTCGCGATCATCTCCTACCCCCCTAAAAGAAACAAAGTTACGTCCCCGTAACCATACATACCTGATAAAAAAGGAAAGGGTAACGCTCTTTCATGATATCCTCTGCCTCCCATGTAGCTTCCTCAGTCTCGTGGTTAGACCAAAGGATCTTAAGCAAAACTGTCTCACCACTCCTAGTCTTTCTAACCTTTCGGTCTAGGATCTGCCTAGGCACCTCAAGGTATGATAAAGACTCATCCAGCTCTAAGCTCTCTGCCTCCAACACATGTGACGGGTCACTCACATACTTCCGCAGCTGCGATACATGAAACACATTATGCACTCTCTGCAACGCAGCTGGTAAAGCCAGACGATAAGCAACTTCCCCAACTCGCTCTAAGATCTCATAAGGCCCTATAAACTTCTGGCTTAGCTTGCCTTTCTTCCCAAATCTCATAACTCCACGCATCGGAGACACTTTCAGAAGAACCTTGTCCCCAACCCGAAACTCTATGTCCCGACGATGTAGATCCGCATAACTCTTACGTCGATCTGGGTCGCTCTCATCCGTTCCGATCATCTTAATCTGTTCCACCATCTCATGCACCATCTCTGGTCCTAAAACCCTTTGCCTCAAAGACTATCGTCCCTACAGATTGGACTCCTACATCTCCTCCCATACAAAGCCTCAAACGGTGCCATACCAATACTGGTGTGATAGCTGTTGTTGTAAGAAAACTCTATCAAGTCCAACCTCTGCTCCCAGCTACCACCAAAATCCATCACACAAGCTCGCAACATATCCTCAAGAGTCTTGTTTGTTCTCTCAGTCTGTCCATCTGTCGCAGGATGAAATGCTGTACTCATCTTCAAAGTTGTTCCCAATGATTCCTACAACTCTTTCCAAAACCTCGATATAAACCTCGCATCTCTGTCAGACACTATGTCCTTAGGGACTCCATGTAACTTAAGCACGTTCTTTCGATAGGCCATAACCAATTGTGCCTTAGTCCATGTATCTTTCATTGGAACAAAGTGAGCTGACTTGGTCAGACGATCTACTATCACCCAAATCATGTTGTTACCTTGTTGACTCTTAGGCAAACCCACAATGAAATCCATGGAAATGGATTCCCACTTCCACTCAGGCACCTCTAAAGACTGAATCTTACCTTGTGGTCTTCTCTGTTCCCCTTTTACTCTTTGGCATGTCAAACAACGGGCCACAAACTCATTTGTATCTTTCTTCATCCCGAGGCCACCAAAACGTTTTCTTCAAATCCTTGTATAGCTTGTCTCCACCTGGATGAATGAATATGTGTGCAATGCGCTTCTGTCATGATCGTCTTTTTCAACTCCTCATCATTAGGAACACACCACCTACCATCAAACCTCAAGCTACCGTCTGTATGAATGGAAAACAGGACACTTTGTCCCTTTCTCTACTCCGACTCTCCACTCTACTATCTTAGGATCCAAAGCCGCTTATCCCGAATGTCATCATAAAACTCCATATGTCTTGTCATATCACCCATAGCATCTCCTTTCGCATCATATGAATCCCGAAGCTTGCTACCTCATCCCTCGGCCCTCATCAAAGATAGAGCGTACACGGGGAATGTACACTCTTTCTACTCAAAGCATCAAGCAACAACATTGGCCTTCCCTTCATGGTAGATGATTTCCATGTCGTAGTCGCCAATCAACTCCATCCACCTCCTCTGTCTCATGTTCAACTCCTTCTGCGTGAAGATGTACTTGAGACTCTTGTGATCGGAAAATACCTTAAAGATTGCTCCATAAAGGTAATGTCTCCAAATCTTGAGAGCAAACACCACTGCACCCAACTCCAGATCATGAGTAGGGTAGTTCTCCTCATAAGGCTTCAAGTGCCTAGAAGCATAGGCAATCACTTTACCATTCTGCATCAACACACATCCCAACCCATTCTTCGAGGCATCCGTATAAACCTCGAAATTCTCGCTCCCTTCAGTAATGCTAGGACAGGAGCGTGGTCAAACGCTCCTTTAATGTTTGGAACGCCGTCTCACAACTCTCATCCCAACGAAACCTGTTCTCTTTCCTCATCAACGCTGTCATCGGTCTAGCTATCTTGGAGAAATCTTTCACGAACCGTCTGTAGTATCAAGCTAAACCCAAGAAACTCCTAACCTCAAAGAACATTCTTTGGTGCTTCCCACTTTGTCATCCTTGCTTCAATCTTCGCGGATCCACTGACTACCCCATCTTTAGAGATTACATGCCCTTAAAAGCAACTTTCTCTAAGAACTCACACTTGGACAGCTTAGCATACAACTCATGATCTCTCAAAGTCTGCAACACGATCCTCAGATGCTCCTCATGCTCCTCCTTAGTATTAGAGTAGACTAAAATATCATCGATAAACACTACTACAAACTGGTCCAAGAACTGTCTGAAGATCCTATTCATCAAATCCATAAACACTGCCGGCGCATTAGATAACCCAAACGGCATCACCACATACTCATAATGGCCATACCTTGACGTGAAAGCTGACTTTGGTATGTCCACCTCTCTAATCTTCACCTGATGGTACCCCGACCTCAAATCAATCTTAGAAAAGACTGTTGCACCGCTCAACTAATCAAACAGGTCATCTATCCTTGGCAAAGGATACTTGTTCTTTATCGTCACACGGTTGACTCCGGTAATCTATGCACAACCTCAAGCTCCCATCTTTCTTCTTCACGAAAAGAACTGGTGCTCCCCAAGGCGATACACTTGGTCTAATGTATCCCTTCTCTATCAAATCATCCAACTGCTTCCTAAGCTCCTCCATCTCCTTAGGACCCATACGGTAAGGTGCCTTAGAGATTGGCCCCGTCCCTGGCTTCAACTCAACGGTGAAATCTATCTCCCTCTTCGGTGGCAACCAGGAATCTCCTCCGGAAAACATCCGCAAACTCTCCCACCATGGTATCTCATCAACTGCTGGACTTTCTATCCGGTCATCTCTCACATGGCATAAGATCAAAGGACATCCCTTCCTCAGATACGACTTCAAAGTAACAGCTGCAATCAACTTAACTTTGGGTTTGACTAGAAACCCACGATAAGACACACTAACACCCTTAGGACCTCTTAGGGACACTTTCTTTTGATGACAGTCTATCTTAGCCTTATACTTTCCTAACCAATCCATCCCAACTATCATCTCAAAACCATTAAAAGGAAACTCTAGTAAGTCTACAGGGAAATCGACTTGCCCAACTATCAAAGATACATCTCTAAACAACCTCCCACACGATACAGACTCACCCGAAGGTATGAAAACTTGCTCACTAATGGACTCATATACTCTCAAACCCAATGTTTTACATGACTCAAGACACAAACGACTGAGAAGCCCCCGAATCAAACAAAACAAACGTAGGAATACCATTAACAAGGAATGTACCGGTGATAACGTGCGCATCTTCCTTAGCTGCCTTCTTCTCCATCATGAATAACTTGCCACTGGTCTTCTGCCCACCTCCCTGGACAGTACTGGCTGATGCGGTCGGCTTAGCACCCGACCCTTGATTGTTGTTGTTGTTGTTCATCGGCGTCTTCTGATAAGAATTACCGCCGTTGTGGTTGCCTCCACTCTGGTAACTCTGACTTCCCCGGTTTGGCCATGATCCAGCCGGTCTGTTGCTCGCGAAGCTCTGCGCAGGTCTCTGAAAAGATCCCGGTGCACTCGTGCACTCATGTCTCTTGTGGCCTACACCACCACAACCAAAGCAGGTCACTCCCCAACTATTGCTCACACTCCCACGGCCACGCCTAAAGGAAGCCCCAGCACTAAACCCAGACCCAGAAGAAAATCCTTTAGACTGATTGTGGTTGCCTTTCTTGTGATTCGATTGGCCACCACCCTCGCTCTCAGACTTCCTCTTCTCACCACCTGACCTCTCCTGAGCCATCTCCACCAACCTCTCAGCTCTTCCAGCCCTCTCATAAGCTTCCTTGACATCGGTAAGGATTCCCACGGGTAACTTATCCATAATCGTGGTAGTCAACCCTCTCTCAAACCTCAATGCCAGGTTCTCCTCACTCAAACCCATATCCTCAGCATACCTGGACTTCTCATTGAACTGTCTGTAGTACTCGGCTACAGACATCTCGTGATCATCTTAAACTTATCAAACTCTTCCCTCAACTTACTCCTCACATGCTCCGGTACGAACTCCTTCCTCACAGCCCTACGAAACTCCTCCCAAGGTATAGCAGGTAAGCCATGGTTGGTGTATATCTCTTTAGCACTCAACTTCACTGAATCCCACCACTTGCCTGCTGCCTCCCTCAGATAGAACGCAGCCTGTTCCACTCTCATCTCATCAGGGCAATGAACCAAGTCTAAGATGTTCTCCATCTCTCTCAGCCAACTATCCAGCAGATTAGGCTCCCCAACTCCCCTGTATTTTTTCGGGTTAAACCTCGCAATATAGAGGCTGATTTTAGAATGATCAACCTCCTTCTCCTTACTCTTATCCTTGTCCTCATCCACTCTCTTCAGGGTCTCAGTAAGAGCATCCTGGTGCTCTAACATCTTAACGATGTCATCCGTGGTCATAAGCTCAGCTCTCGCGTACAAAGCAGTTCTCTTAGGCGGCATCTTGAAGCTATATAAGAAAGGGTAAACATAAACACACGTACTAAACCTCAAAACACGAACACACGACGCCCAGAACCCACTCAATCGAGTTCCCAAACACACTCGATCGAGTAACGGGCTACTCGATCGAGTGCCCCACGTACTCGATCGAGTACCCAAACTCCAGAACCAAACAGACCTTCTGATCTCCTACCTACTCGATCGAGTATCTAGGCTACTCGATCGAGTGACCCCCTACTCGATCGAGTACCCCTAGTTACTCGATCGAGTGCCCCAAAACTCATTCGGACTCAAAATCGCAAAAACCCACCCGATCGAGTCGGTCCCACTCGATCGAGTATCACTAATACGTAAGAGCTACCCGCATATTACGTCATACACTAACATGCTAAACTTTATAAAACCACATGATATCATAATAAATATGCTACGCGTCTATTCTACTATCAACAAGATCAATTCATCATGCTATTAAAGCCACATTGTAAACATCCAACATGTTATTCCAACATCAAGTCTACACATATATTACTTTTCTTTCACATTCTCAACTTCTCCTTCAACATCCAACAATCACACACTTCATCACATTGTTAACAAGTTAACCAAGCACACATATGACTCGACAAACACTTTCCCATGTGACCGGTTCAAAGTTGTAGGGCGACCCCCGCGACTTTAGGACGTCTCCCAAGCCTTTGAACTAGCTCCTACAACTTTTACCCCGGGTTCATTTTAATTGACTCCCTATGTTCATTAAGTTCATTGGTTACGGGTTTCGGGATCGTCGCTCCGATACCATTTGTAACACCCCATACTCCAAGTGCCTTACCGGGACCACTCAGGTATGAAGACATCACCATCTCGGTCGCCCGAGGTATGATAATCAAATAGACAAAACAGAAACAACATTTATTATAAATAGTTTAATGAATAAATACAATCCTCAAAACCAAACCAAAGTACGATACAAGATTCTCAAATGACTGTTCTAACCGAAATGTAGAATAAACTAAGGCTACAAATGAAGACTCCTATCGTCATGTCGTGGCATCCCGGCTATCCCAGACTCATCTCAATACTGCTCAATATCCGCTCACCATCCCCGAATGGATCACCGCAGGTTTACAAAACAACACCGGGGTCAGTACTAATCACACAATCAATATAGATAACAATAATAAGATAACAGACAGCCGAACTGCCACACACACACACACACACACCACCAACTCCCATCATCTCAATACTGACTCTCCACTAGACCAGCCCTGCCAATGGGGGACCGCAGCCGTTCCCACCTAAGCCCCGCTCATCATACGAGCGATAACCCTGTCCCATTAATGTGCACATCCCCTTCCGTGGCGGGTTCCACGAAGGGCGAAACTAGGGCGTGAGATCACTCCCGCAAGTGACCCCACTCAGCCGAGAACGCATCTCGAGAACCATCAACAAACACAACCACAATCACAACACAATCATTATATCAAAAAACCAAATACAACACATCACCAATATCCCATTATGGGACTAATACTGAGTAGGAAATCCTACCCGGAAAGCACAACAAGCAGACGGTATCTACAATTTGTATCAAAACGCCTCTTCTACGAATCCTCCTCCTAACACATAACACATAAAGACTACCAATCACTTACTACTCATAAAACCCCCAATCTCTAAATTAGGGTTTAACCAATCCCAACAAAACATTATAAAAATTATGTTAAAAGCTTACCCTCGACGCAAGGAATCCAATGACACGAAAAACAACAAGAACCGACCGTCGAACTCCGGAATTGCTAAGAATGCGATTAGGAAGATGAACTGGTCGCTTTCTCTCTTAAACAGGGTTTTAGGTTTTGTAAAAGTGAATTAAAACAATGACGAATATGTTTAAATACCTTAATCGCATAATTAACAAAACCCGAGAAAACTCCCCGTAAAACCGGACACTCGATCGAGTACCCAAGGTACTCGATCGAGTACCCCCTTACTCGATCGAGTACCCCAGCTACTCGATCGAGTACCCAACAGGTCAGAAACTATTTTATTTCGCAACTTGCCCTTACTCGACAGAGTAAGGGCTACTCGATAGAGTACCCCAAGACTTATAAATACGGAGTATTACACCGAGCGTCTTCCTGACCAATCCGCTCGAATCACAGTCCAGAGAGCCCGTGCCACTCCCCAAGACGCACGGATCATGGCGAGACTAGAAAACGGAGATGCTCATTTCCTTCCAGAGGGGCATTTCCTCAACTTTTCTTAAGGACTTAATAGTCATTTAAGCCCTTAGTAACCCTAATATTTGTACCTAATCTTTAGTATAAATACCCCATTGTACTACTTAGATTAGGATGCTCTCTTAATACTTTCTTAATCATGTTCATATCATTCCTTAATCTTGTAATCAACTCTTAATCTAGTCTTAATACAAATCTCAATACTTAATCTTTCCTTAATTTCTATATTGTTCTCCATTTATTTTGGGTAATTAGAAGATTATTTGGGTTTATTTGGAGGATTGACAACCTTCCATCAATCATCAAGTACTTCTCTTATTCTTTACTTTATTATTTGGAATCATCTTCATTGGTATAATTCTCTCTTAACCTTGTTTAATTATTGTTAATCATTTTCATTTATAGTCAACTTATAGGTGTTGTACAATCTAATCGATTCATCTCTGGGATCGAAACCTTTTTAGGGATTGTAAGCTTATACACCAACTCGATCCCATCACAGCAATAAGCGCTTGCATGTAGTAGAAAACATGTTTGTATGATCAATTCCCATGAATCACCTATGAACCCATGACACCCTAGTGCTTTTAATCAATTGTTTACATCTCATTTTAATCACCTTGCTTGTTTTTATTACTTTGCTTTATATTGTTGATTAGTTTAGTTGATCTCCTATCTCAACCCAAATTGTGACACCCTAAGACACAACAATCTGCAATTGAAAATCCTACATCAATACTCGTCCCTTGGGATCCAACCTTTACTTACCTCTTTGCTAAGAGTAGTTTGTGAAGTTATAAATATTGTTTTGGTTAGGTAGCTTTTGACGACGTGTTATAAATTGAGACCATGTATGAATGCGGATTTCGCAATGAAATTACCGGTCAAGTGGGGTGGTGTTGGAGTACCATTAGGTACGTACTCCTCGGTTGGTACGGAATGAGATGAGAATTTAGGCATTGTAGGTTGGTTGTGTGGTTGGTTTGTAATAGGATTTTCCTCTCCTTGTCTTGCAAAAGGGTTGATAAACTCAACAGTATCCGTTTGGATGATACCAATGTCCACAAGGTCTTCAATACCCACAATTGTTGAAGTACCTCTAACAGTTCTTCTAATATTTGTCAAAGTTCTCTCGATTTCGGGATCAATAGTCACAATATGCTTTGAAAAGTGGCGATGAGCTCCACTGAAGTTTTGTTGATGATGCTGATAATGCCTTTTATGATGTGGCTTCCTTTTAGCCGATGAGTGTATTATGCTACTACTATTTTGTTAGGGTGTTTTTCTTATCAAGCAACTATTGGAATACACTGAAGGGAAATGTTACTAGCGAAAGTAGACACCGAACGATTTTTGTGATTATTACAATGTTTGATGTGTATATGTTTGTTTAGTTGTGAATCTAGGACTTGATTTTGCGGAACTTAGACATGATTTTGTGAACCTTATAATAGTAGTCACTCTGTCACGATGAAAGGTTAATCATATGATGATGTTTGTTTAGTTGTGAATCTTGGACCTGATTTTGTAATTATATCCATAAATTATCATAGACATTTATGTATGCTATCTTCAATTTGGGTCAGTTGAGAACATACTTTATCTAACTATCTTTTTCTTGCATTATGATTTTTGCAGGTAGGCAAATTCATTAAGTTAATGGCAACATTTTTTGGTGGGTTTGTCGTAGGGTTCATAAGAGGGTGGCGTTTAGCCGTGGTTATATTAGCACGCAGTCTTACCCCTGGTGGTGTTATAGCAATGTTAATGACAAAAATGGCTAGTCACGCCAAAACAGCCTATGCGGATGCCAGTAACATTGTCGACCAGACTGTTACTGCTATCAGGACGGTAAGTTGCTATTAATTAGTACATGAACTTACCTGATACTCTGTTTGTTTCATTTTTCTATTGCCCTCATGTGACAACTAATTATCATTGATAAAAATGTTTGAAACACCAAATATTACCTTTTAGTATAAACTTTCATGTAGGAGTATTTGTTATAAGTACTAAGATAGGAATTCAATTAACAACTTTTCATATGAATTTTAAATATCTCACTTAAGAAACCAAAGAACATTTGGTAAAGATTATTAATGTACTCGCTACAACCATCAATAAACCAAAAGAGAATTCTAATTAGCTTATTTCTTGTGACCTAGGTTGCATCATTTACCGGAGAAAAGGATGCAATAAAAAAATATGATGACAAGCTTAAAGTTGTATACAATGCTACTGTAACTTATGGATTGGCTTCAGTCATAGGACGAGGTGTATTATTGCTGACGTATCAGTTATGTTGCAGCTGCTTTATGGTATGGAAGCAGATTGATTCTCCTGAACGGTTATACTGGTGATCAAGTGATCAATGTACTTTCAAGAAGAAGAAGATGAAGAAGCAAAAGAATAGAGAATAGAGAATTATGTACTTGTGAGGATGATGACGATTGAAGCAGCACAAGTTTTAACAACTTTTTATTTTCTTTTATGTTTGATTTATTTTGGTTTTGATCTTAAGCATTTGGTTAGATGTTGGTTTTGTTTTAGCAAAAAGGTATATTCTTTTAATTTGGTGATTTTGTGAATCCTACACCTTGTTTTGTGAACCTTGAAGGTGATTGTGTGAAACTTGGTAATGGGTGATATCTTTTACTTATGAAGTTTCTTTTTCTTATTTTGTGAATCCTAGACCTTGTTTTGTGAACCTTGAAAGTGAATCTGTGAAACTTGGTCATAAATGGCTGAAATCACCTATTTTGCTCTTTCTTATTTTGTGAATCCTAGACTTTTTTTTTGTGAATCATAGAGCTTATATTGTGAAATTAGAAGGTGATATTGTGAAACTTGGTCATAAATGGTTGAAATCACCTACTTTGCTCTTTCTTATTCTGTGAATCCTAGACTTTATTTTGTGAATCCTAGAGCTTATATTGTGAAACTAGAAGGTGATATTGTGAAACTTGGTCATAAATAGTTGAAATCACCTATTTTGCTCTTTTTCTTATTGTGTGAATCCTAAACTTTATTTTGTGAATCCTAGAGATTATATTTGAAACTAGAAAGTAATATTGTGAAACTTGGTTATGAACGGGCGTATGAAGTTTTTTTTTTTTTGTGAATCCTAGAACTTGTTTTGTGAATCCTAAATCTTGTTTTGTGAATCCCAGACCTTGTTTTGTTAACCTTGAAAGTGAATTTGTGAAACTTGGTCACAAATGGTTGAGATGACCTATTTTAATCTTTTCCTTATTTTGCGAATCCTATACTTTGTTTTGTGAACTTAGAAGGTTATTTTGTGAATCCTAAACTTTATTTTGTGAATCCTAGAGATTATATTGTGAAACTAGAAGGTAATATTTTGAAACTTGGTTATGAATGGGCGTATGAAGTTTTTTTTCCCTTATTTTGTGAATCATAATGCTTATATTGTGAAACGTGGACCTCATTGTGTGAAACTTGGCCCTTAATTTGTGAAATCGTTTAGTGAGGACGGTGATTAGGACGGTTTCTATCTCCGATTTTGTGAAAAATAGTGCTTAAAATTGTGAAACTATTGTTAACGTTTACTAGAATGTTACCCTTGTCGTCCTCGCGCGTACTCTTTATCACTAATCAAACAAAGGACACGTACGTTCGAAAAAAAAGATGAAAAAAAAAGTTATAATATAATCCATGCATACATTTCATTTTCTCATGTTCCAATATAAATCAAGTTGTGCCATAACGCCTTCGTCTAAGCTGAAATAAACATATTCCCTCAACAAAATCATGGTCGCCAAAATAAGACAAATATATATTGGTGAAATACATCTCAGTATAAGTTGATTGAGATAGATAGAAGTTACTAATCTGCAATTCGCCGCTTGTTCTTATCCGTCAATCGGGATTAGGGATGCCGTTAATCTAAGGATGGTGAGATGCTCTATTCCTCCACAAAACTCTTTAGCTCAGGGAACCTAAGAAAGCCCTAAGAAGGCTAAGGCTTCTTACTGAACACAAGTGCTTTTGAAAAAGATTTGCAGCTGCTGAAACGAAACGATCCATGGATGAAATCGTGTATTCCTAGCGTATCAATACCTATCAGATTCAAATCATCACCAAACGATATGTTAACAAACACAAAGGCTTTAGGAAACACCCATACCATCAAAACAAGTAACACCTGATGTATTGTTGAGATTGACGTTGAATTCAGAACCATATCAAGCAATAAATTTGGACCCATAATACTTCAGTTTAAATAAAGGTGTTAACATATAATATACACCTCGAGATATGTGGTACTCACGACATCAACAAAGATATTCCCGCTTTATTTTCTTGTCAAATTGTTTATATACAACGTGCTCAGTCAAACGCGTAATTTTCTAATTCTCATGTAAAACACAGCAGTTTCATGATTAACTTTAATTGCAGTCAAGGTACTGGATGTAGTATAGTAGAATTCAAATTAACCTAATGTTCACAATTGAGCACCTAATTACAGCAAACAATGAAGAACATGAAAGAGCAAAAAATCAATGGAAATTGGGAAAACAAACATAATAATGTAATAAACAACAGAAACAAAGATACACTAACAGAATTAACCTCTAAAATGACTAACAAATCAAGTAGATTAACCTAGAAGACAAAAAATCAATTCAACACAAACTAATTGGTACAACACAAACTAGTAACAGATGACCATCTCTTTTCGGCAACAATCGATTGACCACTCAAGCAACAACACGTTTAAAAAGACGGAGTAATTACTGAAATTTCATCAAACCTCCGAAAATGAAACACGCGTCCAAAGAACGACAAGGTAATCACACTCAAGCATCCAAAAAATCGCAAAATAGAGCCGAGACAACTAAAATTAAATATGAAACAACAAGAGCAGAAGTCAGAGTAAGAGGTATATGCTCACAAACCTAGGTATTATGATCAGCATTTCATAATGAGTGTTTCATCAAAAACCTAGGTTATATGAAATCGATCATAACTAACAGTGAACAATAAAAATGAAACTTAAACTGCGAGCATAATCGTGCAAAGTAGGAACGCAAAAAAATAGGTGAAGTCGAGTGAAGGAAAATAGTAAAACAAAAGCAAAACTCAGTAATTAAAATATTTAAATACGATTCTAACCAAAATTTAATAGATTAAGCAACAAAAATCAAAATCTAGTAAAGAAAGGGAAAGGAACATACGATGAAGCGGAGAAATCGATCAAAACCTGCATAAACAAGAGTGAAAATCAGTAACTAAACTAGTTGATAGAGGATTTAACCAAGTAAATAAGTTGATCGAAGTGTGATGGATGCGGAATGATATCGGAATGAATCTAAATGAAAATTAGGTGATCGAAATTACCTAGATCCGTAAAGAAATTAGGACGATGATGGCGATCAAAATTTTAGTGATAAAATGGTGATCGAAATGCGACTGAATGGCGAAGACGAATATAGGCTGAAGAGAGAGAAAGTGAAGTTATTGGGAATGAACGCAGTAAATGATTTGAGAACGAGGGAAACTTCTTTTAGTTGGAGCTATATAGAGGCACACTTGGCATCATCTGGTGAGTCTATAATTTTAAGATCTGACGGCTAGAATTGGTACAACTGTCTCAACCTAAGAAGGGTGCCTCACATGATTATATATATATATATATATATATATATATATATATATATATATATATATATAAATTCATATCACGATAATAAGAATATACGAGTTTTCTAAAGCTATTAGATAATGACCAAGTATTACTCGTAATATGATTCAACCACTTTCAATACTTCCATTTCCGTACTCATCACCTTATGCATATACTGCATCAAATTCCATTCGTCACATCCTTATACATGCTTTATCACATCGACATCCGTCCACCATTAACACTTTAGTTTATTTGAATTACAAGACTCCGACCATGCATTTAACATCACCCTATGGTACACAAAATGGTAAAGCATCACAAAATTTAGACATTATTATTGTGTAACTCTAGATACTATTATCACTAGTAAGAATACATCACTTAACCAACAAATGGTAAGACTAGGCTATCATATAATCTTTGTTATCAAAATTAATAATGTGTAATTACACTGGTCAACTAAAAGCAACCAAAAGTGTAAAACACCATGTAATATAGACCATATGTAAATAATCCACGAGGAATCTAATCATATAAGAACATGGTGTTCACCTAAACATAAGGTAACCGGCACAACCCATGAAACATGGCATATACACCTAATACTCGGTCGAGTATTTGTAGAATAGCAGCCCAAGGCAGGGCACTCGGCGAGTGAAAGGGTCCACTCAGCCGAGTAGGCGGCACTCGGTCGAGTGCAGGGGGTACTCTGTCGAGTGTCACCAGATCAGAATGTTACCTCCTCCAAAATCGTCCCTAACACATGTCTCTTCTACCATTATAACATAAATAGTCCCGATGGTGCTTATCACACCATCTAACAATCGAGTTACGACCAAATGTTTCGGCCCTAAGGCCATAAATTACAACATAAATAAATTTATACGGATCAAACAAGTTAAACTAGTTCACAAACATCGTTCAACCTACCAAGATTTACCTCCTCCTTTGTTGCTTTGCCAAGTAGCTAAGGGCACCTCGACCTCATCCTTACATCATCGTCGTCGTCATTCTCATCATCATCCTCCATGTTGCCATCCTCATTATCGTCATCAATATCTCCCTCCACGTGCTCCTCCGCTACTCCGGATGTCCCCGCACCAGCGTTACCGCCACTTTGAGGAACTTTATTGAAGAATCCGATCCCGCTAGCATATTGAGGTCCCGCCTATGGACCAAGCAAGTGACCATAACCATAGTATATCGTAGTGCCCTAATCCACCATATGCACTAAATACACCCGACTCATCCCCCGGCCTAGTTCAATAACTTGGGTGATGAGGAGATCTCACACATTGTTTTAACGCCGCTTCATGAATATCCCTCATTACAAGGTCTTAGTTTAGGCGGTAGGCGAGATCCGACATATGGAAGCTAGGGTCAAAGGTAGATGGGTATTGGGTATACCCACCGGTGTAGGATGAAGGCGGTACATGCATAGAAGAAGAAGGTGGTACATGCATAGTCGGGGGAGCACGTGCTTGCATGGTTGGGGCATAAGGTGGTGAAGAAGGGGCTTGGAGCTTATCCTTCTCATTAAACATAAAGACAAGGTTTTGGGGAATGGTGAATATTGCGGTGGGGGACGGGGTGCATCCACCTCTACAAGGTGATCGGTTTCGGGCAAATCATCTCCCGCGGGGAGTCTCATCCACAAGTGCCGGTCCACTTTTCAAGCATAGTGTTCCTCACCCAAATCCTTAAGCCAAATAATTCTCTTCATATAGGCCATGTCAAAATACATCTCCTCGGTCGTCAAAGGTTCATCTTCCTCCCCCGGCTCAAAGTATCAACTCATTGTAATGGGAGTTGGCCAATTGTTGGAGCTTCGTCAAGTCAAGGTGCAATCCACGCTCCTTGAAGCATGCTCTCGCTTTTGGGATGCGAAACATCATGTTTTCATTTTCTCGAAAGGTGAAATTTGCCCTCTTGCCGAAGAGGTGGGTGTTATTGGAGGGTGGCCAAATTATACTCCGGTGCTTCCTCCCACTTGGTTGTGTTATAAGGAGAAGTTTCGTTCCATGTTAGGCTTGTCTACGAGCAAAGTGAACTTTCTTCTTGCTCCTCATGGTGTTGACATGTTGTCTCTTATCACCATTTTTTCCGATCGCTTGGATCCTAATATTTCGGAGGTGGCTAGGAGAAGGGCTCTTGCCTTTTTCCTAGTGCATGCTTACCTTCTTGTTGATGCTTTGAAGAAGGAGGGGCCAAGATGGTATGGTAGCATGACCCTTGTTCATGTTGTCGAGCAAATGGAGCACGGGTGGGATCCATCATGGTTAGTGCTGGGTGAGATTGTTCAAGCTTTAGACAAGAAAGGCTCTTATGGAGAAGCCCTTTCGTTTGGATCCACAAGGATCCTCCAAGTATGGCTTATGGAGAGGCTAAGGTATGTTGAGCCTCCGGTTGATGATTCTTCTTACTCCTTTCGTCATCTTACCATAAGGAAGAAGTTGTATGCGGATAGATTTGCGTGCACCGAGGCCTATTAGACTTCAAAATTGGTGGAGGAGGGTGGTCCTCACATCCGTTGGGTGGTGCCGTGGTGGCACTTGAGGTCCTTTACGGGGTTGCCCGCTTCGGCCACTTGTTCTTGCTCTTTGATGGTTGTGGGCTTGAAGGTTTCTTACTTCATCTATGCGGAAAGGGTCATGAGGTAAATGGGCCATCAACAAAAGGTTCCCACTCAAGATACTCTCGTCCAAGAGAGTGTATTTCGAAACTCCGAGATTGTGGAGGTTTTCGAGAGGTGGTAGACCACTCGGCCAATTTGGGAGGTGCCAAACCCCGCTCTAACGACATGGGTGACTCTCGGTTATGTCAAATGGTCAAGAGCTCAAACCTTGGAAGAAAGGTCAAAGACCCGCAAAGACGAAGTCGTCGACTTGAAGTATAGGGAGGTTGGCAAGACAAAGCGCGCCTACTTTGACAACTTTGGCAATGATGTGAGCCCGGCTGTGATGAGGCCACCGAAGAAGAGGACCTTGGGTCCCAAGGAGGCGTTGGCCGCATGTGGGCTCGGCTTGGGCTGAGTATAAGGTCGTGTAAGAGCTTGGGTGCCGTTGCCGTTGTGGATCGTTCAGAGGGGGAAGCCCATGCAAGGCGGACTAGCAAGAAGAACAAAGAGAAGATGCATCCCGAAAGCAAAGGAAAGGGTAGAATGGAAGAGTGAAGACCTCCATTACCTATTTTATTATTATGTTATATTAGTGTTATGTGTGTTTTTATTACGTTGTACTAGTTATGTATTGTGTGTTTGTGTGTGTTAGTTTTATTATGTAAATGTCCTGGTCGACACTGTAGCTTGGCAAGTCGTGGACTTGTTTAGCTTTATTTGTTGTCAAGTTTTTAATCCTTCGTACAGTTAATTAAATAAGAGGATTGCTTGTGCTAAGAAAATATTGTGAACACTTGTTGTTTCTTCCATCGATCTTGTAAAGGTAATTCGGTTTGAATTGTCCTAAACATTGCACGTGCGAAGGGGATTTTTGTGGGAAGGAGGAAAGGCTCTCTTTTTTGTTTTTTTTTTGTGAGAAAAAGCGAATGTTTTTTTTTAAAATTGTATGGGTTGTTGTTTTGTGTGTGTGTGTGTGTGTGGGGATGGTTATATCCTTCTTGTGTAAGAAATGATTGCCTACGTATTCACCTGAAAAGGTAAAATCAAACTATGCTCGTAGTTCAAATGTTTTGTTTGAGTTGGGGTGTATATTTTTGTTTCGGTGTTGTCATTGTATCCTTCTTACGTAAGAAAGGACTACCTACGTATTCACCTGAAGAGGTGAAATCAAACCATGCTCATAGTTCAGGTATTTTGTTTGATTGCTTGTGGAAATGGATGGTGCTTTTGACAGATCAAAGGCTGTTGGAAACATGATGTGGCAAGGTGCCGTAACTTAGACTCGATTAAACACGCAATTTCAAATTAGAACTTTTGAGGAATTGACTTGAAAGGGGGATTGCGGTCACTAGTTATAAAACCAGGGAAGGTTTGTTAGTTGCTGGTGCTAAGGTTCAAAGGTAGTATCTCTTGAGTTGGTCTAGGTTGGTTGGGTTTCTGAAGTCTTCCATGTCTAGGTCACTCAATCTTACTGCGCCCCCGAAAGGATTTCTTGACCAAGTATGGCCCGGCCCTATCGGATTTGAATTTCCCCCTCGGATCGGCGGGTAACGGTGCTCGGACCGACTTAACGACCAAGTCACCTTCTTTGATGTTTCTGGGTTTGACTTTTTTGTTGAATGCCCGTTGTATACGTCATTGGTATAGCTGGACGTTGTGTTAGGCATTGGGTCGCCGTTCATCTAGGAGGGTGAGTTGCTCGAACCTTCGACGGGTCCATTCCGCCTCAGGGACTTGACTCTCTAGTAGGATGCGTAGAGATGGGACTTCCAACTCAACTAGTTGTACTGCCTCGATACCGTATGCTAGGTAGAAGGGTGTTGTTCCTATTGGTGTTCGAATGGAGGTTCGCTATCCCCATAGTGCGAATGGGAGTTTGCTCGGCCAACCGCGGTAATTATCGTGCATCTTTTTTACGTTGGCGATGAGCGTTTTGTTTGCTGCCTCTACCATTTCGTTGGTTTGGGGACGATAGGGGGATTAATGGTGTTGTTTGATTTTGTAGTTGTCTAGCAAGGCTTGTGTTGGCCCGAAAGTGGGAGCCTTGGTCGCTGATGATTTAATGGGGTACCTCATATCTGCAGATGATGTTGTCTTGGATGAACTTGGCCACTTGTTTGGTGGTCAAGATTGCATAGAATTGTGCTTCTACCCATTTGGTGAAGTAGTCGATTGCGACGAGGACAAAACAATGTCCTTTGGTGCCTATCGGGTTGACTTTGCCGATGATGTCGATGCTCCAGGTCGAGAAAGGTTAGGGTGATGTCATGGTGTATAAAAGGAATGGCGGTATGTGTTCTATGTTGGCGAAGATTTGGCAATTGTGGCAATGTTTGACATAGTTTCTGCAATCGGCCTCTATGGTGGTCTAGTATTAGACTAACCGCATGATTTTTTGGGCTATCATCATCGCGCTCATGTGAGGGCCACATTCTCCATCGTGGACCTCTTCCATGACTTTCTTGGTTTTGTCGTGGTCAATGCAAAGGAGAAGGATCCCCTGGGGTGTTATTTTGTACAGTTGCTCTTAGATTATCATGAATTGTGATGGAAGTAAACGGATGGCTCTTTGTCCTCTTCTATCAGAGTTAGGAGGGAATTCATTTTTGGTTTTGTAGTTGAGGATGGCTTGGTACCAAGTTCGACATGGTTTCCTCGTCGTTGTTGATGGCGCAGATGTGAGCTAGCTCACTCCTTCTCTCGACACGCAAGGGCATGGATGTCATGTCATTAGGTATGTTGATGAGCGCGGAGAGTTTTGCTAGGGCATCGGCGAATTGGTTTTCCTCCCGTGGCAAGTCGAAGTAGTTGGGTTGGCGGCTTATTGGTTACTTTTTGCTTAGTATGGTTCTAAGCTGTCGCTTCGGACTTTCCATGATCCGGACACTTGATACGTGCATTTTATATAGTCTTTTTAAGTTTCTTATGCACGTATTTCTATGCGGATCTCGTAGTTTTATACTACGAAATGCCCCGAATAGTCTACTTTGGTTCGTTTGACTTTAGTTGCAGGAATGGACCTGAAAGTAGCGGAATTATGCCTTTTACTGTCCCGTTAGCTTGCATTTAGGAGATGGAGGAATTGGAGCGGAAATACTGCTGTCTTGGGATGCGTGAAGTGGCTTCGGAAGCTAAATCAACGAGCTATGTGCAGATTCAGTGGTGGTTCACTCGATCGAAGGCTTTTGTTGGCCTAACTATTCGATCAAGTGCCTAGGGTGAAGAGACGATCCCGATCGAAGGGTTTGCTGTCTTCGATCGAGAGGTGCTCAAATGGTGGTCCTCGATCGAGTACTATATTCCCTCGATTGAGAGATTTTGGCTCGCAGATGGTCGATCGAGTAGTCTGAAATCACTCGATCGACTAGGTTGCTATTTGACGCGAGATTTTTTAGTGAACCCTTTTATTTCGTTATTTTAAGCTACATATTAGGTCAATAAATATCTCTCCTATAAATAGGAGAGACTCAATTAGTTTTAGGATCTCTCTCTCTCCCTCTCGGGCCCTTTCTTTATTTCGGGCTGAACGTTGCTTTATTCCTAATATTTTACGGATCTGAGCTTTTCTAATCTCTCTTTCCCTCTTTTATTCGAGCATTATTTCACTTTCGCATATTCAATTTATTGTCTTTAATTTCTGTTTTATTATTATTGTTATTTAATTTATGCAATTTCTCTTTAATCATCCTTACACCATTCTTTCTATTGCTTTATCTTTCGTAATCGTTTTATTCATCGTTATGAGTAGCTAATTCTTTAATGCTAGGATTAGGGGAGCCATGATAGTAAAGCAATGATGAGATAATTGGTTTAGGAGGTTTTGTTGTGAGAATTGTTTGATAGCAATATAACTGTAATTATTAGGTTAAATGCATGCAACTGAAGTAATTAAATTGGTTAAATTCAGACCTAGATCGAAAGATTGAAATGAACAGACCTGTTATAAACAATAGACTACTCTAATGAGGGCGGAAGCTAAGTTACTAGTATTTTAGGGTGGATAGCGGACCGGAAGGACCTTTCCACTACCCTTCTCACATCAGACCGACTGACTACTTTTAGCTGATTTGTGTAAAGTCATGGTGATCCGACATCTGGGCATATCTCTCTTTATTTGATCTTAATTCTCTTCACCCTTGCTATTTTAGTTTGTTAGTTTAGTCATAACAACTCAAACCCCCAATCTGTAACCGTAGACAGACAGAATAACAAGTACATAGTGACCGCCTCCCTGTGGATACGATACCCGACTTACCTCTACTGCATAACTTTAGGCCGGTTGGTTTATTTTTGATAGGGTTGCGACAGCCGTGTGAAATTTTGGCGCCGTTGTCGGGGAGGTAACTATTTTATTTACTTGTTTATTTTTGTCTGTCTTTAGCCTCCAGGAATTTATTCCTTGGGGCAGTTCTTATCTTTTCTTCTAGTGTTGTTTTGATAGGTCCTACAGGTCCTACCTAGACAGGTTTCTACGAGAAAGATCATCAAAGGGAAGGCTTGAATACCTTTGAATCTTCTACCAAGATGTCTATTGTCTCCAGAATTGTAGCACAATTTGAAGCTCAGAATGCAAGATCTGACAAGCTGGAGAATAGACAATCTTGGGGTGGTCCACCTCAGTTCCATACTTTGGCGCAACAGGTCGTCTACTGCGAGAGATGTGGTGCTGCGGGGCACAATGCTGTTATTTGTCTGGCGGAGAACGACGAAGTCTATGCGTTTAAGCAGCATAGACAAGCTTGTCATTCCTTTGCATATGTGCCGCCACATCCGTTTCAACAACGAGGCTATGAAAAGCCTCAATTTATTTGGCCGCTGCAACAACAAACTCCTTCTCCCGATAAACAGAAAGAAGAAATTGCTGAATTAACGTCTATAGTGAAGGCACTTGCGCTGAAAATGCAAGAGATTATGCAAACTAAAGACGCCATTATCAAGAGACTTCAGACACATTTGGCTCAAGTAATTGCCGAGCAAACTTCTAGGCAACCCGAGACAGCCTATACTATTCGCCCCAGGATTGATATTCCATATGAAGGACCGGTTCTGCCTATTGATGCTGAAAATGATGGCTGAAATGTTGAGAGCACTGTTCAAGAGGGACAGTACAATGAAGCTTCGCCTGCCCCTGTTCAAAAATTCGATCGAGAGCCTTACTCTGCTCGATCGAATGAAATTACTGAAGAAGCACTCGATCGAGAGGATAAAAGTTCTCGATCGAGCACTGAGGAAAACAAAATCCTCGATCGAGTAACTCAAACTGCTCGATCGAGTTCAATTGCTGAGGAAAGTCCTCGATCGAAAGAAAATGTTTCTCGATCGAGCGATCCAAATGCTGAGAATAATAAATTGTCGTCTAAATTTAATTTGGATGATGATTTTTCAAATAAGGTTAATTCCTTTGTTACTTCTTCTATAGGTCTTGACAGGTTGAAGAACCCAGAAGGCAGGCATGGTACATTGCATTTAGAGACTGGAATGGTATGGATTGATGAACCAGGAGGCGGTTTGGACAAGGCTATGCCGTATAAGAAGAAAAGGCGCGAGGAAGCAAAAGGTGGAGGCCATGGCGCTGCGATGAGTTGCTGTTCTTCAGTTGATGCAATGTTATGGAGGCCTAAAGTTAAGCTCATGGATGTTGAAGGGACTGCATTCTGTCAGAAGCCTTGTTGCGGGCCATTGATTTGCGTCGGTGGATGAAGAAAAGAAGGTCGAGCTGGGACTTATCTAAAACTAGCGCTGACCGGGAGGCAACCCAGAGTTTTAAAACTTTTCAGTTGATTTTAAAACATTTCAGTTTTGTTGTGTGTTCAATAATTTGTTTTTTTACTATAGACTGTGAACAATTTAGACTTAGTTTTTGGTCGTATTTGTGGTCGCCATTTGCGTCTTTGCAGGTGCTTCACTGACGCCTAGGAGTTTGCGCATTAGGGAGCTCTCGATCAAGCACTATTCTACTCGATCGAGTGCTTGACCCCCTCGATCGAACGCTTATCCTTATCGATCAAGTACACGCAGATTATGACTACTCGATCGAGTACCTACCTTTCTCGATCGAGCAATTTATTGTTCCATTCATCTCGGTTGAGTACTATGCTCTCTCGATCGAGTTCGTTTGTTTGATTCGCTTCTAGTGACGTTGCTATTAGCGACCTCCCTTGTTGCTGGCTGGTTTGGGGAGGTCCCCACTTCGCGTGTTCTTGTAAGTTTTCCGAGCTTCATTCTTCTTTTCAGTTTGCATTTCTTTTCCCTATTTTTGGGTACAATGCGGGCATTGTACAATTTGGTTTGGGGATGGTATATGCATCCATATATATGTCTGCATTGTACAGTTTGGTTTTTATTGCATTTCTGTTGTCACGTTTAATTTTTGAATGCATTGTTTTTACTTTCAAAAATTGAAAAAAGAAATATAAAATTCGAAAAAATTTCACGTTTGTTGATGCATGCATTTTATATAGACTTTTTGTATCATATTTGCACGCATTTATATGCATATTTAGTAGTGTTTAGCTACAAATGTCCCCCGAATAGTCTACTTTGGTTTGTCCTGTATTATTTGCTGGTATGAACCAGAAAGAAGCATAATCAAGCTTAATACATGTCCGTATGCATGCATTAAGGAGATGAGTTGAGTCGGAGCTTGAAGACTACTATTTTGAGATGCGCAAAGAAGTAAGACAACTAGGCGAGCAAATGAAGAACTTTAAATTATTAATGCCTATTTTGAAGAGCCATATCTCGATTTATACAACTGATTTTTAGGTGATTCTAATTGAAGATAAAATCTTATCCTATTATCTTTCCAACGTCACCAGAAACGCTCTGTTTGCCCAAGTAACGAAGAAATGGCAGCCGTTTGAAGTTCAGTGTGCAAAGCAGGAATTGTGTGCTGGAAAGTACTCGATCGAGTACTATAGTGTTCGATCGACTCCTTTTTCTACTCGATCGAATGTGCCTTTTTGATAAGTGTTCGATCGAGTACCTAAAGTACTCGATCGAGATGTTTTAGCTCGGATTTGTTCGATCGAGTGATATAGAGTTGCTCGATTGAGTGACTAACATATATCCTCGGGATTTTTATCCCGTGTTAGGTTTATTTTTATGTTAATAATCACTTCCCCATATAAAGGAAGTCGGGATTAGGTCATATAGACACTTTACATCTCTACACACTCTTAATTACTCTTAATCTCTGGAACTTTTCTCTTAATCACTGCTACTTGTTCTTTACGCCGGATTTGCTTTATTTTAATCTTTATCTTCTTTTAATCTTAATATAATACTTTATTTCTCTTAATCCTTGTTCTATTATTCTTTTGTTATTGATTGTTTTAGTTTATACTTAATCTTATTCTCTCTATTATGTCTTTTCTTGGTATGCTTATGTTTATTGTTATTGATTTCAAGAACATGAGTAGCTAATCTCCTTATGTTAGGATTAGGGAATCCATGGTTGGATTGTGACGATGTAGCGAATAGACTAGACGACTTTCATGTGAGAATCTATCCCCATAGCAATATAACTTTAACACCAATTTAGTTGAATGCATGCTCCTAAATCACATTAATCTGGTTAACTTTGTTTCTGGATCGGAAGATTGGAATAAACAGACCTGCTATGAACAGTAGACTACCCTAATGAGGACGAAAGTTAAGTTAGTGGAATTCTAGGGTGGATAGCGGACCGGAAGGACCTTTACTATGCCCTTCTCACAGTAGATTGTTCAGGCTATTTGCAACTGAGTCGATAAACTGCCATGGTGAACCGAAATCATGACATACTCTCTTTTATCTGATCACTTTTATCACATTTTCTCGCTTTATTGCTCTTACTTTATTTCTCTTGCCCTTAAACCTTTAGTAGCTTAGAAAACAAAACTTAAAACCCTCCATTTGTGACCTAGAGAGACGGATTTCAGATAGATACCTTGCCTCCCTATGGAGATCGACCCTACTTATCACTAGCTTCTTGTTAGTATATTTAGGTATTTATTTTTGGTACAGAAACGACCGTATCATTTGTTTTTACATTTAGGTTGAGTCGGAACGGTGTATTTCGATGATGAAACTGCACTACTTTTAGTCTTTTTGCTTAAGCCTTGCATAAACTAATATTCTTTTAGTATTATCTTATTTCATAATCTACGAGTTAATGTTAAAATTTAGCTGAACGAATAGACTTGACCTAAAATTTTGGCAACCTACTCATATATTATAAGTTTTAGAGCTTTTGAACTGGTGTCATCCATGACCAGTTCATGTAGGATTGTGAGTAGTTACTCCTTGCATAGCATGTATCATTAATTTGCATAAGTATGAAAGTCAATTGCTTATTGCCTGCATACATTCGGGTTAGTGGTTGGTGTCACATGCAGGGAGGTGCTTACATTCCCTTTTCTTCCATTTTACCCATTAACTCCACATTTAGCCAAATTTGCCTTTTGACCCTTAACTACATCCCAAACATAGCCTGCCTTATCAAGCTAGTTAGTGATTGTTTTGCGTTATATTGTCTATCGTGCCGAATTGGTTTGTTTTTGATAATCGGAGTTGGTAATATATGGAGAAGGAGGATGAAACGTCGAAAAAAGAAGTTGAAAAAAAAGAAAGAAAAATAAAAAAAAACCAAGAAAAAAATTGAAAAAAGAGATTGATTAATTTCGGTTTTGCTCCTACTTTTTATTTTGATCTTATGAGGAGTTTATATTATTCGGTTTGGTGAGTTTTCATGCCAATTAAGGGCATTGTGCTTAATTTTTGATGGGTTAAGAAGCGGATATGTTCTATTTGGTTATGTTTGGTTTGCTAGCTTGGCTTTTAACCTCACATTCCCAAAAATGTTTTGCCCTTCTTACCCATTACCTCACAATTCCATACTTTTGTAAGCCCTCGGCTGTGACAAGACCTCGTTGGATGGAGTGTATGTGTACGGTAGCTAGAATTGTCTTTCATACTATTCTACATGCATGTTTATGTCGGTCGTAGTTAGGTGAGCGACTTCTTATTCTTTCTCTCTTACGTATACTTGCTTACCCTTTGCTTCATGAGAGAAGAGTGACCCGTGAGAGTCCATTATCAAAGGTCTTGCATGGTCGGTGGTTCAGTTTTATTATAAACATCTTATAACTCGTTCGCATTTGACAGTACTTGCTATAAGTGTTAGTTTGCTTGCATTAAATTGGTTTAAGTGAGCATTTGTAGCCAACTCTGAGTTTTTATTCCGTCTCATTAGTTAGTTGCATATAATTTGTTTGGGGACAAGCAAAGGTTTGGTTTGGGGATATTTAATATGTGCATTTTATATAGTCTTTTTAAGCCTCTTATGCACGTATTTCTATGTGGATTTCGTAGTTTTATACTACGAAATGCCCGAATAGTCTACTTTGGTTCGTTTGGCTTTAATTACAGGAATGGACCTGAAAGTAGCGGAATTATGCCTTTTACTGTCCCGTTAGCTTGCATTTAGGAGATGGAGGAATTGGAGCGGAAATACTGCTGTCTGGGGATGCGTGAAGTGGTTTCGGAAGCTAAATCAACGAGCTATGTGCAGATTCAGTGGTGGTTAACTCGATCGAAGGATTTTGTTGGCCTATGATGCGTGTCGTTCAACACCAAAAATAAATGCCAACAAGCCTATACTATAAATAGCGAGGGAAGTCGGGTCGATTCCACAGAGAGGCTTTTCTATTAAATGTAGTCTAATCTATCGGTCACAAACTGGGGGGTTTTGAATTTGATATTCTAACTACTAAAGTTTAAGGGTAAGAGAAAATAAGGGTATAAGAGAAAAACAGAGAGAGACGTAAATAAACTATCAGATAAAGAGAGATATGCCAGGAATTCGGTCTGCCGTGTTCTACACACTATCGGAATAACTAGGTCGGTGAGTTTATTAGTAGGAAGGGCTAGGTTATCTCCTTTCGGTCTCAAACCCGACTATACCTTTCGGTCTAAAGTCGCCCTAAGGTCATCCTACTTGACTTTCGCCCTCGTAGGAGTCAATTATCAGAACTAAGCAAGTCAACCCTTCCAATCTTTCGATCCAGGTCGGGGGTTAACTAACCAGACGGTCTCCTGCGTGCACTCATTCAACCGAACTACAAATAAATTGCTTAGACCTGATTCCTACCGCATAACTACCCTAGTAGTCGTCCTAACATGCTTCTAACAAGGTTTCACTCATCCCGGCATATAAAGAAATTAGCTACGCATGCTAATTATATTAACTAACATAACTAATGATGAAATGTTAACGGAAAACATGATGTAACAATAGTATAAAGCAATGACGAGATTAAGGCAGGAATTAAAATGAAACTAAAAGAGCAATTATAAAACATAAACAAGAGAAGAGATTAAGGGAAAGAAATTATACTATAATAGCGAATCCGGCGTAAAGAACAACCAAATCCAAGATCGTAAAATTCCAAGCAGTGAACAGTAAAAAGCAGTAAAAATGTATGTAGAAAATTGAATGATAGGTAAAAGATAATAACCTAGCAACTCGTCTAATCGTTTTTATATCAAAACTCACGAGTTGTTTTATTAACCTACGGGCTCTAATAGCCACGTAAAGGAGAACCTCTCGATCGAGAGGTTAAGGCTCTCGATCGAGTACAGGACAGCTCGATCGAGCACAGGGCAGCTCGATCGAGGGCTTGGCAGTTCGATCGAGGGCTTGGCAGTTCGATCGAGCATACGGCAGCTCGATCTAGGGCTTGGCAGTTCGATCGAGCACAGGGCAGCTCGATCGAAGGCTTGTATTCCTCTGTATTCTCGATCGACAGCCAAATGTGGTCGATCGAGATCTTCAGTCACTTCTTAGCTTCCGTAGTGTTTCTGACTTGCTTAATTTGGTTAACTTTCGTCTTCACGCTTTCCCATGCATGAGTCTTTCGTCCTCTTTTCCGTCCATCTTCCAGAGATGCTATCTCGAGGCCACTAAAGGTTGGTTTCCGCTACAAATCTGCAAAATAGCAATAAAAGCACAAAGTAGCCTATTCGGGGTATAAAGTGACATAAAGTCACTCAAATACATAGAAATGCGTGCCAAAAGAGACCGTAAAAGTTTATATAATATGAACGCATCAAACTTCCCCAAACCAAACCTTTGCTTGTCCTCAAGCAAACTAAATGCGACTAAGGACAACACCAAACCGCTTTAATGCGCAATAATCAACTACTGCCAAGCTCAAAGTAAGTGAACAAATTTATGCAAATCATGGAATTACGTTGGATGTTCGACCTTGCAAGACTCATAAATTTGGACTCTCCCGGTTCACTCTTCTCTCAGCAAAGCAAATAGTAAGTAAGAATATGTATGCAGAGAAAGAAGAAATTACAGACTCTCACCTAGACTGCGACCAACACAACATGTAATGCTAACTAACATGAGTAATGATTCAATCACCGTACACACGCAAAACCACCGTTCAAGGACTATCACGTGCCGAAGAATTGCATAATATGGATATGTGAGGCTCAATTGGTAAGAAGGGTAAAACAAATATGGAAATGTGAAGGTAAAATAGCCGAGCTAGAGCCTAACCAAGACCATAATAAAATACATCCCACTCTCCCAATCATATAAATAACTCAATGCCTTATAATTTGGCATATACAACACAAGAAACCATAATGAAAATACCTCGTAAAGTATGAATAAGCACGAGAGGTAAAGAATATATATTTTTTTCTTTCTTTCCAGCCATTTTTCTCTTCTTTTTTTTTTCTTTTCTTTTTTTTTTTTTTTAAGGCTGACACAGGACAAACCCTCTCGATCAAGGAATGATGCCACTCGATCAAGAGGTTCCAACTCCAATCCACTCGATCGACCACATGGACATGTCGATCGAGGACTATTAGGACCATCAATGGCTCGATCGACAATATAAGCTCTCGATCGAGCACCAACTTCAGCGTACTCCAACATTTCTCATCAATACTCACTCCAACAATACAAAACGAGCCATAAACTGTACAAATATAACAATTTCCTCTACTACTACCTAGCTCGGCACAATGGTAGGCTAAGTATGGGGTGTAGTTAAGGCAACTGGCAGATATGGCTTAATGTGGAGTTAATGGGGCAAAACGAGAAAAGGGGAGATGCAATAGTTCTCAAAACACGTGATACCGACCACAAACCCATGCGTGTAGGCAAAAAGAAATCAAAACTCATATACATGCAATACAATGAAGTGTGGGGAGTAACTACTCTCAATTCCTATAAAATCGGTCATGAATGTCACGGTTATGGCTCTAAATCTCAGAATATATAAGTAGTTTGGCAAAATTACGAGTCAAGTCTAATAATCCGTAGTAAATTCCACAACAAAATTTGAGAAATCACTTTTTATTCTTGCTAAGCAACTGTGAAAAGGCAAGGAATGGCACGTTTGACCAATAGCGCAATGTCATCGTTAAAGAACTCCAATCCGACTCAACTATATGCAATAGTAAACGTGATATTTTTGATTTTTCTGTTTTTTCTCTTTTTTTTTTTTAAACGAAAAGCAAAAACATATAGCAGTAAACGTGAATGCAAAACAAAATGCAAATGCAGACGCAAAAGGATGCATATACCGTCCCCAAACCAAAACAGACAATGTCCTCATTGTCTTCACAACTAACTAACAGCAGCAAAATGGGAGATGGGGTACGCAAACCTAATACATGCTCCTAAAATACAATAAATAAATACAAAGATGGAAAAAGAAAGGAAGATGGTACTCACAAGATGGCTTCCCCAAACCACCAACAAACTAGGGGAACCTCTAATCGTCGTCTCCAGCCACATCCTCCGCACCTGGTGTAAATGGGGGGTAATTGATCAATTGAAAAATTGAAAAATCAAATTTGCAAGGTAATTGATCAATTGAAAATTGCAGGAGTGAAGAAATCGGGGTCGAGTAAAATAAAGAGGACGATCGAGAAAGAAACTGCCTTTATATACCCGTGGAGCTTCTCGATCGAGCTTCAGGTCTCTCGATCGAGAGCTTTAGCTCTCAGATCCTCTCGATCGAGTTAATTCATACCTCTCGATCGAGAGGTGGCTGTCCCTTGGTCTTCTGCTCACTCGATCGAGAATTGACTCCCTCGATCGAGCTCTTTTTCTTCAAAAACCCCCTCGATCGAGATATGACTCCCTCGATCGAGGTCTTTTCCTGCTAGCACGCATATTAATGTATCATCTTTTGAGTGCGGCTTTCTGTCCCTGCAAAATTGACAGTAAAAACATCCCAAAAATACCAGCAAACTGTCTACAGTCCACAATTGTCTTCTACGCTAAAAATGTCTATAGTCTAAGTGTCCAGCGTAAATAAAGAAGTTTAAAAAAAAAACAAAAAAAAGGAATTCAAAAATCTATTTTCTATTACAATTTGCACGGGGTTGCAAACCCGGCTATAGCTCAATTAAGTCCTTCAGGCCTCTGCTACGCCTCTGGCTAACGGAGTTACCCTCAGCTGCGGTAACTTCCAACTTCCTTCTCCAGACATAAGTACCACTTTCCGACGAATGTCCCAGCTTTATTTCTTCCGCTAGAATACGGGTCATATTGCCACCGTCGCCTTTCCCATTCCAACATTGGAGCTCATTTCGCCTTGGTCAAGCGCCAAAGCTCCCCATCTAGGTCCTGTACAAGTAACAACAATAGCGCGGTCCTCCTTATCGCTCTTATTCCGAGGCGGAGGTGTAAGTGTAGCAGGTAGAGTAACAACACGTGGGTGCTCAACATCAACAACGGGGATGGAAGGTGACTCAATCATGGGTGGCGTAACAACACCGACCGCAGGAATAGCATGACACTCTAAAACACGCATAGAACCCCTATGAGTAGCGGGTTTAGCGAAAACCAATTCCTCACCACCGACACTAAACGTAAGAGTGCGCATCCCGACATCTATAACCGCTTGCGCAGTGTGCAAGAACGATCTTCCCAAAATAATTGGGGTGTGATTATTTTCGGGTATGTCTAACACGACAAAATCAACAGGAATAAGAAATCTTCCTATTTGCACAGGAATACCTTACAGTACTCCTAAAGGTCGTGACAAGGTCCGATTAGCCATCCTGACCGTCATGTTAGTGCAATGGAACTTAGTGAATCCTAACCGTTTGGCCAAAGACAAGGGTAACACGCTAACACTTGCTCCTAAATCACACAACGCATTATCAATTAATTGAACTCCAATGTGACACGGTATCGAAAAACTACCAGGGTCAGCAAGCTAAGGTGGGGTTCTATTTGGGAGGTGTGCAGAACACCCCTCCGTCAGAGCTACTGTCTCAACATCATCTATGGTCCTTTTACGCATTAATACTTCTCGCATAAATTTTAAATATGAAGGTACCTTTTTTAGCAGCTCGATAAACGGAACACTCACGTTCAATCCTCGCACAAGTTCACCGAAACGAGCGAACTCAGACTCCGTCTTCTTGACCCTCTTCAAGCGCCCTGGATATGGAGCATCTTCAATAGGAGCTCCGTTATGCGTGTCACGAATCAAATCGTTATTAATCATACGCTTGCTCAATGGTCTCGATCGACCACTTTCATCATCAGAGTTTCTCGATCGAGCATAGTTCTCACTCGATCGAGAGACTTCACCAGCAGCAGTGCTCGATCGAGCTATAGCAGCTTCTCGATCGAGCTCCATCTCTCCATTTCCTCTCGATCGAGGGATGTCGTATTGTCAGCAGCAGTAGTATTGGAATTCGTGCCAAAAACATCAGTACCAGCAATATCAGCATCAGAATAAGTCAGTCCGCTCCTCAATGTTATCATGTTCAGTGTTTTTCTTCTCAGATTGAGAAGGCAGCTGTCCGGGTTGCCTCGTAGATTGATTTACGGCGAATTGAGCTATTTGGGACTCAAGCAATTTGATAGTAGCATTGGTTGCTTGGTCCGACCTACTCACTTGTGTAGCGAGAGCTTGAATCATGGATTTTAGCTCTCCTACTTCTGAAATTCCTCCAGATGAAGAACTTCCTTGCTGCGGATTCGGATATTGCGGAGGCTTTTGATAACCTTGCTTATGCGGTGGCACATAAGCCTGTTGCTGCGGTGGAGGAGTAGGATTAAGGACATTTTGACTCGACCATCGCAGATTTGGATGGATATAACCTGAATTATACCCTTGTGATGCATCTTTGGAAAGAAAAGACTTGCTCCCTATCAGCAAAACGGTCAATAGCAACGTGCCCCGGCTCGCCGCATCTCTCACAAAGATTCATATCGTCTCTCTTCAGCATGTGAAACGTTTGTTGACTCTCTGGAGACTGCATCTCCAATCGGTCAAACCTAGCATTAATCTTATCGAACTTAGCATCCATATCTTCACATTCGATATTAGCTATCGTCCGTGTACCACTCCCGCTGATTCCCATATTCTGCAAAGTGTGATTAGCCATTTCCTCAATAAGCTTCCAGCCCTTATCATCATCAACCTCGCACTGGAATCTCCCATTGGTGCAAAGATCTAAAATAGCTCTATGATCATCATACAACCCATTATAAAATTGGTTGCACAAAAACCACTGTTGGAATCCATGATGAGGTACCGATCTCACAGCTTTCTTAAAGCGGCACCATGCTTCAAATAGATTTTCAGAACCCGTTTGCTTGAAATTAGTAATCTGGGCCCTCAATGCATTGGTCCTCTGCGGAGGAAAGTACTTCTTATAGAAGGCCAGAGCTAAAGTAGTCCAATCCGTGATACCTGCTGCTTCTCTATCCAAGTCCGTCAACCATTCCCTCGCATTATCGGTCAGAGAAAAAGGAAAGAGAACTTCCTTTATCTTGTCTTGGGTCACTCCCTTGGATGTGGGGATGGACGAACAATAATCAGCAATCTTTCCATATGTTTCCTAGGATCCTCACCCGGGACCCCCCGATACAAATTCCGTTCGACCAAGTTAATGTAGGATGGCCGAATGTCGAAGGTATTGTCGTCCTCATCGGTGGACAACTTGAATCCCTTCGGAATATAGTCAGCAGTAGGCTCCGAATGACTTGCGATATTAGGCATTTTGACTGGGATAATAGTCTCACGAATAGAAGTTTTCTCGATAACCGAACTGTCAGAAGTACTCAAGACTTCCTCCCGACGAACTCTTTCTAACTCCCTCTTTCTGCGTAAAAAGGATCTTTCGGGTTCGGGATCAGCCTCAACTAATTCACCCCTACGAGACCTGCGCATACACAGCTAAAAGGAAGTAAATAAGAACAGTCTTAAGGAAATAAAATTCCTTAAGACAAGACAGAAATAAACAATACAGATAATAAAAATTGCCTCCCCAGCAACGGCGCCAAAGTTTGATGCGTGTCGTTCAACACCAAAAATAAATGCCAACAAGCCTATACTATAAATAGCTAGGGAAGTCGGGTCGATTCCACAGAGAGGCTTTTCTATTAACTGTAGTCTAATCTGTCGGTCACAAACTGGGGGGTTTTGAATTTGATATTCTAACTACTAAAGTTTAAGGGTAAGAGAAAATAAGGGTATAAGAGAAAAACAGAGAGAGACGTAAATAAACTATCAGATAAAGAGAGATATGCCAGGAATTCGGTCTGCCGTGTTCTACACACTATCGGAATAACTAGGTCGGTGAGTTTATTAGTAGGAAGGGCTAGGTTATCTCCTTACGGTCTCAAACCCGACTATACCTTTCGGTCTAAATTCGCCCTAAGGTCATCCTACTTGACTTTCGCCCTCGTAGGAGTCAATTATCAGAACTAAGAAAGTCTACCCTTCCAATCTTTCGATCCAGGTCGGGGGTTAACTAAACAGACGGTCTCCTGCGTGCATTCATTCAACCGAACTACAAATAAATTGCTTAGACCTGATTCCTACCGCATAACTACCCTAGTAGTCGTCCTAACATGCTTCTAACACGGTTTCCCTCATCCCGGCATATAAAGAAATTAGCTACGCATGCTAATTATATTAACTAACATAACTAATGATGAAATGTTAACGGAAAACATGATGTAACAATAGTATAAAGCAATGACGAGATTAAGGCAGGAATTAACAATGAAACTAAAAGAGCAATTATAAAACATAAACAATAGAAGAGATTAAGGGAAAGAAGTTATACTATAATAGCGAATCCGGCGTAAAGAACAACCAAATCCAAGATCGTAAAATTCCAAGCAGTGAATAGTAAAAAGCATTAAAAATGTATGTAGAAAATTGAATGATAGGTAAAAGATAATAACCTAGCAACTCGTCTAATCGTTTTTATAACAAAACTCATGAGTTGTTTTATTAACCTACGGGCTCTAATAGCCCACGTAAAGGAGAACCTCTCGATCGAGAGGTTAAGGCTCTCGATCGAGCACAGGGCAGCTCGATCGAGGGCTTGGCAGTTCGATCGAGCATAGGGCAGCTCGATCGAGGGCTTGGCAGTTCGATCGAGCACAGGGCAGCTCGATCGAAGGCTTGTATTCCTCTGTATTCTTGATCGACAGCCAAATGTGGTCGATCGAGATCTTCAGTCACTTCTCAGCTTCCGTAGTGTTTCTGACTTGCTTAATTTGGTTAACTTTCGTCTTCACGCTTTCCCATGCATGAGTCTTTTGTCCTCTTTTCCGTCCATCTTCCAGAGTTGCTATCTCGAGGCCACTAAAGGTTGGTTTCCGCTACAAATATGCAAAATAGCAATAAAAGCACAAAGTCGCCTATTCGGGGTATAAAGTGACATAAAGTCACTCAAATACATAGAAATGCACGCCAAAAGAGACCGTAAAAGTCTATATAATATGCACGCATCAGCCTAACTGTTCGATCGAGTGCCTAGGGTGAAGAGAAGACCTCGATCGAAGGGTTTTCTGTCTTCGATCGAGAGGTGCTCAAATGGTGGTCCTCGATCGAGTAATATATTCCCTCGATCGAGAGATTTTGGCTGGAAGATGGTCGATCGAGTAGTCTGAAATCACTCGATCGACCAGGTTGCTATTTGATGCGAGATTTTTGCGTGAACCCTTTTATTTCGATATTTTAAGCTACATATTAGGTTAATAAATATCTCTCCTATAAATAGGAGAGAGTCAATTAGTTTTAGGATATCTCTCTCTCTCTCTCTCTCTCTCTCTCTCTCTCTCTCTCTCTCTCTCTCTCTCTCGGTCCCTTTCATTATTTCGGGTTGAACGTTGCTTTATTCCGAATATTTTCCGGATCTGAACTTTTGTAATTTCTCTTTCTCTCTTTTATTCAAGCATTATTTCTCTTTCGCATACATAATTTATTGTCTTTAATTTCTGTTTTATTATTATTGTTATTTAATTTATGCAATTTCTCTTTAATCATCCTTACACCATGCTTTCTATTCCTTTATCTTTGGTAATCATTTTATTTATCGTTATGAGTAGCTAATTCTTTAATGCTAGGATTAGGGGAGCCATGATAGTAAAGCAATGATGCGATAATTGGTTTAGGAGGTTTTGTTGTGAGAATTGTTTGATAGAAATATAACTGTAATTATTAGGTTGAATACATGCAACTGAAGTAATTAAATTGGTTAAATTCAGACCTAGATCGGAAGATTTGAATGAACAGACCTGTTATGAAGAATAGAGTAATCTAATGACGGTGGAAGCTAAGTTAGTAGTATTTTCGGGCGGATAGCGGACCGGAAGACCTTTCCACTACCCTTCTTACATTAGACCGACTTACCTACTTTTACCTGATTTGTGTAAAATCATGGTGAACCGACATCTTGTCATCTCTCTCTTTATTTGATCTTAATTCTCTTCACTCTTACTATTTTAGTTTGTTAGTTTAGTCAAAAAAATTCAAACCCCCAATCTGTGACCGTAGACAGACTGAATAACAAGTAGACAGTGACCGCCTCCTTGTGGATACAATACCCGATTTACCTCTGCTGCATAAGTTTTGGCCGGTTATTGGTTTATTTTTGATAGGGTTGCTACAGCCGTGTCAACACTTGATTGATGATGAGTGAGGAATCGTCGTGTACTCTCAACCTCTTGATGCCAAGTGTTATGGCTGCTTGTAAGCCGATGAGGCATGCTTCGTATTCGGCGGCATTGTTGCTGGCGAAGTCTAGTTTGACTGAGATCGGAACGTGTCCCCCTTCTGGGGATACCAGAAGGATCCCTTCCCCGAAGCCTCTTAGGTTTGATGCACCATCAAAGTATAAGTCTTATGCGTCGGTGTCGGCACAAAAGATGTCTTCCTCGGGAAGCGACCATGTGTCAGTCGTTGGATCCTCATTGACGGGATTTTCTTCTATGAAATCGGCGACTACCCCTCCCTTAATAACCTTGAAGGTTACGAATTTGAGGTCAAATTCGAATAGCATGAGTATCCATCTGGACAACCTTCTGTTTAGCACGGGCTTTTCGAAGATGTATTTGACGGGGTCCATCTTGGAGCAGATGTGAACCGTGTAGCTGAGCATATAATGTCGTAGCTTCTTTGTTGACCAAACCAGAGTGAGACATGTCTTCTCCAGTTGGGTGTACGTGGCTTTGGATTCAAAGAACTTTTTGCTGATGAAGTAAATGGCTCGTTCTTCGCTGTTGACTGTTTGTTCTAGCATTGCTCCCATGGCCGTGTCGGTGACGGTCAGGTATAGGGATAAGGGAATTCCCTGCTGAGGTGGCATAAGGATAAGAGGTTTGGATAGTATTTCCTTTATCTTGTCGAAGGCTTTTTGGCAATCGGTGTGATCAGTGGCGTTGAGCTTCTTGAAGATAGGTTCGAAAATCATAGTGAGTTTGTGTAGACACCTCATTTCTACACCTCCCACCAATCACCCAGTGATGATTGGGCCGCATGTTTGATATGCGGAGCGATTTATGACAGTTCGTAAGTTCATCATCAAGTGATAGCTTAAACAGTTATATCAACCTCATGGTCATCATCTACGCACCGATACGGTCGTTTTGACAGTAATTACAGTTCATTTGGAGTCCGGGTCAAAAACCGCTTCATTTTCTAAAAACCGTTTAAATGCCGAGTCGGAATATTCCAGAGTATTCTAGAATTCGCTGGATATTTATTCCTAATTAAATTTAATATTTTTAAGGAAATATCTTCCGCAAATTTTGTTTCACGGAATAAGGAAGTGCATATCTACAGAAATTCCCTAAAAATGCGGAAATCTTTCTTGCTGAGGAGGAAACCTCTGGGGAAATGATGTAGCAGGTGCTGCGCCTCTACCAGAGGTCGTAGTAGCTGTTGCGCCTCTTCCCCAGCCCTCTTTCCACGCTTTCCAGAATATTTTCTTGATTTGTTTCCGTATCCGTGTCATTCCTAAACTCCTCCATAGGTTTAATATAAATAGAGGCCATCGCCTTACATATTTTTCACGCAAGTGTCCACCCTTCTCTTCTCCCTTTGCATTCTAGACCATGCTATTGCTTTGGACGCCTATGTCCTTGATCATTCGACCACGTAAGCTCAGATCATTCTGAGTCCCAGTCACGTTGCATAGACCGATCAATTTGACAACCTTCACTTTAATCAACCTAATCAATTAATCTAAATCCTTTAACAAGGGCACTCTCCACGCATATTCGAGTCAAGCAATCACTGAAATGATAACTTTAGTCAATCTCGTTTAGTCAAACATATAAGTCTGAGGGTGTAAATCCTATTTATTTATTGTACTTTTATTTTGTATCATCTAATGTAAGGTTTATATCAAAAGCACGTTCAAAAACCGTCTTAAAAATCAGTCTTTTAAAACCGTTTTTAATAAAACAGCGGAGTTCTGACGTTAAGAAGAAACGTAGCAGCAGTAGCTGCGCCTCTTCGAAGAGTCTCAGCATCTGCTGCACCTCTTCCAGAGGCTGCCGCTGCTCCTGCTTTTTTTCTTCTTCCTCGACTTCCTGCAAATTTCCTCTTTCTTATTTTCTTTTGTCTTTTTTTTGTTTTATTTGTCATGTCAGTACATAAATTGTATTTTAATAATTCTTTTTTTTTTTAGAACTTAATCTGTCCTTAATCCCGAGTAATCCAAAACTTGCGGGTTTTTGCCGTCTTAATTCAAATCGATTCTTCGAGTTTCGACTTGTTCATGTCGAGGTTCTGAGATTATAATTTGACACATGAGTTTTCTTATTGGTCCAGTTTCGTTAATATAACATAAAATTTATTCTTTTGTATTTCCGACACGATTTAATCATTAATCATATAAACCGCTGTAAATTCTTGTTTCTAAATCGTTTATGACTTACCCAGATGCATGTAATCAATTAAATCACTTCAACTTGAGTATACTTGAGTATAATATCAATAATCGATCTTAAATTTACCAATGAACGATAACAATCCGCGGTTCTGACTTCACAGACAGAGATTAGCTCAAGAACAGACGCAGAAAGTGCTGCGCCTCTTCCAGAGGACGCCGCAGATGCTGCGCCTGTTCTGGGTTGGTTTATGTCTCTGAACTCTTTCTCGCTTTGACATAACTTCTAATTACGGTTTAAATCAACTATTATCGTATTATCACCTTTAATCTGTCCTATTTTCATATTTTAAATTCCAATTTTATTTTTCTCTTTAAAATCCCGTTTTTGAGCGTGCTTTTGACGTAGATCAAATAAGCCTTGTAATATTTGTAATTTTAATTATTATAATTCATTTATTGTTATTATTATGTATGATTTATTTATTTGGCATTCACATGTAATTAACCTAACTTCCAACCTCGACCCAAATCGTTTGATAAATTGTTTGTTCACCGACTTAGTCTAATTTCACATGCTAGGATTAATCTATTGTTTGTTCCATTGCATGCATTACATCGACGACATATCAAATATGAACAATTTCCCTAATCATTAGTAGAGGCCGTTATCGAGGCAGGCGGGATTAGGTGTTTGAATTAAAGAGCTTCCTAATACGTACCCTCGCCCCTTACTCAGTTATATCTGGACATCCGTGTCCATTGGCATCTCGAGAGTCATTCTAGACATAGAATGCCAAGGGTAACGAGTTCTTAGTGTTCATGTCACTACTTTGTGTCCTGACATGGCACGAGGTATTCGAACGGTTTCCAATTTTTCCACAATAAATTGGTGGCGACTCCACAAACGCAGGCTTATTCAACCTTTCACCTGTTTCAATGCCTCACCTATCGGTAATGGCCTATGACGTGCTTTGGCAAACAAAGATTCCGTTGGAGAAGTAACGCCGCCTCGAGACCAACGCGCGGGGGCGCATGGCGCGGGTGGCCCATGTCCACAGTTTGGCGACTCCGCTGGGGAGAATACACTTTCGTGTTACCCAGGGTGAAACTTGAACGAGGTTGGGGAATAGTTTATACGCGACAGTTATCGATTTTCATTACTCGACCTTCTTAGGTCGTTTCATTCGGCCTTCTTAGGCTTAACTCGACCCATTCGACCAATCGTCCTGTTTGGACGGTATAAATTCCTATCTGTGCCTAAATATGGATAGCGATTGACGTCAACCATATCACAATGCTTACTCATGTTTGTATCAAGAGCTTTCACTACTCGAGGAATTGGACTAGGAACTGACCTTACTCATGTTTGGCACGGACCTCTCCACAGACCAGGGTTTGATTTCTTGGTATGGCAACCCACCTTTTAATCGAAAACCCTTTAAATGCACCCAGCATACCGTTACAATGGCCATATGTATGTTTGTATCATATACATGATCACCATTTGTAAACAAAACCATGACAAAATTTTGTAAAATAAAATCCATTTCAAAATGTAAATATTTTCAAAAATGGCCTAAAATAGCATAAAATAAGCCGAAACTCTATCCAAATGTCCATTCAAAATTTGGGCCTCAAGCCCATTTCAAAAACCCACTTCGAGTTAGCACTCCTACAACTACACTACAGTTATCTAGGACAAACATTTCACAATTTGTCATTTTCAAATTCCACGTGGCACTGTGGCAAACACCCACTCCACAAGTCGAGTCTTTTTGAGTAAGTGTGCGGAAATGGTCGATGGTGTTTTGATTCGTTGTCAATATCTTATCCTCAGTTCAAGGTGGTGGGAACTAGTCATGGAAGCGTTAATGGTCAACATGAACAACCCGGAAATGGTAATGATCAAATCCTAGCTGCGCACCTTCGTCTCCAAGCAAGCCAAGACCAAGCTTATGCTCGCCTCAACGCAATCGATGGTCGTATTGTCGCGGTAGAAGCTAGAATCCCTCCTACAGAAGATCACATTTCCGACATGCTCGTACATGATAACCCTTCACTCTTTGTTGGACAACCAGAAGTCAATCTTCCGCCAGGTCCTACTGAAGCTGAAAAGCGACTCCAATATTTGGAGGAACAACTAATGTACCTGAAGGGAGATGACATCTATAGGGAAAATAGTCGCAAATATGAGGCGGTAAACGCTCAACTGCCAACTAACTTCAACATGACAGACATCCCGAAGTTTAAGGGGTATGAAAACCCCTTGAACCATATTCGTGCCTTCAAAGATTATATGTCTATCAAAGGCATCAAGCCAGAGATGTTCCTAAGGATATTTCCTTCATCTCTAAATAATACTCCTAAGTAGTGGTTCTACTCCTTGGATCACAAGAAAATTGCTACTTGGGATGATGCTGCAATTGAGTTCACCAAACAATACGCAGATAATGCTGAAATTCAAGTCAATATGCGCACTCAACAGGTTCTTACCCAAAAAGAGAAAGAAGGATTCACTGATTTTCTAAGTAGGTGGAGAAATACTAGAACGCAACTCGTCAAACGCCCAGACGAGGCTACTATTATTGAAAAGTTCGTGGACAATTTAAGGCCAATCTATGCAAACCATCTGAGGTACCAAAACATAAAGTCTTTCAAAGATTTAACTACGTTAGGAACAAGAATTGAAGACGACATCCGTAAAGGACTCTTGTCCAAAACGGTAGGTCGCGGATATCAAGGTACAATGAGTCGTTCTTATGGCTCCACTCACTTGATCGACGAGGTTCACCTTGTCGAATCATCTACAAAGAAGAATAACCCGCAGAGAAAGTTCACCAATGTCGGTGACTCGTACTCCAATGCTCTAAAAAGTTTCATGAAACAAGGTAAAGTCCAAACCATAGGACCTACACCTGATCCGAGAGGAAGTCTAAGTTCTGGGATGAGAATGCCTACTGCGAGTACCATAAAGGCAAAGGGCATGATACAGAGAATTGCTTCCAATTGAAACATGTCATTCAACATATGATTGAAGATGGGCGCTTGCCTATACCTCCTGCAAGGAAACCTAACAATACTCATAATCCTCTTGGAATTCTGATGCTCATAGATGAGGAATCCACTTTGGATTGTTCACACCTCATTTGTCCAGCTGAAAATGAGATCAATGCACTAGAAAATAAGGCGAGTTATTCCACCGTCTCCACCAAGGGAGCGCAGGATGAGATCATTACCATGATATTTCAAGACGACCATTTCAACCCTATAACACTGATCACTGACACCAGCTCAAATCAGCAGAAAGGATGAAGAAATTCGATCAAGTAGACCAACACTCATGGAAAGCTCTACATGCTCACTACTGGAGAAGGAGAGATGTTTAAAGGAGAACCCGAAGACGATGAATTCGAGTCAGAGTCGGAATAAGAGTCGGAGTCCGAGCCTAAGTCTAGAGAAGTCGCTATAGAGTCTCCTCCTGTCGTCACTCCCCGCCCCTCTTTCTCGCTTAGCATAGTATCGCCTAGTAACAGTAGCTTGGGGCATGTCCCAGCAACTGTCCCTTCACTGCCACTGGCTAATGCGCAGATGGCTTCTTTGTTTCAGCTGTTTTCAAACTTTAATATGAATAAATCTGATTCTGCTTACTCCTCGTGTTATTCTGAATGCAATTCTATTTACGATGGTAATGAGGATGATCCTGACCCAGACTCAATCGAATTACCTCCCTATATAATTAAAGAAATACTAGAAGAGGGGAAAGGGGCACCAGTTATAGAAGACACCGAACCTATCAACGTAGGAGGGGAATTAGAACCCCAAGAACATAGGATAGGGACGTCCCTAGACCCAACTGAAAGGGCAATTTCATCATCATCCTACACGAAATCAAGGACATCTTCGCTTGGTCCTACAAAAACATGCCAGAAATCTACAGAGATATTGCAGAACATCGCATTCCAATCAAACCAGGTTTCAAACCCATGAAACACAAGCGTCGTCGGATGAGGACAGAATGGGCTCTTAAGATTAAAGAAGAAGTCGATAAGCAATTCAAAGCCGGATTCATCAAAGTTTTCGAGTGTTCAGACTGGGTGGCTAACATAGTCCCCGTACCCAAAAAGGATGGGAGAATCCGGGTTTCTATTGATTTCAGAGACTTGAACAAAGCGAGGTATAACCAAATAAAAATGGCCATAGAAGACAGGCGCCAGACAATCTTCGTCACTCAGTGGGGCACATACTGCTATGCTGTTATGCCATTCGGACTAATCAATGTTGGGGCTACGTACCAACGCACTGCGACTACTTTGTTACATGATATGATGCATAAAGAAGTGGAGGTGTATGTGGATGATATGATTGTGAAATCTAAGGATAGGGAAGGGCACATCGCCAACCTTTGCAAGTTCTTCCTCAGATTGCACAAATACAGCATGAGACTCAATTCTCAGAAATGTGCATTCGGAGTAACGTCAGGCAAGCTTTTGGGATACGTTGTCTGTCAGAGGGGGATAGAAATCGATCCATCCAACATCAAGGCCTTAATCGAGATACCATAACCCCAAACAGAAAAGGAGGTCAGAGGATTCCTGGGTAAAGTGCAATACATAAGTCGATTCATATCGAAACTCACTATGATCTGCGATCCTATCTTCAAAAAGCTCAAGAAAACGGACCACACCATATGGGACGATGACTGTCAAAAGGCATTTGACAGGATAAAGGAGATATTGGCCAAGCCACCAATACTAATGCCTCCCCAACGAGATCAACCTCTTGGTTTATATCTCACAGTCACAGAAACAGCCATGGGGGCTATGCTCGCACAGACTGTTGGAAAGGAAGAAAGAGTTATCTACTACCTTAGTAAGAAGTTCTTGGAGTACGAGAACAAATATACGCCTCTCGAGAAGACATGCCTCGCTCTTGTATGGGCAACAAAGAAGCTACGCAATTACATGCTTAGCTACTCGGTCAAAGTGTATTTCAAAATGGATCCCGTCAAATACCTCTTCGTGAAACCCGTTCTCAATGGACGCTTAGCAAGATTGACCTTAATGCTATGAGAGTTCGAACTCAAATACGTACCTTGAAAGTCATAAAGGGACGTGTTGTAGCTTAATTCTTCGCAGATAATCCTATCAATGATATGCAAGCGATAGACACGTGGTCGTTCCCAGATGAGGATATTCTACAAACCCGTACGGATTCATGGGATCTTTACTTTGATGGGGCATCTAATTTGCGAGGATTTGGGATAGGAGTGTTGCTCATTTCTCCTGAAGGTGAGTATACACCACTTTCTGTCAAACTCGACTTAGAGGTGACAAATAATGCAGCAGAGTATGAAGCTTGCCTTATTGCTCTACAAGTAGCAGCGAGTTTAGGCATCAAAAACCTTCGAGTTCACGGGGACTCATCTTTAATCATCAACCAAATCACCGGATTCTGGAAAATCCAAAGTGAAAGTCTAGCACCCTATCAGGCTAGGATAGATCAGGTTGCTCAATTCTTTGATCAGGTTACCTACCTACACCTGCCTCGCGAAGAAAATCAGTTTGCAGACTTTTGCAAAACTCGCTTCCTTGATCAATATGCCAGACAACGTGGTTGAAATGCCTTTATGCATCAAACGACGGTCAGAGCCACCATATGTACACTTCCTTACATATGAAGAGGAAAACCCAGAGGAACCTTGGTTTCAGGCCATTTTAAATTTCAAGCTTAACGGTACATATCCACCAGATATGGATAAGAGGGGACAACGTGCCATATGCCTACTTGCCTCTCAATACCTCCTCATGTAGGGGGATTTATACAAAATAACACCACTTGGTGTCCCCTTGCGTTTCCTTGATCATTTACAGGCACAGAAAGTAATGGAAGAAATTCACGATGGAGAATGTGGTCCTCACAGGAGTGGATTTATGATGGCAAAGAAGATTACGCGACTAGGGTATTACTGGACGACAATGGAGACAGATTGCATCAAATACGTCAGGCATTGTCACAACTGCCAGATCCTCGGGAATGTGCAACATGTTCCTCCCTCAATGCTATATACCATGACATCTCCTTGGCCATTTTTTTGCGTGGGGAATAGACATCATCGAGAAAATCACTCCAGATGGGACAGGAGGCCACTGTTTCATCTTAGTAGCTATTGACTATTTTACTAAATGGGTCGAGGCGGCATCTTACACTAGCCTTACACCCAAACATGTGGCAAAGTTTATACAAACCAATCTCATCTGTTGATACGGTTGCCCACATGAGATTATCAGTGACAATGTGTCATATTTTCAGGCTGAAGCTGCACAATTGCTAACCAAATATAAAATCAAGCATCACCACTTGTCGTCATATAGACCTCAAACTAATGGCGCGGTAGAGGCAGCTAACAAAAATGTCGTCACAATCCTCAAGAAAATGATCGACAATTATCGCGATTGGCCTAGCAAAATACCTTTTGCGTTATGAGGATATCACACATCAGTTAGGACGCCCACTTGGCTACTCCTTTCTATTTGACTTATGACATGGAGGTTGTACAACTAGTAGAGCTATAGATCCCATCTCTACGCATTCTACTTGAAAGTCAAATTCCATAAGCCGAATGGAAAAGGGATAGGTATGACGAACTTCTCCTCTTGGACGAACGGAGGCTACGCGCATTACATAATGTGTAGACATACCAGGCGCGTATCAAACGAGCCTTTAATAAACGGGTCAAGCCCAGGAATATCAAGGAAGGGGATTTAGTACTCAAGTCAGTCAGAGCTCTCTTACCTATCGATCCACGAGGAAAATTTAAACCCAATTCGGCATGACCATTTTTGGTGAAGTCCATACTTTCAGGGGGGAGGTTAAGATCACAGACCTAGACGGGAATGAATTTTCTAACCCGACTAACCTAGACCAATTGAAATGGTACTACCCTTAGAAATAGGATAAAACGCGCCTCGTGTGACACACGTGCAACTCTTGCGACAGGAAATAAAGCCGACCCTTGCCCGCTAAAAAGCCTATGACATTTCGCTCTTACATCTTGACATTTTGACATCCTCATATCATCAAATAAATTGAATTGCACTTTCTTAGAAGTAAGTAAAGCACATGCTTATTTTTCTAAGTTAATTACAAGCTCTTGCTTCGAACATTTATTCTTTTACGTTTTTTCGAAATACGTACAGGGTTTGATTTCATTCTTTCTAATGAATACATTGGCAATCCTTCACAGGATACAACCCGTCATTTCAAAATATGAATAGAAAGACATTTGCATGTTGCATTTGAAATTCGACAAGAATAAATAAACAAATTTATGACAGTTTCTTAACTAATAAATCATTATTCATTATAATAATAATATGCCAAATACATATAGTTTTAAAATGCTGAAAATTAAAAGGCTAGGCTATGATTTTAAAAACCCCGCCGTTTATTACAACTCAGATAATAATAAATACTATTATAAAAATGACTAAGGCTATTCTTCCATTTTCCCCTTGCCTTTGTCACCTTTGTCATATTTCTTGTCTCGACCATGAGCGGGACGGTCTTGTGTTATTTCCGATCTATTCACTAATGGTCATTCTCGCTGTCTAGCATTCCCATTTTGATCCACCACTATCTTCTCGGCAGGAGCATTCTTTAGTTTCTTCAACGGACGGACGACCCGATATCCGGCTTCTTGTTCCTCCTCACTCAAGTACTTTTAGTTCTCCCTGGCCACTTTAGAATCCTGTAGTCTATGGGCTCGTGCTTCCTTAGCTTTTCAAGCTCCTCAGGGGTGCTAGCTTTTCTCCATTGCAGATATGAGTCAGATACCCATAATGACCCAACCGGGACAGGTATGAACCACATCTTCCTTTAGGCCCAGTGAATAGTCCACTCTCGACAAGACTCCGAAGTATGAGCCAAGGCAGTTTGAGGGACAGTGTCTAGCTTCGGGATTTTCTATTTTAGGCCCACTTCCCTCATCAATCTCTCCGAAAAGGTATGGACCATGAATTCCAAGCCAGGAACGCGAATTGACCGTGTCAGATCCAAGGATGGTACTCCAGTCACCGACCTAAGATGCCACCAAGGAACTATCCACCTGATCAAGGGCCCACCTTCACTCTTCAGTTCAGTTTCCCAGTAATTGCATACTCGAGTGAAGTCCACCATGTATAGCCTCGTTCCCATTGCAATCGATCGGGAGCGATATCCTGTAACCTCAACTGGGGGCTCGATCAACCGCAGTCTTTCCATCAGCCAAATCTGCAAAAAAAGGGAACAAGAGTCAACCCCAAAACCGGCCTAAAAAAAAGGGGAAAAAAAAGAAAAAAGGGCCGAATAAGACAAGAAACGGGTTCTTACCTGTAAAATAATAGGACTCCTAAGATAAGGATGCTCCTGGTTAGCCTTCCTATTGTCCAATCCTAGAATGGTCTCTCCTAGAACTAAGCATGCGGGGCTCCTGCGCAGTTCCATTTGTTCCACTATGCCTAAAAATCGTGGGTCACCCCTCATATATTGGTCAACATGCCCTCGAAGGATGTAGAAATGAAGAAGGCAAAATCCATAAGCTCGGCGCCTCGCCATATAAGAAATAGTAGGGTCCTCCCTGTTTATGAATCGATCAGCAAATTCGATCATACGGACACCTTTTGAGGTCACAAGACGGTCTACCTCAGCCTTGGTTAATCCCAACAAGTCCCTGAATTTGTTTTTATAGCCTTGAGAGCTTGGGGGTATAGCCGGAACACTTTCTGCATCCCATCCTCCAACCGCAGCAATTTCTTCAGGAAAGGGAGAAATTTTGTCTCCTGGAAAGGCAAATACATGGAAGTTCGGATCCTAATATTGAAGACAAATATCAAAAAAGGGGTTGATTACCTTCACTAGCTTCAAACTTATGATGGATCCTAAATTGAAAGCACCCATGTCGTGTTTCTCCACATTTGTAAATTCATTCGTCTACTCCTTAATGCGGTTTTCAAAGGCATCCATATTTTGTTGGGAAATTCTGAAGATATAGGAGGCTTGACGAAGTCAAGGAAGAAAGAATTGTGCGAATAGAAGCTCAACTGAGGTCTCTATTTATACTATTCGCCGTTTCCTAATTTCAGCTAAGGACGAGCTAGCTGGAAAAAAGACGCAGTAGTTACTGCGCCTCTTCGAAGGATCGCAGCTCCTGCTGCGCCTCTTCCCCAGGCTCGTTTCCTCGTTTGACGGCCATGAATCTTTCCTAAATCCATTTTAGTTAAATTTTCCTATTCCTATAGGATATTAATTTTGTAATTCCGAATAATTACCAAATTTATGTTTCCTAATCTTTACGGGTTCGCTTTTCGAGGCAGAATTGACATTTTCGCCAAATACGCACACTTACTCATTTTTTTATTTCCTTTTTTAGGGGAATCATTTCACTCTCTCTTTTCAAAATGCTTATGATACACTTAGACATTTCTTTTAATTTTTTAGGGGTAACCCTCCCTACCGTCCGGTCGCGTCATTTTGTCATTTTGTCCATTTTTCGGGCACTTTTTTTCATTTTCAATTCTTTTTAGCGCTAATTTAGGCCATTTTAATTTTTCTACATAAGTTCCTTTCGCGATATGTTTTTTACTATTTTATTTTCTACGTGAATTTCGGCAGCATGACGGCGGAAACCATCACATGCCAAACCTGTTTTTTAAAGCTAATGCAGATACATCAAACACCCAGCAGCAAAGCCACATAGGCCATCATACATACAACCAAAAATGAAGAATGTACATCAAAATATGGGCTCCTACCCAAAATGACATCAAAAAATGTACAAAAATAGAGCAGACAGTCGGCGAACTAGTCCTGACGATCCCTCAGCTCCGCTACTGTCGCCTCAAGGGCAGCGATCTCAGCATCTCTAGCCTCGAGCTCTCTCAGCAAGCGGACCATCTCCTCCTGTGACTACGCCAGTTCACGCCCCAAGACATGCTTCCTTTACATAGAAGAAAATGAAGCGATACTTTAATTTACTTCACTTTATAAAATGGGAGATAATAAGAAATAGGTAACGGGTACGAAAGGTTCATACATGTCTCCCAGAACCACCTGCAAGGGCCTCAATGGCTGTAGCTCGCATCCAGTTGGCTAGCCTCCACAACGCCACGTGCGGGGTATAACCAAATCAAAATGGCCAGAACCACCTACGGGGTATAACCAAATCAAAATGGCCATAGAAGACATGCACAAGACGCCCTTTGTCACTCACTGGAGCGCATACTGCTATACTGTTATGCCATTCGGGCTAATCAATGATGGGGCTACGTACCAACGCACTGCGACTACTTTGTTACATGATATGATGCATAAAGAAGTGGAGGTTTATGTGGATGATATGATCATGAAATCTAAGGGTAGGGAAGGGCATATCGCCAACCTTCGCAAGTTCTTCCTTAGATTGCGCAAATACAACAAGAGACTCAATCCTCAGAAATGTGCATTCGGAGTAACGTCAGGCAAGCTTCTGGGATGCGTTGTTAGCCAGAGGGGGATAGAAATCAATCCATCCAAGATCAAGGCCTTAATCGAGATACCAGAACCCCAAACAGCAAAGGAGGTCAGAGGATTCCTGGTTAAAGTGCAATACATAAGTCGATTCATATCGAAACTCACTATGATCTTCGAACCTATCTTCAAAAAGCTCAAGAAAACGGACCACACCATATGGGACGATTATTGTCAAAAGGCATTTGACAGGATAAAGGAGATATTGGCCAAGCCACCAGTGCTAATGCCTCCCCAATGAGATCAACCTCTTGGTTTATATCTCACAGTCATCGAAACAGCCATGGGAGATAATGAGAAATAGAGAACGGGTACGAAAGGTTCATACTTGCCTCACAGAACCACCTGCAAGGGCCTCAATGGCTGTAGCTCGCAGCCGGTTGGCCAGGCTTCATAGCGCCACGTGCGTGGTATAACCAAATAAAAATCGGCCGAGTCTACTCTCATGGCCGTCGACGGCCACACCACCGGCTCCTCTCCGCACGGCAGACCAGAGATCATGCCGTAGTCCTCCAAGGTGACTCCGATCTCTCCAAAAGGCATATGGAAAGTCGAGGCCGTGTCCCAAAACTGATCAAGAAAGGATTGAATCAGGCTAAGGTTAGCCTGAATCTTCCTCTCCTTGATCTCCCTTCAACCTCGCACCAAGGCACCGAAAGCTTCATGCTCGATGATGGCCTTCTCCTCCTCCGATAGCTTCCTGAAGGCATCCATCATTGTCGTGTAACCAGAAAAGGACCTCATGTTCCCAGCCTTCTGCGTCAATTCAAAAGGAAAGTTTTCTTAAGCATAGAAAAGCGCAAATAAACGAACAAGGAAATTTGTAAGAAGTAAATAAATGAAAAAATGAAAAGTTGTAGGCTTACCATACTCCTTGCCGTCCTGTACGACATGTGGCTCTCTGCTGCCCAAATGAGATGTCTCCCATCCCATTTTTCGGCCCACTCAGGCGCTCCCGCGAGCTGATAGCCGCCTCATCCCACATTGGCTCTCCGTGGGGCCTCCTCCTCCATATCCTCCTCCATCTCCTGGACGGTAGAAGGCTCAGCGTCAGTTTCCATGAAGTCTCTCCCTAAGGTAGAAGGAACGTCCTCTGCAAATCTAAGCAAATAAAGCAATGTTAAGCATATTTCCAAGCAATTTCAAGCAATTTCAAGCGTTTTCGAGCGGCATTTCTAGCGATCTTTGGCCAAGTTCTCTAAGTTCCGTCTGCTCATGTGGTAATTTAGGTCAAGATAAGTCTAAGTTTGAGCCTAGTTGCGGGTTTGGGTCGAAAATTCGGCAGAATTTCGCTATAATGTCAATTATGCCATACAAAAGTGTCCCGGAGGAGCTGTCACAAATCAAAAATCCGGAATGATATCAAGTTTAACCACTACTCAAGGGTTCCAGAACATCAAGTTTCATCAAAAATGGGCTAGTATAGCGCCATTTTCGAAGGGTTTTACGGTTTAGAAGAGAGACTGTCACATTTCTCCCCCAAATCCTTAATACTAGACGAAAATTCGAAAGGGATGCATGGTTATGTTCCTAACATGGCCAGTTACTCATTTCTAATGTCAATTTCATGAGGCAAATTCTTTTGAGACAAAAGCCCCAAATTTTCGACATAAATGGGGTATATAAACCCTAATTTTCGACCCAAAAATCAAGCTCAAATGCAAATTAAAGCAAATACAAGACACATACCTCGATTAGTCATCGTCTATGGCGAGATTTGATCATGTTTTGTTGGAATTTGGTTGAGATTATATGAAGGGAACAAAATATTTGTGTTTTGAAATGAAAAACAAAACACGACTTTTGCGGGTTTTTACCCAGACAGGGACGAGCTCGGGAAATGACGCAGCACTTGCTGCGCCTCTTACAAAGTTCGCAACTTTTGCTGCACCTTTTCCTCAACAGGTTTCCTCAAAATTCGTTGAAATTCGTTATAAGTTCGTTATTTGTGGGCCCAGGCTTCATGCGCCTCTTCCCCAGCATAAGGCTCTGTTTTAGGTGTTCTCTTCGTCCGAATAATTATTTTCCCCTCAACAGGCTACAGACAACCGCGACATTTTGTTTCCCAGCGAGAATTCATGATCACCAAAAGCAGTTTATGGGCTTCTCCCCTGTATCAGAATTTCGCTTGTGACGACCCGAGCGGATTATTTTCTCCTCAGCGGTGCTAAGGATACGCCGTTGTCGATCTGACACCATTATTTTCTCCTCAGCAGTGCTAAGGACGTGTCGTTGTAGATCTCACACCATTACTTTCTCCTCAGCAGTGCTAAGGATGCGCCGTTGTCGATCAGATACCGTTATTATTCATCTCAGCAATGCAAAGGGCTTGTCGAAACTTTATTTTTCTCAGCAATCCAAAGGGCGTGTCGAACCTTTATTTTCCTCAGTAATGCAAAAGGCATGTCGTACCTTTATTTTCTCCTCAGCGATGCTAAGGACGCATCGTTGTCGACCTTTATGATTCTTCCCCACGGTACCAAGAGCGCGCCATTGCCAACTCAGGTATGGTTTCTTCTTATGGCTAGCGAGCTTCTATACGTTGTCTAATATACTTTAAACGACCCTCCCTGATAGTTGATAGACTCTAAAATGTTCCCAACGACAGGTCCTTGGTTCAGACCTCTTGAGCCGCCTAAGTAAATTTAATATTTTTAAGGAAATATCTTCCGCATATTGTGTTTCACGGAATAAGGAAGTGCATATCTACCGAATTTCCCTAAAAACGCGAAAATCTTTCTTGCAGAGGAGGAATCCTCTGGGGAAATGACGCACCAGGTGATGCGCCTCTTCCAAACGTCGCAGTAGTTGTTGCGCCTCTTCCCCAGCCCTCTTTCCACACTTTCCAGAATATTTCCGTGATTTGTTTCCGTATCCGTGTCATTCCTAAACTCCTCCATATGTTTAATATAAATAGAGGCCTTCGCCTCACATATTTTTCACGCAAGTGTCCGCCTTTCTCTTCTCCCTTTGCATTCTAGACCACGCTATTGCTTTCGACGCCTATGTGCTTGATCAATCGACCACGTAAGCTCAGATCATTCTGAGTCCCAGTCACGTTGCATAGACCGACCAATTTGATAACCTTCACTTTAATCAACCTAATCAATTAATCAAAATCCTTTAACAAGGGCACTCTCCACGCATATTCGAGTCAAGCAATCACTGAAACGATAACTTTAGTCAATCTCGTTTCGTCAAACATGTAAGTCTGAGGTTGTAATTCCTATTTATTTATTGTACTTTTATTTTGTATCATCTAATGTAAGGTTTATATCAAAAGCACGTTCAAAAACCGTCTTAAAATCAATCTTTTGAAACCGGTTTTTTATAAAACAGCGGAGGTCTGACGTCGAGAAGAAACATAGCAGCAGCAGCTGCGCCTCTTCGAAGAGTCGCAACATCTGTTGCGCCTCTTCCAGAGGCTGCCACTGCTCCTGCTCTTTTTCTTCTTCCTCGACTTCCTGCAAATTTCCTCTTTCTTATTTTCTTTTGTCTTTTTTTGTTTTCTTTGTCATGTCAGTACATAAATTGTATTTTAATAATTCCTTTTTTTATTTTAGCACTTAATCTGTTCTTAATCCCGAGTAATCCAATACTTGCGGGTTTTCGCCGTCTTAATTCAAATCTATTCTTCGAGTTTCGACTTGTTCATGTCAAGGTTCTGAGATTATAATTTGATACATAAGTTTTCTTATTTGTCCAGTTTCATTAATTTAATCTAAAATTTGTTCTTTTGTATTTCTGACATGAGTTAATCATTAATCATATAAACCGCTTTAAATTCTCGTTTCTAATTCGTTTATGACTTACCAAATGTATGTAATCAATTAAAGCACTTCAACTTGAGTTTACTTGAGTATAATATCAATAATCGATATTAAATTTACCAATGAACGATAACAATCCGCGGTTCTGACTTCACAGACAGAGCCCAGCTCTAGAACAGACGCAGGAAGTGCTGCGCCTCTTCCAGAGGATGCAGCAGATGCTGCGCCTGTTCTGGGTTGGTTTCTGTCTTTGAACTCGTTCTCGCTTTGACCTAGCTTTTAATTACGGTTTAAATCAACTATTATCGTATTATCACGTCTAATCTGTCCTATTTTCATATTTTAAATTCAATTTTATTTTTCTCTTTGAAATCCCGTTTTTGAGCGTGGTTTTGACGTAGATCAAATAAGCCTTGTAATATTTGTAATTTTAATTATTGTAATTCATTTATTGTTTTTATTATGTATGATTTATTTACTTCGCATTCACATGTAAGTAATCTAACCACCTCGACCCAAATTGTTTTCTAAATTGTTTGTTCACCGACTTAGTCTAATTTCACATGCTAGGATTAATCTATTGTTTGTTGCATTGCATGCATTACATCGACGACATATCAAATATGAAAAATTTCCCTAATCATTAGTATAGGCCGTTATCAAGACGGGCGGGATTAGGTGTTCGAATTAAAGAGCTTCCTAATACGTACCCTCACCCCTTACTCAGTTATCTCTGGACATGCGTGTCCATTGGCATCTCGAGAGTCATTCTAGAAATAGAATGCTAAGGGTAACGAGTTCTTAGTATTCATGTCACTACTTTTTGTCTTGACATAGCACGAGGTATTCGAACGGTTTCCAATTTTTCCACAATAAATTGGTGGCGACTCCACAAATGCAGGCTAATTCAACCTTTCACCGGTTTCAATGCCTCACCAATCGTTAACGGCACTTGACGTGCTTTGGTAAACCAAGGTTCCGTGGGAGAAGTTCTGCCGCATCGAGACCAACGCGCGGGTGCGTGCGGCGCTGGTGGCCCAAGCACACAGTTTGGCTATGAAGCGGCTGATGTATTGGAGTTGACCGAGAAATCCCAGAATCTCCTTCTCGTTCTTGAATCGAGGCATTTGTTGGAGAGCTTTGATTTTGGTTGGATCTATTTTGATTTGTCTTTTGCTAATGACGTATCCCAAGAGTTTTTCGGAGGTGACCCAGAATGCACACTTCTGAGGATTTGGTCTCATGTTGTATTTTCGAAGGCGAGCGAAGAACTTTCGAAGGGCGCTGATGTGGCCGTATTGCTCTTTTAATTTGACGATCATGTCATCCACGTATACCTTAACTTCCTTGTGCATCATGTCGTGTAGGAGAGTGTTGGCGGTTCTTTGATAGGTCGCCCCGGCGTTGATTAGGCGGAAAGGCATGACAGTGTAGCAATATGTACCCCACTGTGTAGTGAATGCAGTTTTGTGCATGTCTTCTTTAGCCATTTTGATTTGATTATACCCAGCATAACCATCCATGAATGATAATAGAGCGTGCTTGGCGGTGTTATCTACCAAGATGTCGACGTGCGGCAGAGGGAAGTCGTCTTTTGGACTTGCTTTGTTTAGGTCTCTGAAGTTGACGCATACCTGAATTCTCCCATCTTTCTTCGGTACAGGGACTATGTTAGCCACCCAGTCTGAATATTCGGAAACTTTGATGAATCCGGTTTAGAATTGCTTGTCTACCTTTTCCTTGATTTTCAAGGCCCACTCAGGGTGCATGTGTTAGAGCTTGTGTCCTCCACAAATTAGTGAGATAACATTTGTAAATCTCTTACAGGTTCACAAGGGTATACTTCGTATATTTAATCAGTTGATTAACGTTTACCTAATAACGGTTGGCTTGCTAGAAAGTTTGACGTTATTATCATACAGATGGCGGTGATCAACTGGTCCCTAAAGGTCACACCTATAGGACGTATTTGAGAAATGTGGTTATAGAAATATAATTACATTGATGCCCAAAATGACTAAAAAGTTAGTCAATGTGTTGATGAGATAATTATTTAATGAAAATTAAATAATATTAAGTTGAGACGAATTAACTGTCAATTCGTAAATTAAATATAATAAGTTATATTTAATTAAATATATATAAAGTTAGTTTGAAAGAATTAATCTGTTAATTCGTAGTTAAATATAATCAGTTGTAGACTCATTGCACTTGTATAATTGATCTCCCTCAAGAATAATACAAGTGAATCACAAGACTCAATTTCCGTAAATTGATAAGCCAACTGTTTAGCTAGTTCTTCCGTAAAAACTCTTGGTCGATAGATTTCTGGAAATCCTATCTATAGTCCACCATAATCACAGGATCGTACGAGTGACCATAGTGTTGAGATAAAATAAGTCAATCGGTTCCAACTTACCCGACGTAGAAGGGGTCATATTATGCCTACCGACGAAGAAGGGATTCATTGGAGTTTGACCTATAAAGACCGTTCTCAATTTTTGATTATACGAGGAAGATCCCATCAACTAAGTTTCAATTCATTTTAAGTGAACGAATAACTAGCAACTGCGTGAATGAATTAATTTAGATGATGGCTTAAATCGTGTGACATGAGAATGTCAAAGAAAACTAACTCGAGACCTCTATATGTGTCAGTTTTCATGCAATTATTAGGTGGTTTGGTTTTTAGGCGGAAAATGATGCATACTATCGTTGCGATAAAATAAATAAATGAATGCAATACGTAAATAAAATTCCTAGTGTGGCCTATCCTAGTAAAAAGAACATAATACAACTTTGGAATCCACCGTTGGACCCGAAAAGCTTGTCTTGATGTTCCATCTTTGTCCATGTAGCGGGAGTGAGCATCCGGTCTCCTTCTTTAGTCTTCTCAAAATTACAATTAAAATTTACAAAATATAAACCTATTTACATTCTAAATAAAAAACTTGTAATTAAAAGAAATAAAGGGAGATACGAGATCTCAAAATACAACCAAGACCGTGTTCCATCATTACGATAACACGTTCTACTAAGGCCACACTAAGTTACAACCGTTTGCAAAAATAAATAAATACGTAATTAAAAGCATTCAAAAATCAAAATAACGATAATTAAAATGCATCAACTAAATTAAATTTATTCGTGACATAATTCCGTAATTATGTTAAATTTATCCAAACCACCAAAGATAATTAAAATTATATGACAAAACCGCTTTAGTCAAGTTAATTTTAATCCGAGATAATCCGTTACTATAAATCGTTTTAAAGTAACTTAATTTTACGTGGGTGAACCGTTTCACTATCAAGCGAGAGCATAAATTCGTTTTATGCAACAAAAGGGTAAAAAAAAAACGGAAAATTTTTTTTTTTTTTTGTTGGCGTGAATAAGACCACGAAATTTTTTTTTTTAATTGTTGTAAAGCCGAGAGCATCAAAAAGCGAAAAAAAAAATTTTATACGGCTCAAAATCGTGAGCAACAAAAGATCAAAACAAAACGGTTTGATAAAACACAATTGCAATTTTAATCTAATCCGTATAGAAATCAAACTACAATTGTTACATCTTCAACATATTGCAATAATTATCGGTTAAAATTACAACATGTGAAGAACGATTGAAAACAAGAGATCGAACGATCTAACAAAATGTGTGGCACGCAAATCAATGCAAAAACAAAAAAAACAGGCCGTGATATAAGGCCACACGGTTTTCAAAAATTTTTCGAGACAAAAATTTGTGCCACACGAAATTTTATGCAATCACTTTGATAGATCTTTTACACATTGCAATGAATATCGATTACAATACAATATGCAAAGATCAAAATGAAAACAAAGAACAACCAACACCGTGTATACAAGACACGGTTCCCAAGGCACAAAAAAAAAACGCAGCAATTAAAAAAATTGCCGAGGGCAAAAAAAATTGTGCCGAATGAAAATTAATCAATAATACATCGATTCAAAAAATCGTTTGATGAAAATCACATAGAAAAATTTACGTGGCCTCGCTCTGATACCACTTAAAGGGTAATATCCGTATAAAACCCATAAATTGAAGGATTATAACGCAAATTTTATACGTGATTAATAGTCATAAACGAAAAACATAATGAAACGATAAAGATTAAGCAATAACCTCCGGTCCTAGTGCAATTCGGCAATGAGAGATCAAAGTAGATCTCCTCCTAATTGTTGCACCCAAGATTGTCCGAGAAATGCCCTTGTGCTAGAATTGAATCCTCTAATTGCCTTGCAATATTGAGAGGATTGTTTTGTGAGGTTTTGTTGGATGAGAGATCCGAATTTTGAGAGGCAATTTTCTCAAAACCCTAATGTATTTTTGCAAATGACAATTAGGTTACAAAAGAGGAGAGACTCCCTCTTTGTATGGTTCGGCCGGGAGCTTTAGATGGGGAGAGTGGGCTTTCCACTTTCTCTTATTTTTAACTCATGGTACGACCCGAAATGCGCTAAATGTATATGACACGGTTTTATCATAAATCGTCATCGGTTATCGGTTATTAAAGCATCAACTAATAATACGGATTAGTTGAAACATTAATACATGTCCGACAAAGATGATATTGTATAATTATATTTATTCAATATACATTAATCAAATATAAATCGTTTATATTCAATTTTACGAATTAACTGCTTAATTCGCTTTAGCCATTATTATTTAATCCGTATTAAATAAAATATCTCAACATCACATTTTTGACTAATTAATAGTCAAATAACTCAGACTAACTGGTTAGTCAAATTTGGCATCTACATGACTGTATTTTCATACCGTCACATCTCTCAAACGTATCCTATAGGTGTGACTTTTAGGGACCAGTTGATCACCGCCATCTGTATGACAATAACGTCAAACTTATCTAGCAAGCCAACCGTTAGTGATAAACGTGGACCAACTGATTATGATACAAAAGTATACCCTTTGATCCTTTTAGAGATTTATAAGTCCTTGCACTAACTGTAAAGGACACCAGCCCCAACAATTGGTATGGTCGAGGAGAATGACGTTTTACTTCTAGAAAGTAATGAACCCGCAACCTATAAAGGTGTTATGGCCTGTTCCGACTCAAAGCTATGGCTCGAAGCCATGCAATCCGAGATGGACTCCATGTATGAGAATAACGTATGGGATCTAGTTGATTTACCTAATAAGGTAAAACCTCTACAGTGCAAATGGCTTTACAAAATAAAGCGTTCTGTAGACGCCGAACCAGATATCTATAAGGCACGACTTGTGGCAAAAGGTTTCACTCAAGTGCAAGGATTGCATTATGATGAGATTTTTGCACCTGTAGTCATGCTACATTCCATTCGGATAATCTTAGCGATTGCCGCATTTCATGATTATGAGATTTGGCAAATGGATGTGAAAACCGCCTTCTTAAACGGTTATTTGGAGGAAGAGTTGTACATGGTGCAACCCGAAGGTTTCATAGATCCTAAACATCCTAAAAAAGTGTGCAAGCTTAAGCGTTACATTTATGGACTTAAGCAAGCTTCTCGGAGTTGGAATCATCGTTTCGACCAAGTGATAAAAGAGTATGGTTTCACTCGATCGGTCGAATAACCATGCTTATATATCAAGTCGAGTGGGAGCAAGATTGTATTCTTGATATTGTATGTCGATGACATACTCTTGATTGGGAATGACATTCCACTCCTTTCTTCGGTTAAAGAATGGTTGAAGAACCATTTCCAGATGAAAGATCTGGGTGAGGCACAACGTATTTTGGGAATCCGTATCTACCGAGATAGATCACGACGGACGTTATCACTTAGTCAGGAGTCTTATCTAGATAAGGTTCTTGAGAGGTTCAGCATGACCAACTCCAAGAAGGGGAACCTTCCTATGAGGACTGGGATGCAGTTGAGCAAGTCTCAGTCACCCACGACACCTGAAGGGATAGAGCGCATGAGTCGTGTTCCTTATGCATCTGCAATAGGATCGATCATGTATGCCATGATATGCACACGTCCAGACGTGGCATATGCATTGAGTATGACGAGTCAGTACCAAAAGACTCCAGGTGAAACACACTGGATAGCAGTCAAAAATATCCTCAAGTACCTACGGAGGACTAAGGATTGGGTATTGACTTATGGAGGCGATACTAAGCTATGCGCAACTGATTTACGCAGATGCTAGCTTCCAAACGGATCGAGATGATTCAAAATCTCGGTCCGGGTTCGTCTTCACTCTTAATGGTCTTTGCGGTCATTTGGAAGAGTTCCAAACAGTGTTGTAGCAGATTCTACCACTGAATCCGAGTACTATGCCGCTTCGGAGGCAGCAAAGGAAGCGATATGGATGCGTCAATTCTTACAAGGGATTTCAGTAGTTCCTAGTTCGAATGACCCGATCACCATCTATTGTGACAATAGAGGTGCCATCTTCCAGGCTAAGGAGCCAAAGTCTAGAAACAAATCTAGACATGTACTTCGGAAGGCTCACCTGATCCGTGATTACGTGGAGCAAGAAGAGATAGTGATTGACAAGATTGCGACGGATGATAACATCGCGGATCCTCTCACCAAACCGTTGAATTATGATAAGCATGTAAGGCATGTTAATTCCATGGGAATTAAACATGTTCCTGAGTTGTAGTACTTGATTATGGATTTAATACATTATTTTTTCATATACTATTTACAACTTCATCATTTTATATATAATATTTTGTTTTTCATGTGGATTGTACTGACGAAATTGAACGCCATAAAGTGAACTGAATTAAATTATATTTGTTTTGGTCCGTAATCGCCAATGTGAGCTGATAACTCCGGCTATTATATTGTGCAGTCGATTGATGGTGGGTTCAACGAGCCATAAGTTAAACGGTTGACTCATCGATCACAGATACGAGATTATGACGATATCTCGTAGGACAACTTTTTGTGACAACGTAATGGAGTCCTAAATGTTTTATAACATTCGGTGCCAGGTCGTGGATAGGACATCCATTGTGTACCTAGAGACGATTCTTTTGACTATCAACTGTCTCTTGAGATTAAGGCAGTCTTTGGGTGACTTTGGTTTCTTTCTCACGGTCTACCGAACTGGGGCTAAGTAGATTTTTTTCTGGGTCATTTCATACTGTGCTTACGTCTGCAGGATTCGAGTTGAGGAAAATATCCATCCCTTATCAGGTATAGTTATTTCTCAGGGCCACTCGAGGAGTTTTAACTGAAATGCATGGCCATGCTCGAATGTTGATTCGTTTATCAGTTAAGTTACTCTCTAGTCGGGAAAACCACTCTTGATATCGATCGCCAAAAATACGACCTTTGTGAATTCGGATTTGCAAATTGTTTTTCATTGAGTGGGAGAAATTTTAAAGGATATGAGAATCGGTTATCGCACATACACTTGTGAGGACAAGTGGGAGTTTGTTGGAGCTTGTGTCCTCCACAAATTAGTGAGATAACATTTGTAAATCTCTTACAGGTTCACAAGGGTATACTTCGTATATTTAATCAATTGATTAACGTTTACCTAATAACGGTTGGCTTGCTAGAAAGTTTGACGTTATTATCATACAGATGGCGGTGATCAACTGGTCCCTAAAGGTCACACCTATAGGACGTATTTGAGAAATGTGGTTATAGAAATATAATTACATTGATGCCCAAAATGACTAAAAAGTTAGTCAATGTGTTGATGAGATAATTATTTAATGAAAATTAAATAATATTAAGTTGAGACGAATTAACTGTCAATTCGTAAATTAAATATAATAAGTTATATTTAATTAAATATATATAAAGTTAGTTTGAAAGAATTAATCTGTTAATTCGTAGTTAAATATAATCAGTTGTATTTAATATCAACAAGTTGAATGTGTCATAGTGGTAATAGTGAGGGTACACAAGCCAAGAGGTCATGAGTTCGATCCTCACTAGATGACAATTTAACACACTTTATATATTTTTGGAAAGACCAAAAATAAGGAAATTCTATTCCTTATTTCGGTCAATGTTGGCCGAGAATTAGGAGATATATTTCTTTCCTAATTGATTTCGGATTTTGGTCTATATAAAAAGAAACGTAGAGAATTATTTCTGACCTAATTCTTTTTTTGACTGAGCCTCCTCTTTCTTATCAAAAAACACAAAGACAATAAAATTTTACAGAAAATTTTAGATTGATTTATAGCATAATCAAAGGGTATATCTCAGATCGTCTTGGGTGCAACTAATAGGCGAATATCAATTTTTATATTGTTCTTAGGCCAATTTTGCAAGGACCCGAGGTTAATTCTAAATCTTTTTACTTATGCTTATGTATTTTATTTTATGACCATAGATCATCTTTATTATATCGTTATAATCCTTCATGTTAAAGGGAAGTATACAGATTATTTCCCACAACATGCAGCGTAACTTTTGCTTCACGGGTTTAGCTCTTGGCTTAATGGGTATCCTGTGCTCTGCAATCTCTCTGTCTATGCTAGGCATGACTTTGTTGGTCCATACGAATACGTCATTGTATTCGTACAAGTGGTCGATGAATTGTTGTCTTTCCGAGGGGTAAAGGGTGGTCCATGTCCTATGTTCTTGAGGTGCATTGTCGGTCCCTACGTTGATGGGTTTAGTCACCTCAATGATAGGTGTTCTATGTTCGCGTTTGTCGAGTTCTTTGCCTAAGTGAGGTGGGTAGTCACTCAAGTAAAATTCCTCATATTCGTTTAGAATTACATTGCAGTTAAATTGAGACGGGTCGTAAGCAAAAATAGCATTCATTAAGTCGACCTGAGTGAAAAGCTCGGATAGGACATACATCTCATGGGAAGTCAGAGGCGACACAGTGGAGGAGGTGGCCCCTAGTTCAAGCTCCAGGTTGCTACCTTCCTGGGAGGAGTGGGGCGACTTTAGTTGACTCAGCCTGTGAAACAGCCACAAGCTTGTGATAAAACAGCGGAAAAGGGACTTTGCCAGGGATGTCGGGAGTGTTAGGACCTAAGACAGACTCTAACTCAGACTCGTTATAAGACTCAGACTCGGACCTGTTTTCATCTTTACTTCCCTCTTTGAACATGGGGCCTTCTCTAGTTGTGATCTTGAGAACACGACCTTGACGATCAGTCCACTTGAAAGTCTTCCTCCAGCGTCGGATAACTTTCTCTAGGTTAGCGTCAGAGGTCAAGGCGGTAAGGTCGAACTGGTTGTCTTTGAGAGCAATATTTATGATATCCTCGTAGTTGAGGTGCTTAATGTTGTCTTCTCGGAAAAAGAGGCTTACAGCTCGCCCGTCCCGGCAAGGGGCAATTCAGATTTGATCGATGCAGCATTGGTGTTGTTGTCAGGGATGAAATAGCACTCTTGTAAAACTTCTATAACGGGGTGCTTAACCTTTGTCATGTGGTCGTAGATTGGCTCAGGAAAACTGTTGTAAAGTTCAGACTCTCCTTCAAGGATGAAATATCCGTTGAGGGTCAGGTGGTATGTGCAGAGGATAACTCCTTGCTTTTTGCGCTTCCTTACGAGGAGCCCATTTCCTGAATGTCTTCATCGGTCGGCTCGTAGCTTAGTTCGAAAGGGATGTTGGGGACCTTGGCCTGTTTCCGTGGAGGCAAGGTGTTTTTCATTGGGTTAGGAGGCATGCCCAGGAAGTACCCTTGGCACATCAAGATGCGGTTGATTGTGAGGTTTGAAAACGGATAACAATCAAAGGGTGTTTGTTCATCGGTTAGGGCATTCACGGCTTGGAATCCCCATATTTCGTTGTCGACCTCTTCAATGACTTGAGAGGCTATCCCCCTTTTCATGACAGCTTTGATTGGGGACGCAGGAATTGTGACTGTTTTCCCGTTGAAGGGGACCCTAATTTTCTAGTGAAGGGTAGATGTGACGGCTTTGGCATCATGGATCCAAGGGCGCCCTAGAAGCATGTTTAATGAGGCGTCGATGTCGACTACTTGAAAGCTGGCTTGCCTCTCCAAGGGTCCCATTGTGATGGTTAGGGTGATAAGACCTGCGACCTTTCCGTGAGTGCCATCATAGGCGCGAACTCCTTGATTGGTTGGGACTATGCCAGCTTCCTTGATCCCTAGTTTATGGGCTGTTTTGAGAGAAATGACGTTGACTGCAGATCCGTCATCCACCAAGACCATGGGTATGTTTTTCTTTCAAGCATTGCACGGTGATGTATAGGGACAAGTTGTGGTTGGCTCCAAAGGGAGGGATATCCTCGTCGGAGAAGATGATTGGGTTGTTCAGATCAGGGACATCCCTGGTCATATGGGCTACCACTTCTTCGGGTGAGAAGGTGAAAGGCACTGTCAATTTCCCCAAGGCTTGAATCAAAGCATGCCGGTGCTCGAAGGATGTAACAATTAGTTACCAAATGTATATCTTGGCCTTGGCCTTCTGGAGTCGCTTGAGAATTGAGTTCCCGGGAACCCAAGGTTGTATGTCAACGTCTGGGACGATTTGGTCATTGGTTGTTGGTGGGTTGTTTGTTGTGTTGTTCGGGTTCTGGTAAAGGCATCTTGATCGAGTAAGGTGATCAATCTATTTGGTTTGCTTGCCCTTCCCCGAGATAATGTAGACGTCATCTTCGTCATCTCTCCAAATACCGTTGATTTCAGGGTCACGAGGGTACCTCGAAGGGGTATTCCTTGGAGGATAGTTTTTGTAAGGGAAGTTATTCTGTGGGTAGTTTTTGTGAAGGTGATTATTATGAAGTTGATTATTGCGGGGTTGATTATTATGGTTTATGTTGTGAGGTGCATGTCAGAATGGTCGTGGAAGTAGTCCCTTTTGGAATTGGGAGTTTTGGGTGCTTGAGGTACCTTCCCTTGGATGAGGTGCAGGTGTTGGTGGGTTGAATATTAGCCTGTGGTAAGCATCCTCGAGCCGGGTAATCCTCTCCGAGAGACTAGCTATAGCTTCCTCGACTTGCTGAAACATGGCGAGCATGGACGCGACGCTGAACACGAACATCCCGTCTTGGGTGTCCTTTTCCAAGGCATTGATCTCGTCCTCAATAGGCAAGATGAGATGCAAGCAATCCAGAGCTGGGTCGTCATCTGAAATGGCGTGAATTCCCAAATAGTTTATTTTGTTGTTTGGTTTTGTTGGTGGAGGTAGGGGTAATTCTCCCTTCTCGATCATGTCTTGAATGGCGTGCTTCAGCTTGAAGCATGTTTCTGTGTTATGGCCTTTGCCTTGGTGATATTGGCAATAAGCATTTGGTTTCCAAAAACTGGTTCTTCTTGCTTCAGGCGGGCCCGGAGTGGGCCCAATTGGTTGAAGTTTCCCTTGGTCCATGAGCCTTTTCAGGGCACTAGCTTACGTCGATCTCAAGTTGGTAAACGTCCTTTGAGGACGTTCGGATTTCTTTTTAGTTGGCTCGAGGAGGTTAACCTCGTCAATTTTGTTTGGTTGACCATAGGGGCGAGATCCAGTTGATGTAGACCCCTGATAGCCTCTACCCATAGTCTTGGCTAGAATGCCCTTTGCGTAGGTTATCTTCGATACGGGTCCCGAGGATCTGCAGATCCTGGAAGGTTTTGATATTCTGATACCTTAGCAGGTTGGCATAAATCGGATGGAGATTGTTGAAGAATTTCTCCACCAAGATTGATTCGTTTGTTTTGCAGACCAATTGGGTGCTCACCCTCCTCCAGCGGGTTAGGAATTCGGTGAATCCCTCTTTTCTATTTTGGGTTAGGTCCTCAAGGGTGCGGGTGTAGGCTTGAATTTTGACGTTGTCGGTGTATTACTTGGCGAATTCAACGGCAACTTCGTCCCAAGTGGTAATGCTCTTTGGGTCGAGGGAATAGTATTATTGATGAGAAATCGGTTCCAAGGACGATGGAAAGATCCTGGTAAAGAGCTCTTGTTTGACCCCTTTGATGGACATGTAATCCTTGAAAGCCTGGATGTGATTGAGTGGGTCCTCCACTCCCTTGAACTTAGGCACATTAGTTAAGGTGAAGTTGTCCGGTAGTTGATCCCCGACGGGCGCGAACCTTCGATTGTTTTCGCGGTGAATGTTGTTTCCACGGGCCAAGAGTTGATCTTTCAAGAGCTTAAGGCTTTTCTCAACTTCGAGTAGAGGCGGAGTGTTTTATTCTCCGGTTTTATTGTTTTTAGAGTGTCGATACGGGTCTCAACACGGTCAAGAGTGACCTTAAGGGCTGTGAGCAGGCTGGCTAGCTGAGCTGTTGTGAGATCTCTGTTGTCATCGTTGTTGTTGTTGGAAGAAGCTGAAGATGGGGCCATGGTTCTGAGGCAGAAAATGGCTCACGTTACATCCCAATCTGACATGGTTTAATGACTAAACGCAGATATCACAAAGGGCAAAAAGATACTTTTGACTCAACGAGACGAGGGCAACTGTGTGTGGTGCCTCGGTGCTAACTCGATTGACGGTGTGACGGTGTTGACTAGACTTCGACTCACGTTCAACGTAATGGCGTGACAACATTGGACGAGTCTCGAGGTGAGACGATTCATAAGTAAAGACCCATAAGTACGTTTGCTTTGACTCGATAGACACGAGGCGGAATTGGAGTGGTGGACTGAAATTTTGAAAATAGAAATTTCCAAAAAGTTATATTTATTCCTTTATGGACGACTTCGAAAAGTAGGATCTTCAAAGAGTCAGCCAATTGAAAAAGGGTTGTCTTAGGTTAATTTTCAAAAGACGGTTTGAGTTATAGTGACGACGGCTTTGAAAAGGATGCGTTGTTTCCGAAGACGGGTTTTTGGAAATTCAAAATCGTGTATTTTGAAAATCGAGATTTAAAAATTGTTGAAATTAATGTGGTCTCGAGAATGGTGAGTTGTCCTCGGGATTTGTAAAGTACTCGAAAAAGGTGTGTCATTTTCGGGTTTTGGAAGGGCCATTATGTTGGCGCAAAAAGTGTGTTTTTTGTTGAAATGGTTGTAAAAACCATTTTTGAAAATTGTCATTACGACGGCATGAAAATAGTTTGTAACGGTCGGCGAACGACCGAGGTTTAGAATGGCCATTATGACGGCACAAAAAGGTGTTTTTGAAAGTTTGAAAATGATACGGAAGCACATATGATCACATAGCACATAAGCCCTCAAGGGTCATTATAATATGCATAATGCTTACACGGATTTTGGCTTAATAAGGGTGGTTACACACCAAGCGATCAATCCCCGATTTTTGAGAGGGATGTCAATCCAAACAGACTGTGTAAGTTTGGTGCCTTAGCCTCGTGCACATGGGAATTGAATGCTCTTTGGTAAAACAAAATGGTGTAATGCCAATGGTATGCTTGACGCAATCGAGATTCGAAACGCGGGGATGATAAAATACACGTCGACGGACGAGCCAATTGGTCGATAAAGGTTAGGTTGTGAGCCCAGACATGGAACCCGACTTATGACCGTAATATCAATTAATGCACTTCAACCAAGACCTCGTTCGAGTTTCACCATCTAGGGATCGCAAACACACAAGTGTCCTAGTTTCCCCCAGCGGAGTCGCCAATCTGTGGGCATGGGCCACCCGCACACCAAGCCAATCTGTAGACATGTGACAGTATGAAAGCCATGCTCGGTGGCGTAGAAATGCTTTCGACCGGATTGCTTTAGATCGGTCGGTTTCGTCTTGGTGAAGGCCTCGAAACGATGCAGAGATGTTCGGAGTCGCCACCAAGCAATTATGGGATGCCTGGAAACCGTTCGAATCCACTTTATACCTAGGTCAATAAAGGCAAAAAGCAGTGCTTGACATAGGTACTAAAGATAACAAATCGTCCCTCTTTAGCATCCCATCGCTAGAATGGCTCTCGTTTGCCCTGGATAAGGTCGTCCACTGATACGTGCAATTGGTATAGTCTTTTTAGCCTATTTTAGCACGTATTTATATGCACTTTCATACTGTTTATATTACATTTTGCCCCCGAATTGGCTACTTTGGTTCGTTTTGTAGAAATGAACGCGAAAGTAGTGGAATCGTACCATTTTTCGTCCTTTTTGCATGCATTTTGAGGAGACGGGATTATCCGGAGTGAGTTCCTACATTGGGAAGCGTGAAGGCACGGTTTACGAGGCAGTCGGGTACGAGATTGGGCTGATTTGAAGGAAGAATATTCGATCGAGTGGTTTTATTAATTGATCGAGTGGTTTCTGTGGCCCTGGTTGATCGATCCGAGTGGATTTTGACTAGATCAAGAAGTGCTGGAAAGTGGAGTTACTCGATCGAGTAACATTTATGTTCGATCGAGTAACTTATCTGGAGTTTTACTCGATCGAGTGGTTTCAAACTACTCGATCGAGTGGTTTAGGTTTTCGTGGGCTTTAATTAGCCCGTGAACTTGTTTTAGCTTTTGAACTTAGTTTATTTTCTATTTAAACGCAACTTTACTAGGTCATTAGCATCTAATTTCATTATCTATCACTTTTGAAGACTGCGTTGCTTTCATCCTTCACTGTAACTTTGCTTTCGGGGTTATTTAGCTCGGATTTTGTCGTTCTTTACGCCGGATTCTTGCGATTGTAATCTCTTTCTCCTTTCTTAATAATAATCTCTCTTTCATTTACTTTAATTGTTTTTTTTGCTTCATTTATTTCTTTGCCCTAATTACTTTTATGCAATTTAATTATCGTTTCATATTGTTTATTGTTAGTTCATTCATCTTTATTAGTTTTGGTAATATTAATAGCGGTATGAGTAGCTAAACCTATTTCATGTTGGGATTAGGGGATCTACGGTAGAAATGTGACGATGTAGTGAATAAGTTAGATGAATTAATTGTGAGATTCTGTCACCATAGCAATATAACTGTATTTATCGGCTTAGTTGAGTGCACGCTTCTGAGTCACCTTTTTAATCCGGTTAAATTTAATCTTGGATCGGAAGATTGGACTAAATAGACCTGCTATGAACAGTAGACTACCCTGACGAGGACGGAAGTTAAGTTAGTGGAAGTTTAGGATAGAAAGTGGACCGGAAGGACCTTTCCATATCCGTCTCGCGGTAATTTATCTAAGTTGTTTACAGTTGAGTCACTGGACTACCGTAGTGAACCGAAATCCTGACATGTCCCCTCTCTATTGATAGTTTATCACCGTTTTCTGCCTTTATTGCTCTTTTCTCTACTTCTCTTCCTTTAAACCTTTTAGTTTAGAAAACAAATTTAAACACCCCCTATTTTGTGACCAAATAGACGGACTTTTACAGATATCTTGCCTCCCTGAGGAGATCGACCTGACTTCCCTAGCTATATAGTTAGTTTAGTTAGTTATTTTTGATAGGTATACGACAGCCCTGTCAAATGTTGGCGCCGTTGCAGGGGACGGAATTGCCCTATCTGTCATTGTTTCGTTTATTTTATCCGTCTCAGGGAATTTTTATTCCTTGAGACAGTTCTTATTTATTTTCTTTCAGTGTTGTGTATGCCCAGGACAGACTGGTTTGAGTTAGTTGTAGCTGATTCTGAGCCAGAGAGACTATTTAGGCATAGACTCCGTCTGCAAAGAGAATCACGAAAGGAAGACTTGAGTACTTTCGAACCAGAGCTTCAGCATTTCCTTTTTACAGAAAATCCATCTTTTGAAGAAGATACTTCTAGTTCTGTAAGCCAACCAGTAAAGATGCCGAACATTGCTAGTCACTCGGAGCCTAAAGCAAACATCAATTCCAAAGGGTTTCAATCTCAGACCGAGGATCGGAATACATTTGTGTTGTCCTTCCTATATCAATCTGGTGGAGAGAAATCTCTATAGAGGTGTGGCAGGTGAAGACCCGAGGAAGCACATGGAGGTCTTTATGGACTACTGTTCTACTATCCCCGCCACAAAGGGGTAACTCAAGACAAGATCAATGAGGTTTTGTTCCCTTTTTCTTTGACTGGATCAACCAGGGAGTGGCTGACTGATTTGGACCGCGCTGCCGCAGGGGTTACTAACTGGGAGACCCTTGCTCTTGCTTTTTACAAGAGATATTTCCCTCCACATCGTACCAATCAGCTGAGGGCAAAGATCACAAGTTTCAAGCAAGCACCTGATGAAACTTTATATGAAGCGTGGTCTCGTTTCAAGAAGTTGGTGAGGTCTATTCCTCACCATGGTTTTGATCCGTGGTTTCTGTCTAACCAGTTCTACAATGGGTTGTATGATGATCACAGAGCCATACTTGATGAGTCATCTAACGGAAGATTCCAAGAGAACACTGACGACGATAAGGGATGGGCCCTTATTGAAGAGATGACGAACCACTGTGCTGAGTATGGAAACCCGAGGGATGGTATTAGAACCGTTCATGCAGTTGATAAGCAAGTTGTGGCTCAGCTGGAATACATGAATGCCAGGTTTGATAAGTTGGAGCTGCATTCTGCTGGGGAGCCTCAGACGGTTCATCTGCTTACTAGAGGGGAGACTGTTACATGTGAGAGATGTGGGAGCAATGTGTTAGAAATCTATATCTCATTGTACTCAACATATTCATATATGTTTTAATTAATTTAGTCATAAAATTAAATTGGATCTTATGCATGCAAACATGAATAAAGATGAAGAAGAAATCGTCACTCTTACAATAGAAATTTCGGATTATTGGGCACAAATGAGTTCTCCTACTCACTTGTTCTTGAGCTTCCTAATATTGGATGAACAAAGGATTCAAGCTTAGAATCCCTCCCAAGGAATTATACCCAATATAACCTCCTAAAAATTGATATTATTAATACTAGAACAATATTAATTTAACTAAAAATTGACCCAAAACTATTGTTTTGTCCTCTTGAATTTTCGGCCAAGAGAAGAAGAATTTTGGATTACTTATTTCTCTAGTTTTTCTTAGAGAGTTTTGTATTTCTTACATTAGAAATATTATGTAAAGTATGAATTGAATAATACTAGAGAAAAACTCTCTACATTGCTCTTGGAAAACCGGTGGGGAGAGAGGAGAGGAGAGGAGGAGTGAGTCAATGCATGGGCAAGCCATTCTTCTCAAGAAAAACTAGGCTTGCATGGCTATAAGCTAGTTATAATCATTATGCTCTCCACTTAATAATTTAACACAAATTAAACATTATTCTCCCTCCCATATTTCGGTCTATATTAGATAAAATGAGTTCCATTTTATCTTTGTCAATTTATCAATTTGTCACATGTCACAAGTCATGTAAAATTGTCATGCATTTTTAACATAATAAAAATCAACTTATTAATAAAAATACGTCATGTACAAAATCGACTTAGTAATTCACAATTACTTGTACCAAAACGGTTTACTAATTATAAATCACAACATCTTGTATTTATAATAAATTATTCATTCAGTTTTAATTGTTTCCGTAAACAATAATTTCATCTAAGTAATAAAACAATTCGATTACTTAGACCGTATCTTATTTAATCAAATTACAATGAGACACGTAAATATTACTTCCAAAATCGTCCGTCAATTTTAAGTAGTTTAATTAACCCGTATCGTCGTACGATCAATTAAATATTCAATTAAGAGTGTTACCCTTTAGGTATGACCTAAGGGGATCAACTGATCACCATCATCGCACGACAGTAATGTCAAACTCTAGTCAGCCAATCATTACCGATATGTGTGGACCAGTTGACAGTAAAATATTACTTCCCATATGTATTCTTAAAATGAGACTTAAACATGTGATCATCATGATCAACAGTTGTGATCGCATTATTGTCGCAGGACACATATTCCAACAATCTCCCACTTGTCCTTGACAAGTGTGTGTCACCAATTCTCTTGTCCTATTACTATCTCCCACTCAATGCAAGGTGTCTTTTAGGTCGTACTTGCAAGTGATCATATCGAGAATGGTTTCCTCGATCTGGAGAATAACTGATTGAGCGGAATTATCCACCATGGATACCTTCCGAGCATGGCCACGCATTTCCAGTTCATTACTCCTCGAGTGGCCCTGAGATATTGTTATAACCGTGACAAGGGGTGGACAATTCCTATCGCACTTATTACCTTCGACTAGCCACAGCCATCATAACCCAAAATATGCCCATTTGACCCATTTACAAAGGTCGTAGTAACACAAATCAAAGTTAATCTGAAACTGTGCCATCTTAGGCGAACAGTCTTTAGTCAAAAGAATCGACTCATTAGAATACTATAGTAGCTCTCGCCACGACCAGGCTATATAAATTTGCCAGAACTCTATAAGCGGTCATAAGGCCCGACAAAGTGTTCCTAACAGTCTGCCTATGTGATCGACTAGTCATCACACATGACTCCATGGCACTTGAACTTGCCATCAATCGCATCACACTCTAGTCACTTGGAGACATCACCTCATGTAAGTGACTATGGGCGAATACAATGCTAATCCGTGTTCACTTTAACGGAGTTCAATTGTCTCTACAACCCGTTTGGATGTAACAAAGTATAAGGACAATTAATAATAACTCAAACGACGAATGTCGACATCACATTCGGGTAGTCAATACCATATTACAACCTTGTGATGTATATCGTAAGTGTGTAAACACTAGTCGATTGCAATAGAAGTTTAACATACCATGTGTTCAAACTTCTTTTATTGCATTTTCCTTTATATTCATGTTATCTCTCATAGCATGAATCTTACCAAGTACACATATAGGTTCCCAACCTTGGTTTGGGTTATTTATTATGAAAGAACTTTCTTGTTGTTTATCACATAACCAACGAATTTGTGGTGAATGATATAACTTGCACTGGTCAAGTGTTCTACCAACTCACAATGCACTAGGTATACGTTTTATAGGGTCTTGCAACAATTGTCAAGATGATTAGCCTAGCACTTCTCATAAGTCCTAGTATATTAGAAAATATTAGTTTTGAGTAACTTCTTACTTTAACTAAGTATCTTTCCAAACTTCTTATTTCTCCTTTTAGCTTGAATAGCTTAGGATTTTCATAAATCCTTACGTGTGTTGGAACTTCAATATGTGCAACCTCTTATCACATAATAGGGTGTTCTGTCCAACACTGGAATCGCTCATTAGTTCTCCTCGAGAATTCATGACGATTCTTATATGGCTTGCCAATGATTCATCATGCTCTTATGCATATGATTCATTATTGGACATGTGCATGATTATTCGAATGGCGAAAACATTAGTAATTTATAATCATGTGATCAACCATTCTTAGGTTCAATGAATGACCAAGACTGCTCATGATGTGATTGGATTCATCATAGTCCATTTTCATCCAGAATTGAAAACTCAAATACTTCTTTGTGAAAGATAGTATTGGCTCGTCATTCTCAATGAGTATTGAGTTATAATTTTACAAGATGATTGCTCCCACTAAATTCCATGTCTTCACATGATAATTTCAAACTCCCACTTAATTCCACATGTTTCGCAATTGACTACTCAATCGAAACCTTTCAAGAATTGAAACATATTTTTCTTTGCCAAGTTATTAAGATAAAACCAAATGTTTCCAACATATCTTTTCAAAATACCTATGTAGAAAAGGTTTCAATATTAAACTTACGGAAAGAGATTTTAATCTCCAACTCATTCATTTTATAATGATGCGTAGCAATGTCATTACTTAAATGTGAATTTCATTTGATATACGTCCTTCTCAAAATACCCTTTTCCGGAAGGAGGTTTAACCATTTCATTTTCATAATGAGGCTAAGTAATGACACTAGCGTGGTTAACAATTAACTTAGCTTTTGTAGATATCGGCATATCTTTCTTTGCAACTTTTAGTCATAAATCTCATTTACTTTCGAGGATGCAACTTTGATTCATTTAGGCTCTTAAGTAACTATCAATATTGAAACTATTGGTCAAAAGTCGTTCATAAACTAACCAAATCTATTGATAAGTCTTTTCATTAGTCATTTTCTTCCAAAACTTTATTTTGGTCTCCTCGTGTAGTTATCTTGAGAACATATTCTTTTGATTACTTCACTTGGTCCCTTTTGTCATGTAGATTTCATCTATTCGAGACCATAGATCTAATCTATTCGTGTACACTATCTATATAGGTATATAAATCATTCTTTCTTTCGTAGATCTCATTTACTCAAGTATACAATTTTGCATTGTGTTCTTTGTGTCTACATTTTTCTCCCACTCTATCTTTAGAATAAATACACTAGAGATTCAAAGATAGCATATGAGACACAAATAATGATTTTTGAAGTATGAGGAGGACTATCTCATAAATTGACTAATAGTTTTAGATTAGATAGATGTACTTGGTGATTGACATTCCTTTAAGAGAGTTCATCAACTCAACATCACTTTATAATTGATCATACACAAGCCTTAAGCTTGTGGACATATAATGAATCTCATCATTATAGTTGTCTATTAGATCACTTTAAGTGGATGATCATATGGTTCTATGTGCAAGCATATAAAGACGAATTTTTTAGAACATGGAAATAAGAGAAAAGGGGTGACTTGGGTTGCAAACCAAGCCACCATAATCCAAAATACAACAATTGTTTAGAAAGGATCGACCATTACCATGTCGAACACGGAAATCAAAAGAGTTCTAAAAATCCGAAACATAAATTAAAATAAGACAATAAAAAGCCAAGCTTCATGGAAGCTACTCCTAGCTTCTTGATGATTTCTCAAGCTTGTTTTTCCTTTCCCTTGTCCTTGCTTGGTGGAGGCCCTATTTACAATAAAAAGGGGATACATTATCACAACTTTGTATCACAATACCATAGTTGAATTAGAAACATAAAAGAAAGGATAGTCATTTACCTACTGGAGTGATCTTTCCAGCTTTGATGTCACCAAGATACTTGGAACAATTCCTCTTCCAATGTCCAACACCATTACAATAATGGCATTTGTCAAGAGGACCCTTCTTGGTTTTGGAAGTGCTAGCTTCAAAAGTCTTAGCCTTGGTGAAAGGGGGAGCTTGCTTCTTACCCTTCTTCCCATTCTTCTTGAACTTCCCCTTGCTCTTGGTGCTTATGTTAAGCACATCCTTAGGTGGGTTAATATTTAACCCCATGTCTCTTTCACCTTGCACAAGTAACTTGTGCAACTCTTCAAGAGACACGTCCTTGTCTTGCATGTTAAAATTCACCCGTAATTGAACATATGCCTTGACTTTGGATAAGGAGTGTAGAATCCTATATACAATGAGTTCTTTGGAGATTTCAACCTTTTGAATCTTCAAAGTCTCGACTAGCTCCATTAATTTGAGAACGTGAGGGCTAACTTTTGGCCCTCCTTAAAGTCGAGATCAAAGAATGTCACGGCCGCCTCATATTGGACGATTCGCGGAGTTTGTGAAAACATTTTCACAAGCTTGTAATAGATTTCATTAGCGGTGCCCATTTTAAAGGCTCTCCTTTGGAGATCCGCCTCCATCGCAAAAATCAACACATTTTTCATTGCGGCGGACTCCTTGTGATAAGCCTCATATGCTTCCCTAGTAGCGGTACTCGACCTAGCATTAGGTTCGGGTGGAGAGGCCTCGGTGAGGTAACGAAGCTTGCCGTCACCTTGGGCGGCTAATTTGAGTTGGGCATCCCGATCGGAGAAATTTGACCCATTCTTTTCAAGTTTACAACGATCCATGAAGGATCGGAGCCATGAAGCATTATTGAGAGGTGTACCGTTGGTGTTTGGAGCGGCCATTGTTATGAGAAATAAAAGTGGTCTACAAAACGAAAAATAGAAGGAATAAAACATATGTCGTTTTCATGATAATAATAACACTCGTAAAATTTAATTTAAATAAGTTTTATTGCATTTATCTAGTGACCTCTACCCAACTTGATAAATTATTCCAAGATCCAAATTCATATTAACTTGGGCACGGTGTGGCCGATTCATCCCTTATCAATATAACTCGGTGGATTAACTTTTTAATCGATTCTACTTTTAGAACTTTTGGTCGATAAAATTACATTAACATTTATCTTTAGCCCAAAACACATGCGACAAGGGCATAGTGTAGCCGATTCATCCCTTATCAATAGTTTTGTTGAGTTCAACCCAAATTTCGAATAAATGTGTCCATGATCCAAATCCACATTAACTTGGACACGGTATAGCCGATTCATCCCTTATCAACATGAATTCGGTGGATAGACATTTATCACCCACTTCCCCTACGTAACAAGGTTTGTAGCCCGGTGTGGCCGAGCGCACTCCCTCACGAAATAGGTTTTCATGGTTTCTACTTTTTGGTAAGGCTAAGTCTCAATTGTTTATTTTAGCGAGAGGTCATGTCAATTTATTATCCATCACGTTTTAAGTGAACTAAAGCGGTGAACTACGATAATTGAAATTGACACGGTCGATATACTCAATTTAATGATAATGCATGTTTTAGTTATGGCGATTTAGCGATGCATGCAACATATAAATAAAATGCAAAGCATAAAATATAAATCCTAGTATGGCCTTCCTAAAATAGTAAATCTAATAAACTATTACAAATTCGGAAACCAACTCCATTGGTCCCTTGAACTTCGGTTTTGGCACGCATCTCGAGGTAACACCGTCTTTAATGGATCGCCTTCTCGAGTGACACCGTCTTCAAGGATCTCCGGAATAAATAAATTACATAACAACTTACTTAATTTCCTATTATACATTTGTAATTAAAAAAAATAAATCTATTAAATTACAAAACGGTGATACGAGATCACAATAAATTACAACCGAATCGATATTCCCATACATTTCGGGCAATACCAATTAACAACTAAGGCTATACTAAGCAAAATTACATAATTCAAAAATTACATAAAATAAAATTATGACAATCATAAATAAAATTCAGCATTATAATATGTATGAACATGCCCAATTTAATGCTAAATCGGCTTTAAGGAGCCAATATCGTATATTAATCGGTTTTTACGGATTTGCGTGATTCAACCTTTTAAAATCACAATAAATTACATAAAATCATATTTATGTATTAGTTAATTACCCTAACCATCTTAGGACTCAAAATTACTCTCCACTAACATATTGACAATAGTTAACTTAAATTTCTTAAAATTGTTCATAAATGGACTCAAAATTTCAATATAATGCTATAAACTTCAAATAAATCATAAAAATTTCAAATAAATTCAAATTTTGAAATTTTAAACTCATGAACATTATGGAAAAATATCATGACACTCATAATGTTCAAAAACATAGGTTAAAAAGTTCGAAATTTATCGAGAAAAACAATGTTGCGGTTTATCGGATTTATCAAATATAACCATAAAAATATGAGAAAAATTATTTTTATCAACTTTTCAATTTTAGATCTGAAATAGGTGATAAAATGCAACATGTGACGTTTTTTCTTAGTCATGAAGTATGTTTTAGCAATTTTTACTAATTAAAGTCACTATTTATGTTATTTTTCATCAAAAATTCATAAATCATGCATAAAGACTTAATTATAGCCAATTATTTTACACACATCTTGTAACATTATATAAGACAACATACTAAATTTCTATGACCAGAGTCGAAATATAACTCATACTAACCTATTTTTCCATTTAAATTCGATTTTATCTTGAAAAATCCATATTACGAGTATAAAAACTCATAAAATTATGAAAAATTACAGGTCATCATAATATAATATATGTGAAAACATATCCACAAACCACTGGAAAAATCAAAGTTTAGCTAATTTTAGTCCAAAAATGACATTTTTATCATAAAATCACATTTTAATGCCATTATTATATAAAATGAACAATAAAAATCCATAAATTAACCAAAATATCCTAAATACATTTTAGGACCAGAAACTTTAACACGCATGATTGATTTCGTGATATATCATAATAAACACAAATTTATAAGTTTTATTTGTTAATCGTATAACTCGGAAAGACAATAACCGATTTGCATGCAAACAACCTAAGGCTCTTGATACCGCTTGTTAGAAATATATATCTCATTGTACTCAACATATTCATATATGTTTTAATTAATTTAGTGATAAAATTAAATTGGATCTTATGCATGCAAACATGAATAAAGATGAAGAAGAAATCGTCATTCTTACAATAGAAATTTCGGATTATTGGGCCCAAGTGAGTTCTCCTACTCACTTATTCTTGAGCTTCCTAATATTGGATGAACAAAGGATTCAAGCTTAAAATCCCTCCCAAGGAATTGTACCCAAGATAACCTCCTAAAAATTAATATTATTAATACTAGAACAATATTAATTTAACTAAAAATTGACCCAAAACTATTGTTTTGTCCTCTTGAATTTTTGGGCAAGAGAAGAAGAATTTTGGAGTATTTATTTCTCTAGTTTTTCTTAGAGAGTTTTGTATTTCTTACACTAGAAATATTATGTAAAGTATGAATTAAATAATAATAGAGAAAAACTCTCTATATTGCTCTTGGAAAACCGGTGGGGAGAGAGGAGAGGAGAGGAGGAGTGAGCCAATGCATGGGCAAGTCATTCTTCTCAAGAAAAACTAGGCTTGCATGTCTATAAGCTAGTTATAATCATTATGCTCTCCACTTAATAATTTAACACAAATTAAACATTATACTCCCTCCCATATTTCGGTCTATATTAGATAAAATAGGTTCCATTTTATCTTTGTCAATTTATCAATTTGTCACATGTCACAAGTCATGTAAAATTGTCACGCATTTTTAACATATTAAAAATCAACGTATTAATAAAAATACGTCATGTACAAAATCGACTTAGTAATTCACAATTACTTGTACCAAAACGGTTTACTAATTATAAATCACAACATCTTGTATTTATAATAAATTATTCATTCAGTTTTAATTGTTTCCGTAAACAATAATTTCATCTAAGTAATAAAACAATTTGATTACTTAGACCGTATCTTATTTAATCAAATTACAATGAGACACGTAAATATTACTTCCAAAATCGTCCGTCAATTTTAAGTAGTTTAATTAACTCGTATCGTCATACGATTAATTAAATATTCAATTAAGAGTGTTACCCTTTAGATATGACCTAAGGGAATCAACTGATCACCACCGTCGCACGACAGTAATGTAAAACTCTAGTCAGCCAATCATTACCGATATGTTTGGACCAGTTGACAGTAAAATATTACTTCCTATATATATTATTAAAATGAGACTTAAACATGTGATCATCATGATCAACAATTGTGATCGCATTATTGTCGGAGGACACATATTCCAACACAATGACGGTCACACTGCTGTTGGCAGTCTTACGGAGAAGGAACAAGTCCTTGGTTTTCAATAATACAGGCAAGGAGGGGGTTCCTATTATAACAACCAAGGGGCAGTCCATCTCAATTTGAGGTGGACTAGTCAAAATGTGCTCAATCCTACCCATCCTCCGCAGCAGCAGCAGCCGTATGTCCCTCCACATAAGACTCAACAAGGCTTTCAGAAGCCTCCTTCCTTTCCTACACCTAATCAGGGTACATCGTCTTCTGGTGGGGTAAGTGAACTAGGTGATTGAAGACAATGCCGCAGTCTTTGACAAAGCAGTGGCGGCTGAGTGATCAACAAAAAGACGCATCAATGAAGGCACTTGAAACTCAAGTTGCCCAGTTAGCCGCGAACCAGTCCGCAAGGAAACCGAGTCATTTACCATCACAAGCTGACAAAAATACACATGAGACGGTAAATTTAATTAATTTGAGGAGCAGTCGTTCATATGAGGGACCAGAAGTGTTGAAATCAGACCCGAGGAAGGAAATTATAGCTGGTGAACAGTGTTCTGGCGAAGAAAAGGAGCTGACGGCAAAGAAAGTACTCGATCGACAAGTTTCTGGGGGCCGATCGAGTAAAAATGCTGAAGAAAGTACTCGATCGAGTGGAATTTCTACTCGATCGAGTGAACAGAAAAAGGAAACTGCTCAATCGAGTGAAATTTCTGCTCGGTCGAGTGACTCTATTGAAGAAAATACTAGATCGAGTGGTATTTTTGGTCGATCGAGTAGTGTAGATAAAGGACAGCTTGATCGAGAGCCTGCTAGTGCTCGATCGAGTGAGAAATCGCCTGAAAGACCTCGTTCGAGAGGAAAGAAGCGTCCGAAGGACTTGGAGCTTGATCCGGCTGACACGTTGGAAGAGAGGAACAAGGGACTCGAGATACCCATCACGGTTCCCTTCCCGAGGCGTTTGCAAAGTACTAAAGCTAATCAACAATTCGGCAAATTTGCCGAACTCCTGAGAAGCTTGCAGGTCACTGTGCCATTCGCCGAACTGCTGACACAGGTACCCTCTTACCTTAAATTTACGAAAGAAATTTTATCGCGTAAGAGGCACATTAATGATCATGAGACGGTAGCTTTGACCGAGGTAGGGACAACCCTAGTTCAGAATAAGTTACCTCCTAAACAGTCAGACCCGGGTAGTTTTTCGATTCCGTGTCATATTGGTACCCATTTGATTGATAACGCGTTATGCGATCTTGGCGCTAGCGTGAGTGTCTTATCGTTGTCTCTGGCTAAGAGACTTGGTTTGACAAAGTTTAATTGCACAAACATGACTGTTCAGATGGCCGACCGTAGCATATCACGGCCACTAGGTGTAATAGAAGACATACCTGTTAAGATCGGGAGGTTCTTTATTCTCGTTGACTTTGTTGTACTTGACATCCCCGAAGATGCCCATACCCCTATTATTTTAGGGAGACCATTTTTATTTACTGCCCGTGCAGTAATAGATGTCGGGGGCAAGATATTGACTTTTCAGGTTGGAGACAAGGAGCTGATATTCCATCAGTCTAAGTTCCGGAGAGCTCCCATGCAAGCTCAGCCTTGCAATGCCCTCTTTTATATTGACCCTATTATTGACACTCCAAATGAAGATTTGGAGCATTGTGCTGCTATTGTGACCCCTCCGCCTTAGGTTGAGAGCAAAAAGGAGGAAAGTTCATCTGTTTTCCTTGCTGCAGGTACAGATGAAAATAATGCAGGAGTTGTCAAAGGGCATTGTGCAATTAATGTCAGTCAAGGTGGGAGTGACAATGTTAAAGCCGGTGAGAAAGGAGCAAGGATGAGAAAAGTTCGTGCATATGTGGATGTCAACGATTCTCCTCCTAATGATTCAAGTTCAAGTTCGTGGAAGCGGATGAGGACAATCAATGTTGCTAAGATGACGTCCTTCAGTCAGGACCCCTCCAAGGGGCTACTGAATTGCCTTGAGAAGTGAGCAGGGAAATGCCCCGTGTACCAACTTGTATAAACAATTTTAAATTTTTCCGTTGAACTTTATTTATTGCTTTCAATTAGGACAATTAGAATTTAGACAATTTTTAGCGTAGATTAGAGAATATAGACTGTTAATTTGCGTATTTGGTATTTTGGGATACTTTTGCGAGTGTTTCTATGCAGGTTTGGGGAATTTTACGCAAATTCAAAGGAAGAATGACGAATTCAAGAGCTTACATGAGGAAAAGAGCTCGATCGAGTACTTTTTGTACTCGATCGAGTGAAATGTGTTCGATCGAGTGATTCCATTTTAGTCTATCGAGTAAAGCTGAAAAGGGGAGTTCTCGATCGAGTAAATTTTTACTCGATCAACTAGATGGATCCATAAAGTCCTCGATTGAGCAGTTCTTAACCACTCGATCGAGTGAAATGGGAAATGACGCGCAGGGAGTTTTTATTAACTCCTTTCTTTTTCATTGTTATTTCATATAACCCCTAATTTTTCGAAAGCCCTTCCCTTTTGCGATCAAAAACCCCAAAAATTTCTCCATTTACTTGCCCTTTTGCCAAATCCGTCACCTACATTGTGCTTATTGCTAATTAATCATCAAAAGCCCTATACTTTCCCTCTGATTTTTGTTGTTTTACACGGTCTATTAAGGGTATTAGGGTTCCGCGGTTTTTCGATCAAAAATCGCCATTGTTGCTTGTTTCTTGCCGATTAATTGCAATTTGTAGGTTCTTAATCATCAAGTAAGTGATCCTTACACTTCTTTGCATTTAAATTTCACTTATTTTACATTTTATGGAGTGAATTAGGACCTAGGTTTCGATTTTCTGTTTTGGGTCGAAATTATCGACTATAATTTTGATTCAATGCTTAGTCTAGCTTGCTTGATGCTTAATCTTGTATCCTCGTTGATATTTGCTTGTTAAATACGAATTTCGCGCGAAATTCGCGATTAAGGGTGATTTTCAGTCGAAATTTTCGACTGTCAACTGGGTTTTCATGCTGTCATATGCCTAATTTAGTTCAGTTGTTGCTTAATTGCTGCTTTTGATGCCTGCTACCCTTCCCTTATCGCTGCTTACCCATTGTTATTCGAAATTTTTGAGGAAAATTGGGAATTTTTGTGCTGTAAGTCAAATTTTTCGACTGATTAGGGGAATTATCATGCTGTTTTCATGCTTTTTCTTACCAAATTCCCCTGCCCTTTTTTATTCTAGATGGATTCTAGCTCTCTGCCATCCACTAGCTCGACTTCTAGTCCATCCTTGCCTGAGACGGTGGTCCCTGCTGTCACCACCGCCTCCACTTATGTTAGTACCGCAGCCCCTGTGTTCTTAGTCTCTGCTGCTGGTACAGTTTTTACACCTGCTAGCCCTGTTTCGGCTACCACTTCAGTCACAGCCACCACCACTGCTAGCACTGCTGCTAGTCTTTCTTCCTCAGTGGTGGTCACAGCAGCCACATCCTCTACTTCACCCACGGTGAGCACACGTGGCGAGACTCACCAGCCAGATTCTTGTTTGCTTTTGGTCGGCTCTAATTCCTCGCACCGTCACTGAACGGGCTTCTACCTCAGGTTCTAAAGGCCGGGGCCGAGGTCGTGGACGTGCTCGTGCTACGTCAGCTCCTAGTACTTCTATTTCTGTTGCTCCTTCTGGCACGGTCACTGTCCGAGAGGACGACTCCCTTGACTCCCACCCTGAGTTCCCACAGGTAATTTTCGTTAACGGTGTACATCGTAAGAGGTTTTATAACCTAGTTGGCTGTGAGTTTTTCCCTACCCGTTTCTTAGACCGATCGGCACTTGAGAGACTCGGCTTCTACGAGTCAGTTTGTGAGCTTTTACGGGGCACGGGGATGGCCGGACTCATCACTATGAGTGGCCACACCTTTCTGGAGCTGAGTCTTGAGTTCCTCAGCTCCTTCACCTTCTCCTCCGGGGCACACGACGCTGCCCCCACTAGTCTTTCCGTGTCATTCCGGTTGTTCAACCGGACTTTGTCGATGACATTGGAGGAGTTTGGTACCAGACTCGACCTTTCCTTTACGGGCGACACTACTGCCCTGAGGAAGGTCATTCGTCAGCTTTGGCGGACCTTGGCCCAGACCACCTTTCCCGAGCAAAAGCTCGCACAGGTCCACCTTCCCCCTGCCCGTTACTTTCTTAGACTGATGAAGAGCACCATTTTTGGCCGTAGTGAGCCAAACAACATCAATAACAATGAGCTATACATCTTAGGCGGTTACCTGAACATTGATGGCGAGGGTCCTTTTACCCTCAACATTGCCTATCTGACCGCCCAGTACTTCCAGGCCCAGGGGCAGAAGGTCACGGGATCTATTGTCTGTGGTGGCATAACCACCATTCTTACCCGTTCCCTTTTCCCTGTCTGGCCTAGTCACTTACCGTATCTCCCGGGAGAGAGGTATCTGAGCCTAGATGCCATGCTTTCTCATCATTGGCTGACCACAGACTTACGGACTTGGAAGATAGACGGTTCCTTGTCCGTGGACTTACCTTGCACCACTCTCCCCCGTCTAGCCCCTTTGCCTACTGTCGCATGGGGCACCCGACTTCCACCACTACCTGACTACCACCTCCAGGTCCGCCCACCTACCACTTTACCGGCCGCCAAGAAGCGGCGTAGACTTGAGACCGGAGAGGGGTCCACACCTTCCGGGAGCGGCCAGCCTTCCACGGCCACTCCTACACCTACCCCGATCCCTACCTCAACTCCTACCTCCGTACCCGCCGACCAGACACAGCCGGTCCTACTGGCTAATTTTGTACCTCCACCACTCTTTGAGGCGTCCTCGGTCATGGACCAAGGGCGCCGTGACGGTTTGTTAGTTGAGATTTCAGAGAGACAGGCTCGTATGGAGCGGGACTTAGCTTTGACTTTGTTCCCTCTATACGAGTATCACTTGAGTCGACACTGTCCGATCCCAGAGGGTTGGACTCACCCTTCCTTTTACCGGTACCTAGCTGAGGGGTACCCGGAGTCTGCTGGGGAGGAGGAGGAGGACGAGGACTCGGCGGCGGCGGCGGAGAGAGCTCGAGCTGAGCATAGGAGGAGGGGAGAGCAGGAGGTAGACCCGAACTTCAGGGTGACGGTGGAGGACGTGCACAACAGCGACGAGGGGGCTGACAAGTAGCTACTGGTCTACTCACTTCCCCAGTTTTCTGGCTAGTTTGAGGAAGTTCGTGTTTTGTATGTACATCTCACTCTTTTATTTTTGTCTCCTATTTATTTTATTTTTTCTTTATTTGTTGTATATTCCCGTTCCCCTGTATATATCTGCTGGTGTATGCTGGAGGACAACGAGGGCGTTGTCCGTTTTGGTTTAGGGAGGGTATTGCATCCTTTTGAGTCTGCATTTGCATTTGTTTTTCATTCACGTTTATTTATTTCAGCTTGCATCGTTTATTTATTTCATTAAAAATCAAAAAACCAAAAAAAAATTAGAAAACTTTCAAAAATTCAAAAATTTTCACGTTTACTTTTGCATATAGGTCGAGTCGGAACGGTTTATTTCCGTGATGAAACTGCACTATAACTTGTCATTTTTACTTGAGCCTTGCACTTCTGTTGATAGTTATTAGCTTTGTCATATGCATAGTCTACGAGTTTCTGTTCAAATATAGCTGACTGTTTAGACTTGACCTGATAATTTGGCAACCTACATTATAATTTCTGAGGTTTAGAGCCCATAACTGGGGACATTCATGACCAGTTCATTAGGAATTGAGAGTAGTACTCCTTGCATAGCATGTTCATCATTTTTGCACTTTTATGACATTCGATTTCTTGTCAAATGCACACATTCGGGTTTGTGGTCGGTGTCACATGCAGGGAGGTGCTTGAAATTTTTCCCTTTTCCTTATATTTTTTCACCCATTTAGCTCCACTTAAGCCAAAACTTGCCTTTTTGACCCATTAGCTACATCCCAAACTGAGCCTGCCTAGTCAAGCTAGTTTAGTATGTCATTTTGTGGTATGATTTTCCGTCTGCAGTTTGGCCCGTGTATATATGATTTGAGTTGGTGGAAATAGAGGAAAAAGGAGAAAAGAAAAAAAAAATTGGAAAAAAAAAAAGAAAAAAAAGGATGAGAAAAACGTGAAAAAGAAAAGAAGAGAAAGAAAAAAAAGATAAGAAAAATGAAAAAAAAAAGGGGAATCACGTGTACAGTAAAACCAGGGAGGATGAAAAGTTCAAAAAAAAAATCTTAAGCTGGTTGATTTTGAGTCCGTCTGTATTCTTTTCTATCTTGTGACAGTCTCACTCCTCTGTTTTATTCCATATTTTTGAGGAGATTGTGTATGAGATTAGTGAGCTGTGTGCCAAATGAAGGTCACCTATACTTTATTTTTCAGTCAGTTGAGATTCGGATGGTTTTATATGGTCCTGTTAGGAACTAGCTTGACGCTTTTACCTTCACATTACCATAACTTGTTTTGCCTTTTCTCACCTGAACCTCACTATTCCCATATCATTTGTAAGCCCTCGGCTGTGACGGACATTATTGGTTGGAGTGTGTGCATTAGTACTTGAATCGTCTTTCATTTTTGTTGCATGCATGCTATGTAGGTCGCAGTTAGGTGAGTGACTACTTTTCCTTCTCTCTTTTACATATAACATTCACCCTTTGCTTCATGAGAGAAGAGTGACCACGTGAGAGTCCGATTTTGTTGGTCTTGCAAGGTCGACAGGTTGGCTATATTTCTGAACAGCTTATAACTCGTTTGCGTATTGACTACTTAGCTATGACTGTTAATTTTCGTTGCATTAAATTGGTTCAAGTAGACAAGTTAAGCTACCTCTGAGTTTTCATTTCCGTTCCATTAGTTGCATTTTAGTTTACTCGAGGACGAGTAAAGGTTCGGTTTGGGGAGATTTGATACGTGCAATTTGTATAGTCTTTTTAGCCTATTTTAGCACGTATTTATATGCACTTTCATATTGTTTATATTGCATTTTGCCCCCGAATTGGCTACTTTGGTTCGTTTTGTCCCGTTTGTAGAAATGAACGCGAAAGTAGTGGAATTGTACCATTTTTCGTCCTTTTTGCATGCATTTTGAGGAGACGGGATTATTCGGAGTGAGTTCCTGCATTGGGAAGCGTGAAGGCACGGTTTACGAGGCAGTCAGGTACGAGATTGGGCTGATTTGAAGGAAGAATATTCGATCGAGTGGTTTTATTACTCGATCGAGTGGTTTCTGTGGCCCTGGTTGATCGATCGAGTGGATTTTTACTCGATCAAGAAGTGCTGGAAAGTGGAGTTACTCGATCGAGTAACATTTATGTTCGATCGAGTAACTTATCTGGAGTTTTACTCGATCGAGTGGTTTCAAACTACTCGATTGAGTGGTTTAGGCTTTCGTGGGCTTTAATTAGGCCGTGAACTTGTTTTAGCTTTTGAACTTAGTTTATTTTCTATTTAAACGCAACTTTACTAGGTCATTAGCATCTAATTTCATTATCTATCACTTTTGAAGACTGTGTTGCTTTCATCCTTCACTGTAACTTTGCTTTCGGGGTTATTTAGCTTGGATTTTGTCGTTCTTTACGCCGGATTCTTGCATTTGTAATCTCTTTCTCCTTTCTTAATAATAATCTCTCTTTCATTTACTTTAATTGTTTGTTTTGCATCATTTATTTCTTTGCCCTAATTACTTTTATGCAATTTAGTTATCGTTTCATTATGTTTATTGTTAGTTCATTCATCTTTATTAGTTTTGGTAATATTAATAGCGATATGAGTAGCTAAACCTATTTCATATTGGGATTAGGGGATCTACGGTTGAAATGTGATGATGTAGTGAATAAGTTAGATGAATTAATTGTGAGATTCCGTCACCATAGCAATATAACTGTATTTATCGGCTTAGTTGAGTGCACGCTTCTGAGTCACCTTTTTAATCTGGTTAAATTTAATCCGGGATCGGAAGATTGGACTAAATAGACCTGCTATGAACAGTAGACTACCCTGACGAGGACGGAAGTTAAGTTAGTGGAAGTTTAGGATAGAAAGTGAACTGGAAGGACCTTTCCATATCCGTCTCGCAGTAATTTATCTAAGTTGTTTACAGTTGAGTCACTGGACTACCGTAGTGAACCGAAATCCTGACATGTCCCCTCTCTATTGATAGTTTATAACCTTTTTCAGCCTCTATTGCTCTTTTCTCTGCTTCTCTTCCTTTAAACCTTTTAGTTTAGAAAACCAATTTAAACACCCCCCAGTGACCAAATAGAGGGACTTCCCTAGTTATATAGTTAGTTTAGTTAGTTATTTTTGATAGGTATACGACAGCCCTGTCATCCACTATCCAAAGTTTCTGAGTAAAAGGTGAGGGTATGTATTGGGAAGCTCTTTAATCGGACACCCAATCCCGCCGGCGGTAGCGGCCTCTACTGATCGATCTTGGTTGGTTAAGTGCAGAAGTTGATAAAACGGGTTAAATGCCTGAATGCGCATCCACAAGTTTAAACCTAACATGTGAGATTTGCTATGTCAGTTGTTTATCTAAGTATCAAGTAATTGATGTTGAGTTAGATTTAATGTTGATTTGCATGCAAGACAGGAATTAAACATCCATTTATCGAATTAGGTTTATGGTTCATAACATGATCCATTTGTCTTAGAAAAGTGTTTTAGAATGTAAAATGTGAACTCGTCAATCTGATCCATCCTGTATTCGGGTTAACTGAAGTCGGGATCGTCCTAGACGAGTGCTGGAAAGGAAGCAGGAGCAACACCAGGCGGCTTATTGAGGCGCGCGCCATGGGGCGATGCAATGGAGCCTGCCCTGGTTTGAAATGTAGGAAGCAGGAGCTGCCTTGGGGCGCGAGCCATTAGGCGACCTATGGGTCCTCTCCTGGTTGTTTAAAATGCTTGTGAAATTGTTTGTGAAATCGTTAGTAAAAGGGTGTCAAAGCCCGTTTTTTGTTGAAAGGGTCGTTAAGACCGTTTTTGTGCTAATGTGAAGAACGAAACTCGAAGTAATTATCATTGTGTTGATAATATTCGATGTCGGGTTCGGTTTTGCAAGCTTGACATGGATAGTTTTGTAAGAAAAGTACATAAAAATGTTTGTTATGAACTAATTTTGTTAAGTTCATTGCTTTGTAAATAAAGTGTAAAAAGTGCTTGATATGAACTAATTATATTAAGTTCATTGCTTTGTAATTAGTCAGAGTTTATCATCGTACTCGAGTTAATTCAACATGGTATGTAGAACCAAGGATAATTATTCATGTATGACTAATATAGTTTTTGCAAATGTAAACAAATGAATAAAAAGCTTTAAAATATCCTTTAAAATGTAATTAACCAAATATTATTACCGAATCACGGATTAAACCGTCATGGTATAAGAAACCAAGGGTGAATATAATTTATGGTTAAAAATGTTTGTTGTAAAAAAGGATTTGAAATATTTGAAATGGTAAAAACCCGATTACAAATAATGAATGAAAAATGAAGGAAAGATGAACTTAAACTAATTTGAGTTCTGACCTATGGTGCCATAAGAGGCACGAGCCACCTAGTTGTGACTAGGAGCTTCTGCTTTAGGTCAAAACTCGGTTTTGGCTCAATTAATCCGGATTTTGGATCAAGGTTTAGGATGTTAGAGTCATAAAAACAGATAAAAAGAGCATGAAAGAAGAAGATTCATTACACCCTCATACTTACATGCTAGGTTGCTTGACGAGAAATCGACAAAGTGTAGGAACTTGTGAGTCGGAAAACTCGATTTAAAACCGTTTTTGTAAAGTAAAGTATGAAGCGTTGCTTTGTTTTAGTGATGGTGTAGTTGGTCGAAGTGGTAAGTCGAGTGATTTAATGCACGATAACGGTACCAAACAATGTGTATGGCTCGTATTTTCAATCGGTAGGTCGAAAATAAGCAACGTTTGTTGACTTGGGAAGTCGAGGTCTAGAATTTTAAGGGAGAAAAGAGAGGGAGGATGCTCGTGTACCTTCAAATGGTGGCATTTCAGGGGTATTTGTAGAGGATTGTGTGGTTCTGTGCGTTTTGGGCGACGTGGCCACCTAGGCTGCTTGAAGAGGCGCGAGCATGTCCGCGGGTCTTCAAGTTTTCTTGTCACTATCACACATTTGGATTTGTGGTTTGTTCTATCCTAGGTTTTGTAGGACATGATTGTTGTACTTGACCATCAAATATACCGTGTATACTTAGCATGGAAGGTTTGTGATGTTTGTTTTTTATGTTTGACTCAGTTTGACCCGTTGTTGGAGTCGGGATTTGAATTTTGAGTCGGTTTTTGGTCAGGTGTCGGTTTTGACTCTAGTTAGTGTCATTGCGACCCCGTCGTCATGCATACAATACTCCAGGTACTTTTGAAATGTTTTGAAAATGTTTTGTTTTTGAAATCATTTTTGGAGTTTTCCGACGCGTATTTTATATTAACTGTCGATCAAATGTAGCGATTCCTAAGCATGTTGTAGTCTGATAATCATCGGGTGTTTGTTGGGGATTCAACAGATACCAGGTATCTACAGTAACCATTAGGGAGTTACACTACAACGAGAGCACTAGCACAGTCTACGCACATACACGGTAGTAGAATGCCAAATAACGAAATCAATGCTTATCATACTCTAACACTTAACATCCACTCTTAAAACATATCGCACATATCACATTCTCCATCCAACATTACAAGTTAGCATACACCACATGTAACACCCCCCATCCACCAAAGTGCCTTACCAAGACCTACTTTAGTAAATGGAAGTGCTACAATCTCGATTACCCGAGGAAAGGTATATCAAATAGACCATCAAAGAACGCATATTTAAAGTAAAAGTAGTTTAATAAAATTACATATCCAAAAAGCCAAAATCCAAAAGAAATACAATTGTAAACCAAAAGACTAAATGTGCTAAACTCAGCGGAAGCTAAAGAACTCGGCGGAAGCTGAAGAATCAACGTCTCATCCAAACCCGCATGCAAGCTCAACAACAATACCTGTTATATATCTGCTCACCATCCCCCAATGGATCACCGCAGGTTTTGAAAACATGAAGGGTCAGTCAACTGGACAGTTAATCATGAGCTACAATAACAACAAACCATATCAATTCAATCCTGTAATAAACAATCTCCAACTTCCTAATACAAATGTCTGAACCATAGCCCGGACCTCCTAGGTTACCCATCGCAACAGGTACCCAAAACGCCAGTGGCAGACCGCATCCTTGCCACCTAACCCCGCTCATTGCAATGAGCAAACCCAGATCATTAATGTGCACATCTCCCTTGTGACGGAAGCCATAAGGGGCGAACATGGGGGTGAAGACCATCTCCCGAAAATGGCTCCACAATCAATACTAACAATGTCAACAATATCAAAATACCACATTACTTTCACATCAAAGCAATCACACAATAACACATCACTTATAACCAATTTTACAGGAGGCTGAGTAGGGAAACCCTACCTTATTCGCAAATTCCGCAAATCAACACAACAACGAAGCTAGAACTGCTCTTCTATGAAATCGTTACCTAACAAAGATAATCAAGTAATACCACATCATAATCCATTACTAATCAACTAATTACCCCCAATCTTAACCCAAATTAGGGTTTCAACGAATGTAAACTAATTTCAAAATAAATGAGACTAATATTTACAAATCGATTGACACAAGATCACGAAATCCGGCAACCGAAAGCTAGATATTTCTTGCTTGATGACTAAAGCGATTAGCGAGGGTTTAGAGAATTGTTTAAGGTTTAGTAAATATATTAACAAAATGATTATCGAAATATATCTAACTCCCTTATCACTCTAATCAAACTGCGGAAAGCGACTCATCAGACCGGGCACTCGGTCGAGTACCAAACATACTTGACCGAGTAATCCCAACTCGATCGAGTGTGTCACATAGTCGGCCGAGTGCACCTAAGGTAGTAGTCTGCCTCGAAAACCCGACGACCCACTCGGGCGAGTATAGCCTACTCGACCGAGTTCACTATACTCAAAAATCAGTGGTATTACATTATTCTGTCCTTAAGAACGAACTTCGTCCTCGAAGTTCACACACATACCTGAACCACCATGCAAAAATTAGACTACTACCCACACAACTCGAAAACAACACCAACCATACCCCCAAAACATAACCAAACTATGACCACATAACCCGGACAACAACCAAAACTGACCTCAAAACTGGCCAAAACCACATGCGATCATCTCCTTACCACCACCCCCCCCCCTCCCCCCCCCCCCCCCCCCCCCCCCCCACACCAAAAAAAAAAAAAAAAAAAAAAGAGAAAGGTTACGACCCCATAATAAACATACCTGATCAAAGAGATGTGGATAACACTCCCTCATTGCCTCCTCCGCCTCCCATATAGCTTCTTCAACATTATGGTTAGACCATAACACCTTAGGCAAAATGGTTTCACCGTTGCTTGTCTTGCGCACCTTACGATCCAATATTTCCTTTGGCACTTCCACATAAGTAAGCGCTTCAACTAGCTCAATATTCTCGACCTCAATCACATGAGATAGATCATTCTTATACTTTCGAAGTTGTGACACACGGAACACATTATGCACCCGATTAAGAGCTGGTGGTAAAGCTAGTCGATAAGCCACATCACCTATCTGATCCAAAATCCCATAAGGCCCTATGAATTTCTGGCTCAACTTCCCTCTCTTGCAAAACCTCATAACGCCACGCATAGGTGACTTTGAAAAGAACTTTGTCACCCACCTTGAACTCAATATCCCTGCGATGCAAATCCGTATCACTCTTTTACCGATTCTGGGCAGCCTTCATCTTTTGTCGAATCAAATATACTTGCTCAATCATATCTTGTACCATTTGCTCTCCCAAAACCATAACTTCTACACTATCATCCCAACACACTGGACTCCTACACTTCCTCCAATACAGTGCCTCAAATGGTGCCATTCCAATACTCGTATGATAGTTATTGTTATAAGAAAACTATATCAAATCAAGTCGATCATCTTAACTCCCACCAAACTCCACCACACAAGCTTGTAGCATATCCTCCAAAGTCTTGATGGTCCTCTCAAGTTGGCCATCCGTTGCAGGGTGAAATGTTGTAATCATGTTTAAGGTAGTCCTCATCAGCGCCTGTAACTCCTGCCAAAACCAAGAAATAAATCTCGCATCTCTATCCGACACAATATCCTTTGGTACCCCATGTAATCTGACCACGTGCTTCCTGTATCCATTAGCGAGCTGAATGTTAATCCAAGTATCTTTCATTGGGATAAAATTAGTTGACTTTGTCAGACGATCGGCAATCACTCATATCATGTTATTACCCTGTTGAGTTCTCGATAACCCCGCAATAAAGTCCATGGATATCGACTCCCATTTCCACTCAGGTACTTCAAGTGACTGAACCTTACCTTGCGGTCTCCGATGCTCCCCTTTGACTCTCTGGCAAGTCAAACATCTAGCCACGAACACAGCTACCTCTTTCTTCATTCCGGGCCACCAAAACGTCTTCTTTAAATCCTTATATAGCTTATCACCCTTTAGATGCACCGAATAAGGAATGCAATGAGCCTCTGTCATAATCAGTTTCTTTAATTCGACATCATTAGGCACACACCACCTCCCATCGAATCGGACACTCGCATCTATATGGATCGAAAATCTCGAAACAGTACCCTTCTCCACCCCTGTCTTCCATTCCTTAATCCTTGGATCAAGAACCTGTTCCCTCTTGATGTCATCATAAAGCTCAGGTTCTACTGTTAAATAACGAGTAGCATCACCTTTGAGAATCATGTGAATTCCTATCTTAGCCACTTTATCTTTCAATTTCATCAATGACAAGGTCGTGCATAAAGAATGCACACTCTTCCTACTCAAGGAATCTGCAACTACATTAGCCTTTCCCTTATTATAAATAATATCCATATCATCGTCACCAATCAGCTCCATTCATCTTCTCTGACGCATATTCAGCCCCTTTTGAGTATAGATGTACATCAAGCTCTTGTGATCCGAAAACATCTTAAAGGTCGCCTCATACAAATAGTGTCTCCAAATCTTCAGAGCAAACACAGCTGCACCCGATTCTAAATCATGAGTTGGATAGTTCTCTTCATATGACTTAAATAGCCTCAAAGCATAGGAAATGACTTTCCCATTCTGCATTAAAACACATCCCAACCCATTCTTCGAAGCGTCAGTATACACCTCGTAGTTCTCACTCCCTTCTCGAAAAGCTAAGACAAGAGCTGTAGTCAAACGTTCCTTAAAGGTCTGGAATGCCGCCTCACAACTCCCATTCCAGCGGAATCTGGTATCTTTCCTCATAAAAGCTGTCACCAGCCTAGCAATCTTGGAAAATTCTTTTACGAACCTTCTGTAATATCCAGCTAAACACAAGAAACTCCGAATTTCAGCAACATTCTTCGGTGCTTCCTAGTTTGACATCGCCTCGATCTTACTAGGATCCACAGGTACACCATCATTTGAAATCACATGGCCCAGAAAGGCTACGTTCGCCAACCAAAACTCACACTTAGACAACTTAGCATATAGCTGGTTGTCTCACAAAGTTTGTAAAACGAACCTCAAATGTTCCTCGTGCTCCTCTTTAGTCTTGGAATAAACTAAAATATCATCAATGAAAACCACCATGAATGTATCCAAAAGCTGACTGAAGACCCGGTTTATAAGATATATAAACACTGCTGCCGCTTTTGTCAACCCAAAAGGCATCACCACATACTCATAATGACCATACCGCGACCGAAAAGCAGTCTTAGGAATATCTTCATCCGCAATCCTCAACTGGTGGTAACCCGATATTAGATCAATCTTCGAAAATACCCCAGCTCCACTCAACTGGTAAAAAAGATCATCTATCCTCGGCAAAGGATACCTATTCTTCACCGTGACGTGGTTCAAGTCTCGGTAATCGATATACAACCTCAAGCTGCCATCTTTCTTCTTCACAAACAGAACTGGTGCTTCCCAAAGCGATAAACTAGGTCTCATGTACCCCTTTATCTAACAACTCGTTCAACCGTTTCTTCAACTCTCCCATCTCCTTTGGTCCCATACGGTACGGGGCCTTAGATATAGGTCCCGTCCCAGGTTTAAGCTCTAAACTGAAGTCAATGTCCCTCTAACGAGGTAATCCTAGTATCTCCTCCGGAAAGACAATTTAGAACTCACCCACAATCAGTATCTCTGCTGCTGATGGCTCTTCCATGCGAGTATCCCTCACATGGCAAAGAATCTTAGGACATCCCTTCCGCAAATATGACTTTAAAGTCAGAGCTGCAATCATCTTAACCTTGGGGTTCACCACAAACCACCGATATGACACTCTAATCCCCTTAGGCCTCTTTAAAGACACATTTTTCTGACGATAGTCTATCTTAGCCTCATACTTACCCAACCAATCCATCCCGACAATGACCTCAAACCCATCCATAGGAAACTTACGACATGACAACGCCTCCCTCGATGGTATAAACACATTATCTTTTACCAACTCAAACTTCCCCAAACCCATTGTTAAATGATGACCTCTAGACATAAACGAATGGGTAGACCCCGAATCAAACAAACTAAAAGTTGGTTTATGGTTAACAAGAAAAGTACTAGTGCTGACTTGCGCATCATCTTATGCCATCTATTTACCCATCATAAACATTTTACCACTATTCTTTGGACCCCCTCTCTGCACCGTACTTGCTAATTTAGTAGGCTTGGCCGCCGAATTCTAGTTCACATTGTTGTTCAGGCGCCGATAAGACCCACCATTGTTGCAATTATAATTGTCATTGTTGTTGTTGCCCTGACCACCCTCACTGCTCCATGACCCACCTGGCCTGTTATTCGCCATACTCTGACTCGGAGCCTGCGATTAGCTCCCTTGATATGATCTCTGGAGGCCTCCTCCCCCAATACTCTTACACTTAAATCGCTTGTGGCTTAGCCCGCCATAGTTGAAGCAGTGTAAAGTAGAGTTCTTACTAGCACTCCGACCACCTCTGCCCCCATAGCGAGATCCTCCACAAAATCTAGACCCACCAGAATAAGCTCTAGCCTGGTTGTGGTTACCATGCTTGAAGCTTGACTGGTAACCGCCTTCATTCTCAGCCATTCATATCTCACTCCCCTTTTCCTTGGCCTCCTTGGCCATGTCAACCAACCTCTCAGCATGTCCCGCTCTTTCACAAACCTCTTTTAAGTCCAAGATCACCCCAGCAGGTAGCTTCTCCATAATCATCAACGATAACCCTCTCTCTAAATGGAGAGCCAGACACAGTTGACTCAGCTCTGTGTCTTATATATAACGTGACAACTCATTGAACTTGTGATAGTATTCAGCCACGGTCATGCTATCGATCATGGCAAACGTGTCGAACTAGGCCCATAACTTGCTACGAATATGTTCTGGAAAAAACTGATGCCTCATTGCCTTCTTGAACTCCGCCCAAGGAATTGCGGACTCACCCAAATTCTTATAATACTCACCAGCAGCCTCCCTCTCGTTGTGCCACCACACTTGTAAGACTGTAACACCCACATCTGCCAAAGTGCCTTACCAAGGCCTACCTTAGTATACGAGAGGATTCCCATCTTGGTTCACTACTACACATCCCTTGTATTTATGACGTTTCACTATTGATGCTTTAATAGAGTGTCAATCACATAGTTAGGCGCAATTATTAAAAAATTGAAAATTCACCAAAATTCATGGCGCCTAGGGTATTCCGCGTAAATTCATTTGCTTGTTCATCTTCGTCTAGCTCGTCTCCCATTTTCTATTTTCATTTAACAAAACCCTTAATCTGCAACACAATAACCAAAACTCTCTCAGCAATAACTAAAAATCTATCTCTTAACAATAATAAAAAATCTCCCAACAATAATCGATTAGAAACATAAATTGAAATTGAATTTGAAAGATTGAAACCCTAGAAAACCCAGGATAATGTCGGAAACCACGACTCCAATGGAGGTCGAACAATCATTTGATAAGAGCAAAATCACGCCATGGGTAGAATAATACCGTCCTCACTCTCGCCGACGTCACGGCGCACCGCGACATTATCGACACTAGTAAGTATTCAATTCAATTCAGTTCAGTTCAATTTCGTATACTTAATTCAAGTTTAGTAAATTGATGGCGAAATGACATGTTGGATGTAAACGACTACTGTAATTGTGTGGCGTAGTTGATAGGCTGATTAGTGAGAACGGGCTGCCACATGTACTATTTTATGGTCCTCCTGGGAGAATTGTGGCACCAAATCTGGGTTTTTGAGCACGTATTGATTCGGTTGCTTCTCTTATACTAGTATGTTATGGGTCTCATTTTTTTCCCTTTCAATTAATCTATGAAACTGTGAGTTAACTTTGTCATATACAAATAGCAAATCTGGAGTAGTAACTAAACTATAATCATTTGTTAAAATTAACAGAACTGTGGTGTTTGGGATTCCATAGTCCGTTTTCTTTTTTTTTTTTGCCTTCAAACAACAAGAGTATGGGGTCTTTTTGAGATATATTCAGATAGAGAGCTATTTGTTTCAACTTATTTGAAGCCAGTTTTTCTTTTTTATTGTCAACTGATATTGGTTTAATATGAATTTGTTTTCTCATTTTCATTTGGGCGATTGTTGGAATTAATCTACGGTTCCAGTTTTTGTTGTACACAAGTTTTTGATTGTTTTTGTTTTGGTTCTATGTTTCTTCTACAATTAATCCATGATTTGTGTGTGGTTATTATCAAATTTGGATCCAAAAGCAAGGGTTTTGTTATCTTCTGATTCATGAACGTTGCATTTTTGAACAATATGTGATTTCCATAAATCGTGTGAGTTTATCAGTTAGTATCCCATCTATGTCGTGGTAATCCATGGTGTGTAGTTGATTCATTTATTCAAGGGATGTTATTGTTGAGACCTTCCAGTGAAACTCATTCAGTAAGGGAATTAATTCTATAAGGCATTGGATGAATATTAATTCGAAGTATTGTAGACAAGGTTCTGAGTTATTTATTATCTTTGCTCAGTCATGGATATTGTTCTATTCATATTTTCAGATGTTATGGTTAACAATTTAAAGTTCTGTACTGGCCACTTGAGTCCTTAGTTAGTTATTTATGACGTATTATTTTTGCTTTGTCTTGCTCTCTCATTTTAGCGAGGTTCATAAGGCGTAGTTTAGATTGAAGTTGTATATCTTTTCACGTTTTGTGCAGTATACATTAATAGTAATGTTATTTGGTAAATCAGTACAACCGTTGATGGCTCCGTTGATGGCTGGGCTACCTTCCCATTTTGCTTCTAGAGTAAATTATTTCTGATATTAGCAGCTCTAGTTGATTTTTAGACCGTAGAGATGAGATAAAGTATTTTACGAGGTCATAATGAATACCATTTTCCAATAACTAGCCTACTAAAATTTGCTAATTATTGTTCAATTATACTTAGCTATGTATAACCGGTTTTTAAAGGATGAACAGTAAAATGTTACTAGTGTGTAAGACTGTAAGCACATGTGCAAGTGGATAATTTAATTAATAAGCTAAGTAGAGTAGCATATGGCTTCAGCCAAAGATTGGTTCAGATATATGGATTCTTGTTTTTTGTCTTAATTGACAAGAGAATGATTCTTAACAGTTTCAGTTTTTTGGTTGTTTGTGATGTGAAGATCGATTAATTCTTGCGAGAAAATGATGTTTGGGTTACTAAATTGGCACAAAGTGTAGTAGAATGAGTGCTTTTTCGGTGTAGGACTCAATTTTTTAGGGTGAAGTCAGGTACAATCTCTTTCCTAATCATTTGTTTACCTTTAATTAAATTACTTCTCATAAGTAACTAGTAAGGTAAACGAAATGACTTAAGACAAATGGAGTTTTTATCTGCGTTTAATTGTAAAAGTTTAGCGTTGATTGTATAAGTTTGGGAGTACAAGATGACTATATTGTTTGTCCCTGAATCTATGATAGGCGAACGGGTCAGCAAGAATCGAGATATGAGAAACTGATATTATTGCAAGTGTGAAAGTAGCGTATATTACTTTTCTTTGGTACTCCCTTCCTCCGTCGAAATCATTTGTTTACCTTAGGTGTTGGTATCAAGGTATTACTCACTTGCCTTTCTACTGATGCACTGGATTCTGCCACCCTCTGTCAGATTTTGGCATTTCGGTTTCTCACATTTTATGTCAGACAAAGCCTTTTTTCAATTCGGTCATGTTATAGGGGCTTGTGTAGAAATGGTTATAATTGTAAACGTCTTTAGGTGATTTAATTCCAAAAATTGTTCTGTTTCTCAAACCGCTATCCTCGTATACCACTCCTACAGTGACGTAATACCGATTTGCTTCACGTTGATAACCAACTCTTTTTTTGTCAGTCTGTCTTTTCCACGATCTGAGGCCTCAAGTTTTCACTATTTAGATGCTTGGTAGGTTGGGAACTAGAATTATTATACAATGTGCCGAATCCAATGCAGTTGTCATTGTGAAACTAATCCCAACACTACTATTGTTACACATCTAGTCAAGTATAGAGCTTAGTGGAGCATCTGCTTACAGATTGAACTTCGGTGTTTGTGCAGATAGCTCTGAGCGGTACAGGAGTACCATGAGTTCACGTGACACTAGGTCTTCAATTGATCAGCCGACAATTGATGTCAGTGATGAAGAATTTCTACAGTCTTGACAAATCCGCAGTCCCTGCCATAATTATTACATTGACTAAGGTATGCTTAAGTTTTTTTTACTTCTCTGTTTAATTTGATAGGGGGTTTATTACTTGTGTCATCTATTTCTATTTTCCTCTATGGTGCTAGATTGATGTTCTGATGAGTTTCATTTCAGATGACCTGTTGAGTGTTAAATCACAGTTCTATTGTCAGGTTCTAGGATGGAAAAAATGTAGTTTTATTTTCTTTTTTTGTAGCGTTGGACCAATATTCAGTAACTAGCTTAGAAAATGACGAGTATTGCTGTGTAGTTAAGAGTATAATGTGGTTGTTTTGAATTTTATGCTGGTCCTAGAAAATTAACCCAACAACATTGTTATTATATTCTTTTCATTTAAATCTTTCGTAAATCTGATATTTCTCTGTACACCGCTTACAGTCCCACTTCATAATGCCATAAATTTATGTGAATGAGTTGCAACTGCCCTTGTGTGTTATTAAAGGAGGGGGTCATCAGAATTGCTACAAAGGTCACATCACATATCGTTTCACGTTTGTTGGGGTTGGTGTCCTTAACAGTTAGTGCAAGGACTTATAAATCTCTAAAAGGATCAAAGGGCATAGGGCATACTTTTGGTATTATTATCAGTTGATCCACGTTTATCAATAACGGTTGGCTTGCTAGATAAGTTTGACGCGTTATTGTCATACGGATGGCGGTGATGTTGGTCCCTAAAAGTCACACCTATAGGATACGTTTGAGAGATGTGACAGTATGAAAATACAGTCATGTAGATGCCAATTTTGACTAACCAGTTAGTCCGAGTTATTTGACTAGTAATTAGTCAAAATGTGATGTTGAGATATTATATTTAATACGGATTACATATTATGGGCTAAGGCGAATTAAACAGTTAATTCGTAAATTAAATATAAACGATTATATTTAATTAATGTATATTGAATAAATTATACAATATCGTCTTTGTCGGACATGTATTAATAATTCAACTAACCCGTGTTATTAGTTGATATTTTAATAGCCGATAACCGATGACGATTTATAATGAAAATCGCGTCATATACATTTTAGCGGAATTGGTCGGACTACGAGTTAAAAGAAGGAGGAAGTGAAAGCCCACTCCCTCCCCTAGGCTCTCGTTTTGGCCGAACCAAACAAAAGGAGAGACTCCCTCTCCTTTTGACCGAGACAATTTCATTTCTACAGAAATTAGGGTTTCGGAACATTTTTCTCTGAAATTCCTAGATCTCACATCGACAAAACTCACAATAGCTTTCTCAATATTGCAAGTCAATTAGAAAGCATTTCTAGCACAAGGGCATAGTCTCTGACGGTCTTGGGTGCAACAATTAGGAGGAAATCTCTGTTGATTTGTTCTTTTACGCCGTGCATCAAAGGACCCGAGGTTGATTCTTTATCTTTATCGTTTCATTGTTGTATTTCGTTTATGACCATATTTCACATGTTAAATTTACGTTATAGTCCTAAATTTAAAGGGTCTTATACGGATATTACCCCACAAGTGGTATCAGAGCGAGGCCACGTAAATTTTCATTGTGATTTTTCATCAAACGATCTTGAAACGATTTTTATTGTCTTGAAATTCGTGCGGCAGCAGCGTTTTATCCTCTCAGAGAATTTTTTTCATTTGTTGCAAAATTTTTGAAACCGTGACATGTTTTACACGGTTAATTCATCTTGTTTTCGATTTGTTTTTGTGCATATTGTTGTTTTATACGGAGATTATAACAATATGTCAAGTTTTGTCAGATTGTAAAATTGTTCTTATGCGTTTTTGATCAAAATTGCATTAGTTTTTGTTTCGTCAAAACTGTTTTCACGAGGGTTTTGATTTTTCAGAAATTTTGATTCTCGATCGAGCATGTTTTTTTATCGATCGAGAGGTTTTTCTGTTTTGTTTTCACTCGATCGAGTCCTTGTTGTGCTCGATCGACCATTTTCAAAACCCCACTGCTCGATCGAGATGTCCTCGTACTCGATCGAGCAGATTTGCTGATAAAAGTACTCGATCGACCACCAGTTTAGTCGATCGAGCACCTTCTGTTTGGCAATCCTCTCGATCGACTTGCGATTGGTCGATCGAGCCCTTTGTTCCTCGATCGAGCACTATTGTCCCTGGATCGAGGGATTTTTGTTTCTGGCAGCTTTGAAAATTTATTCTTTTGTTTTAAATTTTCTTTTGGCCTTAATATGTACTTTATACGGATATTGTAGACTCGCTATGATTGTGAAACGGTTCACACACGTACCATTAAGTTACTTTAAAACGATTTATAGTAACGGATTATCTCGGATTAAAATTAACTTGACTAAAGCGGTTTTGTCATATAATTTTAATTATCTTTGGTGGTTTGGATAAATTTAACATAATTACGGAATTATGTCACGAATAAATTTAATTTAGTTGATGCATTTTATTTATCGTTCTTGTTTAATTTGAATGCTTTTAATTACGTATTTATTTAATCTTGCAAGCGATTTGTAACTTAGTGTGGCCTTAGTAGAACGTGTTCCGTAATGATGGAACACGGTCTTGGTTGTATTTTGAGATCTCGTATCTCCATTTTTATTTCTTGTAATTACAGTTTTTTATTTAGAATGTAAATAGGTTTATATTTGTAAATTTTAAATTGTAATTTTGAGAAGACCAAAGAAGGAGACCGGATGCTCACTCCCGCTACATGGACAAAGATGGAACATCAAGACAAGCTTTTCGGGTCCAACGGTGGATTCCAAAGTTGTATTATGTTCTTTTTACTAGGATAGCCCACACTAGGAATTTTATTTACGTATTGCATTCTTTTATTTAATTTTTCGTATCGATAATGTGCATCATATTCCGCCTAAAAACCAAACCACCTATTTATTGCATGAAAACTGACACATATAGAGGTCACGAGTTAGTTTTCATTGACATTATCATGTCACATGATCTATGCTAAGCCATCACCTAAATTAATTCATTCACGCAGACGCTAGTTATTCGTTCACTTAATATGAATTATAATTTAGTTGATGGGATCTTCCTCGTATAAACAAAAAAAAAATTGAGAACGGTCTTTATAGGTCAAACTCCAATGAGTCCCTTCTTCGTCGGTAGGCATAATATGACCCCTTCTACGTCGGGTAAGTTGGAACCGATTGACCTATTTTATCTCAACACTATGGTCACTCGTACGATCCTGTGACTATGGTGGACTATAGATAGGATTTACGGAAATCTATCGACCAAGAATTCTTACGGAAGAATTAGCTAAACAGTTGGCTTATCAATTTACAGAAATTGAGTCTTGGGATCACTTGTATCATTCTTGAGGGAGATCAATTATGCAAGTGCGAGAGTCTACACGTTAAAATGAATTTTAAAATAGACTTAAATCACCTCGATGAGTTGCTTATTTCGTTTTTGTTTTTCTTTCTTTTTCAGTGTAGATCACGTTCACTTAAAGTGCTAATAACAAATGGCTGGTTCTACTGATAACCCAATGCCAAGTGCCACATTGGACCGTGAGTCCTGGCTTCGGATCTTCATGAATCAGATGAATCAGTCTACTCGACTGAAGAATGATGGATCAAACTTCGCGGACTGGGAGGCGGCATTACGGAATGTTGCCGCTGCCGACGGAAGCTCAAATATCTATTAGAGCCCATCCCGAAAACCCAGGTCCCACGGCTAGAGCTGCTTTGAAATCACCAAGTTTAATGATTTCTGTATGGAAGCGGGTGCGATTAAAAACGTACTCATTTTTGCAATGGAACCCAATTTGCAGAAACGCTTCATAGCCCATGGTGCGAACAAGATTTTCACCACGCTCACTAAGGAATTCTAGAAAGCACCGAGAATCGTGACCTATGAGCATACCACTCGCTTCTTTGATGCGAGACTCCAGAAGGGCCAACCAGTTAGCCCACACATTCTCAGCATGATTGAGAATGTCGAGAAGCTAGAGACCTTTGATTGTAAGATCAGCGAGAACATTGTGATCGACCGCATGCTTCACTCACTCCACGATGGTTTTTCGCAATTTAGAGCGAATTACTATATGAATGATTTGAAGAAAAGTCCCCATGAACTGCACTCCCTTCTCGTACAGACCGAGAAGGACATGAAGTTCAGTGGGAGCTTGAAACAGGATGTTCTCGTTGTGACAAACAAGGGGAAAGGTAAGGGCAAAGCTCAGGCAAACCTAGCAGTAGGTAAACCAAACTTCAAGAAGTCGGGTTCAGGAAAGAGTGGGCCTGGTGAGTCGAGCACCTCATTAGGCGCGACAAAGAGCAAGAATGAAAACATGGAATGCCATCATTGCCACAAGACTGGGCATTGGAGGCGTACATGTCCTGTTTATCATGAGGACTTAAAGGCAGGTCGTGTTAAACCTGTTGGTATGTCTTCTTCTTCTTCTACTTTTATTCATATGATTGAGATAAACCACGTAAGTTACGGAACTTGGGTACTTGATACTGGTTGTGGTTCTCATCTGTGTAATCATGTGCAGGGGCTCCGAAACATCGAACCCCTCGTAAAGGGTGAGGTGGACTGCGTGTCGGGAATGGAGCAAGAGTGGCTGCCATCTCAAAGGGGACATATGTGATCCACCTTCCTAGCGGATTTGAGTTGTCATTATATGATCGCTATTATGTACCTAGTCTTTCGAAAAACATTATTTCGGTTTACGCACTTGACAAACTTGGTTTTTCATTTGTAATAGAGAATAATACTTGCATTTTCTCTTTACACGATATGATTTATGGCAAGGCGGTCTCCATGAACGGAATTTATGTTTTAGATCGGACCACCGAAATATTACACGTAATGAATAAAAAGTTAAAGGTTGGTGACAAAGATCAAACGTATCTATGGCATTGCCGTATGGGACACATTAATGAGAAACGCGTAAAACAGCTCATTAAAAATGGAGCTATCTCGGCCTTTGATTTTCAATCATTTGGCACGTGTGAATCATGTCTCATCGGTAAGATGACTCGTATTTCCTTCAAAGGTGTTGGAATGCGCGCTGCGGACCTATTAGGACTCATACACACGGATGTATGTGGACCTATATCAATCACCGCACGAGAAGGCTATAGGTATTTCATCACTTTCACGGACGATTTAAGTAGATATGGCTATGTCTACTTAATGAAGCACAAAAGTGAATCCTTTGAGAAATTCAAGGAATACCGAGAATAGGCAGAACCTATTGGATAGAAAGATTAAAACACTGCGTTCGGATCGTGGTGGCGAGTATCTTTCTCACGAGTTTGATCAACACCTTAAAGACGTGGGATTGCCTAACGATTAACTCCACTGGAACACCTCAATTTGAATGGTGTGTCCGAACGGAGAAATCGAACACTAGTTGATATGGTTCGATCCATGATGAGACACACCGTGTTGCCTGACTCATTGTGGGGTTATGCTCTTTCGTCATTTTGCTCTAATACTTAACCGAAGTCCGTCTAAAGTCGTTGACAAGACTCCATATGAACTATGGAAGGGAACGGTCCCTAACTTGTCCTTTATACGGGTTTGGGGCTGCGAAGCTTATGTCAAGTGGAGACACGAGGATAAGCTCGGCCCGCGATCGGTCAAGACGTACTTTATAGGTTATCCTAAAGGAACGCTTGGTCATTACTTTTATTCGCCAACCGAACAACGTGTTTTTGTTGCGGCTAGTGCGACATTCTTAGAGAAGGAATTTCTCGAGAATGCAAAGAGTGATAGAACCTTCGAACTGTCGGAGATTCCAGAACCAAGTACCGAGCAACTATTGGAGGAACCTATTCCTTCAATCCCGGCTGCGGTTAACATTCCTGAGGAACCTAGGAGGTCGGGAAGAGTCTCTATTCCTCCGGACAGATACATTAGTATGGTCGAGGAACATGACATAGATGACGTTCTACTCTTAACGAGTAGTGAACCCGCAACCTATAAAGGTGCCATGACTAGTTCTGACTCAAAGCTATGGCTTGAGGCCATGCAATCCGAGATGGACTCCATGTATGAGAACAACGTATGGGATCTTGTTGACTTACCTGCTAAGGTTCGTCCCCTTCAATGCAAATGGCTTTACAAGATAAAGCATTCTGTGGAAGGTCAACAAGATATCTATAAAGCACGACTAGTTGCTAAAGGTTTCACCCAAGTGCCAGGTTTGCACTACGATGAAATTTTTGCACCCGTAGTCATGCTGCGTTCCATTCGGATTATCTTAGCGATTGCCGCTTTTCATGACTATGAAATTTGGCAGATGGACGTGAAAACCGCCTTCTTAAACGGATTTTTGAAGGAAGAGTTGTACATGGTACAACCCGAAGGTTTCATCGATCCACAACATCATAAGAAAGTATGCAAACTTAAGCGTTCCATTTATGGACTTAAGCAAGCATCTCAGAGTTGTAATCATCGCTTCGACCAAGTGATTAAAGAAAATGGATTTACTCGATCGGTCGAGGAACCATGTTTATATATCAAGTCGAGTGGGAGCAAGATTGTTTTCCTAATATTGTATGTTGACGACATACTCCTGATTGGGAATGACATACCTCTCTTAACTTCGGTGAAAGTATGGTTGAAAAACCATTTCCAGATGAAAGATCTGGGAGAGGCACAAAGGATTCTAGGCATCCGTATCTATCGAGATAGATCACGACGGATGCTATCTCTCAGCCAGGAGTCTTACATAGACAAAGTCCTAGAGAGATTCAGCATGACTAACTCCAAGAAGGGGTTTCTTCCTATGGCTCCAGGGGTGCATTTGAGCAAGTCTCAAGGCACAGAGACACCGAAAGAGAAAGAGCGCATGACACGGATTCCTTATGCTTCGGCTATAGGATCAATCATGTATGCCATGATATGCACACGTCCGGACGTGGCATATGCATTGAGTGTGACAAGTCGATTCCAACAGCATCCAGGTGAATCACATTGGTTAGTTGTCAAGAACATTCTTAAGTACCTCCGGAGGACTAAAGATTGGGCATTGACTTATGGAGGCCCTCAAAAGCTATGCGCAACCGATTCATGAGATGCTAGCTTCCAAACGGATCGAGATGACTCGAAATCTCGGTCTGGATTCGTTTTTACTCTTAATGGCGGCTGCAATCGGTGGAAGAGTTCCAAACAAATCGTTAAAGAGATTCTACGACCGAGTCCGAGTACTATGCCGCGTCGAAGCTACAAAGGAAGCGATATGGATGCGTCAATTCTTACATGGGCTATCTGTAGTGCCTAGTTCGAATGACCCGATCACCATCTATTGCGACAATAGTGGTGCTATCTTCCAAGCTAAGGAGCCAAAGTCTAGCAACAAGTCTAGACATGTACAACGGAAAGCTCATCTAATCCGAGATTACGTGGAGCAAAAGGAAGTAGTGATAGAAAAGATTGCTACAGATGATAACATAGCAGATCCTCTCACTAAAGCATTACGACAAGATAAGCATGAAGGGCATGTTAATTCCATGGGAATTAAACGTGTTCCTAAGTTGTAGTACTCTTTTATGGATTAGATTCATTCCCTTTTGTACCCTGTACGACATCATCGTTTTGATATTTTATATATATTTTGTTTTTCATGTGGATTTGTACGACAAATTTTGAACACCACAAAGTGAACTGAACGAACATTATATTTTTCAGTCCTTAATTGCCCACATGAGCTGATAACTCTGGCAATTATTTTGTGACGTTGGTTGATGGTGGGTTCAACGAGCCATAAGTCAACCGGTTGACTGACCAATCACAGAGGCGATTTATACGGATATTTCGTAGGACACAATTGTGACATCAACGTGGAGTCCTAAATGTTTTACAACATTAGGTGCCCGGTCGTGGATAGGACCTCCATAATGATCCTAAGAGTCAATTCTTTTGACTATCGACTGTCTCTTGAGACTAAGGCAGATTTTGGGTGACTTTGGTTTCTTTCTCACGGTCATCCGTAACAGGGGGCCAAGTAGATTGTTTCTGGGTCATTTCATGCTGCCCTTAGATCGGAAGGAGTTCGAGTTGAAGGAAATATTCAGCCTTTATCAGGTACTCGATATTTCTCAGGGCCACTCGAGGAGCTGTAACTGAAATGCATGGCCATGCTCGGATACGGATTCGTTTTATCAGTTAAGTTACTCTCTAGTCGGGGAAACCACTCTTGATATAGATCGATTGTAAAATACGACCTTTGCGGATCCGGATCTGCAAATTGTTTTACATTGAGTGGGAGAAATTTTAAATGAATATGAGAATCGGTTATCGCACATACACTTGTACGGACAAGTGGGAGTTTGTTGGAGCTTGTGTCCTCCAGTTAGTGCGGATAACGTCATTGCACATACACTTGTACGGACAAGTGGGAGCTTGTTGGGGTTGGTGTCCTTAACAGTTAGTGCAAGGACTTATAAATCTCTAAAAGGATCAAAGGGCATAGGGCATACTTTTGGTATTATTATCAGTTGATCCACGTTTATCAATAACGGTTGGCTTGCTAGATAAGTTTGACGTTATTGTCATACAGATGGCGGTGATCAACTGGTCCGTAAAAGTCACACCTATAGGATACGTTTGAGAGATGTGAAGATGAAAATACAAATCATGTAGATGCCAATTTTGACTAACCAGTTAGTCCGAGTTATTTGACTAGTAATTAGTCAAAATGTGATGTTGAGATATTATATTTAATACGGATTAAATATTATGGGCTAAGGCGAATTAAACAGTTAATTCGTAAATTAAATATAAACGATTATATTTAATTAATGTATATTGAATAAATTATACAATATCGTCTTTGTCGGACATGTATTAATAATTCAACTAACCCGTGTTATTAGTTGATATTTTAATAGCCGATAACCGATGACGATTTATAATGAAAATCGCGTCATATACATTTTAGCGGAATTGGTCGGACTACGAGTTAAAAGAAGGAGGAAGTGAAAGCCCACTCCCTCCCCTAGGCTCTCGTTTTGGCCGAACCAAACAAAAGGAGAGACTCCCTCTCCTTTTGACCGAGACAATTTCATTTCTACAGAAATTAGGGTTTCGGAACATTTTTCTCTGAAATTCCTAGATCTCACATCGACAAAACTCACAATAGCTTTCTCAATATTGCAAGTCAATTAGAAAGCATTTCTAGCACAAGGGCATAGTCTCTGACGGTCTTGGGTACAACAATTAGGAGGAAATCTCTGTTGATTTCTGTTCTTTACGCCGTGCATCAAAGGACCCGAGGTTGATTCTTTATCTTTATCGTTTCATTGTTGTATTTCGTTTATGACCATATTTCACATGTTAAATTTACGTTATAGTCCTAAATTTAAAGGGTCTTATACGGATATTACCCCACAACGTTTATAGTATTTATTTATTCATAGTTGAGTAGTGCAAATTGAACATTCCATGGGCTGCTCCAAAAAGGTATGTGACATATTTACTATTTCTTTCTACAAGCATCAGTTTCATCTCTATTTCAATCATTTAATTTAGACATGAAAATTTATAGAGCTTGATAGGCCAATTATTAGTACTTCCAAGTGCTGTTTACTCTTTCCTTATCTATTTCCTATATAGCTAGCTATTATATTGGTACTTTTAGCAGTTGAGCTGTACCAAAATGAATCGATAACGTAATTATTTTCTCATATTTCTCTACAGTTTAGAGCATGTGGATGTTATATCACTCGAATGTCTATATCAATAATGATCTACCAAAGTCCGGTTATGTTCTATCACCATAACTGTTTACTCATATTTGTTGAAAATTTGAACACGACCGATTTATAATAGGACAATGGAGTGGTTGTAATGTGTGTCATAATTTAACAGCATGTCTTTATCTTGAGTGGGTAGGGATTCAAGTTTCTAACTTGTGTCCTAATTCCTATTGAAAATAGCTTGAAAAGGTTATTTACCCGCCTAAACATTCATCTAGGTTGATGGTATGTTTCCCGATGTTGATATATTATGGGATTTATGTAATTAATTTTTTGAAAACATAATATTTGAGAAAGCCTGGGAATCTTTGATACCCAATTCATTCTGAAACATTCATGTATGATGTCTTATGTGTTGATCGAGCTATAAGTTCCTTAGTTCGAGAGGTTTAAAATAGGAAGTGTGTTTGGCTTGGTCATGATGAACAAGTGAGTTCGCACCAACATCTAATGAACAAATCAGAGGAATCTCTTTGAAAAAGAAAAGCATTAGAGCTTGTAAAAGAATAGTGATAGACTTTTTTAAACTCATAATATGTTGCATGTTTTTTCACGGCATTTTAGAAAATGCTACTCCGTTGTTCTACCTTTAATTAGATATAGCGTAATTAAGATGGAGTCCTAGACTCCTAGTCAGATATCAAGGTTCTTGCTATTGTGATGTCTTTGTTGGGTTACTCCTACTCACACTCATGTTTTGGATTTCTGCCCATTTTCTTTTTGGCAAGTTAAATGTAAAGAATTTCACTGTAACCGAACGACTTCAAAGACAAAGTCACGAGAGCAATTTTAACTAATGCATAAAGATGATTTCATGCCATGTTGCAGGCGGGTTAAGTACAGCGGCGGATTTGGGGGGGGGGGGAGTGAGGGCACGTGCCCTCACGTGACGGAAAAAACAAAGAAAAAAAACTGAAAATCTATGTTTACATATTTAGAGCCCCTATTTTTTGCATGATGATGCTCTTGGTCTGGTGGTAAGAGGCTTATAAACTTCCCTGATGGTCTCGTGTTCGAATCTCACAATGGTTAGGTTTGGCTTATTTTTTTTGTATGTTCAAAGTTAGATTTAATTAATTGAATTTCAAAATGATGCTACAAAGGTTCGAACCTGGGATGTTAGGCTAGTATATTCAATGATTGTCCAACACACCAATTGCATACTAATATTGTTTGTTAAGCATATATATTTTTATATCTATAGAATTATACACTTCTAGAAGTAGTTCCATGTAAAATTTCCCACTGTCTTATAAATAAAGATTATGGTACTTTTTGGTTAATTTTTTTACTATTTTCATGACGATAATATATGAAATTGAAGGGGTCTCTCGAATTTTTTTTACACAGGACCCCCAATTCTACCGCCGAAAATGGATATTCCCTCTAAAATAATGCACTAATTGGGCTTGTTAGTATTTGGTTTAGCCGTTTAGGGTTTGTTGATATATTTTTTCTTTACGATTATATTATTATGTATTGACGATGAAAAAATTTTAATGTATAAAAGTTGTCCGCAATTTTTTTTTTTTGGGTGTGCCCCCCTTTAGTCAAATCCTGCATCCGCCACTGGTTAAGTATATGATCCATTAGAACATTACAGACATGTCTTTATATGATTTGTTGGCTCTCAACGTATGAGTATTATGCTGTTTTGTAGGGTCTTTGTACTAGTGGTCTCTTCGTTCTTCTAAGCATAAGGGAAACTCTTTATGCTTGGATACTATTTGGATTTCTCGGTTCAAGAGAAGATAAGAATCTAATTAATTAGCTGATCAGGCTACAACAAGAGTTTACGAAGATGCGCCTTCTTATGTTGATTAAAGTCCCTTTGACATTGTGCCTACATGATTGAAACTCCTTCGACATTCAAACTACTAAGTGTCCTTGTCTAGCTAGTTGCGTAACATTTTTTACGATTTTTTTGGACAACTTTATGTTGGATTTTACTATCGTCCGGATCTCTTTTGATATTATTGATTCTGTCGTACTATAAATCACGTACTATTTTATACTAGTTAAATTGTCAATGCTAGTATTTGTGACGGAGACGATATATGTATCAAATGTATGCTTATTTATAAAAGTACGTGGGTACTTCATTTTATATGTATTGTATTATATTTTTTCATGATTTAGTAATAACTAGTAGTACTATACTACTTATAGATAGGTCTATGTAATTATTCTCTATGATTTTATCAGGTAATCATAAAGCCAAAATTATACCGTGATATAAGAAGTGTCAATATATAAATAGTTGATGTAACACCCCCATACTCCAAGTGCCTTACCAGGACCACTCAGGTATAAAGATGCTACCATCTCGGTTACCTGAGGCAATGAATATCATAAGACAATAAAGAAACGTACTTTAAAAGTAATTATAGTTTAAGTGATTACATAACAAAACCAACTGTAAACAAAATACAACTGTTCTCAAACTATAAACCAACTGAATGAAACTGTCTTGACAAACACAGCGGAAGACTAAAGACTCTGATATGTGATGACTCCATCCCCAGCTAGATCCCACGCGTATCCAAGATATACATGTCAAACAACTGCTCACCACCCCCGAATGGATCACCACAGTTTTTAAAACATTTAAACGGGGTCAGTGCTAATCACACAACTCAATATGTCAACAATAAGATAAACATACAGCTTAACCGTCACACACACACAACCACACCAATCCCAACAATCTCAATCACCGATCGTCCCTTTGGACATTACCCCGATGGGGAACCGGAACGGCCGTACCCACCAAATCCCCGCTCCTCATAATGAGCGATAACTCTGTCCATTAATGTGCACATCCCTTCTGTGGCGGGTTCCACAGAAGGCGAAACTAGGGCGTGAAGCCACTCCCGCAAGTGACTCCACTCATCCGAGAACGCATCTCGAGAGTCATAGACAAACAATCACAATCACAGCCGTCACAACCCAATTACTATATCAAACAATCAATCTCAACACATCAACAATCATCCCATTATGGGACTAATACTGAGTAGGAAATCCTACCTGGAAAGCACAACTATCAGACGGTCTCTACAGCTGTATCAAAAAGCCTCTTCTACAAAACCTCCTCCTATCATACAAACATACAAACGCTACCAAATCACAAACTACACAAAAACCCCAAAATCCCCATATTAGGGTTTAACCAACTTAAAGGAAAGACAATAAAAAGGGTACATCGATCTTACCCTTGACGCAAGGATCTCAACGGTATAACAAACGATGAAAACCGACCTTCCAAACTCCGGGATTTGCTAACAATGCGATTAAAGGGATGAACGTACTTGCTTTCTCTCTTTGACAGTAATTTAGGTTTTTAAAAAGTGTTTAGAAAGATGACGGAAAAAGGTTATATACCTTAATCGCATAATTAACAAAACCCGAGAAAAACTCCCCCGTAAACCGGCTACTCGATCGAGTAGCTAAGGTACTCGATCGAGTGCCCCCTTACTCGATCGAGTACCCAGCAGGTCAGAAACTAATTTAAAACGCAACTTACCCTTACTCGACAGAGTAAGGCCTACTCGATAGAGTACCCCGAGACTCATAAATACGGAGTATTACAGTCTTCCCTCCTTAAAAAGAACTTCGTCCCCGAAGTTCAACCCATACTCAAAAACAAACATATTAACTTGGTCAAGACACAACAACGTGACTAAGAACTCTAAACAAAACTCCAACCCAAACATGAACTCGTAACACCAACTCCACTAACTATTCCTACCTCCACAACATAGCTCACGATATCGTATCAACTCCATTATATCTCTCTCAACACTAACTCCATACACTACCAACTAGCTCCGTAATATATCATCCAGAGCCAATCCAAGATTAAAATACCCATAACATCAAACGGAATGTTACATTCTACCACCCTTAAAAGGAACTTCGTCCTCGAAGTTTACTCAGACTCATAACATCATCCTCCAACTGTCAACACTATATAGAATATTCTCACACTCTGAAGCATCACACTACTACAAGCACGGCCATGGCCTTTTATAAGTATCATCCACAAAACAAATCCCTCCTTTACACTACGCTAACACTCTACTTCCAATTATATTACAACATGCACCACCATGAGCTTTCTTTTATCGCATTCTACTCCTCTTAAGATAAATGTTACGTCCTCGTTACTCACTAATACTAAATCCTAGCTATATCGTCTCATTATCCTCATCACCACCGCATGTCAAAGATAACCCCCTATAATCTAAACACTCGCCATGCATATATCCAAGGCTCTCTTACTTAAACATTCCTCATACCTCAGCTCATTCGGCACACCACCTAACCTATAACATAAAACTCGTAGCAAAAACATCATACTAACTCTCGATTATTACTGCAAAACAACATACCTCTCTATGTAAAACACCTAACTCCCAAAAGCATAACTCACGATCCAACCTTGTTACGTACACTCACACTAGATCCTCAAGTTCCTTTCTTTCATTACCTCACAACTCATTCATAACTCAACATGACATCATTTCCCAACACCCTACACTCACTGTCTTAACAAAAGATTATGAACCACCTACAGCTTTCAGATCGTTACCACACATGTTCAACGAATCACTTACCATGACTATGACTACTGATGCCTCATCTTAAAACAAGATCAAAATTGTTGTAACAACCTCTTACAAATGTGCCCTATCAACAGAAAATCACTATACCATGACAACAACAAAACATACACAACTTTCTCCCATATCATACTCTACCATCACACCCAAGCTGAAACTGGTAAGAAACATCAACAAACAAAACAACAGTCTACATGTTCAACCAAAACTCACAAGGAACAACAGCAAACAAAACAACAATCTATGTATAACTGGTATGCACTTTCGCAAACTCGTATCATAATCATCCCGCCTACTCCACCACAACCGGTGACGGCATCCCAACACCGCCACCAACAGCCACACCGCAGTGCGAAAATACCCGCATCACAACACGAAGTACCGTGCCCGGATCACCACCCGAGGCACCACAACCACACCGATAGACATCACAACTTACACAAACCCATAAACACTGACCCAGCAAAACTTCTCAGACAAGAAAAACTTTCTCAAATCCACTTTATTAAATCACAACGCAACATATTATCTGGATAAACAGATAAGCACCTCCTGAACATCATCTCTACCATTTCGCGGAATACGCATGTGTTATCAATACACATAAAATTATAACTAGCCATGCCAAATCAATCAAATTATTACCTTTTTAGCCTCATTCCATTATATTGTCGTACCCTACATATATCACAAACATTCATATAACACCTTTATAACTATCACACCATACCGCTTCTCGTGAGGTCAGAACCTCACACAAACATTTATACACATCATAGACCCATAATCACATCCAACTAGTCAATCCTGATCACGTAAGTTACCACCTGACAAAAGTTACCTCTCACCCGATCTTAACTCGTATACACCTCCTAACATATTCTCCCATTCGCATATCCATCACCCTCTGCCAAATGTAGCCACTCTATTAATACTCAACTACTAACAACTGCCTCATATAACCACATCTTATACTCTTTCATAACCATACTTATCAATCTGGTCCCTACAAAATCAACCTCTTTAGATTTGCTGCTTTTCTAATATACCGTCACCCTTAACCACTAGTCACAAACCATAACACTACCACTGTCCGGGCATCAAACCTCTTACACTCATCTCTAAACATCACGATTTCTTTCCTATCTGTGGTTAGCATCCCAAATAACGAACATCAAATCCATCAACCACACTACCTTAACATTCTTCCCAATACTATCCTTAATTGTGTCATCATCTAACTCTCTACTCAAAACGTCATATCATGCAGATATTCTACCAACTTCTTACTCCCTTAATTCCTCGAAACTCATGATTAATCATGTTGTCCTGAAACTTCTGTATAATCATTAACTTACTTACTCTTGATAGTATCATACATCTCGATGATTCCTTACTTTTATGTCTCATAACTCCGGTCAACATTTTCCTAGTTTTACTCCCCTCATTCTTTTCTTTTACACTCGACAAAATCAATTAACCATTCAACTCCTTATCCCTTCTACCTAACTCTTTAGTGTTCCGGTTACTTTCTCATTGCTCCAACACCCACATCTCATTATTTCATATCGATATCATCTCACTCTTTCTTACCATAAAATATTCTCTTATTATGCCATTAATCACCCTTGCCACTAATCCATCCATAGAATCAACGTTTACTGTTTGCCAATTGCATCTCCTTTGTACATCTCTAGAAATCAAATTTCCTTTCATACTGTTAATTGCCTAAGGAAATCCCACAGTGTTTTCATCTCTTAATAAACCAAATCTCCCAAACTCACTCACCATCTACAAATCCACCTCGCGACATGTCTCCACAAAGTTCACTATACATTACTCTTCTCAACCCCTTTAAACGAACTTTCACTATGCATACTCCTAACCCACACGACTCCTAACCATCTTCCTCCATAATTCTTTACACATATCAAGTTGCCATTATCCACATCCTTACTCTCAATCCTTTCATTCTCACGTTGCTTAGACTCACATCATCCCTTGCCCATATTCACTTACTTTTACGTTACTCAACACACAATCATATCACTCATCTCGTCTCAGAGAACGTGCTCTATGTCTCAATAAACCATACCAATCTTCCTTTTCTTTTTCCACTATCTATCACAACACATATAACTTATGTCCTCCCACCGAAATCCTACAAACCACAGGTGCCACTCATTCACCATAAGATTGGGTAACTTACGTATCAAGACCAACATACATGTAAAACAATGCATAAAGAAGTAAAATAACATCTTTGAATTAAACATAATATGCAACGAAGTCAAAAGATAAGCATATGACCCAAAACAGGGGTCACTAGATCGAGTACAGGCCACTCGATCGAGTAAGTGACTTACTCGATCGAGTCACTTACTCGATCGAGTAGGTGAAGATCAGAAGCACTTAAAACAAATCAACAGGGCTACTCGATCGAGTAACTAACGTACTCGATCGATCGAGTGTCGCCTACTCGATCGAGTACCAAGGCTACTCGATCGAGTACCTACGCATTTCTCAGCACTGTCCAGTTTTCGTAAAACAGCAATAACTCACTCATTTCTTGGTCGTTTTGGGCGTGTGACCTATCGTTAGAATCGTAAAAGAACAAGCTATCACCTCCGATTAGAATCACATTAAAATCATTTATACATCTCAAGTTATAACAGTTTAAAGACAACTTTGCTGTAATCAGACGACATAACTATTTGATTTTTACTTCTAAACAACTTAGACAACAACCAAGCAAACAAAACCAATCCAAAACTCATAAAACCAATATTCCTAGTCATATTTTACTATCTTCAAAAGCCAAGCAACAAATAACTCGATGCACATATATCATTCAACTTACCAATCACATATTACCCACATGTTTTTATTATATAACTTTACGTAAACAAAATTACAATTATATGACATCAAGTATCATATTCACATGTTACTAGCATAACAAAATTATAACATCTCTTCCATCATACGACATGCTTAAAAAAATATCATATTATCATGCAACACTTATCATCTTTTTCCACCAATTATTCATACTCTTACTCAAACCTTCAGCTATATAAACTCGTACCACACTACCAACAACATATATGTATACATAACTCTATGTATAACTCAAATCAAACAAATTTTCCTCCCGTATCTCTATAATGCCATATTGTAAAACAACTATCATGCTTTCAATCAATAACTGACGAAATCGCATCATCACCATCTTTTCTACACATTCCCATTCTCCACATACATACATCCACTGATTCATGCCACACATCACCATATAGGTACACAATTCACAAGATAAACACATAGCGATCCCGACTCATATCCCATGGTGACCGGTTCAAAATTGTAGGGCGAGTTCGCGACTTTAGGACGTCTCCCAAGTCTTTGCATTAGCTCCTACAACCTTTACCCCAGGTTCATTTTAATTGACTCCCTATATTCATTAAATTCATTGGTTACAGGTTTCAGGATCGTCGCTCTGATACCATTTGTAACACCCCCATACTCCAAGTGCCTTACCAGGACCACTCAGGTATAAAGATGCTACCATCTCGGTTACCCGAGGCAATGAATATCATAAGACAATAAAGAAACGTACTTTAAAAGTAATTATAGTTTAAGTGATTACATAACAAAACCAACTGTAAGCAAAATACAACTGTTCTCAAACTATAAACCAACTGAATGAAACTGTCTTGACAAACATAGCGGAAGACTAAAGACTCTGATATGTGATGACTCCATCCCCAGCTAGATCCCACGCGTATCCAAGATATACCTGTCAAACAACTGCTCACCACCCCCGAATGGATCACCATAGTTTTTAAAACATTTAAACGGGGTCAGTACTAATCACACAACTCAATATGTCAACAATAAGATAAACAGACAGCTTAACCATCACACACACACACAACCACACCAATCCCAACAATCTCAATCACTAACTGTCCACTGGACCAGCCCTGCCAGTGGGGAACCGCAGCCGTACCCACCAAATCCCCGCTCCTCATAATGAGCGATAACCCTGTCCATTAATGTGCACATCCCTTCTGTGGCGGGTTCCACAGAAGGCGAAACTAGGGCGTGAAGCCACTCCCGCAAGTGACTCCACTCAGCCGAGAACGCTTCTCGAGAGCCATAGACAAACAATCACAATCACAGCCGTCACAACACAATTACTATATCAAACAATCAATCTCAACACATCAACAATCATCCCATTATGGGACTAATACTGAGTAGGAAATCCTACCTGGAAAGCACAACTATCAGACGGTCTCTACAGCTGTATCAAAAAGCCTCTTCAACAAAACCTCCTCATATCATACAAACATACAAACGCTACCAAATCACAAACTACACAAAAACCCTCAAATCCCCATATTAGGGTTTAACCAACTTAAAGGAAAGACAATAAAAAGGGTACATAGATCTTACCCTTGACGCAAGGATCTTAACGGTATAACAAACGATGAAAACCGACCTTCCAAACTCCGGGATTTGCTAACAATGCGATTAAAGGGATGAACGTACTTGCTTTCTCTCTTTGACAGTAATTTAGGTTTTTAAAAAGTGTTTAGAAAGATGACGGAAAAAGGTTATATACCTTAATCGCATAATTAACAAAACCCGAGAAAAACTCCCCCGTAAACCGGCTACTCGATCGAGTAGCTAAGGTACTCGATCGAGTGCCCCCTTACTCGATCGAGTATCTTAGTTACTCGATCGAGTACCCAACAGGTCAGAAACTAATTTAAAACGCAACTTACCCTTACTCGACAGAGTAAGGCCTACTCGATAGAGTACCCCGAGACTCATAAATACGGAGTATTACAGTTGACGCCTAATTTTGTCTCATCGAGTGACACATAAAAGCATCAATAGTAGCTGAAGACGCTTAAAAGCATCAAATTTGTCGACAAATAAAAGAGTCAATAATCAATGAAGACGCTTACAAGCGTCAAAATTGTTGACAATTAAAAGCGTCAATAGTCACTGAAGACGCTTAAAAGCGTCAACTTTGTTGACAAGTAAAAGCGTCAATAGTCCATAAAGACACTTAAAAGTGTCATATATGTTGACAAAAAAAAGCATCAAAAAATAACGACGCCCCAAAAATTGACGCTTTTTAAAAGCGTCAATAAACAAAATATTGATGCTTTAAAGCGTAAAAAATGCTCAAAAAAGCGTCATAAATGCAAGGGTTCTGTAGCGTTGCCCGAGGTAGAGTATATCAAATAGACTATAAAAGAATGTTTATTAAAGGTAAAAGAAAGTTTAGTCGATTACAGCTCAAACCAAAACCCAAAACTGAAAGTACAACTCATAGCACTAAAGACAACACCTATAACAAGAACAGTAGAAGCTAAAAGCAAAAGCTAGACTCAACAATGTCCCATACATCCCGTAAGAAAGCTCAAGCATCCAAACCTGCTAAACACCCTCCTCACCATCCCCCAAGGATCACCGCAATTTTAAAAACAATAAAGGGGTTAGCCAATTATACAATCAATAATAAGCCAAACAAAATAACACACGACAATCCAACAATTCCTGAAACAACCAACCATCTCCAAACATTAAGAACCAGTGTCCAAACCGCAGCCAGACATGACTACCCATCGCTATGTATAGCCCTGTCGGATTAACCATCGCAACATCTAATCCACACCGCCAGTGGTATACTCCAGCCAAGCCACCTAAAGCCCCGCTCATCGCAACGAGCGAACCCAGATCAGTAATGCGCACATCCCCCTTGTGACGGGAGCCACAAGGGGCGAACATGGGGGTGAAGACCATCTCCCGACAAGGGCTTCATAATCAATCACAATACCAATAATAAACCACAATGAAACCATATCAACAACAATCCACAGTAAACATGCAATAACTCATCATCTTATAATCAATCATATAGCAAACTGAGTAGGGAAACCCTACCTGACTAGCAATCCACGAATCAACAATCAAAGCTCTAGTAAGGCTCCTCTACGAAATCGTCACCGAACAATAATAATCAAGCAATACTACATCACAATCCATCACTAATTAACCATTCCCCAAAATTAACCCAAATTAGGGTTTGCTTAACCTTACAATAACAATAATGAATTGATTAAGGTTATTAGATACTTACTACTGCGATTGACACGGAAAACAAAATGCAAGAACTCACAATCGATTAATCTTTGGCTTGGGAAATGATAAAGATTAGAGAAGTCAAGAACGTAGTTTAGGTTTTGTGAAAATTGTTTTAGAAACTGATTAAGCATAATTATACTTCTCTAATCATTTTAATCAAAACCGCGGAAATTACTCTGAACAAACCGGGTACTCGTTCGAGTGTCCCACGTACTCGACCAAGTACACGATACTTGACCAAGTACTCCATCAACTTGGTCGAGTGCCCCTATGTCAGTAGCCTGACCAAACAATTAACAGACGTACTCGGTCGAGTGCAGCCTACTCGATCGAATACTCTACGACTAGAAATGAGTAGTATTAAAGTTTTCCCTCCTTAAAATGAACTTCGCCCTCGAAGTTTACTACTGCACCTAGCCACCAGAAACTCCCTTCTTCCACCCTCGACACTCACTCAAGAAATGACATCAACCTCAACAACATAACCCATAATATCGCAACGATCATAATGCAACTAGTCCAACCAATTCAACACCAACGCTAAAGTACTATAATCACGATGCCTCGCTATCATACCTTTCACTAACAATCCACAACCCATACAATTCACCGTGCAAGAACAATTACCAAAAAGAAATGTTACATTCTACCACCCTTAAAATGAACTTCGTCCTCGAAGTTTGCTCACTCTCATAACCGTAAATACCTAACACCATCAACAATATCGCCACCATATATGCCTACAATATTACTCTATATCCACTCACTTCGAATACATAAAATATACTCAACCACAAACATTCCTTAATTCCACAATGAAAACTCAAAACCTCAAAATATACCACAACAAGTAAAACTTTCAAACTCTCGTTGTCGGTTCTTCCTCTTAAAATAAATGTTACGTCCTTGTAACCCAACCAGTACTGGATCCTTAGTTATTCCCTTCCAGTATTACCATCCTGTCTCACTCATAATTGTTTATCGTTTAACATCAATACCGATAACTATTCCCATATCCAATCTTTTCTCGAACAAATTCCATAGCTCCAATCATTCTCTCACTACCTAAGATATACGGCAAAATCCTCAACATAATCCATTAAGTTACTCATCCACACTACTGCACAACAATATCCTCCGCAATTTACGCACTTTTCCAAATACCTAACACACGGTCCAAAACCCTTGCACACCAGTGAGATCTCCAAAAAGTTCCCTATCGCTACCAAACTCGTCCATACCGTAACATGATACTAATCCCCAACACTCCATACCTATTGCGCCCACAAAAATTATGAACCACTTGTAGCTTCAACTCAGTACAACAGCTATTCCGCTAACTACTTACCACAACTATGTCAAGAAATGCTCCACCCAAATCAAGCTCGTAAGTAATCTAACAACTATGCCGCACGAACGCAATATCTATGGAAATATGACGACAAGACATCCACATCTGAAATTCTCATCCATAAAATTGTTGGAGCTTGTGTCGTCCACAAATTAGTGTGATAACATTTGTAAATCTCTTATAGGTTCACAAGGGTATTCTTCGTATATTTAATCAGTTGATTAACGTTTACCTAATAACGGTTGGCTTGCTAGAAAGTTTAACGTTATTATCATACAGATGGCGGTGATCAACTGGTCCCTAAAGGTCACGCCTAATATGACTAAACAGTTAGCCAATGTGTTGATGAGACAATTATTTAATGAAGATTAAATAATATTAGTTGAGACGAATTAACCGTGAATTCGTAAATTAAATATAATAAGTTATATTTAATTAAATGTATGTAATGTTAGCTTGGACGAATTAATCTGTTAATTCGTAATTAAATGTAATCGGTTATTTTTAATATCAACAAGTTGAATGTGTCATAGTGGTAATAGTGAGGGTACACAAACCAAGAGGTCATGGGTTCGATCCTCACTAGATGATAATTTAACACATTTTATACATTTTTGGAATAACCAAAAATAAGGAAAGAATACTCCTTATTTCGGTTATGGGCCGAGAAAAATAGAAAAGAAAAGCCTACCCTAATTCATTCCTATACACGGTTTATAGGTGAGTGAGGAGAGGATTTTCCGACCTAATTCATTTTTTCATTTTTGCCTCCTCTCTCATCGGAAAAACACAAAGAAAACCTAAAAATTATTTTAATTTTTGGATCGATTCTAGCAAAATCAAGGGCATTTCTCGGAGCATCTTGGGTGCAACTGATAGGAGAATATCTATTTTGATATTGTTCTTAGGCCGTATTTGCTAGGACCGAGGGTTAATTCTGAATCCTTTACTTTTGTTTATGTATTTTAATTTATGACTAGTGATCGTCATCATTAAATTCGTTATAATCCTTCATTTTAGGGGAAGTATACAGATTATTTCCCACAAGTGGTACCAGAGCAAAGGCCACGAATTTTAATTTTGATGATTTTCATAAAAATTGTATGTAAACTTTTAGGGTTTCCGAAAAAAAATTAGGGCACGGCTGTTTTTTTTTTTTTTGTTAATGCCGATTGAAAAAAAAATGTTTGCAGCTGGTGTTTGTTCTTTTTGATGCGAGATTTCCATTTTTATTTTTCATAATATTTTTTTAATCAGTTAAAATTATCATATGAAGAATTGGTAGATGTTTGATTTGATGCAGATTAAGTTAAAACATAAATGGAATCGTCATGTTTGATTTAATGCAGATTAAGTTGAAATTAAAAAGGCATTAAGGTCCTAATTTAAAAACCGTGAATTTTTTTTTTGCTGTTTCTGTACTGTTCATGGATGAATAGTATTAAAAAAAAAAAGAAATTTGCTGTGTTTTTTTCGCTCTCAATTTTTCTAAGAAAAACCGATTAAAGTTTTTTCGCGGTTGTTTTGTTTATGCCGTTTTGGAAAAGCATCCGAAAAAAAATAAATTTTTTTTGTTGTTACTGTTCACGTGCTACATTTCACAGGGGACAGAATTTTAAAAAAAAAAAAATTTGTTTCGGTTTTTACAGATAAAACCGTGTATAAAATAAGAAACATGCTTGTTTTGTTTTTCTTTGTTTATGCCGAGACCAAATAAAAAAAAAGGATTTTGTTTTTGTTTTGATTTTGGCCAATTAGTTATTGTGAAACGGTTCACAATTAAAAGATACCGAATTATTTTAAAGCAGTTTAAAATTTTGACGGATTGAATTCATATTACAAGTTTAATATGGATTAAGATTGAAATTAATGTGATTAATTGAGGAATTGTCACTTAATTTGATTTAATTAGATGGTTTGGATAAATTAATCAACATAATTAAGGAATTGTGTCATGTATGTTTAATTTATTTTAGTTGATGCATTATATTTTATTTTTGTTGAATGAATCGATTGAATGAATTTAATTTATGTATTTTTGCAATCAGTTGTAATACTTAGTGTGGCTGATGTGACCATAATTGGCGCATATTTAGCCCCCGAATTAGCCTTGTTCCCATGCTTTTTAGTGCTTATTTGGGTCATTTCTTATCTTTAGTTCTTTGTTTTGCATATTCTTTGAGATTTTGATCCCTTGGTAGGAAAGGAGTAAGAATCTTGCATTTTCATGGCAAAACGAGACTAAATTGATCGAATTCAATGACCAAGCATCAAGGAGAGACAAGATTAGAAGGCCTTTGTACATATTATAGTAGAAGAGCAATGTTGAGAAAAGATCCTTGAGTCCCCAAGGAAATCCCCAAGGAATTTATGAAGAAAAGGGAAGAAAAGAAGAAGATTTGTTCTTTCGATCGACAATCCGAACGGATTGTCACCAATCCGTCCGTCCAGAAGAAGACAATCCGAGCGGCTTTGCCACAATCCGCTCGGATTCCACCTCCACAATCCGCCCGGATTCCCCTGAATCCGCTCGGATTCCAACGCCGAATCCCCCGTCCCGACCCTATTCCGCCCGGATTCTAGCACAAAGACGGATTGTCTTCTCCAAGCTACGAAAAAAGAAGCCCTTCTCTCAGAAAATACCGGCTCCTCCTTGCTCAACTTAAAAAGTGTAATTACTTGTTTAGCCATTAGTTAACCCTAATGCATCCTCCCTAATTTCCACTATAAATACCCCATTAGTCTAATTAGAGGAGCATGTTCTTCTTATCAATAATTAGTGTAGTTAATATCAATCAAATATCTCTTTAATATTGTAATCAAGTATTAATCAAGTTTTAATCCAAGTTTTAGTTCTTTAATCTCTCTTTTGTTCATCCTTTATTTTGGGTAATTGAAGATTATTTGGGTTATTGTTGGGAGATTGACAACCTCTCAATCAAGCATTCAAGTACTTCTTTTATCTTTGCTTTATTATTGGAATCATTAGTAGGTATAATCTCTTAATCCCTTTTTAATTATTGTTAATTACTTTCATTTATTCATCATGTTTCATATTGTTGGTATGATTGACAACCTTGCTAGCATGATCAACATGATAATGAGTGAGTAGTCTCTTAGCTAGGGTTAATGGGTGATTAGGGGAAACCAACATGGGGAATGATTCATGCTTAAATTAATATGTTTTCATGTTTTATTTGCTTGCTTGTTTTGATCTCAACTCATGCACATGTTATATTTGATGAAATGCTAAGCCTATGAATCCTTGCATTTACTATCATCTTCTATCTTTTCAATGAGACTTGTAAGACATAATCCAACTCGAGTCTCATTAGACCATGCATGTTGTTGAGTAGGGAAGATTAAGTCGACTTGTAGGTGTTGTACAATCTAATCGATTCGGCTCCGGGACCCAAACTTTCCTAGGATTGTAAGATATAACCCAACTCAATCCATCACAACAATAATTGCTTGCTTATAATTTGAGAACATGTTTGTATGATCATATCCCATGATTCCCCTATGATCCCATGACACCCTAGTGCCTTTAATCAATTGTTTACACCCCTTTAATTCATCTTGCTTGTTTATTTTCATTGCTATTTTAGTTTAGTAACCTTCTACATCAACCCAATTTGTGACACCCCTTAGACATCACTAGTTACAATAGAAATCTCATTTCAACTCCCGTCCCTTGGGATCCGACCTTTACTTGCCTCTTTACTAATTGTAGAGTTGTTTGTGGAGCTATAAATTGTGTTTTGATTCGACCGTGACCAATGACCACATCTTAATTTGTGAACACTTAGCGGGATCGCATCAAAAATGGCGCCGTTGCCGGGGACGGTGTTTGTTTGATTTATATTTCTTTTTATTGTCATTAGTTGTGTCTTTCTTCGCCTTGAGGAAGTAAAACTCCTCAAGGTTTGTTCTAATCGTTTTCGAGTTGTTTGATATTTTGCATGTCTAGAAGGTTACAAGGTGATTTTTTACCTTTTGACCGTGAAATCGAAAGAACCTTGACGAACAATAGGAGAGTTGTTAGGAGGAATTTAAGAGGTATTAGTGAAGTTGTCCAACCCACTAGTGAGTTTGTCAATCCTTTCGCAATAGAAGGAGAAGAAAACCCATTACACAATACCCCACAAAATCCACCTACAATGCCAAAATTCTCGTCACACTCCATACCCACCGAGGAGAATCTACCAAATGGTACTCCTACACCGCAACATCTAACCGGAAATTTTATTGCCAAGTCCGCCTTCATCCAATTAGTTGAGAGGAGCCAATTCGGGGGGATGCCTAGTGAGGACCCTCATTCCCATATGGAAACCTTTTGCGACTATTGTGATGCTATCTCTCAAACGGGCGTGACTCAAGACCAAATTAGATGGGTCTTATTTCCTTTTTCCTTAATCGGCACCGCGAAGCAATGGTTGAAGGGCCTTGATAAGGCCACCCTTGGAATAGATTCTTGGAAGAAGTTGGCTCTAGCTTTCTACAAAAAATTCTACCCACCGGAAAAGACTAACATGCTAAGAGCTTAAATTACGGGTTTTAAGCAAAGGGATGAAGAGTCTTTGTATGAAGCTTGAGCGGTTCAAGGGAATTTGTCGCTCATGTCCTCACCATGGACTTAGCGAATGGTTTTTAGTGCAACAATTTTGGAATGGTTTATATGAAGATTCTAGGAACATTCTCAATATGGGATCAAATGGAATGTTCACCGAAGTTGATGACAATAAAACATGGAACAAGATTGAGGAAATGGCGGTCCATAACTCACAATATAGTAGACCTCGCAAGGCTACTAGAGGAGGAAAGCATGAAGTGGACTCTGTTACTCAATTGGGTGCTCAACTTAGTGCTCACATTGACACAATCAACTTGAAGTTTGAACAAGCTATGGCTAGACTTGAGGAAAACTCAAAATCATCAAAGCATCATGTTAATGCCATGACGGCATCCTCATCAATCCCAAGTGGGATATGTGAGAATTGTGGAACTTCGGGACATGACCAAGGTGAATGTAGGGGAACAAATGAACAAGTGAATGCTTTCCAAGCATACAAGAGTGGTACCCCTTATTCCAACTTTTACAATGAAAACACCAAATTCCATCCAAATCTCTCATACAAAAGCCAAAATGTTCAAAACCCTCAAACAACATACACTCCACCACCCATGAGAAACCAAAATCAAAGACCCTTTTACAATCAAAACCAAGGTTACCAAAATCAAAATCCATACAATCACCAAAATGACCAAGGCTTTGATGTCCAAAAAGCGGTCCTCCAAATGCAAAAGAATCAACAAGAATTTTTCACTCAAATGCAAAAAGATAGCCAAGCAAAGGAAACCACCATCAACAACATTCTAGCTCACACCAAGATGTTGGAAACACAATTGACTCAACTAGCATCTTCAAGCTCACAAAGACAAAAGGGGCAATTACCACGTCAAAGTAATCCCCCTAGACATGAAACGGTTAGTGCCATTCACTTGAGAAGTGGTACAAGGTATGAAGCACCGAAGAAGCAAGTTGAGGATGAAGTTGTGGAAGCTAGTGAAAAGGAAGAAATTGTGCAAAACTCCAAATATGGAGAATCATCAAAAGAAGAAAGTTCAAAGAAAAATCAAGACAAGGCCAAGGAGAAGGAGCCCATTGTGATTAGACTCCCTTTTCCAAGTCGTCAAGCCAAGCCCAACTTTGATGATCAACTTGGAAAATTCATGGAAATTGTGAAGAATTTGGAAGTCTCAATTCCTTTCACGGAATTAATCAATCACGTTCCGGCCTATGCGAAATACATGAAAGATATCCTCACAAAGAAGAAGTCGATCCGGAAGCTTGAGACTATCGCCTTCACTAAGGTGAGTAGTGCAATACTTCAAGGGAGTTAACCTCCAAAGTTAAAGGATCTGGGAAGCTTCTCAATACCGTGTACCATTGGCGACACAACGATCAATAAAGCCTTATGTGATCTAGGGGCTAGTGTGAGTGTCATGCCGTACTCGGTGAGTAAAAGGTTGGGGATGGGAGAGCTTAAATGCACCAATATCACACTCCAAATGGCCGATAGATCGACGAAGACACCGTTAGGGATATGGGAAGATGTCCCCGTGCGAATTGGGAAGTTTTTCATCCCGGTGGACTTTGTCATTGTTGATATGGAGGAGGATTCCAACATTCCAATCATCCTAGGAAGACCTTTCCTACACACCGCCGGTGCGGTGATTGATGTGAAACATGGTGAGCTCACTCTAGAAGTGGGAGATGAAAGCATAACTTTTAATCTTGACAAGACTATGAGAGCTCCTCGTTTGCATGAGCCATGTTTCATGATTGATCATTATAGCCGAAAGGATGAAAGGAAGAAATCGGAACTCCAATGGAAGAAGAAAGTTGAAGATGCTCCATTCAAAGAGCAAGTGAATTGTGACAAGGAGAGCTTGCAAAGCTCATCAAAATCAACCAAGGAAGAAGAGGATGGCCTCATTGGCCAAGAGAAGAAATTGGGAGAGTTGCCTCCATCTAAGCAAGAGATTTTCAATGATCAACTCAATGAAGTTTGTGGTCTTTGGGACGACGAGTTTGAAGGGATTTTTAATCCCTACATTGGTAATGCCATCAATCAAGACCAACAACAAGGGCCAAGGTCTATTGAGAACCTCTACCATGATAATGAACAAGCTTTTGATTACTTCTTCAAGGTGTTGAGCAACATCAACAGCACCTTGGACATGCCCCCTTGACATCTCATCAAGAATGAGAGTTTGGTGGAGTCCTCCCTAAACCACCACTTGTAAATATTTCTAACTCCCTAACTTACATTTTAATTCTTGTATTGCATTTTTTGTCATCTTTGTATTTTTATTTACTTTGATCAAAATAATTGTCATGTTTGAGAGAAGTGAGGGAGGGACTAATGATTTCAATTGATGTGTAGTGCTTTTAACTTAGTGTGGGGATGGCAATTGCCTAGGCTATCCATGCCTTAGTAGTGCCCCCACAATGACGAACACAAGACTTGAAGAAAGAATGGAAGAACGGTATGGGAAATGCAGTGTGCACGGCTGGAACTGAATCCGTGTACACAGGGGAAGAATCCGAGCAGATTCCAGAGAATCCGCCCGTCTTGAAGAATCCGAGCGTATTGCAGAAAAGACGCCCGTCCTGAACTGAGCTGAATTTTTAAAATTTCTTGACTGTGACTGAATCCGGGCGTCCTGTGAAGAATCCGCCCGTCTTGAAGAATCCGTCCGTCTTGTAAGAAAGACGTCCGTCTTTGCAGCTGAGGAAAACAAGCAAAATTTTCTGGACTGAAATCCGTCCGTCTTCAAGCAAATCCGTCTGTCCCGTGTTCAGCAAATCCGAGCGGATTGTCACAAATCCGCCCGTCTTTAGGCGAGTTTTGCAAAGTTCAGAAAGAGCAGAATCCGCACGGATTGCCACTGCAGATTCGAAAATTTCGGTCTCTTTAAAACCCCTCCCACCTTCATTCATTCATTCATTCATTCATAAACACTACCCACAACATCAAAACCCTCATCCTCTCCATCACAAAAACAAAAACCCTCAACAACATTTACCAAATACAAATCAAACCATCCTTCCAACAACAAATCAATCACTCCTTCCTCAACAAAAGTCAAAACCAAGCACAAAATCTTCAACCTTTGAGTCGATTTTTGTTTTCATAAAGACAAAGCCTTTCACCTTCAAATCGATTTGGGCATACTACAAATTGAAGATTTTTCATTCTTTTCTTGGTTAGTTCATCAATGGCAAGGACTAAGGGAGCAACAAAGGCAACAAAGGCACCAAAGGCTAAGGCACTCTCACAAAGGCAAAAGGCTCTTCAAACAAAGAAAGCATTGGCTATGGTGGTAGCAACACCAAACTTGGAAGTGCAACAACAACAACAACCTACTAAGGGAGCAACAACACCTTCTACTCCGGTAATTGATCAACTTTTGCATTATCCGGAGGTAACTTTTATTTCTGATACCCATAGAAATACCTTTGCCAAGTTTGCTATGAAGTCATTACAATCCACCAAATTCATATGTGAAGATACCTTAAAAAAATTGGGTGTTCTTGAACAAACAAAAGCGTTTTTCAATGCCATGGGGTTGAAGAAATTGTTTGAAACAAGGGAATTGACATACCCCTCCCTTACCTTGGAATTTTTAAGTTCTTTGAAAGTCACCAAAGTTGAGAATAGGGAGAATCTTGAGTTTCGTCTAGCTAATATAATGTTAGTAGACGCATTACCTTTAGGGAATTGGGTGAAATTTTGGGTCTTAGTGATGAACCGAGTTATTTTAAAAGTTATGGAAAGTATGACCCCGAACCTCTTTAGGAGGCAATCTCCGGGAAGAAATTTGAGGATTTTCATGCGAGTCGTGCTCTTTTGGTCCACCATCCGGGCATAAGAGTATGGCACAAGGTCGTGGGTAACACCATAATTGCTAGGAAAGATACCAACCATTTCACAAGACTTGATTTTATTCTCCTTGAATCGGCTTTGAATATCGGAAGAGTACACACCAAGCCTTACAATTCTTTGAGGCTCTTGGTAGATAGATGGCTCAATATTGATTGTGGGAAGAAGGGCACGACCGTTATTGTCAATGGCGGCCTAGTTACACTCCTAGCCAAGCACTTTGATCCTAACTTCAATAAGGATAACAAGTACAAAGCAAAGGAGGGTGGCCATCTTGTTGATATGCATACTATGATTCACAAGTTCAAGTGGGTTGCCCATAACCCCCTTGACACTAAGTATGGATGGCTCACTAGTGAAGCTAGATCGTTCACCTTGCCTTCAAAGATTTGCCGTCTAAGCGTCCACCGGACCAATTATCTACTTCCCCTTTCCAAAGAAGCCGAGTATATCATTCAACAACAAAAGGGTGATCTTGAAATGCCCTCCTCTTCCATTGTCATACCACCTTACCCCTTTAAGTATGAAGAGTTCAAGCCGGAAGGAGTTGAAGTTGGGGAAAGACTATATGACTCTTCTCATGCAAGCAATGCACAAGCAAGCCTATGAAGATCGGAAAAATGCCTACTTGGCTCAATATCCACCCCTCCTACATTTAGCTAGGCAAGGACTACTTGATCCATCTTGTCCTTTGCCTAGTTGGGCGGATAGAGAAGTCTTATTTCCGGGTGCATCTAGGGTCTTTATGGGTGACAATGAGGTTGTTGGAAATGATGAGGAAGTTGATGATAATATTGAGGAAGAAGCAAGTGAAGAAGAAAAGGATGGTGAAGATGATGATGAGGAAGATGAGGAAGAAAGTGAAGAAGCAAATGACAAGGAAAGTGGCAATGTGACCACTTCTCATGAGGGAAGTGATGATGATAGCATGATGGAAGATTAGCAAGCCTTGGAGACTCCTACTCTCTCATGGTTTGTCTATTTCTCTCTTTGTATTTTATTTCATTTTGATCATTGTTGGAGTAGTCCTAGCCCCATTAGAGGACTCACACCTCGGTACCATTGAGGTGTTCTCATTCTATTGTTCCCGTTTTCAAAAATCCAAAATGACAAATTAGTTTCATGCATAGCATAGTGTGTGCATGAACTATACCCATCCTTGGACATTAGCAATAGTGTCTCACTCGGTTTGGGGAAGTTAATGCATACGCAACGGGAGGTAATCTAAATTATCCTCTCCGTCATAACAAAAACCATGCATCATGTAGCATAGCTTAGTGTAGATTGCATTTAGTATAGAAATCATGCATCATCTTTGCATAATTTCCATCATTTTGGCCATTGAGGACAATGCCCATATTAGTGTGGGGATGGGAATTCTAACATTTAACTCTTATTCAAAAATCCAAAAAAAATTGAAAAATTTCAAAAATCATAAAAATTTGAAAATTGAAAACCCAAAAACATGTTTATTTCCTTTTGTAGTCTTGTATATATTGTCTTGTGTATATATTGTGTTTGTTCTATCCTTGTTCACATTGATTGACTACGCCAAGACATGAGGATATTGAAGACCGCATGGTATGATCTTTCCAATCTCCTTTTTCCTCTTTATGTTAATGACTATGTGGCTTTATATTGATTGATGCGGTATAACAATGTGAACTTAGGACTTGCATTTAGTTTATATGTCATGTTAGTTGATAGAATCACTTGCATTAGGATGTTTATATTAGTTGCATCATGGCATGTAGTTGCATGTTAGAAATGTTTTGAAAAATGCCTATTTAGGAACTTTGACAAGAGCAACTAAGCCATTATAAATACTTGTTCAACTTAAGACTTTGCCTACTACAATGGTTGTAAAACACCCTAGATAGTGTCATACTAGTGTCTTTTGACCCATGACCCAAGGCCTAGTCAAGGGTTTTCATGTGAGTCACCTATCCAACCCCGTGATGCGATGTGGACTTGGTTAACTTGTCTAGGTGACCTTGTTTGACCTTGTGGTAAGGCAACCCAAAAATATTTTCTATCAATAAGCTTGAAGTGCTCATTTCAAAGAAATTTTGTCATGTGGAAGTAATGTAATGCCAAGGAAACCTCAAATGTTATGAATTGTTGAAAGTTGAGAAAGTTAAGTTGTTTTGATGGAGGCGTACCACTTCGATGTGCTTTGGTGTGGGATCCATTGAATTGGGCCCCCATACGGTTGTGAATTCGGCCGCCCAGAGACAGAGTGACTATCACCCCGAAAAGCTATTGTCTAGAGGTTAACCGGTTGCCTAATAAGCGATTGGCGAAAGCAAAGGACACTAGCCCGGAAGGGACAAACCCCATCTTAAATTTTTGAAATGTGAAAGTGAAATGAGGACAATTTTGAATACTAGTCATATCCACCGTTGTGAATAAAGATTTGAGCATTTCATTCCCAAAAACCTTTTGTCAAGCCACTTGGTCGAGCTTGGGACGATCCATGACCTTTACTTTTGTAGAGAATTCGAGACTTGTCATGTCATATGCTACTAGCATCATAGGGATCATCATTCCACCACCATCCGATCGCTCTTGACGAAAGCATTTGGAAATTGAGGACGAAAGTAGTCTAGTTTAACACCATTTGGAGGTGATTTAATGCCATCCTCTTAGACTTAGTAATTTGTTGAACTAGTATTTGTGAAGGATTACATGCTCTTAAATTTGTTCCTCTTTAGTGCCTCCGCCACTTGATGAGGGAGTGGCTATTCTTTTTGTAGATGCATCCATTATGTGTTTTTATGTGCTTAATGTTTGGATGTGTCGCCAATTTGGCAAGACCCACCTTGCCTTGCAAGAAGGCATCCTACCTCAGGGTTGTCTTGTTGTGAGTTGAAGGGGCGGAGTGAGACCCGCTAATTGTCTCATATCGGCTATATTATTAGGATAGGTTAGTATTGGTCCTAGTCTTTGTCACCTCTTTACTCGGGACGAGCAAAGGTTCGGTTTGGGAATATTTGATGTGACCATAATTGGCGCATATTTAGCCCCCGAATTAGCCTTGTTCCCATGCTTTTTAGTGCTTATTTGGGTCATTTCTTATCTTTAGTTCTTTGTTTTGCATATTCTTTGAGATTTTGATCCCTTGGTAGGAAAGGAGTAAGAATCTTGCATTTTCATGGCAAAACGAGACTAAATTGATCGAATTCAATGACCAAGCATCAAGGAGAGACAAGATTAGAAGGCCTTTGTACATATTATAGTAGAAGAGCAATGTTGAGAAAAGATCCTTGAGTCCCCAAGGAAATCCCCAAGGAATTTATGAAGAAAAGGGAAGAAAAGAAGAAGATTTGTTGCTGACTGACAATCCGAGCGGATTGTCACCAATCCGAGCGGATTGTCACCAATCCGTCCGTCCCGCAGCAGCACAATCCGAGCGGCTTTGCCACAATCCGCTCGGATTCCACCTCCACAATCCGCCCGGATTCCCCTGAATCCGCTCGGATTCCAACGCTGAAATCCGCCCGTCCCGACCTTATTCCGCCCGGATTCTAGCACAAAGACGGATTGTCTTCTCCAAGCTACGAAAAAGAAGCCCTTCTCTCGAAAAATACCGGCTCCTCCTTGCTCAACTTAAAAAGTGTAATTACTAGTTTAGCCCTTAGTTAACCCTAATGCATCCTCCCTAATTTCCACTATAAATACCCCATTAGTCTAATTAGAGGAGCATGTTCTTCTTATCAATAATTAGTGTAGTTAATATCAATCAAATCTCTCTTTAATATTGTAATCAAGTATTAATCAAGTTTTAATCCAAGTTTTAGTTCTTTAATCTCTCTTTTGTTCATCCTTTATTTTGGGTAATTGAAGATTATTTGGGTTATTGTTGGGATATTGACAACCTCTCAATCAAGCATTCAAGTACTTCTTTTATCTTTGCTTTATTATTGGAATCATTAGTAGGTATAATCTCATAATCCCTTTTTAATTATTGTTAATTACTTTCATTTATTCATCATGTTTCATATTGTTGGTATGATTGACAACCTTGCTATCATGATCAACATGATAATGAGTGAGTAGTCTCTTAGCTAGGGTTAATGGGTGATTAGGGGAAACCAACATGGAGAATGATTCATGCTTAAATTAATATGCTTTCATGTTTTATTTGCTTGCTTATTTTGATCTCAACTCATGCACATGTTATATTTGATGAAATGCTAAGCCTATGAATCCTTGCATTTACTATCATCTTCTATCTTTTCAATGAGACTTGTAAGACATAACCCAACTCGAGTCTCATTAGACCATGCATGTTGTTGAGTAGGGAAGATTAAGTCGACTTGTAGGTGTTGTACAATCTAATCGATTCGGCTCCGGGACCCAAACTTTCCTAGGATTGTAAGATATAACCCAACTCAATCCATCACAACAATAATTGCTTGCTTATAATTTGAGAACATGTTTGTATGATCATATCCCATGATTCCCCTATGATCCCATGACACCCTAGTGCCTTTAATCAATTGTTTACACCCCTTTAATTCATCTTGCTTGTTTATTTTCATTGCTATTTTAGTTTAGTAACCTTCTACATCAACCCAATTTGTGACACGCCTTAGACACCACTAGTTACAATAGAAATCTCATTTCAACTCCCGTCCCTTGGGATCCGACCTTTACTTGCCTCTTTACTAATTGTAGAGTTGTTTGTGGAGCTATAAATTGTGTTTTGATTCGACCGTGACCAACGACCACATCTTAATTTGTGAACACTTAGCGGGATCGCATCAGTGGCCTTAGTCAAATTATGTTTTCGTAATGAAGGAAACATAATTTTTAATGTAATTATGAGATATCGAATCTCGTTTATTTTTCTTTAGTTTTTGGGTTTTGAAATTAGAATGTAATAAATAGGTTTATTATGTAAATTTTATTTATTGTAATTCTCAAAAGAAGACTAAAGATGGAGATTGGAGCTCACTCCCGCTACATGGATCAAGATGGAACATCAAGACAAGCTTCTCGGGTCCAAAGAGGATTCCAAACTTGTATTTATTGTTCATTTTGATAGGATAGGCCACACTAGGACTTTTCTTGTTTTTTTTTACGTTTTTCATTTCATTGCTTTTCATTCACATGCTAGTTTATGCATCATATTCCGCCTAAAACCAAACCACCTACTAATAAAATGCATGAAAATTGACTCATATAGGTTGTATGTTAGTTTTCATGGACATACAGATGTCACAGTCTTTAAGCCATCACCTTAGTTTATTCATTCTCGCATGCTAGATATTAGTTCACTTAAAATGAATTAAAATAAAGTTGATGGGATCTTCCTCTAAAACGGAAATTGAGATTAGTCTTTATAAGGGCAAACAACTATGAATCCCTTCTTCGTCGGTAGGCATAATATGACCCCTTCTACGTTGGGTAAGTAGTTGTGTTGACTTAGTTTACCTCAACATCATAGTCCGAAGAGTTTCTCGTGATTATGATGGACTAAAGATAGAATTTACAGAAATTTATCGACCAAGAATTCTAACGGTAGAATTAGCTAAAAGGTTAGCTTATCAATTTCTGAGAGAATTGAGTCTTGTGATCATTTATATAATTCTTGAGGGAGGTCAATTGTATAAATGTTTTGAGTCTTCGCGTTATGACGGTAGTTCATTAGACTTAAAAATATAAACGATGCACATGCTTATTATTTTTATTCTTCTTTCTCATGATGTAGAACACGATTATTTTTCATAATCTTTGTTACGAAACGAAATGGTGGAAATAACGCAATTCCAATGCCTAGTGCCACACTTGATCGCGCGTCTGTCGAAAGTATTCATGGACCGGATGAATCAGTTCACACGTCCGAAAAATGATGGGTCTAACTGCGGACTGGGAGGCGGCACTACAGAATGCTGCCATTGCCGACGGTAAGCTCAAGTACTTAACTGAGCCAATACCGGTCAACCCAGGCCCCAATGCAGGAGTCAAAGAGACACTCGCTTATAGTGATTTCGTTATGGAAGCGGGTGCGATAAAGAACGTACTCATCTTTGCAATGGAAACCAATTTGCAGAGACGCTTCATTGCCCAAAGTGCAAACAAGATTTTCACTACGCTCACTAACGAATTCTCAAAAGCACCGAGAATCGTTACATATGAGCATAACTGTTGCTTCTTTGATGCGAAACTCCAGAAGGGCCAACCGGTTAGCCCACACATTCTTCACATGATTGAGAATGTCGAGAAGCTGGAGGCACTGAATTGTAAAATCAGTGAGAGCATTGTCATTGACCGAATTCTTCATTCTCTTCACGATGGTTTTGCCCTTTTCAGGGCGAACTATTACATGAATGACTTGAAAAAGAGTCCTCATGAGCTACACTCCCTTCTCGTACAGACTGAGAAGGATATGAAATTGAGTGGGAGCATGAAGCAGGATGTTCTCATGATTTCCAACAAGGTTAAAGGTAAGGGCAAGGCTCATGGCGACCTAGCTGTAGGTAAGCCAAAGTTCAAGAAGCCAGGAAACGGTAAGAGTGGGCCTGGTGAGACTAGTGGCTCACAGGGCAAGACAAAGAGCAAGGGCGGTGACATTGAGTGCCATCATTGTCACAAGACTGGACATTGGAGGAGGAACTGTCCCATGTACCGTGAGGACATAAAAGCAGGCCGCGTCGTTCCTGTTGGTATGTCATCTTATATTCATATGATTGAGATAAACCATGCAAGTTTTGGAACTTGGGTACTTGATACTGGTTGTGGTTCTCATCTATGTAATTATTTGCAGGACCTAAAGAACATCATGCCTCTCAAAAAGGGTGATGTGGACCTGCGAGTCGTGAATGGAGCACGAGTTGCTGCAGTCTCGAAGGGAACATACGTAATCCAACTCCCTAGTGGTTTTGAGTTATTTTTATAACTGTTACTATGTACGCAGTTTATCGAAGAACATTATTTCAGTTTCCGTACTAGCTAAAGACGGTTTTACATTTTTAATAAAGGATAATAGCTGTATTTTTTTTTTTTATGAAATGATTTATGGCAAAGCAGTTTCCATGAATGGAATTTACATCTTAGATCAAACCACGGAAGAATTACACATGAATAATAAGAAATTAAAGGTTGGTGACAAAGATCAAACCTATCTATGGCATTGTCGAATGGGACACATAAATAAGAAACGCGTAAAGAAACTCGTCGATAATGGGACTATTCCCGCATTTGAATTTTTTACATATGGCACGTGTGAATCATGTCTCATTGGCAATATGACTCGAATTTCCTTCAAAGGTGTTGGAATGCGCGCTAGTGACCTATTAGGACTCATACATACGGACGTATATGGACCTATGTCAATTATCGCTAGAGATGGCTATAGATATTTTATCACTTTCACGGACGATTTGAGTAGATACGGATATGTCTACTTAATAAAGCATAAAAGTGAGTCCTTTGAGAAATTCAAGGAATACCAGAACAGGGTACAGAACAAATTGGGTAGAAAGATTAAAGCACTCCGTTCAGATCGGGTTGGCGAATATCTTTCAAATGAGTTTGATCAACACCTGAAAGACCGTGGAATCGTTCTGCAGTTAACTTCACCAGGAACAACTCAATTAAATGGTGTGTCCAAACGGAGAAATCGAACCTTACTTGATATGGTTCGATCCATGATGAGTCAAACGGTAGTGCCTGATTCATTATGGGGTTTTTCTCTTTTGTCAGCTGCTCTTATACTTAACCGAAGTCCGTCTAAAGCTGTCGACAAGACTCCATATGAAATATGGAAGGGAACGGTCCCTAACTTGTCCTTTATTCGGGTTTGGGGCTACGAGGCTTATGTCAAGTGGAGACACGAGGATAAGCTCGGCCCGCGATCGGTCAAGACATACTTTATAGGTTATCCAAAAGGAACATTTGGTCATTACTTCTATTCGCCTACTGAACATCGATTTTTTGTTGCGGCTAGTGCGACGTTCTTAGAGAAAGAATTTCTCGGGAACAAGATAAGTAATAGAACCTTCGAGTTGTTGGAGGTTCCAGAACCAACAACCGAGGAACAGATAGAGGAAGTTATTCCTCCAACTATTGATACGGTTAATATTCCTGAGGAACCTAGGAGGTCGGGTAGAGTCTCTCATCCTCCGGACAGATACATTGTTATGGTCGAGGAGAATGACGTTTTACTCCTAGAGAGTAATGAACCCGTTACCTATAAAGGTGCTATGACCTGTTCCGACTCAAAGCTATGGCTCGAAGCCATGCAATCCGAGATGGACTCCATGTATGAGAATGACGTGTGGGATCTAGTTAATTTACCTAATAAGGTAAAACCTCTACAGTGCAAATGGCTTTACAAGATAAAGCGTTCTGTAGACGCGCAACCAGATACTTATAAGGCACGACATGTGGCAAAAGGTTTCACTCAAGTGCACGGATTGCACTATGATGAGATTTTTGCACCTGTAGTCATGCTACGTTCCATTCGGATAATTTTAGCGATTGCCGCTTTTCATGATTATGAAATTTGGCAAATGGATGTGAAAACCGCCTTCTTAAACGGTTATTTGGAGCAAGAGTTGTACATGGTGCAACCCGAAGGTTTCATAGATCCTGAACATGCTAAGAAAGTATGCAAGCATAAGCGTTCCATTTATGGACTTAAGCAAGCTTCTCGGAGTTGGAATCATCGTTTCGACCAGGTGATAAAAGAGTATGGCTTCACTCGATCGGTCGACGAACCATGCTTATATATCAAGTCCAGTGGGACCAAGATTGTATTCTTGATATTGTATGTCGATGACATACTCTTGATTGGGAATGACATTCCTCTCCTATCTTCGGTTAAAGAATGGTTGAAGAACCATTTCCAGATAAAAGATCTGGGTGAGGCACAACGCATTTTGGGAATCCGTATCTACCGAGATAGATCACGACGGACGTTATCACTTAGTCAGGAGTCTTATTTGGATAAGATTCTTGAGAAGTTCAGCATGACCAACTCCAAGAAGGGGAACCTTCCAATGACGACTGGGATGCAGTTGAGCAAGTCTCAGTCACCCACGACGCCTGAAGGGATTGAGCGCATGAGTCGTGTTCCTTATGCATTTGCAATAGGATCAATCATGTATGCCATGATATGCAAACGTCCAGACGTGGCATATGCATTGAGTATGACGAGTCGGTACCAATAGAATCCAGTTGAAACACATTAGATAGTTGTTAAAAATATCCTCAAGTACCTACGGAGGAGTAAGGATAGGGTATTGACTTATGGAGGAGATACTAAGCTATGCGCAATCGGTTACGCAGATGCTAGCTTCCAAACGGATCGAGATGATTAGAAATCTCAGTCTAGATTCGTTGTTACTCTTAATGGTGCCGCGGTCAGCTGGAATAGTTCTAAACAGGAAGTTGTAGCAGATTCTACTACTGAGCCATTGAAATATGATAAGCATGGAGGGCACGTTATTTCCATGAGAATTAAACGTGTACCTGAGTTATAGTAGTTGATTATGAATTCGATACGTTATCTTTTTCATAAACTATTTATAACTTCATCATTTTTATAATATTTTGTTTTTCATGTGGATTGTACTGACAACATTGAATGCCACAAAGTGAACTGAATTACATTATATTTGTTTTGGTCCGTAATCGCCAATGTGAGCTGATAACTCCGGCTATTATATTGTGCAGTCGATTGATAGTGGGTTCAATGAGCCATAAGTCAAACGGTTGACTGATCAATCACAGATGCGAGATTATAACGATACCTCGTAGGACAACTTTTTATGACAACGTAATGGAGTCCTAAATGTTTAAAAACATTCGGTGCCAAGTCGTGCATAGGACATCCATTGTGTTTCTAGAGTCGATTCTTTTGACTATCGACTGTCTCTTGAGATTAAGGCAGTTTTTGGGTGACTTTGGTTTCTTTCTCACGGTCTGCCGAATCTGGGAGGCTAAGTAGATTTTTTCCGGGTCATTTCATACCGTGCTTACATCTGCAGGATTCGAGTTGAGGAAAATATCCAACCCTTATCAGGTATAGTTATTTCTCAGGGCCACTCGAGGAGTTGTAACTGAAATGCATGGCCATGCTCAAATGTTGATTCGTTTATCAGTTAAGTTACTCTCTAGTCGGGGAAACCACTCTTGATGATGATCGCTTGTAATATACGACCTTTGTGAATACGGATTTGCTAATTGTTTTACATTGAGTGGGAGAAATTTTAGGATATGAGAATCGGTTATCGCACATACACTTGTGTGGACAAGTGGGAGTTTGTTGGAGCTTGTGTCTTTCACAAATTAGTGTGATAACATTTGTAAATCTCTTACAGGTTCACAAAGGTATACTTCGTATATTTAATCACTTGATTAACGTTTACCTAATAACGGTTGGCTTGCTAGAAAGTTTGACGTTATTATCATACAGATGGCGGTGATCAACTGGTCCCTAAAGGTCACACCTATAGGATGTGTTTGAGAGATGTGGTTATAGAAATATGATCACATTGATGCCTAATATGACTAAACAGTTAGTCAATGTGTTAATGAGACAATTATTTAATGAAGATTAAATAATATTAGTTGAGACGAATTAACTGTGAATTCGTAAATTAAATATAATAAGTTATATTTAATTAAATGTATGTAATGTTAGCTTGGACGAATTAATCTGTTAATTCGTAATTAAATGTAATCGGTTATATTTAATATCAACAAGTTGAATGTGTCATAGTGGTAATAGTGAGGGTACACAAACCAAGAGGTCATGGGTTTGATCCTCACTAGATAACAATTTAACACATTTAATACATTTTTGGAATAACCAAAAATAAGGAAAGAATACTCCTTATTTCGGTTATGGGCCGAGAAAAATAGAAAAGAAAAGCCTACCCTAATTCATTCCTATACACGGTTTATAGGTGAGTGAGGGAGAGGATTTTCTGACTTAATTCATTTTTTCATTTTTGCCTCCTCTCTCATCGGAAAAACACAAAGAAAACCTAAAAATTATTTTAATTTTTGGATCGATTCTAGCAAAATCAAGGGCATTTCTCGGAGCATCTTGGGTGCAACTGATAGGAGAATATCTATTTTGATATTGTTCTTAGGCCGTATTTGCTAGGACCGAAGGTTAATTCTGAATCCTTTACTTTTGTTTATGTATTTTAATTTATGACTAGTGATCGTCATCATTAAATTCGTTATAATCCTTCATTTTAAGGGAAGTATACAGATTATCACCCACAAAAATATTGTACTATCTCATCCATAAGTCGAAAATTAAAGCAACAACCGTATTAAAGCATGACACCAAATCATATACCAACAATAGGATGAACAAAAGATTCCAAAATTCGTTTCTCAACCATTTCGTCTCCTCTACCACCCCCCGATGACCGCATCGCAACAACGCCACCAACACCCGTACCGCAGCGCGAAAGTACCCGCATCGCAATACGGAATACCGTGCCCGGATCGCAACACAAAACACAACAGTTACATCGATAATCATTGAAAGTTATACAATCTCATAAACACTATCTCAATACAACTTCCTTGACAAGATATACTTCCTTAATACCGCCTTACTAGACCACAAAATACAGCATATTACACGGAATAATCAGATAACAACCTTATGACTATCATCCATACTACTATGAGGTCGAAACCTCACACGATCACTTACATACATCATAAATACACATTCAAGTATAACTAACCATTTTAGGTCACTCAAGTTACCGAGCGATAAAGTATATAGCTAACACCAGATTAAACTCATATGCCCTTCATAACACATTCTTCAAGTCACATAGTTACCATCTCCTGACCGATCTGACCATATTACTAATGCTTCATTACTAGCAAACGCCTTCTACATCAACATTTGATACTCCTTCGCAACCATGCATACCAATTCTTATAGCAACTCCATTAATCCTATTAACAAACTTACCTCAATATCCATACTAATTTTGTCCTCGATTACCTTGCCACCAAGGTCTCATCCTTGTAATTACTCTATCAGACTCTTATTCCTTTAGTTCCTCAAAACTCACGACTAACATGTCGTCTCACGTATCTTATATATATATATATATATATATATATATATATATCCTTTAACTCACATCCTCATTTTAGTACTCTACGTCTCCATGATTCCTTACCTTCATATCCCATAACGCTCGTGAACATTCACTCTACTTCCTTCTATCCTTCTTATCCTATTACACGCGACATCGCCAATCAACACCTCAACTCATTGCTCCTACTATCTAGCTCTTTAGTTAAGTTATCTTCGCATTACTTCTAAAAGTCAAATCCCCTTCCATTTGTACCCATAACTTCTCATTCACCCTTATCCATGATCTCTCTCAACATTCTAATACTCACCCTCATTTCCTACCAGAAGTCCAAACTACCAATGATTACTCGTTAATCAATTACACCTTTCCTTAACATCTCTTGAAACCAAAAATTCCTCCCTGACTGTTACCTTCCAAAAGAAATTACACACACTAGGTCCGCCACTTGGTAATCCAAATTCCCAAACACCACCACCATACAAAAATCCACGTTGCGGCATAAATCGATCCAAGCTCGCTAAACACCATTCTTTTTCATTCTTCTATAACAACTTCCCATCTCATATATCCTTAGCCAACATAGTCGTAACCATCTCCCTCCATTAAGTACCTAAATACACCAATTTACCACAATACATGCCTCTCATTTCAACCCTTTCTATTCTCACATTCCTCAAACTTACATTATCCCTTGACCATATACACTTACCACTACATTACTCAAGCTCACGACTATATCACTCACCATATCTCACAAAACATGCTTCTTGCCTCAATAAACTCATCGACTTCACTTTTATCCGTCACGATCACCCATGACCATGCATCTCTCTCACAAACTATACGAATCACAAGGTGGTACTCTCCGCATTATAAGATCCGTCTAACTCATGCATTATGGCCAAAATGCATGTAAGACAACACATTAAGAAACAAAGCAACACTAGTAAAGTCAATATGACATCCAAATAGGTCAAAAGATAAGTGTAGGTCCATGACAGAGGTCACGCGGTCGAGTGTCCTTAGACACTCGGTAGAGTACAAGCCACTCGGTCGAGTTCTCTAACTACTCGGCCGAGTGCTCACACTCAAGAAGCTGACCTATATATCAAATAAAATGAACTCGGTTGAATACCAGGGGTAGTTGGTCGAGTAAGACCCACTCGGTCGAGTACTCACTCAACTCGGTCGAGTGGCCACATTCCAGAAGCTACGGCAAAATCACAAACACGGCACTCGATCGCGTTCCGGTGATGCTCGGTCGAGTACTAACTCAACTCGGTCGAGTAGCCTACGAACTTCTCAGCAGCGTCCAGTTTTCGTAAAAAAAGGCATATCTCCCTCATTTCTTTGTCATTTTGGGTGTGTGACCTATCGTTAGAATCGCAAGAGAACAAGATATCATCTCCAATTAGAATAACATCAATATCATTCCTAGAACTTGACTTATGACAATTTTAAGACAGCCCTTCCGTAATCGGACTTCTTGCAAATTAGATTCCCTTAACAAAATAACTTAAACATTAACAATACAAACAATAGCTACTTAAAACTCTTAAAACCAGTACTACGGTGAACCTTTATCATACGAACATATAATTTAAACACAATATGCCACAGTATATCTACTTTATATCTTTCACTCCATCTCCTTATACTCCACATCATGATACTTCACCTTTTTGTAGCATACACACATTCACTCTATACGTACATACAAACAATATTCAAAATGATCCTCGTGACACACCCCGTAGTGACCGGGTCGAGGTTGTGTGGGAATTTTTGCGGTTTTAGGATGTCACCCAAACCTTTGCGGTAGCTCCAAACAACTCCTACCAGGTTCAATTTATTTAGACGCTCTATGTTCATATTTTTCATTGATTTTAGGTTCCAAAATCGTTGCTCTGATACCACTTTGTAACACCCCCATCTACCAAAGTGCCTTACCAAGGCCTACCTTAGTACATGGGAGCATTATCATCTCGGTTTCCCGAGGTAGAGTATATCAAATACACCATAAAAGAACGTCTATTAAAGGTAAAAGAAAGTTTAGTCGATTACAGCTCAAACCAACGTCTATAACAAGAGCAGCAGAAGCTATAAGCAAAAGCTAGACTCAGCGGTGTCCCATCCATCCCGTAAGAAAGCTCAATCATCTAAACCTGCTAAACACCCTGCTCATCATCCCCCATGGATCACCATATTTTTTAAAACAATAAAGGGGTCAGCCAACTATACAATCAATAATAAGCCAAACAAAATAACACAAACCAATCTAACAATTCCTGAAACAATCAACCATCCCCAAACTATAAGAACCAGTGTCTGAACCGCAGCCCGGACACGACTACCTATCGCTATGTATAGCCCTGCCGGAATACCCATCGGAACAGGTAATCCACAGCGCCAGTGGTAGACCGCAGTTAAGCCACCTAAAGCTCTGCTCATCGCAACGAGCGAACCAGATCATTAATGTGCACATCCCCCTTGTGACGGGAGCCACAATCGGCGAACATGGGGATGAAGACCATCTCCCGACAAAGGCTTCACAATTAATCTCAATACCAATGATAAACCACAATAAAACCATATCAACAACAATCCACAGTAAACATGCAACAACTCATCATCTTATAATCAATCATATAACAAACTAAGTAGGGAAACCCTACCTGACTAGCAATCCACGAATTAACAATCAAAGCTCAAGTAAGGCTTCACTATGAAATCGTCACCTAATAATGATAATCAAGCAATACTACATCACAATCCATCACTAATTAACCATTCCTCATAATTAACCCAAATTTGGATTTCCTTAAACTTATAGTAACAATACTGAATTGATTAAGGTTATTAGGTAGTTATTACTGCGATTGACACGGAAAACAAGATGTAAGAACTCACAATCGATCAACCTTTGGCTTGGGAAATGATGAAGATGATTAGAGAAGTCAGGAACGTAGTTTAGGATTTTGTGAAAAATGTTTTAGAAACTGATTAAGCATAATTTATACTTCTCTAATCATTTTAATCAAAACCGCAAAAATAACTCGTAACAGACCGGGTACTCGGTCGAGTGTCCCACATACTCGACCGAGTACACAATACTCGACCGAGTACTCCATCAAATCGGCCGAGTGCCCTTATGTCAGTAGCCTGAACAAACACTCAACAGACGTACTCAGTCGAGTGGAACCTGCTCGACCGAATACTCTACGACCAGAAATGAGTAGTATTACAACACCCAAGCTTTGTCCCTCAGATAAAACTCAGCATGCTCTACTTTCATTTGATCCGGACAGTTGAGAACCTCCAAAACACTTTCCATCTCTCGATGCCAGTTTTCGAGCAATTAGAGCTCACTTGTGCCCTCATAGGTGGTAGGGTTGAAGCGGGAAATAGTGGTGATCATCTTGGATGCATCAACGACTACTTCCATTCCCTTCCCGACATTTATTAGGGCCTCAGTGAGTGCTTCATGTTGCTCAATCATTCTGGTAATCTCATCTAATATGCTTTGATATACGCAGCAGATCTCTTAGGCGACATTTTGAGCTTCAATAACCAAGGCAAACGTAAGCACATAGCCTACGGCTCAAAATAAAATCACATCCACTAAAGAGGTATTCGGTCGAGTACAAGCCACTCGGTCGACTACACTAACTACTCGGCCGAGTGCCCAGACTCCAGCAGCCGACCAACAAATCACATAAAACGTACTCGGTCGAGTACTCGAAATACTCGGTCGAGTGCTTACTGATAGTGGGGTTTATCGCACTCCCTCAATCAAACAATTTTAACTCAATTAATGTAGTAGAGTAGTCGAGGTCCAACCATAAGGAGATCAAGGTCGAGTACTAGTTTGTCTCAAATTAAAAGTTAGCTATGCAAATCAAGAATAAGTTGGTTGAAATTAAACTAATTAACTAAATCAACAACTAAGACTACTAAAGTAAGAAAGCAAGTAATATGAATAATGATGGTTTAAATAATAAATATAGGTCTAGGATTTGATTTTGTCCACGGACATGCTCATTTACTATGATGATTTCCGTTAATAAGTTGTTAAGGTGAAGTGTAAAGGGGAAAATGCCTCTAATTCGCCTACTAAATCCCTCCCGGGCTCATAATAGGACACTAGTATCCCCGACTCACCTATCTTAAGGGTTCGTGAATCAGAATCCCTATCCTAAGCTAAGGTCAATAAGCCCACGTTATCTTCCCGGTCATCTCACTCCCTCTCCCAAGACTCGATTTCAAGCCGAAAATTAAAGGCACCCTTCTCAAGTTCTCCTTCTCGGGTTCAACTCAAGTTGGCGACTAGTCTAAATGAGGTGAGACAACTCCCAACCTAGCCAACTCCCGTCGACGGTCAAGGATCAAAAGTAACAACAATCCCAAATAAAACATAACAAGTCAAATCCCTTAATTAACCCAAATCAATCACCCAACAACTAATCAAAATGGGAATTAATCATGTAAACTTGACATGTTAGGGACTAACTGAACCCTAATGATAAAACTACTCACTAATCATAAATAAAACTAAACTAATTAAACTACACATTAACATTAAATATGAAATAAACATAATTAACATAAGAAAGATAAAACTTTAAATAAATAAGCACAAATTAAATAAACTAGAAACTTGAAACAAGACAATAAAATAAGAAGGGAGAAAAAATTATACCCAATATGTAATTAAATGGAATGAAATGATGGATCCTCATACAAAAGTCGTAAATTGTGGTGATTAACTACAAATCTACGCTAAGAACAATAAAAAGAAGATGAATGTTTTATTTTGAAAAAAACTAGATCAAAACCTAACAACTCCTATGAGTCCTATCTACTGCTACTCTCCTCTTTCCTTTCTTCTGACTTCGAAAACACACCCCAAAATGAAAGCTCCTGGTCTCCTTTCTTTTTTTGTTGCCAACTCTCTCAAATGAGTTTTCTTAGCTTTTAAGTTCACCTCACCGCTTTCCTTTCCCTGCCTAACCCACCAACAAACACCTCCACTTCAGCTCTTTCACAGCCTAATTACCCCTAATTTGATGAGTTGTCACTCATGCACCGACTCAGTTTGACACCTCACCCCCCCCCCCCCTCCATTGTTCCTCTTTGGATCCGTGTGAAACACCTTCTTATTCAGTTAATGAATACCTTTGTGGCAGCTTTTCTCCTCTCGCATGTTGGGGATATATGTGAGGAGGAAAATTACCCCTCTCTAATCCCACCTCGGAATTTCGTGCGTGTTAAAGTATGGGTTGATCTTTCAAAACCCCTCATACCAGGTTGTTATCTGGCCTTTAATGAAAGGGAGCATCGGTGGATTGGATTCTCCTACGAAGGAGTTTTTCGATTCTATAAAACTTGTGGTCAATCGGGCCACCGTGTGTCTTTCTGCCCCTCGGGGAAGATACATGGTACTCGTCGTATTCAGGCTCGTTTAGACGAGCTCTCAACTCGTGGACTGATGGTGCTACATGGCCCAGCAGGGTCAGCTTTTTACACTCCTGATATTTTTTGACTCCCTCCTCGTCTCAAATACTTAAACTCAGACATTGATACCCTTTCGAATTCTTACCCTATTACTATGGACTCTGGTGGCGCATCATCAGTCTTTTCTTTTTTATGATCGACCTCAGATGATGATGAAAATGGAAATGACTATACTTATCCTCCGAATTCCTGTGTTCATGAGCATGAATCTCGTGAAGTTCTACTTGAGAATTTCCCTCTAGTTAGAGGATCAGTTGTGCCAGGACCCTTTGCACATGCTTCTTCTACTTTTGATGTGGGAGGACCATCTTATGGTGGTAAACCATCTCAGGCTAGAGCTCTTTCCCCGTCATTTCGTATGATAGTGCCTGAGGATGAGGTTGATGCCTCGCTTGACCTTGGCCTGGCTGAACCTTCAACTCCACCACATGTTGTTGACGTTAGCTGCCTTTTTCGTCCTTCTGTTGAGTCCTCTGGCCCTCACCGTCCTGCTATGGACTCTCTTGGTAGGACGGTGAAGTTTGTGTTCAAACGAAAGGTAGGAGTTGGTTTTAATTTCTACAGCCGTACTCGTTTTAAACATTCTAATAGAGCGAGTTTTATGGATTTGGCTGTGGAATTTGTTCTTGAACCACCTCCAGTTGAGTTATTATTGGGCAGCTTATCTACACAGCCTTTTCTTTACAAAAAGCCTGATAGGCTGCGTTCTTCCTCAGCCTCTGGTTTGGGTGGAAAACGCCCTCTGAAAGCCTTTGAGTTCACTATTCTTGATTTGCCTATGTCAAAGAAACGACGTATGGAACAAGCTGGTTCCTTTTCTTTTATGGACGGACCAATACTAACGCTTGTTCCCTCTTCTTTTTCTAGAGATGAAGTTGTTGTTCCTGACTTAGGCCTGGTGGCGGACCTTAATTCGCCACCTGTTTACCAATGAAGATCTTTCGCTGGAATTGTAGGGGGCTAGGTTCGACGGATGATCCTACAATTCCTTTTCTACATCGAAGAGTCCAACAATATCATCCGTCCATTTTGTTTTTGCAAGAAACCATGACTTCTTCTGACTCGGCTATTAATAAAACTTCTCATCTTGGCCTGCCTAACTGTTGTGGAGTTGATTCAGCTAGACGTAGTGGCGGCCTTCTTTTGCGATGGGACAGTTCTCTACAATTATCTATCTTATGTCTAGAACCTCAATTTATCTTATGTAAATTAATAATCCCTAAAACACCTTGTACAAATTATGTAATATATATTTTATTTATATATGGTGAAGCACGGGTTGAATATCGACAAGCGTTATGGAATCATATCAGTTTGAAGGTTTTGGACCTTTCTCCTTTGATGCTAATTGGAGATTTCAACCAAGTTGAACTTTTTGCGGATAAGCTTGGAGGTACTGATTTCATTCGCGGTCAAACTGATTTTATAACATGGAAAATTAACAATGGCCTTACGAAAGTTCCATTTTTTGGTCCTCGGTTTACGTGGATGAACAAACAATACAACGGCAATATTATAATGGAACGTATGGACCATGATTATGCCAACCAAGAATGGTTTACTCTTTTCCCATCTACTTCAATTTTGCATCTTCCTATTCTGGTCTCTGATCATGCACCTATTTTTCTTTCAATGTGTTCAGTTTCAAAACCTCGTAAGAGACCATATCGAATTGATAATTGGTGCTTATCTTACCCTGAGGTCCGTGACATGGTTTCACAAGTTTGGAAAACTCCTTTCTTTGGATCCTCTATGTTTGTGCTATCTCGTAAACTGTCCACGGTTCGACGCGCTATCTTGCAATGGGTTATAAATCATCGAATTTCTCATGGGATTAACTGGTCGGAAATTGAAGCTGATTTAGACTTAACTGCTACACATATTGTTGATGAAACTTCGGCATCATATTTCCTGCATCTTTGGTCCTCTCGCCTACAAATGATGCGCAATCAACATCATTAATGGGTTCAACGCTCAAAAATTAAGGCCGAGGTTTTGGACAGGTTTCCTACACGCTTTATTTCTAGCCGTGTTAAACAAAGAGCAACAAAGCATCGGATTATGGCTCTTCGATTTGTTGATGGCGTGTGGTTGGAATCACCTGATTCTGTTACAAATAAGATCGTTAGTTATTTCAACCATTTGCTAAGCTGCAACAATTTACAAGGTCCTTCCAGTCCCGTGGCGTCTTTGCATTCATGTCTTGCTGGACTTGATTTGCCCAGGCTAGGACTCGTTGAATGCTCTTTATTAGAAGCCCCTTTCTCGGAAACTGATATTATGAATGCTCTCCGAGGTATGGATGCATCAAAATCTCCAGGTCCTGATGGCATTACACCTAAATGTTTTCACACTTTTTGGCCTCAGATAGGCCATCTAGTGACTTCGGCGCTCCTTCGATTTCTTAATTCGGGTGTCATGCTGAAAGAGAGGAACAACACTATCATTGTTCTTATACCAAAAACTGACAAACCGGAATTGGTCTCACAGTTTCGACCGATTAGCCTTTGCAATGTCATATACCGTTTGGCTTCAAAGTGTATGGCTAACCGTATCAAATTGGTAATTCCTTCTTTAATCTCTGACTCCCAGCAGGCATTTGTTCCCGATCGTCTCATGTCTGATGGATGCCTTATTACTCATGAAATAATACATTACATTAACAAGACCAAGAAAGGCACAAAATGTTACTCTGTGATCAAGCTAGACATGCGTAAAGCATTTGATCGGGTGTCCTGGCATTTCCTCATGTCAGTCTTAGATTTTTTTGGGTTCCCGATGTCTTGGCGTAATCTCATATGGGAATGCATCTCCATTGTGACCTATAGTATCATGATAAATGGTGAACCTTCTCCCTCCTTTCTTCCTTCTTGTGGCGTACGCCAAGGCGATCCTCTATCTCCTTACTTGTTTATTATGTGTATTGAAATTCTATCTCGTCAACTTCAAGCAGCTGAGTCCCGTCACCACATTCTTGGACTCAATATTTCTCGGTATGCTCCGCCTCTTTCGCACCTTTTTTATGCTGATGACGCCTTCATCCGCTGCAAGGCAACACCTGCTTCCTTTGAGGCTATCCGAGATATTTTTCAGACCTTTGAAACTGCATCTGGTCAGATGATTAATCTTCGAAAATCTTTTATTAAATTTAGTCCCAATTCACCGGAAGATTTCAAGTCCCATATGACCTCTATTCTGCGTATGAAAGCATCTGATTCCTTTGGTACATATTTGGGTGTTCCGGTTGACCTACAGAAATGCAAGAAGAATGCTTTTCATGATATCCTGGACAAGGTTACCACACGCATTTCGTCACGGTCTTCTCTTCACTTGTCTCAAGCAAGTTCGCTATTATAAACTCTATTCTACTTGGTTCTCTAGTTCACATCCTTGCTGTTGTACCTCTACCGCTCTCCGTCTCTAGGAAACTTGACTCTTTAATTGCGGCTTTTTGGTGGAGTAAAAACTCTTCTCGAAGATCTATTCACTGGCTCTCACAGCCGCACTTGCATATTCCAAGAGATACGGGAGGACTTGGTATTAAATCGGTAACCATTCTAAGTCAAGCTTATCTCTTGAAAAAATTTTGGCGCCTTCATCATACACCGGCTGGTCTTCTTGCTAAATATCTCACACCAAAATATCGGAAAGATCTGCCCATTCCTGATCTGAAGTCCAAAGTTACACAGCCTTCTTTTGTCTGGCAAGGTATTTGTAGAGTTGCTGCAAATTGCACTGCGGCTTTGGCTTGGAAAATTGGCAATGGAAATTCGGTTGATCTTCTGTCTAGTCCATGGGTACAAGGGAAATCACCAGGTGTCTGCCATGACCAGTGTAATACCAGTCCTACACTCTCAGGCTTGGTTCACGAAAATGGATCATGGAAACAATCAGTTCTTTTTCAGATCTTTGATAATTCAACTGCAAAAGCCATCTTGGCTATGGTACCACCTTTAATTGCAGCTGATGACTACCTTTACTGGAAGTACACTGACGATGGCTGCTACAACATACGCTCAGGCTACACATATCTTTTATCTCAGATGTCGACAAAATTACCGCAGTTAAGTCTTTTCCCTTGGAAATTGATATGACAATTTCCGTTTTCAACTAAATTTCCTCTTTTTATCTGGCGGATTGCTCATCAGATAATCCCGACTATGACAATCTTAGCTCATAGAGGAGCTCGTCTTGACACTTCCTGTCCGCTATGTCGATCTGAACTGGAAACTCCGGAACATTTATTCCGCTCCTGTGAGGTCATTCAGCATATCTGGCGTTCTTTGTCGCTTGGCATCCAATCTATGGCTAATCCAACTGTCTCGTTCATCCGATGGCTTGCTGATCATATTTCATACCTTCATCGGTCTTCCTCCACGGGTTTTAGCTATTTGCTTTATTTCTTTTGCATCTTGCGCTCCATTTGGCTCACCCGCAACTCCATTGTTTTTGAAGACAATAAGCTTGAGCCTGAACGGATACTTCATTTAGCTGAAGCTTTACACCTTTCACATTCACGATTGCCTTCTCTCCGCCTTGATGATGTTTAGTCCCGACAAATTTCCCTTACGGCAGGTAACGCTTTTTCAACTTTCAAATTTTCGCCTCCTTACAAGATATCCGTCTGCAGGAGTTCTTTTCAGAATGGATACATGGCTACTGTTTCGACTGAATCTTGCTTGCCTGAAATCTACTATTTGCGAGCATCATCTCCCTTTGCTGCTTACTCTCAAGCATTGCTCCAACTTATGATGAGTCGAGAGTTCTCCACTTCCACTGATGTTACTTTTGCTGTAACATCGCGAAAATTATGTTCAGTTCTGGCCTCTCAAAAGCCAGTCCCAATAGTTGTGCGTAATTCGTTACGCGAAATTCGCACACTACTTCGTCTCCATCGCAACTGGTCAGTTAGCCTTGCTACTGGTTAGATCATAGCTGTATTTTGTATCTGTAAGACGTTTTATTTTCATTTAATATAACGGTTTATAATTGTCGAAAAAAAAACTCTCTCAAATAAAATCTCATAAAATGAGATAAGTCTCACGTGGCTAGCTTGGCCCAACAAAGTAGCATGGGTCTTGTTTCAGTTTATGATATTACGAAATGAAAACAGGAGAATGATTGTTGGCCCATGTTTTCCTTTACCTCATTTTCTTTTCGTCTTTTTTTGTGATCCGTCTTGACTCGTCCTATTATACTTGTTTTCACTCGTTTCGGTACCTACATATAACAAAAAGATGGATACAAAATATCGAAAAGTACTATAAATTGACACTTATTAAAATATAACCAACACGTATTCTATTTTGTTCTAAAATGAGTGAATAATTGCAAATAGGGTAATAAATTAGACTAAATAAGAGACAAAATATGGGATAAAAACGAGTAAAATATTGTGTTATCACTTACTCTAGTAGCTCCTGTAAAATAACAAGTACCCTCACTCGGTCGAGCGTCATGGATACTCGGTCGAGTACACACTACTCGGTCGAGTTCCCCACCACACTCGCTCGAGTCAGGCTAAAACGGTTCCCAACACATTCCCAACAACGTATATATGTAACCAAACAACCTATCCACATGTTTCTGTATACCAAAACTTGCAAAAACTTAAAACACAAAACATATATCATGCCATCTTATAACACATTATACACTTTACACCATTTTCCAGCAAATCCATATCATAACACTTCCACTCCAAGGTATACATATAACCACTCTATTCATGCTTATATATAAACACGCACACACGCAAAGATCCCCGCGATGCACCCAGTAGTGACCGGCTCGAAATTGTGAGGGCAATGTTGTGGTTTTAGGACGTCTCCCAAACCTTTGCGGTAGCTCCAAACAACTCTTACCCGGGTTCACTTTATTTAGACACCCTATGTTCATTTTGTTCATTGGTTTTAGGTTCCAAAATCGTCGCTCTTATACCACTTTGTAACACCCCCATCCACCAAAGTGCCTTACCAAGGTCTACCTTAGTAAACGGAAGTGCTACCATCTCGGTTACCCGAGAAAAGGTATGTCAAATAGACCATCAAAGAACATATATTTAAAGTAAAAGTAGTTTAATGATATTACATATCCAAAAAGCCAAAATCCAAAAGAAATACAACTGTAAACCAAAAGACTAAATGTGTTAAACTCAGCGGAAGCTAAAAGACTCGGCGAAAGCTAATGAATCAACGTCTCGCAAGCATCCCATCCAAACCCGCATGCAAGCTCAACAACAATACCTGCTAGATATCTGCTCACCATCCACCAATGGATCACTATAGGTTTTGAAAACATAAAGGGTCAGTCAACTGCACAGTTAATCATGAGCTACAATAAAAATGAACCAAATCAATTAAATCCTATAATAAACAATCTCCAACCTCCAAATACAAATGTCTGAACCACAACCCAGACCCGCCAGGTTACCCATCGCAATAGGTACCCACACTGCCAGTGGTAGACCGCAGCCTTGCCACCTAAGCCCCACTCATTGCAACGAGTGAACCCAGATCATTAATGTGCACATCCCCCTTATGACGGCAGCCAAAACAGGCGAACATGGGGGTGAAGACCATCTCCCGACAATGGCTCCACAATCAATACCAACAATGTCAACAATATCAAAATACCACAATACTTTCACATCAAAGCAATCACACAATAACACATCACTTATAACCAATCGTACAAGAGATTGAGTAGGGAAACCCTACCTTATTCGCAAATTCTGCAAATCAACACAACAACGAAGCTATAACTGCTCTTCTACGTAATTGTCACCTAACAAAGATAATCAAGTAATATCACATCATAATCCATCACTAATCGACTAATTACCCCCAATCTTAACCCAAATTAGGGTTTCAACGAATGTAAACTAATTGCAAAATAAATGAGACTAGTACTTACAAATCGATTGACACAAGAACACGAAATCGGGCAACCGAAAGCTAGATCTTGCTTGCTTGATGATTAGAGTGATTAGGGAGGGTTAAGAGAAATGTGTAAGGTTTAGTAAACTGATTATCGAAATGATTATCGAAATATATATAACTCCCTTATCACTCTAATCAAACCGTTGAAAACGACTCGTCAGACCGGGCACTCGGTCGAGTACCAGACATACTTGACCAAGTATGCCCTACTTGACCGAGTGTCTCACATACTCGGCCGAGTGCACCTAAGGCAATAGCCTGCCTCAAAACACCCGATGACCCACTCAATCGAGTACAGCCTACTCGGCCGAGTTCACTATACTCATAAATCTGTGGTATTACACCACATCATGAATGACCCTTTCATGCAAGAAATACAACGAATCGTTATGGCATACGGGCAATCCGCATCTCATCTCACATAAGCATTCACCCGTATTCATAGCCATCCCGTAGTTTACCGGTTTGGAACAATAGGTCAAGATTTTGGAATGAGGGTGCCTTCTCATCCAAAGCCAACCTCCTATTGTACTTATGCCGGATTCATTTTATTTGACACACCTAGGTTCATTTTGGTTCATTGGTTCAGGTTCCAAAATCGTCGCTCTGATGCCACTTTGTAACACCCCCTCTTACCCGGCCAAGGTAATCGTGAGTGTCACCATCTCGGTTTCCCGAGGTAGTGAATCGAATCTCCAATTAAGTAACATTTTATTAAAAAATATGTTTAGTGAATTACATATAATGATTTATACAATACTACAATGTTTCTAATAAGTCTATATCGACTAATGTTTGACTGCTCGACTCGACTCCAATATCTATGGCTCGGCCCATGACCCGCTCAATACCAAGTCCAAACCTATTGTCAAACTGCTCCCATATGATCGGAAATATCATATAGATCATTACAGGCCACCCCAATTAAAGAAGGTGACAGTTTACACATATCCAACACACATCAGTTACAATAATAGAAATGCTCTTGACATGATGTGATAACGATGCAACACAATGAATAAGATGCACATAGATCACAAGTCACCTCCGGCCAAAACTCCACCACCACCTCACCCGTACCGCGGATGCATCCAGAGTACCAAACAACCCGGACCCGCAGTCCATATAAAGATACCCGTGACACAACCAAAGTACCGAGCCCGACGCTAACTGGACCCTTGTTAGATTCTGAATGCACCATATTCCCTCTTTTCTCAAGCCATTAACGTGCACGTCCTCCTTGAAGTCATAAATTGCAAGGACCGACTCAAGCGTAAGACGGTCTCCCGAACTGCCTTACGTCTCCATTACAACCAGACACACACACACACACACACACACACACACACACACACACACACACACACACACACACACACACACACACACACACACACACACACACACACACACACACACACACACACACACACACACACAAACACACACACACAACTTCACCACAACCATCAACCTCCACCAACAATCACATAGAATCAATGCACATCAAAATTTGGCAAGTAAGACACCATCAAACAACATGAATCTCATTATCATGTTATAGTGCAAATCCGACAAAAAAATATGAGACCAATAACGATTACTCCTTCAGCATGTTATAATGCAATTCCAATAACAATATGAGACCAACACTAATTACCCATTCATCATGTTATAATGCAATTCCAACAATAATATATGTGCACCAACAATTACCAAATTATCATGTTATAATGCATTTTTAACAACAATATAAGATATGTAAACATCCATATTATTGAAACTGAGTAGGGAAAACCCTACCTGTTAACACTACTAAAATAATGCGTAATAGTGAGGGGCAATATGACGGGTTTTTTTCTACCGTCGGATAATTCGGGAAACTGACGGAATACTAATGGAATTTCCGTCGGTAAATTATTCCTGACGGATTATCCGTCAGTGTTAAATGGCGCGTTGAATTGTGACAACGGTGCTATTTTAATGTGACGGTTTTCTGGCGGAAAATCCGTCAAAAAGGTGGATTTTACTGACGGAATATCCGTCAGATAGGTCAATCCTAGTGTTGGGATATGTCACTGGCATCTAAGGTTTCTTTACGGAAATTCTGTCAAAAAAGTTAATAAATGGTTGGCTTTACTCACGGATTTTCCGTCAGAAACTTTCGAACATAAAAAAAAAAAAAAAAAAACTTGACTTCCGCTCATTATTTCTCAAATCTCAACCCCAAATTGATTTTTCCCCAAACCCTAACCCCCAAAAAATCCCGACTTCCCTCTGACGCCGGCCACCACTGACCCCTGCCACTTCCAACGCTATAACACCCCATTTATTCAGCAGCCTTTCGCTAGTCCTCCCAAGTAAATGAGAGTGTTACCATCTCGGTTGCCCGAGGTAGTGAATAACAAAGTACAACAAACCAAAGTACATTAGATTAAGATTTAGCGAATAAAGGTTTATTACAATTAACCATTACTAAATAACATTAATTACAACTTGCAGCGGAAATTAAATAAAGTGAATAATAAAACTATATGATCTAAACTTCTAGGTAGACTGGTCGAGTCCTCACGCATCCCCATAAGCTCCCAAGTCAGCTAACTCAAGTACCTATCAAGTCTGCTCCTCAGTTACGGTTCATCACAAGTGTTCACGAATACACTTCATCACAGGTGTTCACGAATACACTGTCAACCACGAGGTTGAGTAGGATAATGACACAACATTTAAACTTAACAGATGCAATCACGTGGAATAAATACCAACACCGATTCTCAATCGTATCCACACTAGTCGTCCCGGTCCCTGACCGAGGCTCCACCACACCGTCGTCCCGCCAACTCCTGGCCCGGGGATAAACATAAATGTCGTCCCAGTCCGAGATTGAGGATATCTCATAACTCATTGTCGTCCCAGTCCGAGACTGAGGATAATCTCATAACAATATTATGTCCCACAATATAAACACAAATGTCGTCCCAGTCCGAGACTGAGGATAACCAATAAAATAATATGGCAATACGAATATTCTCATCCAATAATAAATAACCACAATAATCCAACAATAATAATTTACACATCCATTAATCCATTCAATTCCACAAAAGAAAACGAGTTGAGTAGTTATCCTACCTGGCAAGCAAATACTCCATTTAGGCACTCCAATAATGCAATCCAATCAACAAATAAAGTTCCTCAATAAAACCGTCACCTAATACAAATAATAATTCACAATTACTAACTAATCTAATTATAAAATAATTAAACTAATTATAAACTAGTTATATAAATTATATTATTACGTAATTTAATATTTATAAACCCGTCCCAAACTAAAACCAAACCGACTATCCACCAAACCTGTGTCAAAAACCCCATAACTACACCCAACAAACACGGTTTAACCCGTGTTGGACACACCCCAAAACCCGCAATACACCACACCTACCCGACATCAAACACCTCCACCACTAGCTCCACCGAGAGCCACCACTGCCAGAAGGCCAGCCACGATCCAAACACCAGCAACCACCACTACACACGGCCATCAACACATGCCCTAGCAACCACGACCAACAACAAACAAACACTTAACACTCTCAATACACACAAACCCTCAACACTCACCAATAACAACCACCCCTTCCACCAGTGGCCACCACCATAGTCCTCCTCTGACTCACGGTGGACCCACTGGTCATACCATCACCCACGATCAAGGACAAGTCGACATAACTGGGGTCATACTATTTAACTCAACCCGACAACAACATCACCAACACCACTCTTTAATCTGCGCATTCCGGCCATCCCATATGGACCCACCACCTCTCACCACCACCATCGTCACCTATGACTCACGGTTGTTACAGAGGTGGTTCCCTCTTACACTCTTCGCAACTACACCGGTCACGGTGTTCATCTTAAGACGGTCACATATAAACGTTATTACCTCCCCTGTTTTCGTGTTTTTACCGCCACAAGCCACCACATGCAACCACCACGACACCTACGCCATGGTCGAATATCTCCTCCACAACCAACCAACCCAATCCCAGGCCACGATGGTTACGTTTAAGGGTTCAATTACCCAATTTAATTACCCGATTTCCCTTTTGTAACCACCCACGAAAATCGCCTTCAAACCCCCTCTTTTGTCAGTCAATGGTGGTTAACGGTAGGTCAGGTCATAGTCATGGTCTTAGTTAGCTATACGGTGGTCTACATCACGAGTTATATTAGTTACAAAATCAATAGATTATATTATAAGACGGTTTTACCTTGAGACGATAAACTTTATGAAATTGCTCTACTTTTCTCCCTTAGATCTCCCTCTCTCTTTCTTTTATGAATTATTCAAATTTTATGAAGAATAAGGTCTATTGTTGTAGGTTATCATCTATTTATATAGGTAGGTTAAGGTTATAAGGAAACCGATTTGGAAATATGTAATCATCATACTATTATTATAATTTTTTTTTATTCCTACTTATTATTATTTATATTAAGTTTAGTTTGGTTAAGTTGTACTCCCTCTGTTCAAGTGATATGTTTACACTTCCTTGATTTTCACCTCAAAAAATAAAGGAAGTGTAAACATCTCACTGGAACGGAGGGAGTAATAAACATGTAAACGCTAAGTTCTAATTTAAAGTACTTTGGTGAGTTGGTCTTTGATATTCATTACCTTGAGAAACCTAGATGGTAACGCTCTCATTTACTTGGGATGTGATACCGTCGTTTAGTACCAAAAATAAATACCTAAAACAACTAACAGAAGCTAGTGGAAGTAGGGTCGATCTCCACAGGGAGGCGGTCACTATCTACTTGTTAATTCTAGTCTGTCTACGGTCACAATTTGGGGGTTTGAGTATGAATAAACTAAACTAATAAGAACAAGGGTAAAGAGAAAATAAAGGGAGAGATGCCAGGATGTCGGGCTATCATGGTATTACACAAATCAGCTAAAGGTAGGTCAATCGATCTAATGTGAGAAGGGTTAAGGGAAGGTCCTTCTGGTCCACTATCCGCCCTAAAATACAACTAGCTTAGCTTCCGCCCTCACTAGTGTAGTCTATTACTCATAACAGGTCTATTCATTTCAATCTTCCGATCTAGGTCTGAACTTAACCAAATTAACTAATTCAGTTGCATGCATTCAACTAAACGATTATAATTAAATTGTTACTGAAACAATTCTCACATAACATCTCCTAAACCAACTATCGCGTCATTGCTATACTACCATGACACCCCTTATCCTAGCATTCAAGAAATTATCTATGCATAATGAGAACGAGAGCGAAAGATAATGTTGAAATAAACATAATAAAGAGATAAGCAAGAGAGAAAAAGGATAAAAGAGAAAGAGAGAGTTACAGTGAATTAGATCCGTAAAAGAGAGTAAGAGTAGCGTTCAACAGTAAGAAAGGGAAAAATTAATATGAAAAAGTATATATGAAATGATGCCTAAACTTAATCACGTCTCTCCTATTTATAGGAGAGACAATTATTAAACCTAAAATACGAAATTAAGGTAAAAAGCCCGTATCCATAGCAAAGTACTCGATCGAGCACTTTCATAACACTCGATCGAACAAATCCAAGCTAAAACCTCTCGATCGAAGACTTTAGGTACTTGATCGAACACTATCAAAAAGAGGACATTCGATTGAAGACAATAGGTACTCGATCGAACAAGATAGTACTCGATCGAGTACTTTCCAGCGCACAATTCCTGCTTCGCACACTGAACTTCAAACGGCCACCATGTCTTCGTTACTTGGGTAAACAAAGCATTTCTAGTAGCGTTCGAAATCTAAGAAGACAAGCTTTAATCTCCAATTGGAATCACATGAAAATCTGTTGTAGAACTCGAGATATGGCTCTTCAAAGTAGGCACTAGTAATTTGAAGCTCTTCCTTTGCTCGCCTAGCTACCTTACTTCTATGCGCATCTCAAAATAGTAGTCTCCAAGCTCCGACTCAACTCATATCCTAAATTCATGCATAGGGACATGTATTAAGATTGATTATGCTCCTCTTCAGTTCATTCCTGCAAATAAGACAAGAGAAACCAAAGTAGACAATTCGGGAGACATTTGTAGCTAAACACTACTAAATATGCATAAAGAAGCGTGCAAATATGGTACAATAAGTCTATATAAAATGCATGCATCAAGATGTCTAGCTAAAGGCTCCTAAATAAATGGGGGTGTTACAAAGTGGTATCAGAGCAAAATGATCCTCAGGCCTAACCAATGAACAATAATGAACATAGGATGTGTCTAATAAAATGAACCTCGGGTAGAAACTGTTAGGAGCCCACTTAAGGCTTGGGATGAGTTAGGGGCCCCCTCACACCAAACTTCTGGCCCTTTCAGTTTTGAACCGGATACCTTGAGAGATATTACAGTGTGGGGTAATTTAAAATGAGTATCGTTTATTTGTCTTGGAAGCTTTTGTTTGCCTTGTTTGAGTATTGTTTTCATTGATGACTGCGGTAACCTTGCTTTTAAGGTGATCGGAATGTGATATGATTTTAAGCATTGGTATAAGCATGTGGATATAATAAAAATATATTGACATGTATGTGGGGGGCATAATTATGATTAACATGTGAAGTATTAAGGAAAATGCGTGAAATTGTGAGAATGTGATTTGGTTGATTTCTCAAAAGTTTTACCTTGATTGCTCTGACTGCCATTTATTGTGTGTTTGATATCCTTACACGAAATTTTTATGTGTAATAGCATGGTGAGTTAGCTTCATATGCCGCTGGTTTAATATTTAAATAATATACGGTTTAGGAGAAATAAATATTTTAATAGACAGTGGTCCAAATGTTCCTGTGCAGTTATGTTTTCGTTCACTGTTTTTGTAAAAATTGCCATTTAAAACTTACTTATTTTTGAGGTACGATTCCAACTCCACTGTTTAAAAGAGTCTTATATGTTTCGAAATTGATAAGCCATGTTGCAAGATAATATTTTGACAATTTATAGTGATTTTTACAAGTTGACCTAAGATTCTGACAAGTTGCTGTAAAATTGCTGATTCGACCCAATAATTTGTAAAATGCATTATAAATTGACCTTATAAGTTTTTGACTTGATTCTTTCTCTCATGTATTGTTAACTCTCCTTATTTTCTAAAAAGTATAAGATCTCAAGGAGTAATTATGTTATTATTTATTAATGGCTTTTGGAAGTTGTGACATATTTTCCTTATCCTTGAAAATGTAAGTTGTGCTAAAAGTTCTAAAGAATTGTTTCTTAATTCTTTCACCTTGGAATTTTGATGTTGTAAGTTATGTGAAGTAGAATAACATGTCTAGTGATATACGGAATGTGTTGCCCTAAGCCTATAAATATATGTTCACAATAACTGCATTCATGTTTAAGTTAGGCGTCGTTGGTAAGAATTAAAATGAACGAATAATAAATCAAAATCAATTATGAAGGAAGGGTGGGTGGTACCTCATTGGCTTAAGTGACCGTGATACTAAACCAATAACTGGTATATTTATAGCATTTCCATATATGCTAAGCATACATCTAGTAACCATATGCATACCCATATAGCACAACATTAGCATATGAATTTCATAACCTAACTTGTTCCCTTATATTCCTTAGGATGTTTCCTCACCCTACTACTTACCCCGAAGATCTATTCATGTTCCCAGACTCGGATTTGAACGAGCATTGCAAGGCTTTGGAATCCCATATGGATGATTATGGAGCTCGATGGAATCGGAAGTACATAACTGACACCTATCTTAGAACTTATACCTTGGTTAGCACTTTACCTCTTTCTGGACCCTTAGGTGAAGTTAAAGCAAGTTACATGACTGAGTACACTACACACAAGCAAAGACGTGAAGAGAAATCTAGATACTATAAAAGACCTATTTATCCTCCACATCTCACATATGAAGCCGTCTTAGAAAGATTGAAATAATTAGTGTATGTATGTTGGGCAGATAACCATAGCACCAACCTTGAACCTGAACAGGTCATCCATACCACTAGGAGTAGTGATAAGGAGGTGGATTCGTGTATTTTCCTTGGGGAGAGAAAGAGTGAAACATGTGAGGTGGTAGAGATTAGCGATGATGAGGAGGAGGAAGTAAACATTATGTGGACTGGTCCTTTGGACGATGATAATGATGAGGAAGTTTCGGAACTACTATTCCAGTAAAAGGAATAAATTCTCAAATGCTCTTAAATTATAAATTATAAATTATTATTGTGATTGATTGAACTAGCATTCTCCCAAACCAACACTACTATGCCGCTCCCACTCTCCCTTCGGTCGAAGACGACCCAACTATTAATATTTCTCACAACGTCATAGTCCTCTCATTCAATCTCTCATAGCTACGTTCATCTAATCTTTTACAATTCAAACATGGTTCAAAATATGATAAAAAAAATTTATTGCAACTCATTGTAAAGCTTACATTTCCCAAAAATCAAAAGACGTGCTGTGACTTGTAAAAATCACGATTAAACAACCGTTCAACTACTTTTTGAGTTTTCATACTTTCTAGAAAATATAAAGAGTTTTCAAAATATGAGAAAAAGAATCAAGTCTAAAACTTAAAAGATCAATTTATTTTGGGAAATTATATGTATACTTCCCTTATTATTAAGGATTATAACGAATTATAGAGATGATTACGAGTCAAAAAACTAAATTGCATAAACAAAAGCGTAAAGGATTAAGAAATAACCTTTGGTCCTAGCTTTTATGGCCTATGAACAATATCGCAATGATATTCTCCTATCAGTTGCACCCAAGACGATATGAGATATGCCCTTGCTTCTTGCTAGAATCGATCCCTAAATTTTCTGTAAAATTGCTAGGGTTTTTCGGTTTTTGTGTTTTTAGATGAGAGGCAAGAATGAGTTAGAAAATTAAATTAATAAGTGATCACCCTCATCTTCCTTTAAACCGAGTATAAGGAGTAATTAGGGTAGATTTTATTTCTTCTAATTTTCAGCCCATTTACCGAGACAGGCATATCAGTCGATCGACTGACACACCAGGTCGATCGACCATGTATATAATGCATTATTTATAAATTGTCATTTATATTATACCGCATTAATTAATACGGGTCAATAATAATTTATTATGACAATATCGTATAATTTATCATTAGCTGATTAAATATAACCGATTACATTTAATTACGAACTAACATATTAATTCGTCCAAGCTAACATTATATACATTAATTAAATATAACTTATTATATTCAATTTACGAATTGACAATTAATTCGTCTCAACTAATATTATTTAATCGACATTAAATAATTGTCTCATCAACACATTGACTAACTGTTTAGTCATATAAGGCATCAATGTGATTATATTTTCATACAATCACATTCTCAAACACATCCTTTAGGTGTGACTTTTAGGGACCAGTTGATCACCGCCATCTGTATGATAATAACGTCAAACTTTCTAGCAAGCCAACCGTAATTAGGTAATCGTTAATCAACTTATAAAATACGACGTATACCCTTGTGAACCTATAAGAGATTTATAAATGTTATCACACTAATTTGTGGAGGACACAAGCTCCAACAAACTCCCACTTGTCCTCACAAGTGTATGTGCGATAACCGATTCTCATATCCTAAAATTTCTCCCACTCAATGTAAAATAATTTGCGAAATCTGTATTCACAAAGGTCGTATTTTACAAGCGATCTGTATCAAGAGTGGTTTCCCCGACTAAAGAGTAACTTAACTGATAAACGAATCATCATTCGAGCATGGCCATGCATTTCAGTTACAACTCCTCGAGTGGCCCTGAGAAATAACTATACCTAATAAAGGTTGGATATTTTCCTCAACTCGAATCCTGCAGATGTAAGCACATTATGAAATGACCCATAAAATATCTACTTAGCCTCCAGTTACGGCAGACCGTGAGAAAGAAACCAAAGTCACCCAAAAACTGCCTTAATCTCAAGAGACAGTCGATAGTCAAAAGAATCGACTCTAGGAACACAATCGATGTCCTATCCACGACCTGGCACCGAATGTTTTTAAACATTAAGGACTCCATTACGTTGTCACAAAAATTTGTCCTACGAGGTATCGTTATAATCTCGCATTTGTGATCGATCTGTCAACAGTTTGACTTATGGCTCGTAGAACCCACCATCAATCGACTGCACAATATAGTAGCCAGAGTTATCAGCTCATTAAGGCGATTATGGACCAAAGAAAATATATACGTAATTCAGTTCACTTTGTGGTGTTCAATGTTGTCAGTACAATCTACATGAAAAATAAAATATTATAATAAAACGATGAAGTTATTAATAGTATATCAAAAAGATAATGTATCAAATTCATAATCAACTACTACAACTCAGGAACACGTTTAATTCCCATGGAAATAACGTGCCCTTCATGCTTATCAAAATTCAACGGTTTAGTGAGAGGGTCCACGATGTTATCATCCAAAGCTATCTTATCAATCACTATCTCTTCTTGCTCCACGTAATCACGGATCAGGTGAGCTTTCCGATGTACATGTCTAGATTTGTTGCTAGACTTTGGCTCCTTAGCCTGGAAGATGGCACCTCTATTATCACAATAGATGGTGATCGGGTCATTCGAACTAGGAACTATCGTAAGTCCTTGTAAGAATTGACGTATCCATATCGCTTCCTTAGCTGCTTCCGAAGCGGCATAGTACTCGGATTCAGTGGTAGAATCTGCTACAACACTCTATTTGGAACTCTTCCAGCTGACCGCAACACCATTAAGAGTGAAGACGAACCCGGACTGAGATTTTGAATCATCTCGATCCGTTTGGAAGCTAGCATCTGCATAACCGATTGCGCATAGCTTAGTATCGCCTCCATAAGTCAATACCCTATCCTTAGTCCTCCGTAGGTACTTGAGGATATTTTTAACAGTTATCCAGTGTGTTTCACCTAGATTCGTTTGGTACCGACTCGTCATACTCAATGCATATGCCACGTCTGGACGTGTGCATATCATGGCATACATATGATTGATCCTATTAAAGATGCATAAGGAACATGACTCATGCGCTCAATCCCTTCAGGCGTCGTGGGTGATTAAGACTTGCTCAACTGCATCCCAGACGTCATTGGAAGGTTCCCCTTCTTGGAGTTCGTCATGCTGAACTTCTCAAGAATCTTATCCAAATAAGACTTCTGACTAAGTGATAACGTCCGTCGTGATCTATCTCGGTAGATACGGATTCCCAAAATGCGTTGTGCCTGACCCAGATTTTTCATCTGGAAATGGTTCTTCAACCATTCTTTAACCGAAGATAGGAGAGGAATGTCATTCCCAATCAAGAGTATGTCATCGACATACAATATCAAGAATACAATCTTGCTCCCACTCGACTTGATATATAAGCATGGTTCCTCGACCGATCGAGTGAAACCATACTCTTTTATCACCTGGTCGAAACGATGATTCCAACTCCGAGAAGCTTGCTTAAGTCCATAAATGAAACGCTTAAGCTTGCATACTTTCTTAGGATGTTCAGGATCTATGAAACCTTCGGGTTGCATCATGTAAAACTCTTCCTCCAAATGACCATTTAAGAAGGCGGTTTTCACATCCATTTGCCAAATTTTATATTCATGAAATGCGGCAATCGCTAAGATTATCCGAATGGAACGTATCATGACTACAGGTGCAAAACTCTCATCATAATGCAATCCGTGCACTTGAGTGAAACCTTTTGCCACTTGTCGTGCCTTATAGGTATCTGGTTGCGCGTCTACAGAATGCTTTATTTTGTAAATCCATTTGCACTGTAGAGGTTTTACCTTATTAGGTAAATCAACTAGATCCCATACGTCATTCTCATACATTGAGTCCATCTCGGATTGCATGGCTTCGAGCCATAGATTTGAGTAAGAACAGGCCAAAGCACCTTTATAGGTAGCGGGTTCATTACTCTCTAAGAGCAAAACGTCAAACTCATCGACCATACCAATGTATCTGTCCGGAGGATGAGAGACTCTACCCGACCTCCTAGGTTCCTCAGGAATATTAACCGTATCATCAGTTGGGGGAACAACTTCCTCCATCTGTTCCTCGGTTGTTGGTTCTGGAATCTCCGACAGCTCGAAGGTTCTATTACTTATCTTATTCTCGAGAAATTCTTTCTATAAGAACGTCGCACTAGCCGTAACAAAAACTCGATGTTCGGTAGGCGAATAGAAGTAATGACCAAACGTTCCTTTTGGATAACCTATAAGTATGTCTTGACCGACCGCGGGCCGAGCTTATCCTCGTGTCTCCACTTGACATAATCCTCGCAGCTCCAAACCCGAATAAAGGACAATTTGGGGACCGTTCCCTTCCACATTTCATATGGAGTCTTGTCGACAGCTTTAGTCGGACTTCAGTTAAGTATAAGAGCAGCTGACAAAAGAGCAAAACCCCATAATGAATCAGGCACTACCGTGTGACTCATCATGGATCGAACCATATCAAGTAAGGTTTGATTTCTCCGTTCGGACACACCATTTAATTGAGGTGTTCCAGGTGGAGTTAACTGCAAAACGATTCCACAGTCTTTAAGGTGTTGATCAAACTCATTTGAAAGATATTCGCCACCCCGATCTGAACGGAGTGCTTTAACCTTTCTACCCAGTTGGTTTTCAACCTTGTTCTGGTATTCCTTGAATTTCTCAAATGACTCACTTTTATGCTTCATTAAGTAGACATATCCGTATCAACTCAAATCGTCCGTGAAAGTGATAAAATATCTATAGCCATCTCTAGCGGTAATTGACATAGGTCCACAAACATCAGTATGTATGAGTCCTAATAGGTCACTAGCGCGCATTCCAACACCTTTGAAGGAAATTCGAGTCATTTTGCCAATGAGACATGATTCACACGTGCCATATGTAGAAAATTTGAATGCAGGAATAGTCCCATTATCGACGAGTTTCTTTACACGTTTCTCATTTATGTGTCCCATTCGACAATGCCATAGATAGGTTTGATCTTTGTCACCAACCTTTAATTTCTTATTATTCACGTGTAATACTTCCGTGGTTTGATATAAGATGTAAATTCCATTCATGGAAACCGCTTTACCATAAATCATTTCATTGAAAGAGAAAATACAGCTATTATCCTTTATTAAAAAGGAAAATCCGTCTTTATCTAGTATTTTAAAATCGAAATAATGTTCTTAGACAAACTGGGTACATAGTGATTATTTAAAAATAAATGAAAAGCACTAGGAGTTGGATTACATATGTTCCCTTCGAGACAACAAAGAAC